>NC_042616.1:171172613-171905537 GCF_901001135.1 Rhinatrema bivittatum | reverse complement strand
CCACAATTCAATTCTAAATTATCTGTATCTATTTAATTGCAAGGGGGAAAGAACCCATGATTTGCACAGCTGCAACTCTCACAGAAGCCAAAATCTAATATTTAATTAGCTATATTTCATGCAGAGAAGTGAATCTGCACAGGACTTTGCATCTCCTATGCTTATCTTTAAATCAACCCTCTGCCCACTGTGTTTGGGAAAATGTCACAATTTCAAATAAACTGGAATTGTAGCTCACCATAGCCTTTACAATTAATAAAGTAGGACAACAGACAAAATGACAACATGTCAGCATGAGAGCTAGATTTGAAATGGAGGTGACAGAGAATAAGCAACTGATAAATAAGAGTCAGACAGTACACAGGTAGAAAGGCAGAGCCAGTCATGAAAGATCAGAAAGCAAAACAAATCAGCAAAATTCATCCATGAGGGAAAGACATTTTTTGTGCACAGAATATATATATATTTTATTTTTCATTTACTAATATTTATGATAGTAATGCTCATCTTTAAATAAATAAATAAATAAATAAATTTAGGAATCAAATAAAGAATCATTTGAAAATGCAATTAGAAAGGGCTTAAGAACATTATGATCCCCTCTGCTTTATCAATCCATATATTAAGAATAAGTAAACAAAAGACAAAATGTCTTTAAAATTCCCTTTTATAGTAATACAACATGACTTTCTGTTGTTGTGAACTATAGCTTTACAAAGTACATGCACTCAATGATACTGCCAAGTTTTAAATTTATTACATAATCATATTTATAGATCATCCTTCTCTTGTGGGAGACGAGGCAATTTATAAGCAGATTAACATCCTTTATATAATTAGTCAACAAATAAAAGCATCAGAATTCTTAAAGAAATTGCATACATAAAAACTTCCTGTTTACAAACCGAAATAGAACATCAATGGAAACTAATAACCTTTAAAAAAAATTCCCATAATTTGCATCAACCTCCCCCCACAATCCATTACTGGAATTCATATTATACTCATCAAATCACAAGATCTACAACTTCACCTTAAATATAAGCTTAACTACATCTATTTTTTTAAAGCATCATAGAATAAACATGTCTTAACATTAGAAATTCTGCTAATAAAGCAAAGAAAGATGAAATAAGATAGTATATTTCCAGGACATGCCACATATGTAAAGCATGAGTCCATTTAAGTACTGATAAAAGCTCTGAAAAGCACACTAGTTTCCTATATTAATGAACAAGGCTAAGAAAGATTAATTAGGGACTGAGATGGACTCCATTGCTAAAAATATTGTCAGTCAAAACAAAGTAAGGGGCATGAGAAATAACTTTTTACTGCAGAAATATGTCTCTATGGGTCCTGGCTCAGAAGGAGAGAGGACAGCCTGCTGAAAATGGGCAGTGGTGATTGCCCTTCACCCTACTTGCTCTTTGGGACAGAGTGATCACTGACGTCACTGCCCAGGGACATCTGCCTCTCCAAAAAACGCAGTAGCGGTGTGCCCCTTCTGTCGGATTTGTGCTTGAAAAGTTTAGGCTTTCAATGGGCAAGAAAAGGAAGGGAAAATTTTTTCCATCGATATCTTCAGTTCCCATCAAAGGCCCAATGGACTACAGAGAAGGGTGACCAAAATGATAAAGGGGATAGAACAGCTCCCCTATGAGGAAAGGACTAAAGAGGTTAGGACTGTTCACAGCCTGGAGAGGAGATGGCTGAGGGGGGATATGATAGAGGTGTTTAAAATCATGAGAGGTCTAGAACAGGTAAAAGTGAATCAGTTATTTACTCTTTTGGAATATAGAAGGACTAGGGGGGGCACTCCATGAAGTTAGCAAGTAGCACATTTAAAACTAATCGGAGAAAATTCTTTTTCACTCAATGCACAATTAAACTCTGGAATTTGTTGCCAGGGGATGTGGTTAGTGCAGTTAGTCTAGCTGGGTTTAAAAAAGGTTTGGATAAGTTTTGGGGGGAGAAGTCCATAACCTACTATTAATTAAGTTGACTTAGAAAATAGTCACTGCTATTACAGGCATCAGTAGCATGGGATAGACTTAGTTTTTGGGTACTTTCCAGGTTCTTATGGCCTGGATTGGCCACTGTTGGAAACAGGATGCTGGGCTTGATGGACCCTTGGTCTGACCCAGTATGGCATGTTCTTATGTAGTTTGGCAAGAATTAAGTACCAGACTGGACAGAGACTAGGAGACAGGGTTGTCCCTAAAATGGGGGCATACAGCTTGCAAGCCACTGCAACCAAAGAATGGCACCTCTGTTGCGGGGTCCCTCGTCACCCAACTCCCTCAGCCATGGATATGCAATAGGTTGAAAGGCATACTTGCCAATTAGATGGACTAGAACTCTCCTCACTGAGGTAGGGTCCTGCAGGTGGGAATGGCTGGCAATTGTGGTCCTCCACGAAAAATGCCCATTGAGCTGAGCATGTATCAAAGGTTTCTCCCGGATGGGAGAAACCCCTAATCTTCACTGGGGAGCTACCCCAATAAAGAGACTCCTAATATGATGAGGAGACCGAATCTGGAATGGCTCCCTTGTGAACTAGACTTGCTGTACCTTAGGATGACCGAAGAATAGCACTACTGCCCGACCGGTTGTCGGATCCTGTAAGGAACAGAGAGTGACTACCAGTCAGAAGCACTGACATTCCTTCTCCGGGAAACGGACAACGAGGAACATCCCTTGTAGGGGTGGAAAACCAGGCATCCAGACAGGGACCCATATGGATCGCCCCAGAAACTCAGTCGCATCTCCCCCTCCTGAAGCGACAGGAAAGCAATGGGAATTGGGGCCTCATGATCCTGAAAAACCTTTTAACTCTCTAGGTGAGAGTTGAGTTATAGTCACTAATCACTGAGGTTCAGAAGTGACCAATCTGCCACTTGCAGCCACCCTCAGATGGGGTAGGCCACCACAGTAATCAAAGGAGGGACCTCAGCAAAAATGGTCCAATGACCACTGCTGTTTTCACCCAGTCCTTGCCTACATGGAGATGCACCAATTCAAATGAATTGAGGCTCCACTTTGGCGATAAACTTGCCCCAGGGGCTTCTCCACAAAGGGATTTCTAACATGGGAGGGGTCGAAAGACATAGTCCTCCTTCTGAGGAAGGGGAAGACTCTTGATACTACCCTCCTAGTATCTACTCCCATAGGAGTTCGACTAGGGAAGCAGGGAAGCAATGGCTGTGGCGTACAACCTGTTGTGCTCACCATGAGGGAAACACACACATACCCCCCACAGAGTAGAGGGCAACTGGAAGAATAATGCCCTCTGCTGTAAAAGCACACAGACTAGTACTCATACAGTGATATCCCATCCTACGGATGGCGGCACACCTATGAACCCACTTCATTTTTGTGGGTAGAATCCCATTGCACAAAAGGACCGAGAACCACCAGGTAAAGACTCAGTGGCAGCGTGCAGCCAAACAGCAATCACAGACTGTGATGGCAAATTCCTCGCCAGGTACAGAACAGAAGAGGAGCTGAGACCTTGATGTGATGATGGAAGAACCCTGGTATGGCTGTATACTGCACAGACAGGTAGAATGCCACCTGCCAGCACCGAGATGCTTGGAGTAGACACCCTGCCGTACATGACAGTGCATGCTGTGCTCCATTATCACATTAACTCCCAATGGAATGGATAGGAACAGTGTGACAACAGCTCCCAAATACCACTGAGGCTCTAATTATGATGTGGCAGTGGATGACGTTCTATGGCTTCGCCCCCATGGTACCCGAGTACCTGATAACACTCCAAGAGGCTGAACGCAATCCTTGAAATTGTGTCAGGAATGACTCACCGCCGTTTCCTCATGGAACGGCAGTAGTAAAGCCAATTGCGACTGACAGTGCCCCTGGTGCTCTGCGGTTATGTCCTGCAACATCTGATCACGTCTACTGGGGCCCACCAAGGTGACAGCACCCAAAAACCCAATAGGGCTCTCGTGCTCGACAATGGATCGCATCAATGGCACCAAAGGAGGCTGCACCCAGGGCTTCGATGGTGCTTGAACGTGTCTTGATCAATTCGACGGTATACAGCACCATCCCCGGCACCACAAGCGCACACGGACATCAATAGCCCGGCGGCACCCATGGAGACCCCAATGCCTGAATGCATTGATGAACCAGTGGTATTCAAGAATGCCAGGGGTGCCTGCAGGCAGTTGCTCTGCAGCCCCAACATGCTCCTTCAGTGCCCAAAAGAACTAATGACTGTCGGTGCCATTGATGGTTCCCCTTTGCTCAACTATACGTCCAAAGGCATCGATGCGGTGAGCTCAATGGCATCCTCACCAGCGCTTATGGCTGATGATAACCTTGCTAGAGATCATTAGAACCGATGGTGCATAAAGCCAGGTGGGGCCTCTGATGCCCCCCGATCCCAGTGGCTCAGGGTCCCCAAGATCATCCACATCCATGTTGCCTGATAACTGTAGGCCGGAGATGGGACAGCCTGATGCCCCTCGGTGTCCCATCTGGATAGCACAAAGGAGCCTCGAAGGCACTGGAAAACTTTGCCTGGATGCCTTGGTGCTCCAGGGTGCCTTGAGTAGAATGTGATCCCAGCGCTTGATAGCACCAAGTCCGAAATCCTGTCGCTCGAGGGCTTTAGTAGCACTCAAGGGCTCCCAGGCCCCTACGATCCATGACCTAATCGCCCAACCTGATGGGAGATTAGGGTGTTCGATAGCAATCCCAATGTGCCATTGATGGTGCTCAACATCAATAGTGGCAATGAATGGCATCACTGTTTAACACGCCCGATGGCCTCCATGGCGGCCTTGCATATTGAGGGCATCTGCTATCGAGGCTGCTCCGCACTGAGCCGGCCATGAAGCCATGCAGCTCAATGGCCTCAAGGGTGGCCATGGCATTGATGAAACGCCCTTCAACAGAATCAAGAGCGGCCACAGCATCGAGGCCACACACCTCGACAGCATCGAGGGCGGCCATAGCATCGAGGCTACACACCTCGATGGCCCACGCATGCACCTCTATGGGATTGAGGGCATTGATGGCCTTGAAGGTAGCTCCGATGGCATCAAGGGGGACCATGACGCTCAATGATAGTCCTGGTCCTCGACACTTGAGGTCGGTGCTCCTATTCCACCATATCGAGGCCCAATGTGTTTGATGACTCCAGTGCATTAAGTCCACAGATGCCTATGGCACAGAAGGCCCTTATGGCATTGAGGGCAGACATGCACCTCGATGGCATCGAGGGCCTCCCAGCACCTCGGCAGCATCAAGGGTGATCATGATGCTTAATAGCAGTCCTGATCCCCAAAGCAGTCCTGACATCAATGTGTCAGATCATCAGTGCACCGGTCACAGATGCGGTGTGGGCAGGCATTATTGGGCATGGCACCGAAAGTACAGCAGCAAGCTGCTTGCTCAGGCTCCTGCTCACCCTCTCTCACAAGGAGACTGCACTGTTATAACAGGCAAGTAGGAGGGGAGGCAACGTCATCCAGGGCTCCTGCCCTTGCAGACTGTTCCTTTAAATATGGGGAAGATGAGCTCTCCCCCCTACAGGAACGGTGTGGTCCTCGATATCTTCACTTTCAAACACAGATAAACTGCAGATGCAGTATTTATTTAATAAGGGATAGTATTAGACTCTGCCAGGCTGCAGAGCGTCTAAGGCTCGCCATGTGCTTGGCAGACAGTGGAAAGAAGAGGAAAAAAGGAAAAGAAAAAAAGAAAATAAATCTACTGTAAGTTAAGGGAAAGAAAAACATCTGCAGCTCTAAAAAAATCACTTACAAAAACTGTGAGGAGACAGCAAAACTGAATACTGTGACACACATGGCTCCCGCAACCACACAGCTCCATGGAAAAAAAGAGACTGAGGAACTCAGCCTAGGGGGCAGGGTGATAACTACAGTTGAACATGCTCAGTAGGGCATGTTTGAAAGTTCTAGAATCTTTGAGATCAAAGTTCTGGATCGGGGCTCCATCCGATAATGTCACCCATTTATAAGCCATCCTGCTTTTCCTCGGAGAACCTGATTTTTTTTTTTTTATATGCCACTTTTCACACTTTTTTCAGCACTTCAAAGTGGATTACATTCAGCTACTGTAGGTATTTCCCTATCCCTAGAGGGCTTACAATCTAAGGGGGTCATTTACCAAAATGCGATAAGGCGTTTTCGCATGCGTTAAGGGCTTATCGCATGCAAAAAGCCCCGTTAACGCATGCGAAAACGTGTTTAACGCATGCGATCGCACCATATCGTATAGTGCGATGCAAATTCAGAAATAGGAGGAGTTAGGGGCGGAGAGTGAGCTGGGTTAGCCTGTCTGCGAAGAGCTATCGCACAGCCATAACACCGATTTTAACTACACCTCTTTGAATTGCGTTAGGCTGTGCGATAGCTGCCGTGACCGTGCGGTAAGGTTTCATCACCCTTTGCGATGTCTCCCGTAAGGCCTATTTCAGGTGAATTAAAGGGTCTGTCTGTCTGTCTCTCTCTCTCTCTCTCCCCCTCTCTTAACAATGGTCCCCCAGTGGTTGAATGCAGGAAATACAACAGGTCGGCACTTATCGCAGAATCTGAAAAGGGTATCGCAATTTGCGCTAACTTAGCTCTTCGCACAGGTAATTAGCGCAAATTGCGATAAATGCTATATTAGCATAAAACACGCCCCTTTTGCTATTGCATGCGGTACTTACCGCATTTTGATAAATCCAGGCCTAAGTTTGTATCTGAGGCAATGGAGGGTAAAGTGACTTGCCCAAGGTAACAAGGTTCGTAGCCCACTGCTCTAACCACTAGGCTACTCCTCCACTCCTGTACTGCAAAAGTATGTAGAAAGCAGTTTTTGCAATTGAAACAGAAAGTTGTAGCAATGGGAGCTTCTTTTTTCTTCAAATTTCTATGCAAATGCTTGGTAACATATTAAAAAAATATAGTTTTATTTTTGTTAACCCATTGCATCTCGAAACCTTTGTTAAAGATAAGGCTGAGGATTAGGTGTTATTGGGTAGATTAAATTTGTATTAGCTCCTTATTGGTTTAACTAAGATCTAGCTACGGCTGTGTTTCCCTCATAATGTAGAAGATTGGAATTATTGAATACATAATGTCTTTATGTTTATCATTTTCTTTTTGTGTGTGTTTTTTCCTTTTGTAATCAATATTCTTCATTTATTTACTTATTATAAATAAATAAATATAATGAAAACATGTAAATTTAAAAAAAAGTCTCTATGGGGCCATTCATTAAACTACAATCAAACATTTTTGTGCAATGAAACAGTTATCCAATTTCAATAAATATTTTTCACGCACTATATTACATGAAAAAAAAAAGTGTCTAGTCAGAAAGATTCTAAATTAAGTGAAAAGCAGAGTTGCTGACCTGTAATAACTGTTCTTCCAGGACAGCAGGATATAGTCCTCACATGATGTCATCAGACGGAGCCTTGTCACAGAATACTTTTGTCAAAGTTTCTAGAACTTTGACTGGCACACTGAGCATGCCCAGCATGCCATAATCCCTGTGGCCACAGGGGTCTCCCTTCAGTCTCGTTTGTAGCAAAAGGTGCAAGTGAAAAATAAAATAATAAAACGGTTTTGGACCCAACTCCGTGGGGTGGCGGGTGGGTTTCGCGAGGACTACATCCTGCTGTCCTGGGAGAACACCTGTTACAGGAAAGCAACTCTGCTTTTTCCCAGGACAAGCAGGATGGTAGTCCTCACATATGGGTGATTAGCAAGCTACAGGCTGACTCATATTTGTTTGGACCAATAGAGTACAACTGGTGTAACAGGCACAACAACTGGTGTACTTTTGGTAAAAATGAGGCAGCTTGAAAATCACAGCAGATGTATGTGGAAGGAGTTGTGATTATACTGGAAATAAATTCTTCAAGACAGATTGGCCAAAGGCAGAGTCTTGACGTCCTTCCTTGTCCAGGCAGTAATGTGCTGCAAACGTGTGGAGAGATCTCCATATTGCAGCTTTACAGATCTCAGCAATCAGTACTGAACGATAGTGTGCTACTGATGAGGCCATGGCTCTTACGGAGTGTGCCTTCACTCATCCCTGAAGGGGAAGGCCTGCTTTCTCATAGCAGAATTTGATACAGTCTGCTAGCCAGTTGGAGAGAGTTTGTTTGCCCACTGCAACTCCCGGTTTGTTTTTATTGAAAGAAACAAAGAGTTGGGTGGATTTCCTATGGACTGCAGTGCGGTCTAGATAAAATGCAAATGCACGTTTACAGTCCAAGGTGTGTAAAACTCTCTCGCCCTGGTGAGAGTGAGGTTTCAGGGAAAAAGGTGGGCAAGACTGTAGACAGATTTAGGTGAAAGTCGGTTACCACCTTGGGAAGGAATTTAGGGTGAGTACGGAGGACCACTCAGTCATGGAGGAACCTTGTATAGGGTGAGTATTTGACAAGGGCTTGTAACTCACTGACCCTTCGAGCAGATGTAATGGATGGAAGAAATTTAACATCACAGGAGTGCAAAGGCTCAAATGGAGAATGCATGAGTATTGCAAGTACTACGTTTAGGTCCCATTCGGTAACTGGTGGTCTTAGAGGGGGCTTAAGTTGTAGTAGGCCCCTCATAAACTGACTCACAAGAGGTTGCGCTGTTATTGGGGCATCCCCTATTCTCTTGTGGTACACTGAGATGGCACTGAGTTGTACCAGTACCGAGGAAGTCTGGAGACCAAAGTCTGAAAGGTGCCAGAGATAGTCCAATAGAGATGAAGTGGGGCAGGAAAAGGGGTCGATACCTTTTTGCATGCACCACACATTAAATCTGTTCCACTTGGAAAGATAAGATTTCCGTGTGGAAGGCTTTCGTGAAGCTACAAGCACTTGAGAAACCTTAGTTGAAAGATTGAGCGGTTGTAGGATCAGGCTTTCAACATCCAGGCTGTGAGGGATAGGGTCTGAAGGTTCGGGTGGAGTAACATGCCATGGTTTTGAGATTGGGCGCTGTGCCCAGGCGAATGGGTTCTCGGATGGAGAGGTCGAGAAGAATGGGAAACCATACTTGTCGAGGCCAGAATGGGGCTATGAGTATCACTGATCCCTTGTCCTGTTTTAGCTTCACGAGAGTTTTGGCTATTAGTGGTATCGGAGGATACGCATATAGGAGGCTTGTGTTCTAGGGGCAGGCAAAGGCATCCATGGCTAATGTGTTTTGCTGCCTGTGCAAGGCGCAGAATCTGTCCACTTTGTTTCAGTTCGGATGCAAAGAGGTCAATGGTTGGTTGACCCCAGCGTTGGAAGATTTTGCTCGCTACACAGGGTTCCAGAGACCACTCCTGGGAATGGAAATATCGACTGAGGCGATCTGCTACTATGTTCTGTATGCCTGCTAGATAAGTGGCCCGTAGATGCATGGAGTGTGCAAGGGCCCAGGCCCAGATCTGCGCAGATTCTTGGCAGAGCAGATAAGAGCCTGTTCCTCCCTGTTTGTTCAAGTACCACATTGCAACTGTGGTGTCTGTCTGTATGAGATCAGTCTTGTGTGAAAGGCAGTCCTTGAATGCAGATAGAGCATAAAGTATAGCTCGAAGCTCTAGGAAGTTGATTTGATACTTTGCTTCGAGTTGTGTCCTTTGCGTTTGAAGGTTATTCACATGAGCTCCCCAACCCAAGTTGGATGCGTCCGTGGTTAAGGTCAGTTGAGGAACTGGTTGCTGGAAGTGCAGACCTATCAGCAAGTTGGCTCTATTTGTCCACCAGAGAAATGACAGACGCAGTTGGTCGGTTACATAGACCAGGGATGAAAGAGGTTGAGTGGCTTGAAGCCACTGAGATTTCAAAGTCCATTGAGTTATTCTCATGGCTAGCCTGGCCATAGGAGTGACGTGGACCGTGGAAGTCATGTGGCCCAGCAACGTGAGGAATTGATGGGCTGAGGCTGTTTTGTTTGTGCACAGAGATGTAGCCAGTTTGGAGAATATGTCTGCACGGTCATTGGGCAGGAAGGCCTTTGTGACTGTGGTGTCCAACTCTGCTCCGATGAAGGTAAGGAGGTGAGATGGATTCAAGTGGGATTTCTGGTAATTGATCGGAAATCCTAGCAAGTGTAGAAGATTTGTAGTGAGCTTTAGAGAGTTGAGAGCTCCTTGCTTGGATAGACTCTTTATTAGCCAGTCATCCAGGTAAGGAACACATGGACGGTGCTTCTGTGTAGATGTGCGGCAGCCACTGCTAGGCACTGAGGCCAAACCGAATGGCAGAACTCGGTATTGAAAATGTCTGCGACCCACTATGAAGCACAGGTTTTTGCGGTGATGTGGGAATATGGTGATATGTGCGTAGGCATCCTGAAGGTCCAGAGAACAGAGCCAATCTCCTTGCTGTAGTAGGGGAAGCATGGTGCCGAGAGACACCATACTGAATTTTTCTTTTTGAAGGAATTTGTTGAGATTCAAGAGGTCTAGGTTGGGGCAGAGACTGCCCGATTTTTTGGGAATCAGAAAATAACGTGAGTAGAATCCTCTGCCCCTCTGTGTCAGGGGGACGGTTTCAACCAACCCTGGTTCGCAGAAGGGTGGAAAGTTCTGATTCTAGAAGCAATGTCTGGTCTTTTCAGGCCCACAGTGGATTGGGTGGAGAGTCTGGGGGTACTGTGAGGAAGTTTAAACAGTATCCCTGAGCTATGATGGATATTACCCATTTATCTGTTGTTATGAGGTGCCAATTGTGTTGGAAGTGGGGCAATTGGCCTCCTACAGGTATTTCTGGGTTTGGGTTAATTGAGGAGTGGCCGCTGTTCTCTGGAAACGCATCAAAATCTGGAAGCTGGACCAGCTTGTGGGGCTGGTTGTGCTCTGGGTGCTTTGGGCTGGTGTGTATGTCCCCTTTGAGGGGCTCTGACTAGTCTCACTTGAGATGCAGGAGGATAGTATTTGCGTGAGCAATGGAATGGTCTTCTGGGGTCCCTTCTCATGCTTTTGCGGGATGAGGAGGGAGCGTCCATAGTGACGGTAGACAACTGACGTAGGGTCTCATAGTGCTCCTTCAACTGAGCCACTGCATCCTGTATTTTTTCTCCGAAGAGACTGTCTCCAGTGCACGGGAGATTAGTAAGCTTATCTTGGACCTCAGGTCTTAAATCAGAAGCTTTCAGCCAAGCCCATCTTCTAGCACTGATTCCTGTTGCTGACAACCGGGAAGCAGTCTCGAAGGAGTCATATGCCGCTCTTACCTCATGCTTCCCTGCTTCAAACCCGTTTTGGATGATAGCAGTCAGGCTTTCTTGCTGCTGTTAAGGCAAGTAGTCCACGAAATCTAGGATTTGCTTCCATAGATTTCTTTGGTACTGGGTCATATACAGTTGGTAGGCGGCTATACGGGATACCAACATGGAGCCTTGGAAGATTTTTCGACCCAGTCCATCCAGGAACTTCTGGTCTTTACCAAGGGGAGTGGAGGAATGTGGGCGTAATTGCTTAGCCTTCTTCTGTGCGGATTCCACTACAACAGATTGATGAGGCAGTTGTGGTTTCTGAAAACCTGGGGCATGTTGTACCAAGTATGTTGCATCTGTTTTCCTGTTGTCTGGTGGAACAGTGCCAGAATGCTCACATAGGTGGTGCAGGAGGTCCAACAGGACTTTATGTACTGGAATGGCCATAATTTCCTTGGGGGCAACAACAAACTGCAGAACCTCCAATGTCTTGTGATGGGTGTCCTCTTCCGTCACTAGGTTGAAAGGGATGGTTTCAGACATTTCCTTGATAAAGTTGGCGAAGGAAAGGTCTTTGGGAGGAGACCTCCTTCTTTCTTCTGGAGGAGAAGACTCTGAGAGCAAGTCCTCTGATGTAGAAGTATCTGTGTTCACATTCTCCCATGGGTCATAGGGAGTTCCTGAAGGAGGGAGAATGTCCAACATTCCAGGGCACGTAGGCATCGATGGAGGCCTCGATGCCTTCGATGGAGGGTTTACTGGCAACGATGAAAGCTTCGATGGAATCGATGGCATCGAGGGGAACGGAGGCCATTTAGGTCCCCGAGAGCCCCGATGGACCTGGAAGTGGTTCCGGCATTGATAGAGCTGGAGCTGGACTAGAAGTTGTGTCGTCTTCCTCCGAGGAGCCCGGAATAGGTATCGGGAGCTGCGGAGGTCTCAATGGCCGACTCGGTGCCGATGGAACGGGCTGAGTCGGGAAAGCACCAATGAGGGTATCGAGTCGGTCCAACAAAGGTGCAAACATCGATGGTTCCGGGGTCGGTGCTGGTATGGGGCCAGTATTGATGGCGGTTGCAGGTTTTGGAAAGCATCGAGGACTGCCTGGTGGACAAGGATGTCCAGTTCCTCCCTGAAAGCTGGTGTGGATAGCGCAGCTACAGGGGGAGGCAGGTTAGGGGTTACTGGCCAATCCACAGGAATTTGTGGAGGCTCAGTACCCGGCACCGATGTCGGTGGGGAACGCCTCGGGGTCTCAGGTGCAGAGGAGGATGGAGGCTCCTAACCCGGGCCCTCTTCGAAGGCGGCTCAATGGCTATTGATGCCGCTTCAATATCGGTGCTGGCACCGGGTGTTTTCGTCGATGCCAGTGGCGATGCTTCCTTCAGTGCTCAGTCCGGTCTTTTCCTGGCACCGAGGATGATGCTACCGAAGTCCTGGATGGCATCGGTAACAGACGGTCACCGTCTCCCTGCTGCTCCCAGCGAGGTTTGTCGATGGAAGGACATTTACTCGCCGGTGATGCCTGGGCAGAAGTCGATGGAGTTAACTTTAATTTAAAGAGTCTCCATCTTGTCAAGACAGGCACGTCTGCCTTTTGGAGTCATTTGTGCGCATTCGGGACACCGGCGTACATCATGCGATGGGCCCAGGCACAAAACACACACAGTGTGAGGGTCCGTGATCGACATTCTTCGAGGACACTCTGGCCACGTTCTGAACCCGGTTGCCCTGCCGAATAAAAGGGCGCAAAATGGTCGGTGACCTGCAGAAACTGAATGGTAAGGTGGCAGGAACCGACCGGAGACACAGGAAAAGTACTCATTGAGCGTCGGAGGGAATGGAGCGCGATGGAAGACCCCTGTTAGGGAACTTTTAAAGAAGTAAATTTCAAGTTTTTCTGGAGGGAAAAAGGTGAGAGAAATCTCGCAGAGCTCCTAACCCGCGAGGCAAACTGCAATGTGGAAAAAAAGAGACTGAAGGGAGACCCCTGTGGCCACAGGGATTAAGGCATGCTGGGTATGCTCAGTGTGCCAGAAAACGTTCTAGAAACTTTGACAAAAGTATTCCGTGACAGGGCTCCATCTGATGACGTCACCCATATGTGAGGACTACCAACCTGCTTGTCCTGGAAGAAATTAAATGATATTTATATATGTATGGTAATGAAGATTTATTGCAAAGTTACAAAATCAAATGCTATTCATTAAACTGTGATAAGCTCTGAAACCAAAATTATTTGGAAATAATAAGATTGTTAACAATTGCTCCAGCCTCATGATAGAGCCTCGTTGACATTCTATATCAAATACCCAGGAAAAATATGTTTCCCTTTTGCAACAATGGAGTTGTCTGGACCACAGTTGCAACAAATAAATAAAATAAATAAAAGAGCAGGATAAAACTTACTCCTTGCAATGACTACATCGAGTGGTAGGCCTCTGAAACAGGCAAAAGCCGCAACATGCACCTTCAAGGAATTAAGGGCCAATCCTTTATTCAATCCATCCTGCAAAAAGTCCAGAATGAGTGGGATCTTAACTGAATGAGGAAGAACACCATGCTCCTCACACAAGCCTCAAATACTCTCCAAACCTGCACATAGGTTAAGGAAGTGGAGATCTTTTGAGCATGGAGTAAGGTGGCAATCACCGCAGAAGAATATCCATGCTTCAACAGCAGAGTCCTCTCAAAAGCCAAACCGTAAGACAGAACAGAGACAGATCCTTGTGAACAACCGGTTCCTACTGCAACAGATCCATGTGCGGCAGAAGATGAAGGGGAGTCTCCACCAGGAGTCTTTGCAGATCTGCATACCACGGATGCCTGGGACAGCCCGGCGATTTTGAGAATTATCCTGCCCAGCAAAAGCCACGGAGGAAAGGCATACAGCAGCTTGTTCTCTGGGCCAGACCTGCACAAGATCATAGATACCCAAGGACTTTGGATCTCTCCTGCGACTGAAGAATTGAGGAACTTTCTCATTGCGAGTAGTCACCAGCAGGACTAGAAATGGTGGTCCCCAGCGATTCACTATCACCTGAAATGCCTCTTCAGACAATACCCATTCTCCTGGGTCCAGATTCTCCCTGCTGAAAAAGTCTGCTCTTACATTGTCTTTTCCTGCACTGTGCGAGGCCGAGATCTCCTGAAAATGCACTTCTGCCCTTTCCATAAGTTGGTCTGACAAGGTATCTGGGGTCCCCTGTACCTCAAACACAGAAATATGAAAATCATTAACCCCTGTATTATTCTAAACCCTGAGATGACCTGTGTACAAGCCGTTTCTAAATGTAAAGCAGTTTTTAGTTTTAACTTTTTTTTTCTAAAGAATACTTTTTTTTTTTTTTAATTTAGCACCTGCAGTTGCTAGAACTGTGAAATCAGCCAGCCCTGTTAAGATAAAGGACCCTTCTGATTTATGTCTAGTATAGCAGAGTTCCCAGGCATGACAGAGTTCCCAGAGTCTGTCTCTTTAATTAGCATTGGACTCTGAATAAAACTATAATGATGTCTTTTGACCATTTACAATTAAGATGGACATATACCTATTGCATTTAATGTAACATATGCAATTGTTAGAAGTATTATATGCTTAATACATATATATATTAAAATTAGAGAAATGAAATCATGTACTCTTTTGTCAATTAGATAGAATTACTATAATAGATCAAAGCACACAAGTGTCTTAATGTAGTGTTTCTGATGTATTTTATAGCTATAATTTCTTGTACATTTAGTGTTTTAGTAACTTACGAGATTAAAAGATTTCTAAGTTATCCAATCATGGGCTTACTGTAAACTATTAAATGTCCACAGCGAAGAATGGTATATAACGTGTACAGTCCAGGTACTCGGGGCTGCTGCTATCCTATTCTGATCAGAGCATGCCCGAGGCTCTGACAAGAATTTTTAACTTTTTGGTAAGCAATCACTTTGAATTTAATTTTTGTATCATATGACTTGTTCTGACAATTACATTTTATCAACTGAATTTAATTATATACTTTTCTCATGTAAAATAACAATTATATTCTTCTTTTGAGAATATGTCTCTGACTGAGTAACTTGAGTGATTCTGATCTCATAAAAATAATTAACTGAGCTCAATAAATACATTAACTCTTAGGAGCACTAATGTGTTAATTTATGTAAAATGGTTTTCTAATGTCAGGAGAGTAACCTTTAAGGGCAATCCTTAATAATGTCTTTCTTCTTAGAAATACCTATCAGAACAAGAACTGAGCCAGGTCTATCTCTTGCAACACTTGCTGGCTCTTGGTTCCTCCCTGCCAATTGATGTAAGCCCCTGTCATTACTCAGACTGCTCAACCCTACAAACTTCTGCTGAACTGCAAGCAAGCCAACTGGAATGCCTGGGCTTCCAGCTGACTGATGTTCCAGAGAAACTCTTCGTAGTCCAGAGCCCTTGTGCTGTTAGTTCCTGACAGTGAGTTCCCCAGCCCCGGAGGCTTGCATCTGTTGTGAATACCAACTAGTCCGGCGATGTCAGGGAAACACCCTTGCTCAGATGATCTGCTTGCAACCACCACTGGAGGTGAGAGCAGACTTCCATCGGCAGGTGGAGTCGAATCGAATAGTCCTGAGACTGTGGGTTCTAACAAGACAGCAGGGAGTGCTGAAAAGGACGCATATGTGCCCTCACCCATGGCACCACTTCCAGGGGTGCCTCCATCAAACCAATTACCTGTAGACAGGACCATACTGTTGAGTGTATAGTGTTCACCAAAAGACACACCTGTGTCATCAACTTCTGAATATGAGCTTCTGGCAGGAAAACTTTGTCCTGCCTCCTGTTAAATCAAATAACCAGGTATTCCAACAACTGAGCAGGCTGAAAATGCTCTTGGCTAAGTTCTTCACCCAACCGAGCTCCTTCAACAGAGATATTACCTTGCGGATCACTAGGCGGCTCTCTTCCAGAGACTTGGCCTGAATCAGCCAGTCGTCCAAATACGGGTGTACTAGGATTCCATCCTTTCTCAACTCTGCCACCACCACCACCACCATAACCTTGGAAAAGGTTCTGGGAGCGGTGGCCAGATGAAAAAGGCAGCACCCGAAACTGATAATGGCAGCCCAACACTATGAAACACAGAAAACATTGGTGCTCCAATTGGATGGGAATATGGAGGTACACCTTGTATGGAATATCGACCCATATTTTCTTGAGACTGAGCAGCCTTGACAGTGTACACTCCACTGCCCGCTTCTTCTGCGGGGAGTGGCAGGGAGACACCATGAACACGTCCCAAGAAACACTGCGGAAACTCCAGCGCATAGTCCTTCTCATATCATCTCCAGGACCCACTGATCCAATGTGATCTCAACCCACCTCTGATAAACAAGAGAGAGGTGACCCCCTATCGCCTGTTCTCAGGGGTGGGTCAGCCAACCATCATTGGGAGGCTCGGAAGGTTCCACTCACTGAGCCTACGCCTCACTTGAGCTGTTTGGGATGAAATGACTGAGACCTACCAAAATCCTAGTCCTCTGAAAGGTCATTCCTCTGTAGGGAGGAAACTGCTTGGAACCTCTTAGACACCCCCTCATACCAAAGGGACATAACTGTTTCTTATCCTCTGGCAGCCGAGGAACTGTGGATTCGTCCCACTTACTGGCCAGTTTCTCTAACTCACTCCCAAACAAGAACAAGCCCTTAAAAGACAATTTTGTAAGATTAGCTTTGGAGGTTGCATTGGTTGACCAATTTCTCTGCCCAAACTGATGCCTGGCCAGTATTACTGAAGCCACTCCTCTGGCCGAGGTGTGGATCAAATTGTAGCTCACATCTACTAAAAAAAATAAAAGTGGCAGCGGGTTTCATAACTGCCCTGGAATTCACTCCAGGAGGCACTTGTGCAGCGGTCACTAAGCTGCCATCCCTTGCTGAGGAATCAGTCAAGGGAGTTCTGAGGTTAGGCGTCCCTCTTGACATGTCCTTAACCAGACCATCATCAGGCTGGGAAGAACCAGGTTTAGTAAAATCAGAGGAAGATAATTCTCCCTGAGCCTTAAGCACTGTTGGCACAAATTAGAGGGCACTCCAAGCTGAGATGCCTGAATATGACAGACAGCACAGAGGGAAAGGCGCTTAGGTTTCATAGCCACTGGTGCCATTAGTTTATCAGTATGCTTAACAGTCAAATTAATATGTGTGTCTAGCCGAGTTCATGCTGAAAAATGTAGGCGCACAAATATATTATTTATTATTTATATTATTTAAAATTCTTATATACCGCACGATTAGGCAGGTATCTGCCTGTCTAGGCGGTTTACAACATTACGTTCATAAAATTAGGACAAACAATAAATTAAATACATGCACACAAAAGTTAGGTGTCCCAAGTTTATGCACTGCAAAACCAAGTACACTGTCACTGCTCCAAATCTGTATCAGAATGTGCGCACAGGTAGCGTGGCCAAAAAATGCACAGCTGGATGCACTGTGCACACAGACAGTCCTCTAGAGGGCAGCCAAACATGCAGAAAAAAGCGTGCGACAACACCGCCACGACCTACCATTTGGTGCCCAAAAAGAAGCCTAACAGCGGGGCCTAGCCCACTTGGATTGCTCAACCCGCCAGGCTGCCCAGTTCACAAGAGTGTGAACAAACGTAGAAATGGCGCGCCAAGCACAGAGACCAGAGGAAGTCCTAGAACAACCCCTCTTTTCTGCCTCTTACTGTTTTGTTTTAAATATACTTGAGCTCAGCCTTTCCTGGCTGAGTACAGAGATGGTCTCTGACTGCGGGAGGAGAGGGCATATACTGTCACCGCCGTGGTCAGCTTCCTATACCCGCTACCTTTTAGCTGCTTAATTCAGCTAAGTCCATGTTGGCCAAATAACCAACTACTGGACCAAGGCACTCATCTGAGGGACCATGGAAGTCACCTCAGGAATTCTCAACTGAGGGAGGGACCATTAGGTATCACCGCAGGAGAATGGGGCAATGCAAATCTCCAATTAATTCTTCTCTAAATTTTGAAGTAATCCCCAGTACGGAAATGAACGTCCACCATCTGCTGGAGACGGAGAATACTGGCAGGCTGATGTCACTGCAGAAATATATATACTGTGATTTTAGTTTGCTCCATCTCCATCTACTGGTAGAGGTGGTCCTGAATCCACCTGTCTAGATGCTAGGAAAGTGTAAAGGCTAATTCATGCTTGCTTGTCAACAGACAAAGGAAAAGGTACTGCAACTATGTAAACAAAAATAATGTACTCTATTACTGTGCATGATAACATCAAGACCCTTTTCCAGTAGAGGGATTTTCAACTAGCATTTTATATCTCTCTGAATCTTGTACTGTAGTGGAAAGCAAAGTGCTCTTGAACTAAGACTATGTACTTAATTTATTCAGTATTTTATTTCTAATGTGTAAATGATTTTTAAGAATTTCCGAAGAGTGCATCAATGCTTTGGTCATTAAACAACGTTTCATACTATATAATATGTACATTCTAGAATGGAGAAATTACTTACCTGATAATTTCATTTTCCTTAGTGTAGACAAATGTATTCAGGACCAGTGGATTATGCTTCCCTGCCAGCAGATGGAGACGGAGCAAGCCGACGTCACAGTGTATATACTCCTGCAGTGACCCCAGTCTGCCAGTATTTTCTTCAAAAGCAACTGTGGATAGACTAGCAAAAAACTTAAAACAGGCAGGCATAAACTATACTCAACCAACAAGAAACACTGAACTCACTTAAGAACCTAGGTACCCCAATCTAGGGACTGGATGAACATTTGCCACTAATCCCTTGGGACCGAGAGCCCCACAGGAGTGTGTATATATATATCTTGCTCCATCTCCATCTGCTGGCAGGGGAGCATAACCCACTGGTCCTGAGTCCATCTGTCTACATGCTAGGAAATAACATTTAGAAAAACTAGAGGGATCTAAGATGGCAGCCTACAGTGAGTAGCTCACATCTGTGTTCTGCTTTTTCCTGCAGACCTTATTTTCTCATTTAGGCAAGCAAACGGGAAAGCAGTAGACTTACCCCACTGAGTTCAGAATATTTTCTCCTGCCAACCCAATCAACAGGTTCATGGTATGGAGGGACAGTGGCTCCAAACCAGTGTCATTGGGGGAACCCTTGGGGGAAGTGGAGCTGTTGGCTCTCCCAGCTATTAGTGAATCTTTGACTCCAGAATGCAGAGATTCACCACTGGATCCAGCTGCTTGGAAGAACTCTAAAGCATCTGCAGCCAGAGAAGGAAGTGATGACCTAATGGATCAGCAGCAATATGTGAGGAAAACACAGGGAGCAGCCTCAGCATAGAGGCAGGATGGCTTTTTTGTGAGGTTCTCCCATATCTTAGAAACCTGTGGCCTGGACTGTCCGACGGAAGTTGGAGGCATGAAGAAGAGGGCAACTATGGGATTGGTGCGCCTTTCTGCATTAGATCAACCCACTGCCAGAGCTTGGTCTGTTGAGGCCCTGCAACTACTGCCAGGTACTAAAGGTTTCTGATTAGAGAGACCAGCAGAGTTCACTCTAGAATCAATCTGTCTGGCCATTCTGAGCCAAGGGGGTACGTACTCTCACTGAGCAAATTGCTCCATTGTCTGGTGGCTTAAGAGAAGCAGAAGGAAAAATTCCGAACTGTGAATAAGCAATTACTGCAAAACAGTGCCTTGATTAAACACAATTTGTTTTCAGGAATAAAATGGAGAATCTGGAGAATCCTAGTAGGAGTTGTAACTCACATTTGATTCATTTTTCATGGTTGCCTTTGATATATCTATTGGATTTGATTTAAAAAAATACCCTACTGAAGTACTACACATTCCATCATGATCTCTTCCTCCCATTGTCAGGATATACTATCTCACTCTTTCTGGAAAAGGATAGAAGGTGTCAAAGGAGGGCACATGGAATTATCTCAAATCTAGGATAGCTTGGAATTGACAGTCTTACTATAGAGCTTGGAAAAGAACATTGCAATAGCTGCAACACTAATTGTAACTTTTGCAAATCAGGACTGAGTTTAGCATCTATATTTTAAAAATATTGGGGTAGACATTCAAAGCTGGTTAGAATTAATCTGGCTATGTTACGATGTATGTTCAGCGGCACAGCTAAGCTGCTGAATATACGCGCATCTATAAGTCTACCCGGCTAAGTTTAGACCAGCTCTATGGGGCATCTAAACTTATATATGTAAGTTATATGGCTAACTCACTCCGCTCTGCCTCTGATCCACCCAGTGCATGCATACCTTTTTGTGTGTGTAACTTTCAGCTGTAGAAGGGACTTATATGGCTAAGAAGCTGCTGCTGAACGTAGGGGCATATTCAGCAGCCGTTTCTTAGCCACATAAGTCCAGCTTATCTGGCTATATAGTGCTGAACATGTTTTGAATATCAGGCCCATTGTGATGTTATACTTTTGAATATGACAGAGGAAAAGGAAACTTTTTCTATCATTGTGATCCAGAATAGTATATCTTCCTATTTTCTTCAATTCCCATGTAAATGCCAAGTGAAGTATCAAGGATCTAACTCTATTTTCTTTGAGCCATTTCAGCTTATTTTGTTTCTTGGTGATAAGATAGTTCAGGAGGTCTGAAATGCCATACATTTGTTCCAACTGATATCTCTGCTTGAATTGGGTCCATTACGTGCTTCAATGTTCTCTTTTTTTTCTAGGTCTGAATGACTCCAATGTTTTTTTTTTGGCTTCAGGAGTTGAGATCACTGTAATTTGTGGACTGGGTTATTATTTTCATTATTTTCCTACGACTTTTCTTTGACATCCAATATTACTACACCTGTGTTGTTTATCTCAAGAAGTTTTCTTGAGCTCTATTATAAAATTGCATAAATAAAATATTTTACAAAATCCCAAACACTAAAACTAACTTTAGGATTACTTTAGCTCAGGTGAATTATGAAATGTTATGTTTTCTTTGGAAATTTTAACAATCATTACTGATAACAATATATCAATGTTATAAGGGAGGAGGTGAAGTAAACTTTTAGATAAATGTTTTGTAGTGTGAAATTAACATAAGTTTACTAGTAGTAAAAGCCTATTGCATAGGTGTGCCATGTGGTTAGTAGAGATGGGATTGGACAATTCGGAGAGAGGCAGAGCTGGAGGGTATAGCCAGAGAGAGGAGTGGAGCTCAATTTCCATATGTGGTAGAAGATAGTCAATTAGACAATACAGAGAGAAAGGCAGAGCTGGAGTGGGGCGGAGTACAGGGAAGATGGGGACAGAGCTCAATTTAATTTCAGTGATGCAGGTGTGGGGTAACTTTGCTCTTTATGATAGTTAGATAATATGACTCACACATTTTAGTCCTGGGGGAATTCTGCATTACTGCAGAGCACAGAATTTGCGCAGAATTCCCCCCTGCACAGAATTGCCAAATTCTGCACAGAAATGCCAGATTTTGCCAATTCTGCACAGAATTGCCAAATTCTGCGCTGAAAATGGCAGAGGAGACTCAGGCATGCCGCGAACGGAGCACACTGTTTGTGGCGAAGATGAAGAACCCTGGAGTGCCAAATAAGAAGGCCCCGGCATGCCACAAATGGAGTGTGCACACCATTCGCGGTGAACATGAAGGCCCCAGCGTGCCTTGGGACACACTCCATTCACGGCAAAGATGAAGGCCCCGGTGAGCATGAATATATGTAGAGAGGTGTGTGTGTGTGTCTGTGTGTGTGAGGAGGAGGGGGTTGTGAGGGGGGGGGGGGGGGGGGGAGTGAAGGATGAGAGATGAAGAGGGAGTGGAGAAGGGGGAGGGGGTGAGAGACAGACAGCAGGGGGGAGGGGGGAGAGACAGAGAGCAGGGGGGTGAGCAGGAGGGTTTGAGAGAAAGCAGGGAGGTGTTTGAGTGTGGGAGCCTATATGAGGAGATTGTGAAGTAGTGTGTGTGTGAAATTGGGAGCTGGTGTGTATGAAAAAGGGATCGTGTGTATGTGAGGGTGCTAGCCTGTGTGAAGGGATTGTGTATGTGTGAGACAGAGCCTATGTGAAGGGGTGCATGAGAGAGAGACATAGGTAGCCTGTGTGAGGATGTATGTGTGAGAGAGAAAGGGAGCTTGTGTGGGTATGTATGCAAGAGAGAGGGACCCTCTATGAGGGGGGATGTGTGTGTGTGTGTGCGCGAGACAGTGAGGGAGCCTGTATGAGGATATGTGGATGTGCACTAGAGAAAGGGAGCATGTGTGTGAGAGAGGGAGGGACAGAGGGAGCCTGTGTGAGGGGCAGTACTGAGAATGGGGTCAAACTCTGGAAGTGGAGATAAGAGTGGAAGGGGGTGAGCCTAGAGGTGGAGGGGAGAGATACTGGCAGGTGGTGGAGTTGGGGCCTGAGAGGGCAAAGTGGCCAGGGGAGTAGGGAGAGAGAGTGGAAGGGACATTCTTACAGTGTACTTCTAGTATTTCTAGTATTTCTGTATTAATTTAAAATGTTATTACTTAAAAATGTGTTATTTTGACCAATATAAAGTTTGCAGAATTTTGCAGAATTTTAAGTTTTTGTGTGCAGAATTCCCCCAGGAGTAACATCTGAATAGTCAGATATAAAATAATCCTTTATCAGCTTAAAAAGGAATGGGGTGAAATATGATTCTTAAATCCCTCTCAACTGGTTAGTTTTATTTCTTCATGACAGACTCAGATGGTTTCACCTTTGTCCTTAGCTTGTGGAGACTTCTTTTGGTGGGAGAGTAAAGTGCACATTGTAAGCTGCTGCTCAGGGCTTATTGTCTCTTTTTGTTTGAAATCTCATTCAAATAGAGTGAGTTCTTCCTTATAGTGGATTACTGTATGTATTAGAAGTTTATTTTATTCCTTTGGTATTTCTTATGTTTTCAATCTCTAAGCATATTCTGTACAACAATTTTTTCTTGGTTCTTAATTTAAATCAAATAAAAAGTAAAATAAAAAATGTATTAAGCATTCCAAGTTCCCCCGCTATTCCTCATCCTGTTTAATGTCCACCCATCAAGGGAGTCTAGTATCTCTCTACTTCTAACCAAGACTGCTGATGAGATACTGTAATCCACATTTAGCAGGTTAAAACCTCCCACCAGCACTAGGTCCCCTTATTTTCCCACCTTTTGGATGCCTTTGGCCAGACCTCTGTCTAGTTCCTTTTTTTGAGCTGGAGATCTGTAGACTACCCAGTTTGTAAGAGCCACAATGAAGGAGTTTTCTTACACTTATGTACACCATTGGTAGTCATTTTATTTCTCAGATTGCATGATGGCTGCTCTCATAGCTGACAGAGAACAAAAAACAAGACTTTGTATGTACTACTAGTAAAATTGAGCTATATCCATTGTCAGGATGAATAAAGAAGTGTGCAAAAGCTTATGAACTGCAAAAAGGTATTAGGAATCCCTTGATACAATTTGGAGAACAAACTGCTAGCCAAGTTTTGAGGGCTGACTTATCCATCTGACATCTTTACACATAACTGAAAACTTTGTATCTATATCTTGTAGAAATAAACTGCATGAATATAGAGGTGTGCAACATTGATTTATTTGCATTTATTTAATCAATCAAGGCAAAGTTTTTACCAAGGCTTATTTTCTGCAAGGGGCATAAAACCCATCAATTTATGTTGTTGGGGTTTATGCTTTGGTAAACTGACATTCACACTGTGCTCAAGATTCAAGTGTTGTAGATGTGATAAGTTTTCCTTTTAGAGATCGCCTACCGAATTTGTATCATAAAAGCATCTTACACAGCATCTATCAAATTAAAATGAAGTAGACAGTATATTGAAAACAAAATAATAGATAAGAAGTTTTCTCACTTGCAGTTAGAGACAATTAGATCTTTTTTATGATTAAGCAAATGGTTCCACATTTGTAATGAATTGTTTATCCAGATGTAAGCTATTCATAGATCACTTAAACCCAAGTCTTTCATGCAGATGGTTATATAGTAGAATATATGAGACAACATTCTAAATTAAGTAGAACATTAATAAATGTTACATACTGTTGTATGTTACTCTATAGTCTGGTATCTGTCCTGCCCTCCCCTCCCCTTCCCTTCCCCAATGACCTCATCACCGACACTGGCCCCTTTAAGGGGCGAAGACCAAAGCTACCAAGGGAAAAATACCGCAGGCAAGAGCAAGGAAGAGTAAGGAGCCCCAGAGGTTCATTTCCTCCCCCTTCAACAGCTCTCTCTCCAGCTGCAAGAATGAAGCTCATCTACCCCATCCCCCAAGACCTGGTTGCTGTTGCTGGCCCTTTTAAGGGGTTTGGCCTTTGGTGGGTCCAGCATCAAAGGGCCATGCCAAAGGATGTGCCCCTTTGTGCATATCCCTTCATATGCAACTTTGGACAGAATTTCAGGAGGATTAACATTAAAAGGTAGCCTGCAGAAAACTCCCAATGACCAGAAAATGACTGCACCACCAAACCATAAGAAACTATTTTAATACCCAAGCTATAATACAACTCTCATTCAGAGAAATCATCTAAATGAACTATCACTGATACAACCTTCACTCAAAGAAACCATTTAAATGTTATATCCATGATAAAACTGTCACTCAGAGGAACCATTTGAATGTTCTTACTGTGATATAACTTCCACTCAGAGAAAACATTTCATTATTCTGTGACACAATCTTCAAACAGAAAAACCATTTGAATGTTCAGTGATACAATGCTCAACCAAAAAGAAACTTACACTACAACTTCAAAGATTAAGAAAGAAAAGCCAACACTATGAAGCTTCAGATTTGATCAATCTATATAATCAAATACACACTATACACATATAATAACCCCACCCCACAACCACCACTCACACACACAAACACACCCATCCATGTTGAGCATAGTCTTTTCCTCCTGGCTCAGTGACGAAAAATAAGTCAAGACTCCAATCCAGTATAGCCATTTTGCTTATTACGAGTGAATTACAAGGAAAAAAACTGCCTACAGAGAATCTCTCTCATCAGAGTTCTACCATTCGTTACACGCATTACTCCTCATATAAAGGGGAATTTTAAAAGCCCAACATGCATAAAAATTAGAGTATGCGTGAGCAGATTTTAAAAGCTGCCTGTATATACACATACATGCCGCTGTGTGCACAAATGAAAAATTTCCCAAACAAAAGGGGGGCGTGGTCATGGTCTGGGTGAGGCATGGGCATTCCTGGATTTGCACATAAATACTGAACATGCACTGGTGCACACCAGGGTCCCCTGCCTGTAACTTTACTTCGGCTATGGATGACGTATAAGTTAGAAAACAAAACACCTAGGCAGATCAGCAGGGTTTTAAAGGTCCTAGCTAACAATGAGGAAAGGGAGGCTAATAAATTGGGGGGAAGGGGGGGGGTTTGGAAGTCCTATCCCTTAACTAGGCAAACTGGGAACGAACTGGGAAAACTGGCAATAGAGTCAGCATGCGTGCCTTTTAAAATCCTCCCACTTACGCAATAGAAGCAGCATTTGTGCACACAGACGCAGCCCCTTAAAGCTGAGTGCACATGTGTGCAGTCAGGCTATTTTATAACACACCTGCATGTATATGTGAATGTTATAAACTGGCCGTGGGCCGACGAATGCGTGCACACGTGCGCCTGCGTGCTGGTTTAAAAATTATCATACTGTTTTAGACAAAGAAGGCATTCAGCCAAGCTTTAGTCTGGCATTACTTATAAGAAAAAGCATCAAGCTTCAGAAATGTAACAATTTTCTCCACACTTATATGTTTGCTACTGATAAAAAGAACACATAGCTCAACTGAATCATGAAACTCTGAAGCAAAGCAGTTTCTCATAGATATCCTGTCTAGTTAGAAGAAGATATGCTTTTCTAATAACCAGTGACTCATGCTGCTTCCTTTGAGCTGGATCGAAAAGTAAAAGTATAGCTAAATAGAAAAATGTTTTTAACTCTTTCACTTCCATCACCTATGATCACATAAAAGACCAATCATAAACACTCAAAAAGAACACAACCCAAAGACCAGACACCCAATCAATATACCAAACAACCCTACAGCGTCCAACCCTCAAATAACCCAATCAGCATTATCATGTCCCAGGATCAATACTACAACCCTGACTCACCAATGTACAAACTGACTCCCAACCCCCAAAGACCCAGACCGTTTGTCACTATCAGTCACACATTCAACCCAAAGTCATGGGCAGAGTGAAATACGCAGACACTGCCACATCAATGTCAAATCAAACTAGACATAACATAGACAGATTGAATTTAATACCTATCGCACCAGAACAGAATGAGGAAAAACAAATAAAGGAAAACCAAACACATGCAAATACTTCAACGCCAGAAAAAAGAGTTTTCTACTACTATATTGCCCTCCCACAACCCTAAAAAAAAAATTATAAAATTATCAATCAGTTGACCAAATTAGCACTGGAAACATCACACCTCTTGATACTGGGAGATTTTAACTGGCACTTTCAGAAACCAAAACACAGTGCAGCCTCGAATCTATCCTCAACACGTGTACTGTATTAGACCTGCACCAAATGAACTCTGAACCTACCATGCTGGGCACCTCAATGACTAGTGAGAGGATCCAGCCACAAGCTCAAAACAAACCAGTGAGCTGGTCTGATCACTTTGTGATCACATTTGATCTGAACTTATGGTCAGCCAACATAACATCACAAAAACAAACTCGGAAAAAGGGAAGGAAAATCAATACTAATTTAATGAAATTCTAAGCACCAAATTAACAGCCATCTAAAAAGAGCCAATTGATAAATAAGCCATGCCATCCCTCAAATGTCTCAATTAAAAAAAACAACCCACCAAAAAAAAACCCAGAACCAGAGCCTTCAAAGAAGCAGGATCAAAACTATGGAACACATCCCTCTCTAACTGGATAGAATCAAGGACTGCACATATGTCTAATGCCAACTGCAAAAATGGCTATTTATCCAGCAGACTAGCACCTTCTAACAGAATTTTTTTTCAAGGTATTAATAAACATGTAGATAAGGTTAACCAGTTGATATAGTGTATTTGGATTTTTAGAAGGCATTTGACAAAGTCCCCCATGAGAGATTCCTCACAAAATTTGACAAAGTCCCCCATGAGAGATTCCATTTGACAAAGTCCCCCATGAGAGATTCCTCACAAAATTACAAAGTTGTGGGCTAAGGAGGCAGTGTTCCATTGTGGATTGATAACTGATTAAAAGGCCAGAAACAGATGGAAGGACTAAATGGTCAGTTTTCCAGATGGAGAAAGGTTGTTAGTGGAGTACTACAGCAATTGGTACTAGGAGCTGTGCTGTTTAACATATTCATAAATGATCTAGAAAAGGCAACGACGAGTGAAGTAATCAAATTTACAAACAAAAATTATTCAAAATTGTTAAAACAGAAGCAGATTGTGAGGAACTGTAGAAGGATCTTGTGAGACTAGGAGAGTGGGCAACTGAATGGCAGATGAAATTTAATTTAACAGTTACTGTTATTTCTCGTCTATCCTATTTAATTATTGACCCTCCTCCCAGTTTCTAATTCCCTGTTAAAATGTAACTTCCATACTTTACCAGTTTTGATGTAAACCGGCATGATGTCCACAACTAATGCCGGTATATAAAAATGTTTAAATAAAATAAATAAATAAATAATGCAGAAACGTGCGAAGTATTACACATAGGGAGAAATCATCCCACCTACAGGTGTATGACGCTGGGTTCTATATTGGGAGTCGCCACCCAGGAAAGTACCTTGGAGTCATTGAGGACAACATATTGAAATCCTCTGCTCAGTGTGCAGTGGCAGTCAAAAAAAGCAAATAGAATATTAGGAATGATCAGTAAAGGAATGGAGAATAAAATGGAAAATATTATTGCCTCTGTGTCGTGCCTCTATACCCCTACCCTCAAGGCCATACACCTCACCTCCACGAAGGAACGAGCCCTATCTATTGCAGGCCCCGCCCTCTGGAACACCATGCCCCCTGAACTCCGCCTAGAGCCTTGTACACTGAAATTAAAAAAAAAAACAAAAAACTAGACATGGCTTTTTAAACAGGCATATCTGGAATAGGACACCTTTTACCATCTTCCTAGTTCTCCTGTTTAAGGCGAACCCGTTTTATCACCTGATATTACTCCTGCCTTTTCACTGTATTCCAGTCCTCACGCTTTTTAGACACATCCATCACCCTCATTAGACATTTCCTTTATAACAATTACCCCCTTCCTTTTAGAGCCTTACCACCCTTCAATTTAACCTCCTAACTATGCTTTTACCCTGCTCTTTTGTAACTTTTGCCTCTCTCATATTAGAGCCTTAGCAACTCCTTTTTTATCCGTTTAACTATGCCATTTACTATGCTCTATTATATAAGGCACCTCGCCATTAGTACCCATTTAATAGTCTCTCTCCAGTACCCAATTTAATCTCTTAAATATGTTATTGCATGTTATATTGTATATTAGTAAGTTCTTTTCCAAGTTATATTGTTTTTCCTGCAAGGTACGGTTCCTCCAACAGTTAATTTCCTGTTCTTTTTTTTTTTTTTTGTCTCTTTCCTCCTTTGTATTCTTGCTTGGCTTCACCCCCTGCTCCCCTCTCCTCGCCCCTGTTTTTTGTATTTCACTCAGTTATATGTAAACCAATATGATGTATCCACGAATAAGTAGAATTCTGATTGCCCCATCTCAAGAAAGACATAGCAAAACTAGAAAAGGTACAGAGGAGAGTTACAAAAATGATGAAGGGATGGAACATTTCTTCTATTATGAGAGGCTATGCAGGCGAGGGCTCTTCAGCTTGGAAAAGAGACAGCTGAGAGAGAATATGATAGAAGTTTATAAAATTATGAGTAGGGTGGAACAAGTAAAGAATGGCTATTTACCCTTTCAAATAATACTAAAACAATGGGACATTCCATGAAACTAACAACCAGCAGATTCAAAACAGATTGTAGAAAATACTTTTTCACTCAGCACACTGTCAAGATGTGGAATCTGTTTTCAGAAGACATTATCAAGGATAGCAAGGTTCAAAAGAGGTTTGGACAAGTTCCTGGAAGAAAAGTTCATAACACATTATTAGCCAGGTAGACTGAAGATAGCTATTGCTATTCCTGGAAATGAGTAAGAGAAATTAGATTACGTCATGGAATTTGCCAGGTACTTGGGACCTGGATTTACCATTGGTGGAGAAAGGATTCTGGGCTCAATCCAGCATAACAATTCTTATGTTCTGAACTATCATCTACTGTATTAACAGCCTACAATGCAGGCAAACAACCTGAAATATGTTTCCCAATACTTCCTAACCTACAACACAATGCACTCATTTGACTAACCATCCAGTATGTAATTCACTTTGGAGTGGTTATCCAGCAAAGAAAAGCAGAATAAAATTACAAAATTCAATAATTCTAATTCTAATTAATTATAATTCAAAGAGGACAAAAACATCAGCATTATCTTTCTATTTCCAAAGCAGAGTTAGTTTACTACTCACAAAAAGGAACAATCACCAGCAAACTGCAGTTTCCTTTTGTTTTATATTATTTTCCTGTCTTTTTAAATGAAATAGTACTGCATAAGTTAATCACTTTACTTTACTACAACAAACTATAAACTCTGTGAAGTAATAAAGAATGCAAATACTTTGCTCATTACACATACTTCACTTAGATTCTACAGATAATAACCTTTAAAGGGATAATTTTGTAACTGCACTAGCATAAAATCTAAGGGTTCTTTTTACCTGCAGACTTTATACCAGCTTGCAATTATCCCACCAAAACCGCCTGCAGACAGTTACACGAGCTAACGTGTGCATGTGGAAAAATGACATGCATACTTTTGAAAATGCAAACGTTCTGACGGCAATTTTAAAACATGTGCAGGGGGTCATATATATATGCAAATGGACACACAGGCATACATATGTTGGAATTTTAAATCGAGTACATAGTTACACGCATATTATTTAAAATACCCCTAGCGCACGTATGTGTGCTCCTAATTTTAAGCCGTTACTTGAGCAAATGTATTTCACGTATTTTCCTTAGGACTTTGTCGACTTTAACATGCGCAGGTAAGCGGATTTTAAAACATGCTCATGTAGAAGGACAATCCCAGATTTACCAATTGGTCCACCACTTTGCCCAGTCTGTCTCAAGATCATCCAGATTCTTCAGCCTGCCCTCCCCCCAATTGACCCAGACCCCTCACCCATGCATTTTAGGCCTAAACAGAGATTTATGCAGACTTACAACTCATAAACGGCAAGAGTAAACATGTGCGGCTAACAGTCCTCTTTGAGCTTTGGCCACCAGATTTAAAACTGGGATTTACATGCGCCTGGAATGCCCCTACACACACCAACTCCACCCCTTTTTTCTTCTTTACTCGCGCACATGCATATACACACATAATTTGCAGCTTTTAAAATACACGTATATGGGGCTTTTAACATGAGCAACGCCTTTAAAATTCACCCTTATGTGTGTAATTCGAAACCCTACCCACAAGAAAGCTTCTTCAAATTGTAAGTAAAATATGCAAATATAGGCCTTATGCACGTACTTTCACCTACATTAATAGGCAGGCAATTTTGTAAAAGCTTTTTTCCATGCACAAAGCATGGTTTTATTTACAGAAATGGCTTTGAAAATTACCCTCGAAATCAACTGGATCACTTTTACCTTCACAAGCAATGCTATAAAAGTCTGAGCAAACAGCGCAAGCCATTGCCCCTGTCTACCAATGTATTATCACAGACTACTAAATGGATTTGTTTATGGTGGTACTCCGCCTTGAGTGCCCTGGAGAAAGGAAGAATAGAAAAAGAACATTAAAATAAATAAGAATTGATGCTTCCTAGCTTGGTGTACTGACATACAGGCCGATACAGAAAGGTGCGCTCGGCTGAGCGCATCATTTAGCCCCCGTTTGGCTATGCGTTTTAGACGCACTATTATTACTGCTTATACTGTATGGGGTAATAGCGCACGGAAAACGCGCAGCCAACCCCCCCCCGAAACTAATAGCGCTTATCACATGCAAATGCATGTTGTTGAGCCTATTAGTTAGTCACCCGAAATACAGAAAGTAAAATGTGCGGCCAAGCCACACATTTTACTCTCAGAAATTGACACCTGCCCAAAGGCAGGCGTTAACCATAGACAGCACCGGGTAAGTGTACAGAAAAGCAGAAAAAACTGTTTTTCTGTACACCCTCCGACTTAATATCATAGCGATATTAAGTCAGAGGTCCCAAAAATAAAAAAAACCCAAAAGCTTCTTTTAAAAAAAACCTGCGGTTCGAAAACGGATGCTCAATTTTTCCAGCGTCCGTTTTCCGAATCCGTGGCTGTCAGCGGGTTCAAAAACCGACGCCAGTAAAATTAATCGTCGGTTGTCGGACCCACTGACAGCCGCCGCTTCCGCTAAGGAGGTGCTAGGAATGCGCTAGTGTCCCTAGCGCCTCCTTATTAGCGCAGGCCCTAATTTATATAGAGAATCACATGCCCAGGAGAGGTGCCTGGGTGCGCATCGGGAGAGCGGGCGCTCAACACGGAGCGCCGGCTCTCCCGCGGGTTTTTTTTTTTTTTAATCGGCCTGATAGAAAAGGCAAATCCTCAGATACACATTATAAATCTTAAAATGAAGGAAATTTAATGAACAATCATTAGATAATTGTTTCTGCTGTTCACAATTCTGCTTTGTAAAAATGCATTACTTAACATATAGCGAATAAGCAACATGGAGTCAATCTTTGATGGGTTAATGTGCCTAACTTTGGGAGGTAGGCACTTAAAGAAGCATCTTTGAAAATTGACTAGTACTGTTTCACTAGGCTTCTAAATTTAGGTGATTAAAAAGTGAGAGACAACAGGTGGAGTGAGAGTATAAAAAAAATATAGGCACTTAGGTCTAATCTTTGGTACTAGGTATCTAACTTATGCTCCTCTATCTAAGCAAATGAATTACAGGTCTAAATTTAGGTTTTTAAGTATTAGAAGCCCAAACTTAGGGAAATATTTAGCAGAAAAATTAGGCTCCTATGTTTGGATGAAAATCTAACTAAATTTAGAGACTAAGCATTTTTTGAAAATTGATTCATAGAGCATGATGTTCTGTTTACTCATTCATTTTTGGCATCATCTGATGCATAGGACACCTACTTTTTGTTTTTTTGGGGGGGTAGAGGTAGGGGGACAGACATTTCTTCCTGCTCCTTTGGGTTTCCAGCTCATTCAAAACTGAGGCATCTACCTGGAGATTTTTTTTCTCTTATCCTTAATATCCATTCCCAACTCAGCCCATCACAGCAACCATCCAAAGCTAGGAGCCATGAACTAGGGCTTCTTCTAGAACCCTGCAACTGAGGATCCTAAATCTGACCACTAGGTATCACTGCTGCGCAATGATTAGGACTCTCACCCTACAGCAGAGATGGGCAAACTATGGCCCACAGGCCAAATCCGGCCCATCACTAGATTTCATCCATCCCATCTATCTGTAAAAAAAATTAACATTATATGTGGCTCGCGTGTGTGTCAGGCAAAAAAAGAGGGGCTGTCCTGCATTGCAGTGCTGTACACTGACGTGCTGGTGGGGTTCCCAACTTTTGGGAAATGTTTAACCTTTTTTTATCTTTATTCTTAATTATTATATGTTTTATTTTTCATCTGTTTTGAAATATTTTCATTAGTATGATTAATTTTGTATTTCTTGATTTAGTTTTATGAAGAATGGTGATATTTCTATGTTTGCATTATTGCACTGGCTTGTAGTGGTTTCCAGTCTGGTTTTTTGTTTGCATCTTTATTTTTTATACTTTATGGCCTTTTTATTCTAATTTGGTGAGAATCTGTCCATGTTCCACATTTGTGACCGAGGTGAGGTAATCTGCTAACTGGGAAAACATCTTGTACCTCTTGGGTTGAAGGTCTTGCTAATGTTGGGGCCAATGCAATACAGTGCACTCAGCCCAGCAGTCGGACGTGAGTTGAATAGGCGCTAATGAATCCCCTAATGCAATAAGGGGATAAGCGCCAATTCAATGCGCGTCTGACGCGGAGTGAGTCTAATAGCGCTAATCACATGCAAATGCATATGATGAGGCTATTAGCATTCACTTCAGATGCAAAAAAAAAATGTGCAACCCTAGCGCCTCCTTACTAATGTGACCCCCTAATTTAAATATTGCATGGTGTCCCCCTTGGAGACACCTTGGGCACATTAAGAAAGCGGGCGCTGACTGTTCAGCGCCCGCTTTCTGCGCATATTTATTGCATTGGCCCCTAAGTTAGAGACTGGGATCCATGACTGAAGGGGCTCCTTGGGTGCTAAAATGATGGTGTTTAAGCCTGGTGGATACTGAAATGCCTGCAAGCAAGTGCTGGGGGTTTGATTGTTGGAGCTTCAAGGAAGGAACACCCAACCTCCCAGAGCTCTAAGGGGACCCACAGGCTTCGCTGTGGTCGATAACATGCATTGTGGCCCCAGAACAAAAAGGTTTGTCCACCCCTGCCCTAGGGGCTGTGAACCAAGGGACACATATTTGTTGCGTCCAGTTCTGTGTATTTTGTTACTGTCATATTGCCACTTTTCCTTCTCTTATGGGAGGATAATCTCTTGCAGAGAGTGTTCTTTTAAAAGGATGCTATCAAATAATACGAATATTAAACTAAGTAGGTGTCATGCCAAGCTAAAACGTTGCTTCATTGATAGACACTGAATTTTTTTCTGGAGTAAATAACCTTTGTTGTTCAGCAGATAGGCAATTTGAACAAATTAGGGTTTTTACATATTTAACAGTATGCCATTAACAGTGTCATTAATAATGTGATCTTTTACTGTAATTATTAATACTCTTTTAGAAAAAGAATTGCATTCTTATGGGAAATTAGAAGAGATACCCTACAGCTGTCTCTTGCAAATATGGACTTACCTACTTTGCGAAATTTCAAGGGTGACACAGTTGCACTTCTTTTATTTACTATATATATTTATAAAATTTATAACCTGCTCATGTCCATGTGTTCCAGGCAGGTTACATTAAAAACATATATAAAAATATTCAGGGTAATATAAAAAAACATAACCAACCAATAAATTATACATAAAACCCAAACAATATATCGATACAAAAATTAAAAATATCAATAAATACAATACTGACAGCAACAAAAAGTCTAGAATGAAAATATCACAAATTAAATCAATGTTTCAACATCTGGACAATATTCAAGGTTTAAATCATGTTTCAAAATGCAAATCGTGATCCTTATGTGAGGATTCCCGGCCCCCTCACCTGTGCCAGCCAGAGGCCCGGCTTGGCAGCCGCTCCCGTCCACAGACTCCGCTCGAGGCCTGCTCCTGTGGTGCCCCGAATGCGCTGACTCCTGCTCTTCGTGGTCGTCCTCCTAGGACCAGCCTGGCGTTCCCGGGATGGCGTGGGTGCTGCCGACCGCCATCTTGTTTCAGGAATCACCTAGTTGCACGCGTACACCCACGGGCCACCTTTGTACATGTCATGGCGGGAACCTTGGGGGAGTCCCCTTCGGATGACATCATCTATCTGTTGTACTTAAGCAGACTGGCCCTTCGGTTTGACGAGTTAGCAAGGAGTTCCCTCGTTGCTGAATTCCGCTCCATCCTTGGACTTCCGGTTCCAGATTCTACACTTGGCGTGAGACACTCTGGGTATCCGCTCCTCAGGGGCCCTGCCTCGTCTCTGGCTATCTGCTCCTCGGAGGGCCTTCCTGCCTTGGACTTCTATCTGTCCCGCTCCCCGGGACGTCTCCTGGAACTATCTCCTGTGAGTACCTTACTGCTACGGACTTCAACTATACCAAGCCTCGTTGTGGGATCCTCTTCTGTGTACCCCGTACCTCGGGCCACTACCACATCATTCCAGGAGGAACCACTTCGATATACCCTGCACTGCAGGTCATTACCACACCACTGCTACAGGATCCTCATCGGGGTTCCTGCACCTCGGACTACCATCTCATTACCACTACTGAGACACCTCTCCAGCGTACCCCGCTCCGCGGGCCACTACCAGATCTTCATATCAGAGGTATCACCCTTGGGTATTCCCCTCTGCTCAGAACTATACTTATATAGCACCTCCCGCTCCGCAGGCTGTGTCTTTCTCTTCTCTGAATAAAGACTCTTTTCCACAGCTGTGTCTGACACCACTGAGACCGCGCCTACCGACGGTGAGGCTCACAGGGCTCCTCCCTGTGGGCGGAGACACCTCTCACCTCGGTCCAGGGTTCACGCTCTTACAAGTTATAACAATCGGGAGGGAGTGGATGTGTTGAGGTAAATTTTATAACTGTGCGCATTGGTGTAAAGTCTGTGACTTCTTTTTATCCACAGAATATACATGTGCACTTTCCCCTTTAATTACCCATTAATTTGTGCATGGAATTTTTTTCAATGAAAAATGCGTGCAGAGTTTTGAAAATGCAAAACGTGTGTGTATAATTTCAAATCTTGACCACAAGAATGCCTCTTCAAACTGTAGATAGAAGCACGTGTGTACAGGCTCACACATTTTACCCACATATTGGGCGGACAATTTTGAATAAGTCCATTTCTATGAAAAGCATTGTTCTAACCCAGTGGTCCCCAAACCTGTCCTGGAGGGCCACCAGCCAGTCGGTTTTTTGGGATATCCTCAATGAATATGCATGAGAGAAAATTTACATGTTATGGAGGCAGTGCATGCAAATTTTCTCTCATGCATATTCATTGAGGATATCCCAAAAACCCGACTGGCTGGTGGTCCTCCAGGACAGGTTTGGGGACCCCTGTTCTAACCCCAGAAATGGCTTTCATAATTACCCTCTAAAAGATCAGTTCCCTAAATATCTAGGCAAAGGACAGGTAGCTAGTTCTAAAAGAGTGGAACGATTGTGGGAAAAAGAGCTAAGTGGTGCTCTGGAAGCACAAAAATGGACACAATTCTGAGTGAAATCACTATCTATGCCTTTGAAACAAACTCTGTACTTTGTAGCTCATACAACTGTATAAATTCCAGTCAAAGCTTAACAAACAGGGTAATAAATATTAGTTCTGAGGGATGGAAATGGGAACTTTCTGGCATAAAAATGTAATTAATTGCTCCCAATGTAAGAAATATTGGATAGACGTATGGTCAAAAACCAGAGCTATTGTGGGCTTTTAACACTATTTCTCATGTCAAACTAATTTCTGTTTTGCAATAATCTGGGACTGGAGACACTGTGTTAACGATGGTTTCTGTCATTTCTTCAGGAAAAGGAACAACAAGTTCAATATAAAGGGGCTTCTTCAGCTTAGTATGTGTGTATTAATGGCATCCCCCAGGAGTCAGCATTCTCTGCCACTCTATTTAAGGTGTTTATACAACCATTAGTTCAAGCAGGGCGAGCCTGTCTTGCCCTGCGGACATAACTGTAGTCAAGAGAGCGAAAGGAAGGGCGGGACATTAGGTTAAAGGGGAAGGAGGAAAAGGGGGGGGGGAGGGAGAGCGAGGAAGACAGTAGCCAATGGGGGGAGTGGAATTCAAATAAGAGAACGGGATTGGCGGGTAGGGAGGAAAAAGGAAAGGAGGGGGAAATAACTGCCAGTCGGTGAGGAATGACCGAGGCAGCAGGTTGAGGCTTGTTTTGTCTTCAGGTGGGGTAAGCAGAGTAATTAAAAAAAAAAAAAAAAAAACCCATTATTAATTGATTAAGCCCTCATTTAATGTATAAGTAATATGGGGAGCCGTACCTAGGCTACCCTTATCCCATTCCTAGGTTGGTTTGCCAAGTGGAAGTTGTACTGGCGGTAATAAATAAAAAAAAAAAAAAAGTTTGGTTATAAGTTACTTGCCAGCTAGTACTACTAATTCCCTGTAAAATATACATAAATATACTTACCGACTTAATTTTCCACTACTGGTTTGGCCCCCATTTATATCCTCCACTTGTAGTAATTTTCCTGCCAGTGCCTCGGCATGCCTAAAAAGGCCAGGGATCGGGGCCGCGCCCCCGTGGCTCCTGCCTCCCGCCGAGCAGCCAACCCACCCGCCCAGGCCTCTCTCCTGCCTGCTCCGTCTCCTCCTCGCCGGCCCTCGCGCGCTCCCCCCCCTCCTGGCCGGCTCGGCCCCCCCCCCCCTCCCTCGTTCGCCGTTTCCCCCGGCGGTGCCTCCCTCCCACGGCCCCCTGCCGGCGGATTCCGGCGAAAGCGGTCCCGAGTCGGAGGACCCTCCGCCCCCCCCGCCCGGCGCCGATCCCGATGATTTTGCGGCCGAAATTTCGCTCAACGCATCCGCCTTAGAATTCAGTTTCCTGCCATCGGCCAGCCCTTCCCCCCCCCGCTCCCCTGTTGCACCGGTCACACGCGCTTCCTTCCCGCCCCTTCCCCGCCCCCCTGCGCCTGTACCTCGTCGCCGCCCCAGTTTTCGTGTGGCCCATCCCAGCGGCTCGCCCCGCTCATGCCTAGGCACCCCCCGCCCCCCGAGCCCCACGGGAGCGGCCCGCCCTCGCGGCCGCCCCGGCATGCCTGCCCCCCCGCCGCGTCCTCGCCTCCCTCGTCCTTCCGCCCCGGGGAAGCGCAGCGCCAGCGTTGCCTCCGGCTCCATGCCGCGCCCTCGTCTGTCTCGCCCCAGCGCCTTGGGTAAGCGCAGCGCCAGCACTGCCTCCGGCCCCACCCCCCTCCCAGCCAGCTTGCCTCCCCCGGTTGTTCCAAAGGTGAGTATGGGTGGCAATTGGGACGCAGCGGGCCCCAGTGAGAGAGGGGAGGAATTTCACGGGCTTAGCAATGCCCCACCAGTCATTTCCCGGCGCAGGGGTTTCATATCTGGGGATTGCAGCAGGAACTCTATGGCACGGGGTAGGGGGTGGTCGCGGGCTATCCAGGGCGGCACAGGAGTTAGGCACAGTTCACTACCCAGCGCTGCCCACAGAGCACCCGCGCTGCCACAGCGGGGGATCGAGTGTGCCCCCGAGCGGGAGGGATTTGGGGGATGGCCGGCTTGGAGCGAGCGCCCGGCTGCACCTGGTGTGAAGGACGTTCACCCTTCCCCAGGGGTTTCTGTTGTTAGGTACCCTGACCAGGCGGGAAGTAGAGCGAGCAGGGCAGCCGCTATGCCCCCCCGGGGAGAGCAGGGGTTACGAGGAAACGAGGGAGAGGGAGACAGAGGTGGGAGAGAGGTGTGTGTCATTTCAGATCCGGATGATGAAGCGTTTCCAGGAACATCAAGTCAGGAAGCTTGGAGGGAGCGGGAGTTTCCTGGTGGATTACCTCGGCCGGTGCGTAGTAGATCTGGCAGCACCAGGAGGAATCCGGTGGATGAGCAGTGGAGCGGAGAGTCTACTGGCGCAGGTGAGAAGGTGCAGAAGTCTAGCAAGAAAAAAGGGGAGCCCAAACGCAAGAGACCTCTCTCTCCCTCGAGTTCATCTTCTAGTGACTCTGAGTCTTCAGAATTTTCTTCGGATTCGGGCCCCACATATAAGAAAATACTGGAGGAGGGGCCGTTACATGGAGTTGGGCAGACAGCTAGTGCTACGCTGGCCGAATTATGGGAAGGGGTCCCTAGGAAGTTGCGCAGGAAAATTAGGAAGCGACGGTATGTGAACATTTTTAGATTGTTGGAAGGGAGGAGGAGGGCGAAGAGGGGTAAGAAGAAAGATAAGAAGAAGCATTCTAGGCCAAAAGGTGTTAAGGTAGCTAAGAATATAGTGAACTGGGTGCGTGGATTTTTGAGGCTTGCCAGTGTAGTTGGGCACTATGACGCTTCCAAATATGGGGCTTTGCTATCGTACGCCGATAGTATCCTTGGAGCGTTCAGAGATTATGAAGGTTGGGCATGGCTCAACTACGACGAAAAATTTAGAGACAAGATGGCAGGCAACAAAGGGATGTCCTGGGCGGTTCAAGATATTAATTTGTGGTTAACACAAATGACGTACAAAGGGACCAGCGGGAGCAAGGTTATGAGTACAGGAAGTGCAGGTACGAGCGGTAGTGGGGGAGTAGGGTTCAGTAGTGGGTTAGGTCAGTCCTTTCGTACGGGAGGTCAAGCCCTTCGCAACACGTCAGGTGGGAAGGCAAAAGGGGCGGGAAACGATACCTGTTGGCGATTTAACAGGGCAGTTTGCTTGTTTCCCGACTGCAAATTTAGACACGTGTGCTCAATTTGTGGAGGGGGACACTCAGCCCTTAAATGCGGTCAAGGGAGTAGTGGAACTCCAGGTAAAGGGGGAAAAGTGTAATACCTTGCTTAGCGTGGCGGACTCTCCAGTGTCGGTACAGGCAATGACCCCTTGGTTGGAGAGGTATCCGAATAAGCAGGTCGCAAAGTTTTTAAGGGACGGGTTTAGGGCGGGTTTTGTAATTCCTTACGAAGGTCCAGGGTTTGGGGGCACCGGTAAGAACGCGCAGTCGGCTAGTATGCATGCACATTTGGTAAGGGAAAAGATAGAGGCGGAAATCCATATGGGTAGGGTGGGAGGACCTTTTCTTGATCCACCGTTTGTTCACATGCACTTGTCCCCGGTGGCAGTTATACCAAAAAAGGAACATGGGAAGTTCCGTTTTATATTGAATTTATCGCATCCTTCGGGTAGTTCAGTGAATGATTATATCCCGCGGAGTTGTTGTTCAGTTAGTTATGCTTCATTTGATACAGCTGTCAGCTTAGTGTTAGCGGCGGGGAGGGGTGCGTTGCTCGCAAAGGCGGATATTGAAGCAGCGTTTCGCTTACTACCTATTAATCCGGCCTGTTTTCCTTTACTGGGTTTCCGATTCGAGGGGCGGTATTATGTGGATAAATGCTTGCCGATGGGATGCTCGGTGTCTTGTGCTTTTTTCGAAGCATTCAGCACATTCCTGCATTGGGTTGCTGAACAATGCACGGGGGGTGGGGGTATTTTGCATTATCTTGATGATTTTTTATTTGTGGGTGAGGAGGGGACGGAGAGATGTCAGATGCTATTGGATGGTTTCCTACAGGTAGCACGCCAGTTTGGGGTACCGATTGCGGCGCAAAAGACGGAGGGCCCGGTTTCTAGTTTGGTGTTTTTAGGGATAGAACTAGATTCCACAACTTTAGAAGCGCGTTTACCAGCAGATAAGTTGAACACGTTGAAACGGTTAGTAGGGTCTACCAAGCAGTTAAAGAAAGTGACGTTACGTCAGATGCAGTCCCTGATTGGTGTGTTGAATTTCGCTTGTAGGGTGATTCCTATGGGTAGGGCCTTTATTAGACGGTTGTCCTGTGCAACGATTGGCATTAGAAGTGGACATCATTTCATTAGAGTGACGTCTAGAATAAAAGAAGAATTGGGAGTGTGGGAGGCTTTTCTGGCTTCTTTTAATGGAGTTTGCATTATGCAACAGGATGAGGTTTCCAATGCGGAGCTGGAGCTGTATACTGATGCAGCAGGAGGGATTGGATTTGGCGCATATTTTCGGGGACAGTGGTGCGCTGAGCAATGGCCGGAAGAATGGAAGGAGCAGGGCTTAACAAGGAATATTACCTTTTTGGAATTATTTCCAATTGTGGTGGCATTATATTTATGGGGAGGGCAGTTGGCGAACAAAAGAGTGTTGTTTTGGTGTGATAATTTAGGAGTGGTACAGGTAATTAATCGTCAGTCAGCAAAATGCCCTAGGGTATCCGAATTATTACGGGAATTGGTATTTCGGTGTTTACAGTTGAATCTGACAATTCGTGCGCGACATGTGCCGGGGGAACTAAATGTGATAGCTGATGCTCTCTCTCGTTGCAAGTGGCAGGAATTTCGAAGAGCGGCGCCTGGAGCGAAGGACGTGGGAGAGAAGCTGCCAGATCAGCTGTGGCGGTTGGGTCGCAGGCTTGGACGCTAATTCGGAAATCACTGGCGCAGTCCACTTGGAGGGCTTATGTGAGGGGATATGGGGTGGTAGGGAGCTATCTAAAAGGAGAAGGCTGGCACAGTGGAAGGGTACAGGAAGATCAGCTGGTTCAATTTATTTTGTGGGCCAAGAATAGCGGTTATTCTTTGGCGGGGGTACAGGCGCACTTGACTGGATTTTCCTTTTTCCAGAAGTTATATGGATGGGGAAATCCGGGAAATAGTTTTTTGATTAAAAGAATTTTAAGGGGCTGGAAACGGGAGCAAGGCGCGTTGCCTGACATGCGTCTTCCCATAAGGTACAGGGATCTCAAGATGATAGTGGAATGTTTGCCAGAGGTTTGCTGGTCTGAATATGAAGTGCTGTTGTTTCGGACGGCGTTCATATTAGCTTTTTTCGGAGCTATGCGGGTGGGAGAGTTGGTAGCCTCTTCCAAATTTAATACTGGAGGTAGGGGTTTGAAGTTTCAAAATGTCTGGGTAGGTGACGGGATAGTTACACTGTGTATCCATCGGTCCAAGGTGGATCAATATGGTAAGGGCCAATTAGTCAGATTAATTCCGGCAGAAGACGAGTGCGTGTGTCCAGTGGGGTATGTCACGAGCTTCATGGTAGTTAGACCTGTGGTGGATGGGTTATTCTTGGTTCATAGGGATGGATGGCCGGTGACGGTCTATCAGTTCGTTCAAGTTTTGAAGAAAGCGTTGAGGTGTTTAGGTTGGGAGGGACGACATTTCACGTCACACTCGTTCCGGTTAGGGGCAGCGACTTCGGCGGCGGAAGGAGGATTGCCGGATAGAGCGATACAATCCATAGGGAGATGGAAATCAAAGGCTTTTAAGTCTTACGTTCGGCAGGAGAAATAAGGGCGGATGCTTTCAGGTCAAACACTTCAAAAAAAAAAAACAAAAAAAAACCGTTAAAAAAAAAAAAAAAAAAAATATATATATATATATATATATATGACTTAATACCTTTAAGGAAGGGAGGGAGGACATGGATTAAAGGTGTATGTGGATTGGGGTACCGGTATTCATTCTGATGTGTTCTTTTCAGAAAGAAAGTCAGTGCGGGGGCGGCAAGAATGTGTCTGGGTCGTGGGCCATTCTTTTATCCATTGGGCCGCGAATAGAGCGCAACACAGACCGTATGGACTGAACTTGGAGTTGGAAAAGCGGAGTTGGAAAATCTATTGGCTCAGTCATCGAGGGATGAAATGGGACAACTTGTTATCATTTGTGGAACAACGGGCATTACATCTGGAGCATCCCAAAATTGCGCTTATTCATTTGGGGGGAAACGATGTGGGAGTGGGATCTTGCAAGGACTTGATAGTTAAGATTAAGAAGGATTTCGGTACTTTGATGAACGCCATGCCTGATACACATTGGGGGTGGTCGGACATCATTGTTCGTTCCAAATTCTTACAGTCTCATTTATGGTGTAGGGGGGTTAAAAAGTTAAATACGCAGGTTGGTAAGTGGGTTGTCAGGCAAGGGGGTTTTTGGGTGAGACACGAGTGGGCTTGGGAGGTGATCCCAGGGTATTTTCGTTCGGATGGAGTACATCTTTCGGATGTAGGTATCGATTTGTTTAACACTACGATACAAGAGGGTTTAGCACAGTTAATTGGTAATATGAGGACCGCAGTTGGGGGGAAACAATGACAACTAAAGTCGTTATTGTTTTATGGCGGTAAACCCGAGCCTCAAATGTTGTTTATTGCATTGTGTTGTTAAATTTACAAAGGGGGGGGGGGAATCTTGTGCAGTGCGGGGGGGCTGCTGCACGAGATTGCCAAAGAGCAAGAGGGGGGGGCCGATGCTCGGAGGCTTTACAGGGGGATGCTCTACCACTGGAAACGGTGGGGGGCGCTGTTGGACTGTTTACTAGGGGATGCTCTACCACTGGAAACGGTGGGGGGCGCTGTTGGACTGTTATCCGAATTGAGGGGGGGGGGGATTGTTATATGATATTATAAGTACTTGGCGAGGCTCGGGTTAATATAATAAACTGCGGCCTTTATTACTCCAAAGAAAGTGTGATGTGATTTGTGGGAAAGTGTTGAAACAAAAGGGGGGTTATGAGGTGGGGGGGAAAGGAATGAGTGAATCTTGCATCTAGCAGTTAGTTCAAGCAGGGCGAGCCTGTCTTGCCCTGCGGACATAACTGTAGTCAAGAGAGCGAAAGGAAGGGCGGGACATTAGGTTAAAGGGGAAGGAGGAAAGGGGGGGGGGGGAGGGAGAGCGAGGAAGACAGTAGCCAATGGGGGGAGTGGAATTCAAATAAGAGAACGGGATTGGCGGGTAGGGAGGAAAAAGGAAAGGAGGGGGAAATAACTGCCAGTCGGTGAGGAATGACCGAGGCAGCAGGTTGAGGCTTGCCCACCCTCCCACCCGGTACTTTGAAAAGTGTGTTTTCGGGGAATTGTTGTATTCGTCGCAGTGGCGGTAAACCCGAGCCTCAAATGTTGTTTATTGCATTGTGTTGTTAAATTTACAAAGGGGGGGGGGGAATCTTGTGCAGTGCGGGGGGGCTGCTGCACGAGATTGCCAAAGAGCAAGAGGGGGGGCCGATGCTCGGAGGCTTTACAGGGGGATGCTCTACCACTGGAAACGGTGGGGGGCGCTGTTGGACTGTTTACTAGGGGATGCTCTACCACTGGAAACGGTGGGGGGCGCTGTTGGACTGTTATCCGAATTGAGGGGGGGGGGGGATTGTTATATGATATTATAAGTACTTGGCGAGGCTCGGGTTAATATAATAAACTGCGGCCTTTATTACTCCAAAGAAAGTGTGATGTGATTTGTGGGAAAGTGTTGAAACAAAAGGGGGGTTATGAGGTGGGGGGGAAAGGAATGAGTGAATCTTGCATCTAGCAGTTAGGAAGCCTGTTAACCTCCCTAGGGGTGTTTTACTGTATATATGCCGATGATGTAGAATGTTATTTACCTAGAACCATGGTAGTGGAAATTCCAACTGATGAATGTGGTCAGATCACGAATTGTATTAAAAAGTGGATGGTCAATAGTAATCTATGTGTAACTTTAATAAACCTAACTGGTAAATTTTAAAAAGAATGCATGTGTGCCCATAAACATATGTATTGCAGCGCAAGCAAAACTATGCCTCATTTATAAAGTACACGCATAGCATTTAAAATATTGTTGCTATGCATACTTCTACAGCCTTTACACACATACTGAGAGAGACACACACTCTATATAGGGTCAGTCTGATACTCTATATAGAGGTACCATTGTAGAGGGGCACTTTGAATCGGGGTGGGTTTTCGGGAGGTAGCTTTGGGGGATGTTGTTACAGACACATTCAGAGGTGTTCATAGTAAAACTGACAGCACTAAAGAATTATAGTCCTTATAAGTGATGAAAAGTCTAACAAGAGGAAGTGATTTGTACACTGCAGTTCTAGCTGGGTTGTACAAATCTACTCCTTTTCATCACTTATAAGGTCTATAATTCTTTACCAATGTCAATTTTACTATGAATATCTCTCAATATTTCTGTAACAACACCCCCCCAAGCTACCTCCCGAAAACCCACCCTGATTCAAAGTGCCTCTCTAGAGTGGTACCTATATATATATATAGAGAGAGAGAGAGAGAGAGAGGGGTTCTCTCTCGCTCTCCTTTCTAGAGTGGCACCTATATATATATATATAGGTGCCACTCCCTATATATAGGGAGAGGCACCTATATATACGCTCTCCCCCCGCCCCCCCCCAGGTTCCTGCGCCTTGTGAGGAGCAGTAGCAAAGTTATACAGGCAACAAATGCGTGTTGCCTTTGCAAAATTTGTGGTTATATGTGTCAGCCTTGGCCCCAGCACGCCTATGACCTGCCCCTTTTCCGCCTCCTTATTCTGAATGTGCATACATGCATGAACGTGTGTCCTTTCTGGCTTTAAAATTTGCATTGCTCATGCAAAAACGACCACGTACATGCTTTGGTTATGGAAAAAGCCCCTTTCCTTTAATCCCTATAGGGACTACACAGGATGTTTTGTTAGTGGATCTCAAATCAGAAGTACAGAATTTGAGCGTTTGGCTAGACTGTGAGCTTTCTCTTATGTCCCAGCTAAGGAGAGTAGATAAAATGGCATTTTTTAAGTTATATTTACTAAACCTCTTCACCTGCTTCTCTCTCCTCAGGATTTCAGAATGGTAGTTCAGGCAGTTGTGTTTAGCAGTCTGGACTATTGTAATTTCTTGTACTTCGGTGTGCCCAGGTATTTACTAAAGGTGCTACAATTAGTCCAGAATGTGGCAGTTCGAGTTATTTATGATTTGCGTAGGGGAACGAGTACTTCATCTTACACAAAGGAGATACATTGTTTGCCAATTTATCAGAATAGTATTTAAAGTACTCATCTTGGTGCATAAATCAGTATATTTAGAGAATTTATGCCTATCAGACAGAATACACTGGTACTGTCCAGCAGCTCCTCCCAATTCCTCCACCTTCAGTCTTTCATTTAAATAAGACTAGACAAAAAGCTTACTCTATAGCAGCACTGATCTTATGGAATTAGCTAGTATTGGAGTTGTAAATTGAACTAGATCTTATGAATTTCAGGAAAAAGATTAAGGCAGTATTATTTCAGCAAGCATTTACTAAATAATGAAAAGTGACGTGGCAATAATTGAGGAGCAGTTTTGAGAAAAGGACCAGACCTCCAATGACCATGAACAGTAGGAAGGAGAGTCTATTAAAATAGGAGAAACATCTCCAGGTAGTTGTGATTGAAGGCTCATGCCATTAGAATCCCAGTCCTGGTTCCAACTAACAGGGTCATTTATCAAATCGCGTTTCGGCGTTTTCGCATGCGTTATGGCATTTTCGCATGTGAAAAACGCCTTAATGTATCCAATAAGCACCATAACGCAGCTATTTATGCTACTATAGGAGGCCCACCTAGTAACTCAAGGTGAGGTTTAGGTAGTAGTGTAGGGGTTAGAGGCAACCTTTACATGCTGAGTGAGACGTACGAACAGAACAGTACACTCTTGTGAAGATTTGATGGCCTTCGGAGTGAGGAAACTCACCCAGACATGAGATTTGTACAATGTTCTTTCTCTCTCTCTCTTCAGTGATGTGGGCATTTCTGTTTGTACCTCTTACCCCCCCCCCCAAAAAAAAAACAACCCCACTCCACGTCAAAAGTGCCCCCTCTTACAATGGTATAAATAGTAGGGTGATATAATGGTCTCTACAGAAGAGCTCTCTCTCTCCTCCGCCCCAGTGGTGAAATAACCACTTTGCAGGTAGGAAAATGCAATTATGTAGGTATTACCGAAAAGTTAATGCTCTTTGCGGTTATACCTATGCGAAGCGGTAAGATAACGCACATTACAATAAATAGGCTATTACCATAAAACACGACACTTTTCCTATCACATGCGATATTTACAGCTGATTGATAAACCTAGGACTAATGTGCAAATAAAAGGAGAAAGGCCCACCCCTCCTTCAAAATACAATAAAATAAGGAGTTTTTAATGAACCTTGGGAACAAGTAGATTTGTATACATTGCAGACAATATAGACTTTAATTTCCAGACCTGTAATAGGTGATTTAAGTAAAGGCTATTCATAAATTTTTATTATTGTTTCTTTCTTTTTTGTCTGTATGTCACAATGAAAAAAAATAAGAAAAATCTTATACACGCAAAGAAAGTTCAGTACCCACTATACTGGTTTGGTATTAAAATATAAATAAAGACTTTAAAGAAACAGATGACATTTCCAATGTCATAGTTTCATATTGTAATTACAGTAATTTACAGTAATATTCTAAAAAAGCTCTGTGGAAGTCATTTAATTTTTCCCATTGCACTATAGAAATATTTGCCTGGGTACCTCTGTATGAATAAAAAAGAACATTAGTCTGTACGCCTCCTTTAAAATAAAGACACGGTAGATTAACCAAAAGCACACAACAAATGATGCCATAAAAATTCACTATTCATCAATATTGCTGTGCTGTGCAGCAGATAATTATACATTATTAAATTGTCTTAGTAAAAACACTGGAGATTTATATTCTTAATACGATGAAATAAAAATGTTAGCTACATAAATTTTCTCCTGTACTATACACTAAACAATTCATTTTGTGTGGCCCTAAATTAAAAGGTCTTGCATATTTAATAGAGAAAACACCATGTAAATAAATTCCTCCATACCCCATTAGCAGCCAGTACATCTTCTGTCTCATCATCTTTATCGGCTTGAATCTCAAAAGGGTTTCCTCCATTACAATACTGCTCAAACAAGGATGCTGCTGCTGAGACTGCTGAGGAAGGATGCTTACTAGGTGACACGGATGGAGATCGCGATTGTCCCAGGAATTTAAACTCCTATAACAAGAAAGTAGAAAACATTTTACATAATGCAATCCAGTATATGTGCATAATGCTCTCTCTCTGTCTATATATAAATATATAGATATATGAATATTAAGTTAAAGAAACAAGACAGAAAAATTTGCACACAACTAAGCAAATGTTCTGATTAGCTGAGAGCACTCTCAAATACACAGATCAGAATTTTGACTAATCATTGTTAAATCTATACATCAAGGAATGAAAAGGCCCTGTTGGTAAAAGTGGCTCTCAGAAGGGACCAGCCAGATGATACAGCAGCAAGAGATCAAAGTTTGATTCTAAAGCCCAGCTTCTGCTCCTGTTGCGACCGTTGCTGCCCGACGTCTTCACTCTGCCCTCTTTACCTCTGTGGCGACTCCCTCCAGGTCTGAAGGACGGCTGGCTGCAGCAGCGTCTCCCTGCCGTCTCTCTCCAGCGTCCCTGGGCTGGCTCGACGCTGCAGATCCGCCATGTTGCCTGAAGCCTAGGGCGTGCGCTCTCCGAGTGAATTACCAGCAAGGGCGCGAACCTCAGGGGCGTCCCCCTGAGATGACGTCATCCGCTTCCAATATTTAAAGGTCTCTGATATTGCTACTAGTTGAGTTAGCAAGGACTCGAATCCGTTCCTGTCTAAGCCACTTTGCCTCCTTGGACTTACCAGAGGTACCCGCTCCTCGGGGGCCTCGCTCTCTCTCTTTGCCTTTCAGGTTACAGACAGGAACCGGTACTCGCTCCTAGAGGGCCCTCGTCCCTGACTATCTGCTGATTCTCTTCAGCCTGGAAGTCATCATATTCTACATCATTGTGAGTTACCATCGCTCTCTCAGAGCTTTCCCTGAAACCAGGTACTCGCTCCTCGAGGGCCTATCCTTTCCAACTCCTGAGCTCCCTGAGACCAATATGTGAGTGTTGTCATCTAGTTCTGCTCATGAACTCTGCATACCCTGCCTACTCATTGTCTACAGATTCTCAACAGCTCAGCCTTCCAGGGATCGCTGTTACAGTATCTGAGGGACTTCAGCCCTACCGGGCACTTCAGCTCACTACTGCCACCTCTGGTGGTTTCAAGACCTGTTTAATAAAAGAACTAATGTGTGTCTGTCTCCATACTCTAAGCCTAGCTGGTGGTCCCTCTCGGGATCTTCCCCCGGGGGCGTGGTCATCTGCCACCGGCCCAAGGATCCACTTACTACTATCTCCGGCAGTCTATAACAACAGATTGCTAAGTCCGCCTACGGAATACATCAGATTGACACTCCTATCTGATTGCTCCTCCCATCAGCATAGTGGATCATGACAGCTCCTGGGATAATTCAGTAATGTTCACAAGGGTGGTAGAAGGAGACACTGCTTGCTGGGCAGACTGGATGGGCCATTCGGTCTTCTTCTGCCATCATTTCTATGTTTCTATACAGCAGTTCACATCTACTGGCTGGCTGAAGTTGACACTTGAGCCAGGCTCCCAAGAGAACGTGGCCTCTTCCCCTTAATCAGAGATGTATGGCTGCAATGACCAGACTACATGGGAAGGAGTTAAAATGGGGGAAAAAATGTAAGGCTTCATTTACTAAGCATTTTTACCATAAATAAGCATGGGAGAAAAGCGTTAGTAAATCAGGTATTTAGGCAGCAGAAAATGAAGGTTCATGGTGCTGTAGCACTAGCAGGCTTATGACGACATATACGGTACATGTCACTTTTTCTATTTTTTATCATGTTATATTTTTCCATTATGCGTTCATATCTTTTTATGTTATTTATTTATGTATTTATTTATTTATTTAAAACTTTTTATATACCGGTGTTAGTGTGTACATCACATCGGTTTTACATCATAACAAAAGCTGATTTATGTTGAAGGCTATTGTAAAACACGAGCTACATACATTATTTTTTAAATAAATAGGCATCACTGGTTCTAATCAAACTAGAAGCCCAAAAAGAGTAGGAATAAGCAGCCAAACTGAAGAACACCTTTATTCATACTAGCCAAAGTTTATCATAAATTTCAATAAGTAGCTATCTTGCAAAATCGACAAGAGAACAAAACAGTATCAAGAACTTTACTTTTCAATTCTTTTCACATTTTTCCTAAGTGTATTTTTACTATTTTTCTAGAAGTTTGTGGTGGCATCTGAGGGTTTCCTCTAATGTATTCCATTTTTTAATTAATTTTGTATTGCATTTAGCTGTCTTAAGCTTGTGATATATTGTGAACCGTTTGCTGTAGAACCTACTTCAGAAGTCATAACCCGGGTAGCTATGACCAGCTATTTGCACCAAAAAAAAAAAAGGGGGGGGGGGGGGGGGAGAGAGAGTTTGAGATGATAACTTCACCCAACTGACTCTCCATAAACGAGACAGAATACTGACAGAATAAAGATCTAAGTACCCAAGTCATAGCAAGTAGATCTATTAAACACTTCTTTTGGCAGGCAGTGGACCCAAGGCCTGCCGCAGCCAAGCAAAGCCCTGTCCTTCTGAGTGGTGTCCCTTGTGGGTATTCCCAGTCACCCATCACACTCAAGCAAGATAATTGCCCAGCTGATGGGATATCCAGTCTGCAGCCACACTGGGGCCAAATGGAAAACACCCCCTCCCAGCTTGGGTAGCCTTAGGGCTTGCCCAAGACCCTCCTCCAACAAAAACTGCCACCAAAAGACTAATTTCCCAACACCACCTTGTGAATGGCCCATATTAGTACGTTCAGGAAAAGATCCTGCGCCATGTTAGAAAGGTATATCACATCTCCTTGGAAAAGTTGCTAACACACAATGCAGAGCCAGTCATGGTTTATGTGCAGACCCCCATGACATTCTGTAAATTTCCCTATTTACTTATTAAGTTTTGGTATCCATTGCCCCCGCAGCTGTAAATCCTGAAACCGGAGAAGAGGGATGATCTTGGACTACACAGCCCTCATGCAGGGCATTAAGGCCGAGATGCATGCCATGTCATTCCTCAAAGTATTAAGGAGCAACTGGCCAGGAATGTCCCCCAGATCATTTCCTCCCAGGTGGATGAAAAGCACGTCGGGAGGAGCCAACCTGGCCAACTGCTGCGGCAGAAGGCGAATGAGCTGGTTCCAACACATTCCTCTTCTGCCCAGCCATTGCACTACTACGTCACAGGACACAAAACCCAAGTGTGCACCTGCAGCACCTTTCTTTGCGCGGTGCTCAACCCAAACCACGAACAAGTGCCCCGTGAATCATGCCATCCATCGCCACCAGTAAACCCTAGAATGAAATAATCATTAGAACAGTTCGCCATACATCGCTCTCCCCTCATGCTGTGACTCGCTACAGTGCACAATGGCTCAGGAAACTATTCACTTGACTGTTGCATGAAAGCTAAGTAGGGGGCACCACCTGCCAATGAGTTGTATAGCAAAGCCCAGAAATGGCAGTGTTAGAGGTGGCCCCAATTCGGAAGGAGTGCATTCTGAACTGCTATGCCTGCATCCTGGCTGCACCCAAGGCTCACTGTAGAATGGCATAGAATTGGGATCTGCTCAACGGAAGTGAGTCGGCAGGCATTAAGAACTGGATCGCTCTTACATGCCTAACAGAAACATAGCACGAGGTATTCGTTACAGGACATATGGGCAATTCTGGGACTGCAGCCAATGCAACAAAGTCCCGTCCCATCCCATCTGGTCTGTTTTAACCTTCTTATCCACATTAACAATCTGCCCCCGCCAATGGAGGCATACTAGCTCAGAGGCTAGAGCAGTCATGCCTGTGGCTTGCCGCTGCCAACAACTCACTAACTCTAAGAGCGACAAAGAATGCAATAGACAACACTAGATTAAAATGATCTGCCATCACTGAAGGCAAGACCTGCCACAAAGCCAGATAGGTGTTCATGCAGAATTGGCCTGTGCCTATCAGGAACACTGGGCTTTGACCTGTCCCATACTACCAGGACACATCTAACCGCAAAGTCCTTGACTCGGTTAGGTCAGCCCTGTGCTTTGGCAAAAAATATGTATCCTGCCAAGTTGGCCTATACTGTGCCCCGTAATGTGCTGCATTGTCTGACTTGCACTATGTATTGCACTATACTAAGTGGTAAGTCGGGATCCTGAGACTGATCAATAGCATCCAGAAAGTCCAAGACTTTGTTTAAGCTCTTCAGGTTGGCACACTAGTGGATGAGGCGATTGATTGGTGCAGCAGGTCAAGTGCCGACCTCGCTCCAATGATCCAGAGGTGTGCCGGCACAGGCATCCCCGATTTCTCAGCGTCTCGAGCCAATCTCCAGAGTCTTCTCACTTGCAATGAGAAGACAATCAGCAATCTCATTCCGTAGCCTAGGGATATGCCGCACCCACACAACCAGGTTTAACTGCAAGCACCTCAAGACCATCACCCTCAGCAACTCGGAAACTGGAACATGCTCAGTGGACTGCCAATTGATGATCTGTATGATGGCAAGGTGATCACACCAAAATACCACCCTCCAGTTGGCTAGGCGCTCACCCCAAACAGGCACTGACACCACTACTGGGAACAATTCTAGGAAGGTGATATTTGATGCTATCTTGATGCCTCCCAGTTCTCTGGCCAGTCTCTTCACAGCAGGATACTTGCCAATATAAGCCAAAACCAACAGCTCTTCAAGTGTCTGAGAAGAGTTCTAAGTCAGAACTAGACACTGGGGAGGCAACCATCTCACTGTGCCTTTAAAGTTGGCCAGGAATCTTTCCCACACCAGTAAATCCTCCCTCAGTACGTGTGTAACACTCGGACTAATTCTTCTTACATACTCTCATAGAGGCCAGGATCAATCTGTGCAAAAACGCCCTACCCATAGGAATCATGTAGGCAAATATCAGGCTCCTGATGAGGGACTGCGCAAATGCCAGGGTCACTTTGCAGGACTGGCGAGTGTGATGAATGAGAGGTGACAGCTTCTGGGAACTTGTCAGCAGGAAGTCTGGAAACCAAGGAATGTAAGCACCCTGGTTGATGGCTCTAATTTATCTACTGCCAAAGGGACACTGAAATCATACACCATTCTTTGAAAGCCCTGAACAAAGAACTGAGCATGAGCATGAGCAAGAACTAGAAGGGCCGACAAATAGGAAATCATCTAGATAATGCATTATGCTTGTTAAACCTATGCAACAAGACAACTCCCAGTGTAGAAGGTGCTAAAGGCCTCAAAGTAAGAACATGAAAATGGAACAGCCCATTGGCAGATACTTATCAAAGTAGTATGTACCCACAAAGAAAAACCCCAACACAAAGGGAAGCTACCTGGGTGTACAGGTAAGAGCTGGAAGGCAAACTAGATATCTGCTTTCGCCTTGAGGGAACCCTCCACACAGTCCTGGAGGAGGGCAGTGCACTTTTGAACAAAGTGTATTGCACTGTCCAGACCTCATGTGTGATGAAGTCGTTGACTACTGACTGGCCAGGTAAGAAAGGTTATATATTAGCCTATAGTTACACGGCTTCTTCTTTTTTTGTATTTAAAAGCTTTTATTGGCAAGATATCTTACAAGGTCAACAACTCTCAATTACAATACACATTTGCCATTAGTTTCTTATATTCATTTACAATATGTAACATGGTACATCAATTATTTACCTTATACACAGACATAACCATACACATATTGTTCCCCCCCCCCTCCCCCCACCAAGTGCATTACTCTGAATACGTAAGGTATTGTAATAACACAGAAAACATAATAAGCAAGAAAATGAAGTTACTCTCTACTTCACAAGGTACCAGTACCGGGATGCTTGAATTGCGAGATGGCTCTGTAACCCATTCACCATCAGGACTCAACTATCATCTAACAGTGCGGATGGTCTCAACAGTAAGTATAACTCTAGCAATGACCATTAGTGATACACCAGGTTGTGAACGGCCCCCATACATTCTGGTATGCTTTCAGTCAGTTGTAGCGCAATGTTATTATATGTTCCAAATTCTGTAATATTACGCAGGCGTCTAATAATAGTCTGTATCGGGGGAAGATCAGGACGTTTCCAATAGCAAGCTAACTCGATATGGGCGGCTATATATATCTGTTGGCATAGTCGTTGCTGAGGAACTGTCAGCCCTTCAATGGTTTTCCCTAACAGAACAATATGGGGCTCATTAGTGCCCCTTACCTTGACTAGTTGAGCAATCCAGTCTGCAATATTCCTCCAGTATGTTATAACTACTGGGCACTGCCACCAAATATGAAAATAATTGCCTACATGGCCGCAGTTCCTCCAGCAGCTATTAGATATGTCTGGATACATCCTATGCAGTCGGACCAGGGTATAGTGCAACGGATATAATATCTTCAAACAGTATTCCTTTAGATTGGCTGATAAGGAATACTTACGAGCCCTGAGAAATATCTCTTCCCAATCATCAGAGTCAAGGGGTAAATCAAGCTCCGATTCCTAGGTCAGCATGAAGGCAGGTTTACTGGTCGGCTGGCCTTGAAGCAGTTTATAAATTTTTGAAACTGCTCCCTTTACCCCATGGGCTTGCATGCAATAAGACTGAAACTTAGATTTACCCCTAGTAAGGTAGTGTGAGTTTTGCAGAGTGCGAAGAAAGTGGGAAATTTGAGCATACTCCAAAAAATTTAGGGGGGTATGATTATGCGATGTCAGTAAAGCTTCTAGGGATATGACTTCCCCTTGTTGTAAGAAGTGCCCCATCTGGAACAATTCCCAAAGCTTTCCATGCAATAAAGGCATTTCTGGGTAATCCAATAGGAAATGAAGTGTTATAGAATAAGTGGGAAAAGTGATGATATTGTGTATCTCCAACTAGTCTCGCCCGTCACCTTGCCCAAACTTTGAAGGTCATTTGGAGGGATATCGGAATGTCTGATATGTCTCTCCATGTATGTCGTGGTTGCCAAGGCATTGCGGATATTGGCATTTCCCCAATAATATGTTGCTCAATCAGTTGCCAGGGCTTGTCTGGGTATGGTTATGGAGACTCAAGAGGGCCTTTAACTGAGCAGCCGCAAGGTACCAACTAAGATTTGGCACTCTCATGCCTCCACTCACTTTAGAGTGATAGAGAACTGAGTGTGCCATCCTCGGCGGTCTTTTTTTCCAAATGAAATCAAAGATTCTCCATTGTAATTGCCGTAATATGGCAGGCGATGTTGCGAGCATAGCGGTGGACCCTTGGGCCGGCCTAACGGCGTGAGATGGTGTGAGAGGAAGTACACTCCGCTGAAAGACGTAGGCCGGGAGGCGGTGCCAAGCTGAACGTAGAACTGAAGTCTTCAGCCTGGAAGTCCGAGAATCCCCCTGGGAGAAGCCCTTGAGGTCCTGGACCGCTGGGACTTAGGCGATCAGCCTAATCTCATGGTATCTAGCATACTTACTAGAATTATCTAAGGAAAGGTGAGGAAATCCTTATTCAACTCCAGATAGGCAATGCTTTCCACAGCACCTGGATCCACTACTTTTTTCACCCTTACTAAAGAACTCAATCAAGTTTATCTGGAAAAAATCTTCTCTTTGGTGCAATCATTGGGCCCGGATTTTAAAAGGGTTACGCGCATACATATGCATAACATAGCCTATTTTGCATAGGCTCGGCAGCGCGCGCAAGCCCCGGGGCTTCGAAAGGGGGGGTGTCAGGGGAGTGCCGGGGGCGTGCCGGGTGGGCGGCGGCGAATTTCGGGGCGGGGGGCGTGTCAAGGACGTGGACACCGCCCAAGAGGGGCGTGGTCGAGGCCTCCGGATCAGTCCCCGGGTCGAGTGATGAATGACCCCCTTAGTTATGTATCTAAGTCTTGACAGTGCTGGCCAAAAAAATAAGACTCCATGCCCATAGACCAGCTCAAAGCAGAAAATAAATCTGCCGACAACGGTAGGGGGGGGTTTAGATAGGGCCGGGGGGGGGGGGGGGGTGGGTGGGTTAGGTAGGGGAAGGTGCGGGGGGGGGGAGAGAAAGTTCCCTCCAAGGCCGCTCCGACTTCGGAGCGGCCTCGGAGGGAATGGGCAGCGTGCGTAGGGCTCGGCGCGCGCAAGGTGCACAAATGTGCACCCCCTTGCGTGCGCCGACCCCGGATTTTATAAGATACGCGCGGCTACGTGCGTATCTTATAAAATCCGGCGTACTTTTGTTTGCGCCTTGTGCACGAACAAAAGTACGCGCGCGCGTAAGTTTATAAAATTTACCCCATTCTGTCTACACTATCTTTTTCTTTAGCAGTGTTTTCATATTTTTGCCAACTACTGTTAGATTCCTCCCTCTAGCTCCTTTTCTGTAGTGGGATAACAGCTTCTCCCTTATAGCCCTTCAAAACCTCTCTCATCCTCAAGGAAAAGTTGAACAGAAGCATTGTCAGTACAATTGAGTTTATTTAGAATTCCCAGGAGTATATCATTGGAGCCCATGGCTTATCTACTCATTTTCATAAGTATATCAAGTACCTCTACCTCTGCAATTTGGTTAATAATCATTTCACATTGATCAATCTTGTTTTCTACTTTAGATCCATTGCATATCTCTTCTGTAAATATCAAGCAAAATAACTTATTTTGACTATCTGCCAATTCTCCTCTTTGCAAATCTGATTTTCTCCTTTAATCTTCACAATGTTTTTCTATTCATCCTTTCTGTCCTCTTTCATTACTGTGAGGATTTTTTTTTTCTATTTCTTGTCAATGCAGAGCTCAACATTTGGTAAAAGTAGCTAAAGCAAAATGAAAGTTTTCACAGACATAAATAAACCCTTACATACATGACATGTCTGTGAGCAAAAGACTCATAGCTTCTTTAATAGATAGATATTTACACACTCTCTCCAATTCCATATAAAGCTTTTATCAGAAAAAAACAAGCAGGATAGGATTCTATAAAACTAATCAACCCTAGAAAACATGAAAAGGAGCACACACAAATGCTAAGTAAATTAAACCCTGATGTGGCCAAGTTTTGATGAAGTTATCTTTTTCAGGGAGTTTAATCGTCTGCCTACCATAAACATAGCAAACACTCATGCCACCACATTACTGGCTGACTACTGGGAGAAATCAAGCAAATCTTACATGAGTCAGAAACTGCTTCTAAGAAATCAACCTAACATTTTACAGAGACAAAGCTCACAATAACCTTTTAAGAAAACAAAGTAAATAATTACAGTTAGCTTTCTGTTAAAGAGACAGTTAACCTTTTAGGACCAAATAAAACGTATGCTGTTAGTTGGGTCCACCATTTAGCACCACACTCACATTAAGGGCTTTTTTAAAAAATAACTTTTCCTCATTCTGACAATAAGAGAACAATTTTCAAAGCCATTTCCCCGGGTAACTAGCTTTTTAGTTGGGTAAATCGACACAGCTGAAAACTGCCTTCCTCAGTCTGGCTACGAGTACATGCAATTTCTATAGTGCTTCTGCTTGTAGAAGGAGGTGCTCCCAAAGGCATGATTAGGGTCAGGGGAGTAAAACATCGCACTTATATGACATCTTTACAAGTGTGCTATTTTACTTCTCTTGCCATATGCACAACAGCCCTGCAAAGTATGTGGCTTTCTTTTTACATGTGTAAAAACTACCTGCATTGCTTGAAAATTAATGTAAATCTGTGCATCAAAAGAGCCTGTGTATTTTATATCTATGTGGCAATTTCAAAATTGGCCCCTATTTGTTTTGTGTCTGAGAGTCAAATCAGACCTCGCTTGCAGCAACTTGGTATTAGCAATATGCAGGTAAAAGAAAAAAAAAAGGTTTGTTTTTCATTTTGTTTTGGGAGGGGTTGAGTGGGTTAGGGTTTTTTTGTTTCATTTAACATGGACTAAAACCATTCAGAGCTCACTAAATGATTTAGTGCGCAATAAACAAAATAAATCCTTACTTGGAATGATTAACAACTGGTGCGCTTTTATCGTTAGGTCTTAAATTATTTCAGCAAGCACTAAGCAAAACAATTTGCATTTAGCTTCTAGTTTGCTTCCCATGTTGTTATATATTCAAAAGAACTTTTTAAAAATTGTATGCCAGACATGTTTTGTTACCTTTTAATAAACAGTTTTAAATATAAAAATGATTCCCTTAAATTTGTACAAGTAGCCGATTTCTTATGGGAAAGTATTTTAATAAAATATACATGACCAATGTTAAACAGTTTCCAGTGTCAAAGCCTGTATTTGATAAGTACACATAAGCAATGTTTTCCAAGAAATATTAGCATTTCTTAGAAGCAGTGTAATGCATTTGAAGGATTATAATGTTCATTAGATGAGCTCTGCTCTCATGTTTAATTGCTTAAATTCTTAACCTGTGAGCTTGGTGGAAAAAAATGAAAAGAATAAGGGAGAATCCATGACAGGTGAACTCCCCTGCTGAGCTCCATCAATGTTCCAACCTTACCCTCCGTACCCTGTTACTAATGGTTCATCATGCAGAAAAGAAACGGCAAGGATAGGATGTATTCACTTCTACTCTTTCCCTCTATGTGGGGTTTGATGGATCAACATGTTGCTCAGCAGGCAGATAGAAGCTGAGTTTCTGCTGGCAATGTAGTTAGTGGGTAAGCATCTGGCAAGGCCTACTCAGATTTGGAGACATCACTAAGCACTGAATTACAACCCCCTCTCTCCCCTGGTCTTCTATGAAAGTGGTGTAGAGCGGAACACTGGGGAAGGCAGCTTCTTCCAAAATGGTGTAATTATCCTCTCCTACCAGAGATGAAACCCAGGACTAGCAAATCACGGCATAGAAACAATTCATAGAGTTTGCTGGACCTACTACTGTCTTGGTAATACTGGATACAGGGACCCCCCATGGCGGATTGGGAGTCTTGTTTGAGATTTGTGGTACAACCAAGTTAGATAAGAAATGCCTTCTAAAGAAAACTAAACAAACCAGTGCAAGAGCATTTACATGAACAGTACCACAGCACAACTTTTATTAACAACTCAACTCACAGAGAAATAGGAAGCAAGCAAGTAGTATGGAAGCTCTCGTACAGGGTTGGACAACTCTGGTCCTCGAGAGCCACAAACAGATCTGGTTTTCAGTATATCCACAATGAATATGCATGAGATAGAATTAAATACAAGGGAGGCAGTGCATGTACAACGATCTCATGCATATTCAATGTGGATATCCCGAAAATCTTGCCTGTTTGTGGCTGTTGAGGACCGGAGTTGGCCACCCCTGCTCTAGAAGCTCAAAACAGTTCAGTACTAGCCAGGGCTTTTCTTTTTATGGTACATGCCAGTATAAACTACAGGCAACCGTTTCACTTAACTTGCATGCCCTGACAGCAGTGATGATTTGCACATGGTGGTGTCAGTCATTGGGGGAGGAAATAAAAAGCAAGGGCTGCCCCTGCTGAACTGGGGCAGCTTCTCCCTAAGGCAAGGCTTGTAACGGAGGAGGAAGCTAGGGCCCAACAATCATGGCAGTTCCTCACTCCACAAGTCTGCGGCACTCAAACCCTCCCCTCGCCGTATGCCAGAACAAAGGCTCTGAGAAGGAAAAGGAAGCCAGGGGACAGGTTGACTGGAACAATCCCTCTCGGAGACTGTACTGCCTGCCAGCCCACCGAAAGTCTCTGCAGCTCCCAGGACTTGAGGAAGAAGTCAGGACCAGATGATCTTGGCAGTTCCCCCCTTTCATCGAACCTGCACTGCCCACAAACCTAAGGAAAGGTTAGGGCTGCTTCTGCAGAGGAAAAGGAAGCTGGAGAGGGTCAATCACCTGCAGTATTCCCTGGCCTAGGAGCTCTGCTGGGAAGAGCAGGGCCTATCTTAGCTGCCACTTCCTCTCACTTCTCCTACCCCCATGGGACCTAATCAGAGATGAGGAAGTAGGGATGCAAGGCCCATTGTGCCTGCACCATCTTCCTGAAGGAAGAGGAAAGATCTGAGAAGCAACAGCATCAAGCAAAAAGGTGAAAAAAAAATCACAACTACATCTTGATGACTTAGTGAAAGGAGTAAGAGAGTGGGGGATGAACTGGACATAGACAGACTTTGGATAATGGTGTTGCCGTGGTGTGGAGGAAAAATAGATCGCCGCTCCAGGTCTCCAGCAGCTTGGCACCAGTGGCAGGAGCTCTGTCTGGAAAGGAAAATGAGGGAGAGAAGAGGTGTGATGCTAGTGAATCCCCTCTCTTTTCCCAAAACCCAGAATCACCCCTCAGGGGAATACTGGGTCTCAGGGAGAGAAAGAGATGGGCTTCTGCCTGCCTGCCTGCTGGGAGGAGGGAACGGAGAAGAGACAGAAAGGGCATGCTGCTTGCTAGATAGAAGAGTGATCCTGTGTCTAGGGGAATAAGAGAGGGGCTCAGGGATTAGAGGTACTGGGCAGAGGGTGAGAAGAGAGGGAACAACATAGTGGGAGGTAGAGTGGGAGATGTAACTTTAAGGCTGCTGAGCATTAGTCATTGTGGCTGACTGGGGGGAGGTGCTGTTATGTTAAGGGTGTCGAACCTCCATCATTGTCACTTTGATGCCAAGCCTCCGTTTTTATATGTGTATGTTTGTAGGAGATCTTATGTTAGGATTGCCAGTCTCTGTTGTTTTTTTCTTTTTTTTGGGGGGGGGGGGGGGGGGAGGGGGGAAACAATTCTGTTAAGGCTCAAAATATCCAGAATATGAAAACAGAAAAAAAATAGCTTTTTCCTTTTAGTTTAGTGATTTCAATCTGGCAGTTTTTGGAATGTGAATATGTAGCATCTTTGATAGCTTTCTATGTTGCACAGTACAGGAGGAAATGCATTTTAGTTTTTGTTTCTCCACTGTTGAACAATTTGGTTTCTTAGGGAATCCAGTTCAGGTTTTTGTCAGCCCATCTATTTTCAAGTTGCAGATAACTTATTCTGTATTTGATGAAGATCGCTCTATAGTTTGAATGTGTGAGTAAGGTAATGAAGTGTGCTGGCATGTAGTTTCTGTATAGGAAAGGGTTCCATAGTAATCTAGTTTATTTTGTTTTCCTAGTAGGAGGTATATTGGTATTCTAGGGCCTAGTGTAATATTTCAGTGCTGCCTTTAATAATACGGTTGCTATTTGAGTCCTGTGCTTTTATGCTAGGATTTGATGTTTACTAAATAGGTTCTAAGGTTTCCATAAAATTAAGTATTTCAGATTTGGCAACACCGTTCTCCTACTCTCGTGTTTGTGTGCTAAACTGGTTTGTATTATCATACTGGAGATATGATAGAGCATACAATGAAAAAAGTTATTTTTCATCTGCTGTGCTTAAAAAAAAAAAATCAGATGATAATAGATGAGGGTATGTCCTTTTTTGTCTGTATGACCGAGGTGAAATAGTTTACTAGGGGTAGTTTCTGTTTAAGGATCTGTATCATTTGGCATGTTCTGTTTTCCCTCATTGTTGGAGTTAATGTTTTTGTATGACATAAAATGAATAAAAAATATTTGGAATAAAAAGAGATGCACTGGTGTTTTAGGGACCAGTGGAATATTTGCAATGTTAACCTTTCATAGGCTCTATAGCCGGATGCAGGATTGGGGCTACCTTAGGGGATGGGGTCCTGAGTAGTGGCCCCCACCCCAAGAACAGCCCTGCATGTGCTTATCAGCACATTCTTTCCTAGGAAAAAAGTACTGTTGCTATCTAACTCAATACAGTCCAGCACAGTGATATGAGACTTTCAAACAAATCTTCTCCTGGATCATTGCTTAGTGGCCTGGTGCCTGATGGAGGGAGAGCCTGTCCCTCTGCTAATGGTAGGCTTTCCTGCCTACTTTGCTTGGAAAAAGTTGCACAGGAGGGTGCTACTTGCACTTCAGGTAATCACCATTGATGAGATATGGAAGACTATTATCCAGTTAAAAGCATCTTTGGCAGGACATATTAATGATTTGGAGGCTTTATAAAATTGACTAAAGTCAAAATTATATATAAGGAATAAAGTTTAAAGGTCAATGCTAAACACTGGTAAACCTTGTAGGACCAACAGGATCTCCTACTTATTCAAAATAACTGTGTCTTCATAGGAAGATTGAAAACCTGGAAAATGTGATCAGAAAACAATCTTCCTTTTTCTTAAAATGTCTAAAATTTCTATGCAGGAAATGTTTAAATGTTACTTCCAGGAAATACTAAGTTTAAAAGGCATCAGAAAAAGCAGACAGAGGCTGGTCTAAAGGACAGTTTTCAATGGACAGCTGAACCTAACTCAATTTTACGAGTCTTCCTAGAATAAAGGAATTAACAAGGCTACCTTGATAGAAACGTTTGTTTGAGAGCCCGATAAAGAACTGAGTCGGAAAAGTTTATTTCACTGTAAGGATAATGTGATACTAGGTTTCAAAGTTTAGGTTTTCCTTCATGTGCGCCAGATATTCCAAGTTAAGTGTAAAATGTTTTCAGTAAAGCATCAGGAAGCTTTTTCTTTTGTGGGAGGTTCTTAAAATTCCCATGCAAGTGTCTGATTCTATATCAGGAAAATGGCTATGTATATGTGGATCCTCATTTTGAAACTTTTAGAAGGATAAGGTTAGTTGTAGGTTTCTGATGTCTCTTAGGATTTATTTTCTGCTTTGAGCTGGTCAATGGGCATGGAGTCTTATTTTTTTGGCCAGCACTGTCAAGACTTAGATACATAACTAAGGGGGGTCATTTATCAAAGTACTATATGACGTTTCTGCATGCGCTAAGCACCTTTAACGCATGCGAAAACGCCTTTGACGCTTGCGAAAGCACCATAACGCATGGTGCGATGTAAATCAGAAAAAGGGGAGGAGTTTGGGGCAGGATTTGTGGCCAAGTGGGCTGGCTTCACAATTTTGTGAAGCCATATCGCACGGCTTTAATGCGGATTTTAACTACACCTTTTTTAATTGCGTTAAGCTGTGCGATATGGCTTTTTCATGCTTTTCGATGTTTACGCAAATTGCATTTTTAGTATTTTAAGCTTCTGGAGTGACAGCCTAGCTATCAGGGCCCTCAGAGGGAGGGAGGGAGAGGGAGGGAGAGAAGAAGAGAGCGAGCATAGCCATAATGCCCTCACACTAGGTAGGTATTTATACCTCTATATGAGGCCCACCTAGTAACTCGAGGTGAGGTTTAGGTATTAGTGTAGAGGTTAGGGGCCACTTTGACATTTAGAGTGAGACATACGAACAAAACAGTGCTCTCTTATGAAGATATGATGACCTTCGTAGTGAAGAAACTCACCCAAAGCTGAGATTTGTGCAATGTTCTCTCAACCTAGCTTGATGGACTCTCTACCTGGGTAACACTGTACAAATCTCATGAGAGAACACTGTACAAATCTCATCTTTGAGTGAGTTTCCTCACTCCGAAGGTTATCAAATCTTCACAAGAGTGCACTGTTCTGTTCATACGTCTCACTCTGCATGTCAAAGTGGCCCCTAACCCCTACACTAATACTTAAACCTCACCTCGAGTGACTAGGTGGGCCTCATATAGAGGTATAAATACCTACCTAGAGGGCATTATGGCTAGTCTCTCTCTTCCCCCCCCCCCCCCCCCAGTGGTTGTAGGTAGGAATTACAACAATTCTGGCACTTACCGCAAAGTGCGAAAAAGTTTTCGCAATTTGTGGTAATGCCTATGCGAAGTGCTAAGATAGCGCACTTTGCGATAAACAGCCAATTATCATAAAACACACGCGATATTTAGTGCATTTTATTTTATTTTTATTTTCACTTTTTGAAAGAATAGTATTTATTATTTTGCTCATTATTGTAAACCGTTTTTGTTCAAAACTAATTTGCTAAAGACGGTATATAAAAAGTCTCAAATAAAATAAATAAATATATTTTGATAAATCCAGGCTTATGATATTTGGGGCATAGTCAATTTATTAGGACAGTTTTTAATTCCTCTGACATATCTGATGGATTGGATCCTTCCTACAAACTAGGGACTTGAATGATGTAGAAGCTTCCTAATTATTTTCTTCAGTTGTGTTATTTTCCTTTATTAAATATTAATATTATCTTTCTATGGCACTTTACACTATGAGAGATATGTTTCTTGTAATTATTCAATTTAAAAGCAACAAATATAAATAAAACAAACTAAATAAGTTAGAAGAGATAAGAGCATATTAATATTTGAAGGTAGCACTTACATGCAGCTGCAAAATGATAAAGCTCGACTTCACTGGGCAAAGCTCCCAGGTCTCATTCTCTAAGAACATTCTCAGTTCTTCAAGACGTGTTCTAGGGGGAAAGGATAAACTGTTTTTTAAAACTGACTAAGATCATCATAGTAAGCAGCAAACTGTTTAAATCAACTCAATAGTGAACAATAGTGAAACCGCATAATTCAAAAAACATGAAAAAATATTTATTAATGTGAACTATTACTTCTTCAAATAATAACATTAAAATAATCCAACTGAGCTATAAAAATGACAGACTTTGCAAACGCAACTAGATCACATGCCGCTGATGAGCTGATTTTGACTGCTGGCAAGTGGATGGACTAAAGCCGAAGGACCGGCATAGCTAGCTACAGGGAAAATTCCTCCCTTCCCCCCCACCACTGAGCAGAAATAGTATGGCAGAGCCATCTGTGGTAGTGGGAAACACTCAAATGAGGCTAGGAAGCGCCATAAGTGTCTTTGGCCATAACCTGGATTCCGGGGAAGGGGAGGGGAGTTGAGAAATGCATCTTTGAAACAAAATTGAAGCCTAGAAAGCAGCAGCAGGGCTACAGGGAGGAAAGGACTGCAGCAGGAGCTGGGGAGTAAAGTAAACAGGCTAAAGGGCTCAGGAGAGTGTGGAGAGTGAGAAGGATGGGTGGAGTAGGGTGACAGGCCTGCAAGAAAAAGAGAGGAATTGTGAGGGGGGGAGTGGCCGGTAGCATAAACCCATGACAATATTTTTCCATACTACATCAAGGAATCTGAAAGCCCCAATTACTACTAGTTTTCCTTTTTCTCTGATTCTTATAGACTGAGATTCCATTGCCAATCAATAGACTTACCGGTGATAGTTCTTGAAATAATTAACACTTTGCTTTCTTATTGATTCCTGTAAGACTTCAGATTTGCTTCCACAAAACTCTTCTCCAACTTGCATCAGCCTGTGATATGAAAAGCAGTTTCAGGGCAAAGAATTCTATTTAACCTTGGCAAGAAACTTGCAGTTAGAAATTAGGTTCATACCAAAACATCATTCAGAACTGTAGTGTTGCAGTAACTGCAGGCAAATCTGTGGGATATCTTTTGCCTGCTGGAAGTTTGAGCTATTAGCACTATATGGCATCTAAATGAAATACTAATTAATACTCAACAATAAGTAACAAAGATAGGATAATTCACATGAATCAACCCATGCTTACTCATGTTTTAAATACAAGACTCATCAAGATTAAAATGGTTTAATTAAATCAAATGAAAATCAGTTTTAATTGAAATGCTTAAGATTACCTGCTGATTATATCCAGTACAAAGATGAAATCATCATATTTAAAGTTAGACATGTCAGTGCCAAGAAAATATGTTTTCACTTTCAGCTGAACATCCTGTAAAACAAGAAAATTATCAACATCAGTATTAATGTAATACTAAATTTTATTTGGCATCTACGGGTTCAGTTTTTACATATGGTTTCGTTTTATTCTAATCTATGTTAAAATAAAGATAACAGAATGCTTTTATTGACTGTATGCTTCAGTGAGGAGAATTTTTTCTTTTACAATTCTAATATTTAAAGGGCAGAGAGCAAACGTAGAGTAGTACATTCTCATAAAGAGAATTCTAAACAGATTATTTCCTTGCTAGGATTACTTAGAAGCAACTGTACAAATTTAGGGCCAAATCCATACCTTTACTGTAAAAGCATAGAAGGAAAAAGAGAAAAATAATGTTTCTTACTTAGAGATGCAAAGAGGAGGAAAAAATTCTAGGAGGTAAGAAATGAGTCAGGAAACTAAGGAATTTTCATGCATATATGTTTAAAACTTTTCTTAAATATCAAAATACTCACTATATATTTCTCTAGTTTCTTAAAACCAACAGTACAGCTTCAAAAAAATACAACAGTAGTTCAGAATATTCATAAAGTATATGTGATTGCTTTATTGCAGTTTATGCTTTATTATTATACTAGCCGTTAAGCCCTTAACAACAGGCTACATTAAAATGTTTTTTTCTGTCCATTTCCTTCCCCCTCCCCCCTCATTCTCCCCCCTCCCCTCATTCTCCCCTCACCCTCTATTCTCCCTCCCACCTCCCCCCTCTAGTCTCCCTCCTTCCCTCTCACCTTCCCCCTCCCCTCCCTCCCCCCTTCCCTCAGTCACTCCCTCCTCCCTCCCCCATCCCCTCAGTCACTCCCTCCTCTCTCCCCCCTCCTCTCAGTCACTCCCCCTCTCTCAGCTCATTAACAACCTCTTTGGATGGCACAAACGGAAGATCTCTGGGGGAGGTCCCTCCCTCCCTCGCACGCGCCGCTCCTCACCACCGCTACTGCTCCTCCCAGCGCCATTTTTGTTACAGGCAAGCTCTGACCGACGTGCTCGCCCGCGCATGCGCGGTAGAGCTGCTCTCTACTGCACATTTGCGGCACGTCGGTCAAGCTTCATTTATCTAGTACATAATTGTGCTGACTTTTAAGAATGTGCAGTCACTACTGTTATCTGCTGTGAGCACTCTTATCTGTATAGGCAGGCTAAACATTAAAATAAAGTATAGTAATATATTTCAGTAGGGATAGTAGAAGAACAGAGGTAGGATATTCTTAGACAAATCTGATCAATTTCTTTGACGAGAGTTGGATCAGGGGAGAGCACAAGATATAGTGGATTTGGATTTTAATAAGGCCTTTCACATTGTTCGGAATAGGCCAATTTATAAATAAACTGATCACTCTTGGTATGGGCCCTAAAGTAATTAACTGGGTTAGAAACTAGTTGAGTGGGAAGCAACAAAAAGTAATGGTAAATGGAACTGATGCCAAGGAGAGGAGAGTTACCAGTGGTGTGCCATAGGGATTGGCCCTTGAATTGGTTTTTGTATGCAATTTTGCGAAAGGACTATTGAGAAAAGTTTATCTTTTTGCAGATGATACCAAAATCTACAACAGGGTAAACACCCAGGAAAATGTGGAAAACATGAGGATGGATCAAACAAAGTCTGGCAGCTAAAATTTAATGCTAAAAAATGCAGCATCATGAATTTGGGTTGCAAAAGTCCAAGGGAGTAGTACAGTTTAGGCGGTGAAATTCTTCTATGATGAATCAAAAGAAAGATATGGGGTTCATCGTATCTAATAAACACAAGGTGGCCAGAACAGTTGCATAAGGTGATAGAAAAAGTCTGAAAGATGCTTGGGTGCATAGGGAGAGGAATGATCAACAGAAAAAAATGAGGTATTATTGCCTTTTATAAGTCCCTAGTAAGATCTCATCTGGAATACTGTGTACAGTTTTGGAGACTGCACCTTCATAAGGATATAAGCAGGATGGAGTCGGTCCAGAGGGTGGCTATTAAAATGGTTAATGGTCCTCACTGTAAAGCATATGAAGAAAGACAAAGATCTAAACATGTATAGAACAAGTAAGACAGGGGAGATATGTTAAAGACATTTAAAATACCTCAGAGGAATCAATATATAGGAGGCAGGTTTCTTCCAAAAGAAAGGGAGATTCTGAAACAAGGGCTCATGGGATGAGGATGAAAGGAGATAAACTGAGGAGTAATCTAAGGAAATATTCCTTTACAGAAAGGATGGTAGATACATGGAACTGCCTCCCAATGGATGTGGGCTTCAGCCCATGTTTCATTATGCAAAAATTGGCTGGCTTTATATGTTCTGTTATCCAGAAAAATTCCCAATACCTAAATTCTTTTAACTTGAATTTTTATTATTAGCCTGAATTGAAACATTCTGGATAAAAGATGCTCTACTGTATATAGATGAATAAGAAATAAGAAAGTAAACTTGTGATTATATAGATTCATTGATAGGTAGCACTTGGAATATGAACTGAGTTCTGGACTCCACATTTTGGAAAGAATGCCAAAGCATTAGCCAATAATTAATTAGTAACCATATAACCCAGTTTACTGATGATATTCTATTTAAAAAAAAATGTAATATAGAAGTTGATCTTCAAATGGTTTGGCTGGCTAACTGGAGTTAGCCAGGGAAAAACCCAAGATTTCAATATTTCCCACTGTTTCTTTCCTAAATTACATCTGGGCAACTTATTGCCTGGATAAAATGTACGCAGGTAAAACGAGGAGGCACAGGGAGCATTCCTGGGATGCAGTTTCACTTGAATATTAGTATCGTCAGGACAAAGTTAGCAGGGTAAGTCTAGTCAGATAAACAGCTGTCCTAAAATTATATGGGTCACTTTACCTGGATAACTGTAACCTAACGTCATCAGAGTATATTTTGCAGTTATCCATGGAAGTTCTACTGAAAATCTGATTCATGTTATCTGAGTAACTTTTTCCAGAGCTGCCTACCAGCTTTGTCAATATAGACCTCAAAGTTCTTTTACTTAAGTAAGGCAGAAATAAAAAGTTATGAAGCTTCTATGAAATAACTAAATTTCCATCATTTCGGAGGGGCAAAAAAACCTAATAAACTGAACTTTTACATTAAATTTATATACTATCTGAAATAAAAAGTTTTATTAGTAAGTATCCTTCACTCCTTTACTATTCAGATTGTGCAAAGTTGTTGCATTCCTCTCTTCAGTTTCTCTTCTGATTTTTCTTTTTATTATGGTTTGAAGCAAAGAACTGCTTCCAAATTACAATTTCTCATATAGATAAAATTAGGCTTATGTTTGAAGAGAGTTTTTAACCAACTGCTTCCATCCAGGTACAAAAAAAACTTAGATTGTAAGCCCTCTAGGGATAGAGAAATACCTACAGTACCTGAATGTAAACCGATGTGATATCTCAGATTGAATGTCTGTATATAAAAAAAAAATAATAATAAAAAAAAATAAAATCTATGTTATAATATGCAGTTATAACTGAACTTTCTCAGAAACCATAATTCCTGTCATCGAAAATGATATACTAATTTAGAGGTCATGATACATAGATTCTCCATAAAATACCACTTTTTTAAATAAAGCTGAACTAATATAAGAAAATGATAAAACAAAAATATTTGTTATTCAAAAAGCATTGTGGTTTGTCACCGCAGTCTACTGGGAGAGGAGGAGTTCTGGTAACAGCCTGGTTAGAAGAGAGGGGGTGATGGATTACTAGTGGAAATGGGGGGGGGGGGGAGGAGGAATAATGGTGGAGGCACAAAGTGAAGAAGATGAGGAGTGTCAGCTTTTGGGGGGAGGAGATGTGATTGTGGCAGTAGTTAAGAAGTGGAAAGGGGGCCAATGGTGAAAATCCGGGGACAGGATGAGTGATGGTGGCACCAAGAAAGGAGGGAGAGGAAGCAGAAGTGATGGTAGTGGCATGGGGCAGGGAAGGGGAGAGGAAGAGTGATGGTGGCAAGCAACCGGGGACACAGGAGCAAGGATGGGGGTAAGAGTGGAAATGCAGGGCATGTGAGCAGGGTCTGCCTACAGTTCTACAGGATTGCCTTCAAATTAACCCCTAGATTTATCAAAATGCTATAACAACGCATGCGGTAAGAAAAAGGGGCTTGTTTAGGGGTAAATTTTGAATTACTGCACCATGCACTAACATAGCAAGTGCGTGGTGGGGTAACTTTTTACATCCCATGATACTTCTATTTCACAGCTTGCAGAGAGAGAGAGAGAGAGAGAGAGAGACTGACTATTTATAAGGCCTTCATAGTAGTCAATTATAGTAGTCCATCAAGCTAGGGTGAGAGAACATAGTAGAAATCTCATTTTTGTGAGACTTTCCTCACTCAAATGACATCAAATCTTCACCTTGGTGTACTGTGCTGTTCGTATGTCTCACTCCATAACTAAAACTGGCCCCTAAACCACCACCAACACCTCACCTAGAGCTAAATATCTGGCCCTCCTATACAGATATAAATAGTTGAATACTGTAAAGGCCCCCCCAGAGGCTCTCTATCTTCTCTCCCCTCTCAAGCCCAGTAAAGGCTGAAATGCAATTTGCAAAATTTATTGTGAATTGCGTTACGGCCAATACGGGCATATCACACAGCTTAACGCCTCGAAGCCATTAGGTGGTCCTTGCCACTCCATGTTCCTGCCATCCCAGGATACCCACATTCGGAGGTCAGCTTCTTAACATCCACTTCCTCCCTCCCAAAAGTGGCAAGCCTCAGTGACAGTTTAAGCTCTGGGTAGCCTGCACACCTCCAATTAAATGGACTATTAGGCCCTCTCCAAGTTCAAGGTGGAAAAGACTCCATGGTGTGTGTATGTGTGTGTGTGTGTGGGGGGTGCATTACAGGTAAATGTAATTAATATGGACACATGTAAGACAGCATAATTGATGTAGCACACTGTCATGTTTCACACCTCTGCCCCTCTCTCAACGCTAGGTATAAACAGTGAGCAGACTAGAGGGAATTTTAGAGTACAAGGCCTGAGGCCATGCACACTAAAGCACATCCAGTCTATTCTCAAAAGTGCCCCTTCTCAAGAGTGGAAGTACCCGATCACTGCTGTCCAAAAGCAGTGTGTGCAAAATAAATGCGCATACAGGGCCAGACCTGGGGTATGGACAGCTGTGGTAAGTGCAGGACCAACAGGACCCCAGAGTCAGAGCTTGACGGAGGGTAACATAGAACATCACTCACTGAGTCGCACACTGACAGACTTATCTTTTCAGTACGGACTACCTGCAGCACTTCATGCATCTACACATGGGCAATGCGTATGTTCCTGGAATCTTTGTCATCAAACTACATAGTAGTCAGTGGATCCTTGTCCCTAACTGCTAATGAAGTATTCCGAGTCCTTCCTCGGCACTGATTATCTATACATGGTCACATAAAACCCATCTGTCAGAGGCATACATGACACCTATTTTTTCTGAGGTCCTGACATGGGCCTCTCAAGGCCTTATGTAGCAGTAAATGCGTGTCTGGCAAGAGACAAACTCAGTAAAGTCATCATGGCAACCACATGAGACCTCTGGGAGCAGTATTCAATTCTGCCGGGGCTATAACTTCCTGTATTCTCGCGAGAAGAGAATACAGGAAGTGGTAGCTGTTGCGTTCATGCCTCTTCTCGCCCATCGCTCCACCCTCTCTACCTTGGGAGCGACTCCCTTCGGCTCTGACGGACAGATGCAGCCGCGGCTTCTCTCTGCCTCTTGGTCCCAGTGTCCCCAGGCTGGCTTGACGCTACGGGTCCGCCATGTTCCTGATGACATAAGGGCGCACGCGCTTCAGACTTTGTACCAGCAAGGGCGCGAACCTCGGGGGCATCCCCCCGTAGTGATGTCATCCATTTCCACTTTAAAAGGTCTTTGTTTGCTAACCTCTAATGAGTTAGCAGTTGCTTCGGCAGTCCACGATACTTGCAACAACGATCCGAGTCAGCAAGGGGAATCCTTCTCCACTGCTCGGCCTTTTCAAACTTACCAGGAGTACCCGCTCCACGGGGGCTCCACTCTCTCTTCTTGATTTCAGATTGCCAAGACGGGATCCAGTACTCGCTCCTCGAAGGCCTACATCCTTGAATACTCAGAAGACTCCTCATTGCCTGGAAGCGATCGCAGACGTGAACACAGTGAGTTCTATTGTAGATAGGAATCGGTACTCGCTCCACGAGGGCCCATGTTCCTAGAATCCTTTACAGACTCTCTTCTGCTCTAGAAGCCATTCCATATACAGCTATTGTGAGTTCTTATTACAGACTGCTTGTGGGAACCAGTGCTCGCCTACGGCTCCTGTTCCTAAATATACTGAAGACTCTCTGTAGCATAGAGACCATTGCAGACATCTACTATTATGAGTGTACACCATCTTGTATCCAGTATACCCTCACTACTCACTACTTCTAGTCTCTCTCTACAGCTCAGCGACCCAGAGATTATATTCCAGTATCAGAGGGACTTCAGCCCTGCCGAACACATCAACTCACTACTGCCACCTCTGGTGGTCCAGCTTCCAGACTAATAAAGAACTATTTGTGTTTATCTCATATTCTAGCCTAGCTGGTGGTTCCTCTCGGGATCTCCTCCTGGGGGCACTGTCATCTGCCATCAGCCCAGGGATTCACCATTTCCTCCAAGTGGTCATTCCTTACACTACTATCACTCTGGGAGCCAACCACTACCGACCACTAACACCACTTACGGAAGTATTATATAAATAGCTACCTTCTCTTTCTATGGGACTTGCCAGCAGCCTATATATAACAGATTGCTACTCCGTAGCGGAGGCATGATAGATTGCTATCTCTGTAGTGAAGTACAATATACCTATTGTTAGCTCCTCTCCTCAGAAGAGTATCATTGAACAGATTGCCAACTCCTCTTCCCTGGGGAGTTGATCCATAATAGATTGCTATCTCCTTCCTTACAGGAGCAACTAACCGCAGTTTGCTAACAGATTACTAACTCCACCCTCCTGGCAGGGTAAGCATTACAGATAGCTAACTCCTCCCCTCTGGAGGAGCAGATCATGACAGATTGCTAACTCCTCCCCCTTTCTCTGTTATCTTTGACTCCTCCCCCTGCTTCTGTTATCTTTGACTCCTTCCCCTGCTTCTGTTATCTTTGACTCCTTCCCCTGCTTCTCTGTTATCTTTGACTCGCTCCAAGGAATTTGCATCATGTAAATATGTAAATGTTACCTCGCGAGTTATTGTTACTTCTCTAGTTTAATTTTCAGGCTCCCCCTAGAGCCTCCTGCCCTCGAGTTTCTACTATTGTCCCTCTCCCACCCCTGTTCATTGTATTTTCCACCAACTGTTGAGATGTAAACCGATATGATGTGCATTCTAATGTCGGTGTAGAAAAGCTGTTAAACAAACAAATAAATAAATAAATAAATAGATAGATAGATAGATAGATAACTCCACCCTCCTGGCGGGGTGAGCGATAACAGATTGCTAACTCCTCCCCTCTGGAGGAGGAGAGCGTAATAGTAGCACCACGAATGCTGAATTAGCTTGGGGCCAGCACAGGAAGAGGAGCTGCGGAATGGCCGCTCTCCACACAGATGCAACCGGCTGGCAGCAGCTGCACTGGAGGAGGAATAACCCATGGACCCTGCATGTGTGGGTGAGTGAACGGGAGGCTGCCTGTAGCACTGCATCCCGTGTAGTATGGAGGCAGCTTGTAGGCTCATGAAGTCATAAGCTGACAAGTGTTTTGATAGCCTGAATGCTATACACAAAGCAGATCAATGAGAGTGTAGGAGCACTCCTGCCCTGCTCAGCACTAAGTGTAAAAGTTACTTACACCTCACAGGGTGGGTGCTTGGTTTTTAGCTGCCCTGTGGGAGCATTTACTGTGCTACCCCCCACCCTCCTTTTCCACACACACAGTTAAGAGTTATGTGTTTATATTTTACATGAAAATGATGAAAGTACTGTATTTTGAGAACAAAAGAGCACTGACATTACATTTACATGCACTGGTGTGATGACAACCAGAAATCCCTGCAATATTGACTTTTATAACCCTTATGGTATTAGGCCTATTATGAAGTGTGTCCTGTGTGAGCTTCACCCTATGAAAGCTCTAATACTGTTACACGCTTCAGAATTGGAACATGCATCACCTTTGTCACACATGCCGAACATAAACAAAGCCTCACTAAATAGAGAACAGGGTAAGCATTAAGTAGAAACACAAATATGCATACCAAAAACGAACAGGAAACCGCAAGAAGGCACACACTCTATGCAGTGCAATAATGAAGAAACAGAACCAGCACAAATCTTCTAAGAGCTACCTATAAAATCCACCGAAAATTGTAATTCATAACCATAACAACTAAAAACATACAATTATTATCAATTCACACCATTTTTAGGAATAAAAGTTAAAATTTTTAAAAGCTAGTATACAACTTGTTTATATCTTCCCAAACACCCAAAAATGTTTAGCAAACACCTGAGACAGCAAGTAACACCTCAACATTAAAAGTAAAAAGGATTTCACACATTCACCATCTCTATACCTGGACATTTAGGATTATGTTACACAGGGATTATTGTCGAGTAGTGGGAGTGGATTGCACAAGCTTCTCTCTTTCTTATATACAGACATACACACAGGATCCTACACACATACATTCCCCGTCAGACAAACCCACAGGCATCTTGAGCTCTTCTTTGGTTGTGATCAACCAACAGGCCCAGGGAGTCATCTTTATTTCAGCTGCTGGCAGGTTGGGATCCAGCTGCAGCCCAATCTCAATGTCTCTCACACACACTTATACACACACACACACACATCACAGGCAGCCTCCCATTCACTCACACACACATGCAGGGTCCATTGGTTATTCCTTCTTCGGTGCAGTTGCTGCTAGCCTGTTGCATCTGTGTGGAGAGTGGCCATTCTGCAGCTCCTCTTCCTGTGCTGGCCCCAAGCTAATTCAACATTCACGGTGCTACCACCTCCTGTATTCTCTTCTCGCGAGAATACAGGAAGTTATAGCCCCGGCAGAATTAAATACTGCAGGGCCAGCACTGGAGGAGTAGCAGCCAAATGGGCTTCCTCTGCTGAGACCTCCGGCTTCTGCCGACAGTGGGATGGGGTCCACCATTAGTAGCACGGGCTTCTCCATGCTTCCAATGCCATGCCACTGGCTATGCTGGTCTGGTCAATTGCACAGTTTCCACACCCGGTGGCTCCTGCCCTGACACCACATGAAGCACAGCATAGAAGATAGCAGCTGTTCTTGATTCCACACAAGTATTTATTTATTTATTTAGCATTTTTTATATACCGAGGTATAGCAGAGTTGCCTTCACTCCGGTTTACAATTATAACAACATTAAAAAGTAGTGAGATGCATGTGGATGAGCAATGGGCTGCAACCATAAAACCACGGAAAAGTGTGGCTTGACGTTGCAAGCGGAAGTATCTGCAAGATGTTTGGCGCTGGAGTCCTCAGACTATATGCTTTAAGGGTGTTCACAGAATGCACTGCGAACTAGCTATTGTTCAAAGCAAAATACTCTTCTGCATATGTTCAGGGTACATACATACAGCTACATTACATGACTATCAATAAGCCATAATGGTCAAGGGGCTTGCAGCGCCATGACATCTCTATATCTCTGTAAGGCTAGCTGTGACATGTCAGTTGAAGGCAGGAGGTTCAAACACACCTAACAGTTGCCTTCTAGGACATCAACCTTTGCTCAAGAGAAATGTGTGCACTCTTAGAGTCATTAGAAAGTATAAGGTGATGGAGACATCTCAGAGGTCATTGGAAAATGTAAGTGAAGGCAGGATACCATTGGATTCACACTTCTGCCCTCAGAGAGCCAGCTATGCATCCTGGTGCAGGTTTGCCGAGAAGGTAACCAAACCTATATTACATCACAACAGACAAGGTCCTCAACTTTGGCACATTATCATTGACTAAATGTATAGGTAGGTGTAGTACGGTCCATGTGTGTTGGGGTGCATGCTACCACCAACATGTATGCTACCCTGGAAGGACGTGCACATTATGGAATGGCATCAGGTAGCACAGGCGCTTTACCCAAGGCTGTAAGGGAAGGCAAGCTACTAGAGAACTCTGATATCAGCATTAGGGTTGCCAACTGCCTCCAATTTACAGGAGAGGTTAATCTTATCCTGGTTTGGAACACATTACCTGCAGGGATTTCACCTTATTTGCCTATATATTTTCCAAGCAAAAGCCAGACTATCAATATCAGCATACACGTGGGTAAGTCCAGGACTGGAGTTACATATCCAGGAAAGCAGGATCCATTTGGAAAAGGTATTCAACAGTGGTTTGGAAAATGGTGATGCAGTGTTGTCATCTGTGTGTTGGCACACCCATGTGACAGTAAGACAAACCAGTACAGGTGTATAACTTCACATGCACACGTTTCCCAGCAACCGAATAAAGCAGTAAAATGGGAAATATATCATTGAAACCTTTAACTATCTAACTGTACCTTAAGGCTGTGCCTTTATGCTTCAGAGGTATTAGACATTTTATGCATTTCTTGAGCTGTAGCTCTCTATGCTCCTTGAGCAGATGGGGTGCCATTAACACTTGTGCCACTATGTAATCCATGTTAGCGGTACACTAAGGTCCGGTGGGGCAGACCAGCAAGCCACATGGCGCTAGCTAGGCCAAAACTCTCATGCCACATATGCATCTTTTTCTATCACAATCAGGTAGAACAGATAATGGCACCCACATGTATGTGTGATTTTATGTTTACTGCTGCATTGTGAAGAGAAATTGTAAGTAGGCATACATGTTTTCCATTACACAGAGACTTACTCAGAGAAGCAGTGAGAGAAATAAAGCTGACAGCGAGGAGAGCAGCAGCTAACAGTCTTCTGCACTCCCTTCCATGGAAGGGGATGTGGTAGATGAGGGCTGTCAGGAAAAGTAGCATTGTATAAGGTTTTGGCGAATCTGGCTGCCACTTAGCATGCTCTATGGATTACATAGTGGCTGTCAGCTTTATTTCTCTCACTGCTTCTCTGGGTCTGTAATTCGGAAAACCCACTCAGTGGTACAGGCACCTTCTTGTATGCCTGCAGGTATCGGGTGTGGGGAGCAGGGTGAGTCTTTCATGACCCTCAGGTGCTTTGGTAGTTGTCTTGTGAGGTATGGCGTCATGGGTCTGACTGCAGGCCTTCTGGCTGCAGGGATGGCTTTGTAATTCTTTAATGCTGATACCAGAGGATTGACCCTTGGGGCTATTGGAAGATGAAGCTTTTGGAAGACGGGGGAGACAGGGCTGTTGGAAGACGAGGGAGACCCATTAATGCCATGTGGTGGGTTCCCATCAAGGAAGTAGATTGTTGGATCTAGTGCAAATTGGGATTACAGATTAAGTACCTCCTCATCTAAAGGTCTGGAATCTCCCTGTCTGTGGACATGCTGAAGGCAGCAGGCCAAGGCCTTCTGGAGCACTGGTAGCTGCCCTCCCGCCCAACCCTGATCTTGGCAGAAAGGGCTCAGCTGGCCACAGTGGTAGTCATTCAGAATAGAGAGCCTATTCTCTGGCTTATGAGTCTGGTTTGCCCACATGGGGCCTCCCACTCACCAGATCCTTCAAAGCAACAGTATCAGACTTCGTTGCCACAACAAGGTTTATTCCTACAAGGTGGACACATGCAGCAGATGCACGATAGTTAGGGTCAGTAGTCCAACTTACATGGGGGAATGTGGCAGGAGACCATGTATGGCACAGGAATCAACAATGAGGGCAATGGGGAGCAATTAGGCTATTCTAAGGGGCTAAATAGAGCACAGCCTGGAACTCAATGGAACAACAACTGAATGCTTCCTTCTCTGTTCAGCAGTGCTGTCTGTGATGTAGCTGCCACAGGAGGTTCTCAGGTTGATGTATGAAGAGAAGGACATACAGATATTTGAAACAGAGACTTTACTGTAATTATATAAAGTCCTAGAGAAGACCAGTTGATCAGGGATTTGGCTGAAAATAGACTGTACGCATAACTGAAGGCAGCCTTTCCCTTGGGGATTTTTGGTATGGCAAGCCAGTAGGGCTAAGATACCACACTTCTCCTACTCTAGTTAATATAATGTTTGATACTAGGGCTGAGTTCTGATATATATTTAAATTTACTAATCACCTTCTCTACATTCAACTTCAGGTAACTTACAATCCACTTAAAAACAAACAAGTAATTTTCATACACTTTACAAACATAAATGTCATGGGCCAGATATTCAGAGCCACGTAGATGGTTAAGTTCAGACAGCCAGCTGGGTGACATTGTCTGAATATCCGGGCACAGTTGGCAGCTGCCACTTAGCCAGTTAACTTTTAATCCAGCTAAAAAATTAGCCAGATAAGCAAGGAGAAGGGCAGGAGAAGGGCAGGAGCATTCCAGGGCAGGGACACTTATCTGGCTAACTTAACTTAGCCAGATAAGTGCCAATGTTTAGCATTATGCGACTATTATACGCATGAGATTTGTCGTCTAGTTTAATTTAACATTTTTTATTATGTATGTGTTTCTGCAATCTGCTCTGGACAAATTTTCTATTTGGAAGTTGTGGAATATAAGCATTTTAAGTAAGTAAATAAATAAATTAGCTGGATAAGTCTAGGATTGTTATTCAATTGTCTTAAAGTTAGCCAGATAAACTATAAGACAGCTGAATATATTCAACACCATATCTGAATCACTGAATATCTTTGCCAAGTTAGCCAGATAAGATTATCTGTTTAACTTGTGCAGCTGGATAGTACTTATCTGGCTAAGTACTTACCCGGTTAAGTAGCAGCAGCCTGCACCAGATAGTCGGATAAGTACTGACTTATCCAGCTAAGTATCAATGACAAACCTTGCCAGATAGCCGGATAAGTCAATATGGATCTAGCTAAGTGGCGGTGGCTGTCACCACTTACCTGGGCAAGTCAGTACTTATCCACAAAGTGTATTTTAAGTGCCAGCGCAATAGTGCTAGAAATTTTACTCCATCTATGACAATGAGGTTAAGTTTCCAGCGTTAAGAAAATTCTGGCAGGGCTAACGCACCTCTTTACACTGGGAAGAAATGCTTAATGCCCTCATTTGCATGGGATTTCCACTCGAGGGTGCTAAGTGGTACTCCCATTTTAGAACTTCATTTTGAGAGTATAAAGCTCCTTGCTGCATTGGCAGTAAAGTTTACGCTCACAAAATGAGGGTTCAAATGTACGCAAAGCTGTGCATTGTCCAGAAAGCAGCTTTCTGCATTGGTCTGGCTTTGCTTTCTCCCCCTCTCTCAGTTCTTCTTGGCTGTGAGAAATATCCACCTCAACCCAGTCAGATTGAGAAACTGCTGTAAGGTAGCCATAAATTTGTCTCAGACTTTCCCTGCTTCTTTTATTATCTGATGCTGCAACTTGAAACATATCTTGAATTTATTGACTCAAGAGCAATGAAACGGTTATATTTAAGCTATGGCAGGGCTCACTTACAAAAGGAATTTTAAAAGTTTTCTCCCAGGATAACAATAAAACCACAAACCTGCCATATACGTGTTAGTCCATGTTCTAACTTCTTTTTTATGTAATTGCGATCAAAATTTGTTTCTTCATTCCCCACTGTGCTACTGCAATCTGAAATAGAAACTGTAAAACAAACAGGTAGAATTAGATTTGATGTAATTTGTAATTTTATATCTGACATGGACCATTTTGATTTCGTGAACATGAAGCAGGTTGACACTGTTCTAAACAGGATTACTTCAAGGAGAGGCACAATGTAGGGAAACAGTTTAAGAAATCTTAACAGCAGCATCTTTAAAATAAATTGCTTAGTGATGACACGTAAACTTTGGAAACATTATAAAGTGCACAAGTATGTTACTATCTTATATCCAAATAAATATCTTTATACTGAAGAGCTAAGCTTCCTACATGGGTATATGTAGAGTGACGTCAGCTTTGAAATCTGACTCAGTCTCCCATCTGCTGGCAAAAGAGCTCAATACCCATTGGTCCTGAGTCCAACCGGCTACACGCTAGGAAAATATCTTTTTACAATAAAGATGCGGCACCGGGTCAGTGCACAGATGCTGCCGATAACCTGGCGCCGCACCTGGAGCGAGGGAGAGGAACATGGGAGAGTCACTCATTGAGCCAGGCCCGGATGGCTCAGCGGTGTCCACTGTGCATTGGCGGCGCGCGGTGATGGCATTACGAGCTTAAATATGTCGGCTGGCACTGGCATGCGCCAAAGAGTGGTTGGGCCAGCCCAGGCGCATGGGTAGCTGGAAGCAGGACGGACCAAGGCAGGAAAGGACTGTGCCATGGGGGAGGGATCAGACTGAAGGGGCTGACCAGTCTGCATCCAGAAAGCCCACTGGGCAATTTGAAGCTAGAGGCAGGTCATGGGGGCAGAGTCAGCAGCGCAGGGAGGCTAACATGGCGCATGGCTTGTGTTCCGTGCCTTTTGCTCCTGCTCCCCGTGCTGCTGCCTTCTCTGAACTCTACCCACTCACCCAGGTTTAGGACCATTTTGCAAATGGCTAGTCAGATTCTGCTGTTAGCATGTTGTCTTTCATTGTCGCAGCTGGCGCGGGGGTACGTAAGCCAGGAGGGGGGAGGGGGTATCTCTGATGGGACATAGTACATCACATGCGGTTCACTATTTTTAGATACTCTAGGGAGCTATCTGCTGTCAGAGCTGGTTGGCACCGGAGGAGCAGCGGCAGAACATCAGTGGGGCAGTCACCTTGCTTGTGTGACATGGGTTGCCTGGGAATGCCCCGGAGGAAAAACTCTCGATAGGACAGGGCTTTGCTTGGCTGCAGTGAGCTCCGGGTCCTGAGGTGATGCACTGCCTGCCACAGGAGGCGCTCGAGAGAATGTCTTATGTCATGTCTCAGGTACTAAGGGCTTTATCGTACATCTGTTTTACAACAAAAGATGTGGCCAATTTTGTACCAAACCATTATCTGTCTCTATTCTTATGGGACTCTGGGAGCGAAGGGTACCTTCAACCTGCTTTTCGTGACAAGCTAGTCATGGCTACCCCAATTAGAGAATGAAGTATAACTGAATGAAGTGAAAATACATAATTTTCCTTTCCATTTTTGTCACACATATAGGTAAAAATTTTAAAAAGCTGGTGATCTGCAAACAGTTTAGTGGCATATTATTGTCTTGTAGAGCACTATGTTCACCGGATTTACTTTAAGTAATACTTTTATTTTGCTAGCTCTTCAAAATTGTATTAATTATTTTGTATAACTCTCGAAAACTTTCAGCAATAAAATAGGTCCTTGATACCCTCAAAGAAACCCATCACGTTAGAATTAACAAAGGCAGTCATGACACCTTCCTGACAGCTTCTTAAACCCAGTCCTAAGAATTACACATGGACAACAGAAATGCACATATAATTTTTTTTTGGAATAAAGGTCACGGCTTTATTTTAATAAAACAGCAATAGTCTACAGCATATACATGGAGTCCTAATTCCCATTTCCAAATTATCTGCTTATCTTTGGACCAGCTGAGCTGTCTCTACCCTTGTCACCCTACCTGCCATAGAACCAGGTAAGCTTTCAGCTTTCAATACCACCAACTGGGCACCCACCTCTTTACTGACTAGCTACAACTGAATTCAGAATGAGCCATGTGGCTTCCGTGGTCACCAGGCACCATGCAACACACCAGCTGGGCAGGTTAACAACACTAATTCTTGACACTGCTTTGAATGTCCAAGATGAGAAACCTCCCTCCACTGGAGCAGCAGCCCCACAGGACAATCTCTTGTTCATTGTTGGTTTACAGCCACCATAAGACGTTTGGCCTGGGTAATCTGCCACAGGCATGAGGCAGTCTCTGAACTTACCCTGCATTTTCTAACAATAACCTGCAGCCTGGAAAACTTTATACAAACACAAGAGTCCTTTCCAGAGACACTTAGAGGGAATTATTGAATATGTCCAAGTTGCATTTTTTATTTTGTCTGTGCTTGCTGAATACAGGACGTCCATTCATAGTCTGTGTTATGCAGCATATGATGTCCAAGAAATAAGTATAGTTAATATTCACACTGGAGTTGTTTATAAGAAAATCAATGTTTTCATGTACAGTAACTACTTAATTTGTTATTAAGCATGCAAATTAACCGCTTTGTCTACCTCATAAATGAATACTACTGAAACATAAATGTACTACATAATATTTCAGATCATTAAGTAGAAAGGTCTTGTTTTATCACTGATTATTCCCTCAGGCACAAATTAAAAGACTTGATGTGTCAAGTCTTAAATGCTTTAAGCTAATTGCCTCATCTTGAACATTATATACAAATGCAATTTCTTCATTAAATCTTTTTACAGTTAAAGATGTTTGTAGCACGTGGGTCTGGGATAGTGATGTTTGGCAGCTATAGAAGATGAACACTTTTCTTGTATTTGTATACTCTGAATTCATTGACCTGATTAAGGAAGCTTAGCTCTTAAAAGCTAATTATAAATTCATTAAGTTAGTCTAGTGAAAAAGTATTACCTACAACTTATTTAATAACAATTATTTCTATTTATTTCAAATTAAATTTTAAACAGTTCTAGTCGTTTTCATTACTGTAATGGTCATATACAATTTCAACACAGTTGGCAGTAAACAGTGCAAAACATGCTCTGGAAGAAAATTCTTTTTTTAGGCTGAGTAAACAAGTTGTGAGCACCAGCAGCCACGGAAGATGGGGGAACAAGTTCCATCCAGGTTGGGAGCATCTCACTTTTGTAGACAGAGCAGCAGGCTCTCAGAACTGGACACAGAAATTATCTGATATCTAATGTAGCCTGTCCGCAGTACATTCAAAATGTAGAGGCCTCAGAGCATCATCTCCTCATGGTGTGCTCAAGGAGGATCACTGTCTAGGAAGTTGGATTGCATGGTCTGAAAGTCTGAAACAGCAGCTAGGGTGCAGGTAGAGACTGAGGCTGAGGCCAGAGCTCTTTCTCTGGTCCTCTCTTTCCCACAGCTTAGGATGTATTCAAGAAACTTATCTATTTGATGTTAATGACAACTGGATGTTGAAAAATAGCTGCTAAAACAATAGCTCTTTGGTATTTTGGCACACATTAAACAATCAGGGAGAATACACAACAACAAATAGTCTTCAGCCGGCTCTATAGCTCTTGAAGGCTTCTCAGTTTTGAGCTGCTTGGTTATCAGGAACCACAGGGCCCAAATGCAAAACAGAGATGAGGGAAAGGGAAGTATAAAATCACACAAAATTAAGCCTTATCTTCATATTAAAAAGCAATAATATGGGTCAGAATGGTGGCCAAGCAATAGTAAACTCTTGTGCAAATAACATTTAGTATTAAGTGCACAAAAGCTGAGAGAGGGGGGAAGTAACACGTGCACTGTTGAAAATGTCATGTATGCACACTGTTTCCCTTCTATAATCTAAACATGCCCAAAGAAACACCTCTTTTCAATGCAGGTATGTGTGAACCCCACACATACTTTTGGGCAGCAATTTTCGGCCAGGCCAACTTACCAAGGTAAATGACTGAAAATTGTTCTCTACTGCTTATAGTTAATAAATATTTTTGATGTTCACAAATAATTTGAAACCAAAACAACTTAAGTATAGACCTTTCTCAAATGCAATCTTTAACTCATAGCAGCCACGACTGTAGTGTCGTCCTGTCTTCGTCCTCCCACTCCGCAATCTCCTGCCGCCCCCGTTACCGCCGAGTGACCCATAGCCATGCATGGATACATTCTTTAAATCATAGGAACAACAACAGATATGGATATTGGATAAAAAAAGGCCGCAGTTTTATTAACCTTATATAGATACCCCTAGACAAACTGGTACCCGAGCTGATATGTCTGTTGCCAAAGACCTGGCTACACCACCACCTCTGCTGCCTGCCATAGCCATCAAGCAAGGCAGCATCGAACATGGGCCCCTGACCTTGGGTGTATGAAACGCCCTCTGTGCATCACCCAAGGCGCCATTCCACTGCTGACCTGGACTGTGATGCCGCCTGCATCACATCTGAAATGCCCCTACTGGCCCGGGTAACCACCACAGGCATGAGGTGGTTACCCGGGTCATGAGGGCCCGGGTAACCACCACCGGGCCATGAGGTGGTTGCCCCATGCCCCCCACCAACATCTAACCGCGGCCAACTTCAATCCCCAAAACAAACTCTCCATAGCCTCCTGCAGGGTGATGTTGAATATATCATAGCGACTCTGTCTGACCTAAACAAACCTCTACATTGGACATCCACCTTTTCGAGCCTTATCTGGCAAGCACCCAGCTTGCGGTCCATAAACCGATCTGACGGTGACCTTCTTGCATCCCCTCCTCTGACTTCTTAAATGCGGGAACGAAGCCTCTACTTCGGCCAAGTCATTCTCAATCCTCATAATTAGCTGCTTGCTTGATAATTAGTCAAGGCTGTTGCCCCCCAAATGTGTTATGATGGCAACTGGAGCTGCTATCGAATCCCTCAAGCGCTGAAGAAAAGGGAAAGAAATGGTCCCATCGCATCTTACCCATTCATGTTGCGCCAGCCCGCAAGGTGCCAATCCGAAGGGCAGTCCACAGGGGCACTCACCGGCGCAGTTCTGCAAAATACTGTTAGGCATTATGATTAGATGTGCTCGCCCGATCCATCCTATCTTATGTATTGATTGCTGCTGATCTCCATTTTCTCATCTGACATTTGGTGTCCAGAAGAATACCCGCTTGTGCAGAGTTTGTGACCGTTCCAATCCTAAAGGAGTGTGTGGTAAATTTCCTGACATCCAGTTCCATTCTTGTTAATACTTTTTTGAGCACCGCTAAGAACTGATATCTGATTGATGGGACCTGGTCGGCGTGCACCAACCAGTGTACACCCCCAAAAGGTTATTTGCGGCATTTATGGTTTCCAAAAGGAGAAGTAATTTGCCTTTAGTAAACCTTGAGTGGGAACTGATCCCTGGCTTCCCTGGTTCAGGGCCCATTGCTCTGAACAATAGGCTACTACTCCACTCCATGGGATTGCCCGTCTGTACTCTTTCAAAAGAAGGCCAGACATGCTAAATGTCTAACCACCGAGCCTCTGAATGCCCATTTCCTTGGCCAATGATACATACTTACCCTCAGGTCATCATCACTGGGACTGATATCCGAGCCGGTATGGTGATTGCCGTAGACCAGGCTAGAGGTCTGCCCTATATAAATTAAAGAGCACGGACATAAAATGGCGTATATCACTCCTGCTGATTCACAAGTAAATACTTCCGGGAGAGTATATGTATGTTTTAAATTTGGATGTTTGAACTTCTGTATCTGTAAAACATGACAACAAACAGAACATCCCCCACGCTGCAATTGTCCAACCACGTTCTCATCAATATTGCGGGATTTTTTAGATGTTTTTTTTAAATTATCCCATAGATTCTTCCGTTTTTTGATGGCAAAAATAGGGCATTCATCAAAGACTTTTAAAGGGGACAAAATCTTCCAATGTTTTTTTATCAAATCTCTGATTTTTGAGGACTTGGCTGAATATGGAATTGAGCAAATCGTTCTAAGGGGAGTCTCTTTGTGCGCTTTAATTAATAAATTGTCCCTATTAGAATATAGTGCCCTTTTATAGGCTTTTTTAATAATTGATCTTGAATATCCCCGAGTCACAAATTTGTCACTCAAAATTAGAGATTGTTGTTTGAAATCTTCAACAGACGAACAAAGTCGTCTGTATCTCAAAAATTGTCCAGTTGAAATATTATCTTTTAACTGTCTAGAATGAAAACTCCGGGAATGTAACAAATTATTTTTATCTGTGGATTTTCTGTATATCGTAGTTGCAATTTTATTGCCCACAACATATACCTTCATATCTAAAAAAGGTACCAACGTTGAATCTATATTAAAGGTAAACTTTCAATGCGGATTCCCTCCATTCATCTCCTGCCAAAAAACCTTCAAATCATCTATTGTTCCCCTCCAGATTAAGAAAACGTCATCGATGTACCTAGCCCACCAAACCACTTTATTCCACCATAAAGACGTATATACCACTTTACTCTCGAAATCAGCAACATATAAGCAAGCCACCGTAGGTGCAATTGGAGAGCCCATAGGAATTCCTGAAATCTGTAGAAAAAAATGTTTTTTGTAAGAAAAAAAGTTACAAGTTAACACCATCTCAGCAATGTTCATCAAAAACTGTAACTTCCTATCCGAAAACTCCATAGCTGTTAATTCTCCCTTTATCATTTCCAATGCTGCGTTTTGGGGTACATTTGTATAAAGTGCTGTGATATCAGCTGTAGATAATATCTCCTCCGAAAGAATTGAAAACTGTTCTATACGATTAAGAAAATCTATTGAATCTTTAATATATGAAGGTATGGATAACAGTTTCGGTTGTAATATCCTGTCCAAATACTTTGCTAAAGGTTCCAAAATCGAACCAATGCCGGACACTATAGGTCTTCCTGGGGGAGCCGTTAAAGATTTGTGTACTTTGGGGAGAATAAAGAAATGTGGGATGACAGGGTGTATCACAGACAAAAAATTAAACTCTTTCTTAGAAATGAGTTTACTATCATATGCTTCTTGTACAAGTTTGTTCACCTTTTCGTGTACCTGAGACGTAGGGTCACTATTCAGTTCCCGATAAAAATGGTTATCTCTTAACTGTCTCATTATTTCAGTATCATAATCAACTTCATCCATGACTACCACTCCTCCTCCCTTGTCTGCAGAAGTAATAGTGATGGAATCATCATCACGTAAAAGTTTCAAAGCCTGCCATTCATCTTTAGTACGATTATACGAAGGAAACTCAATCATTTGTTCTAATATAGAAAGATCGCTTAAGACTAGAGTCTGGAATGCTTGTAACAAAGCACTTGGGGGAGTGGGAGGTATCCATCGAAATGGTTTATACAATTTATTGTCCCCTGTATCAAAATGTGTATCACCAAAAAACTCTCTAATCTGTACAAGAAGCATATGATGGTAAACTCATTTCTAAGAAAGAGTTTAATTTTTTGTCTGTGATACACCCTGTCACCCCACATTTCTTTATTCTCCCCAAAGTACACAAGTCTTTAACGGCTCCCCCAGGAAGACCTATAGTGTCCGGCATTGGTTCGATTTTGGAACCTTTAGCAAAGTATTTGGACAGGATATTACAACCGAAACTGTTATCCATACCTTCATATATTAAAGATTCAATAGATTTTCTTAATCGTATAGAACAGTTTCCAATTCTTTCGGAGGAGATATTATTATCTACAGCTGATATCACAGCACTTTATACAAATGTACCCCAAAACGCAGCATTGGAAATGATAAAGGGAGAATTAACAGCTATGGAGTTTTCGGATAGGAAGTTACAGTTTTTGATGAACATTGCTGAGATGGTGTTAACTTGTAACTTTTTTTCTTACAAAAAACATTTTTTTCTACAGATTTTTCTACAGAATTTCTACAGATTTCAGGAATTCCTATGGGCTCTCCAATTGCACCACCTACGGTGGCTTGCTTATATGTTGCTGATTTCGAGAGTAAAGTGGTATATACGTCTTTATGGTGGAATAAAGTGGTTTGGTGGGCTAGGTACATTGATGATGTTTTCTTAATCTGGAGGGGAACAATAGATGATTTGAAGGTTTTTTGGCAGGAGATAAATGGAGGGAATCCGCATTTAAAGTTTACCTTTAATATAGATTCAGCATTGGTACCTTTTTTAGATATGAAGGTATATGTTGTGGGCAATAAAATTGCAACTACGATATACAGAAAATCCACAGATAAAAATAATTTGTTACATTCCTGGAGTTTTCATTCTAGACAGTTAAAAGATAATATTCCAACTGGACAATTTTTGAGATACAGATGACTTTGTTCGTCTGTTGAAGATTTCAAACAACAATCTCTAATTTTGAGTGACAAATTTGTGACTCGGGGATATTCAAGATCAATTATTAAAAAAGCCTATAAAAGGGCACTATATTCTAATAGGGACAATTTATTAATTAAAGCGCACAAAGAGACTCCCCTTAGAACGATTTGCTCAATTCCATATTCAGCCAAGTCCTCAAAAATCAGAGATTTGATAAAAAAACATTGGAAGATTTTGTCCCCTTTAAAAGTCTTTGATGAATGCCCTATTTTTGCCATCAAAAAACGGAAGAATCTATGGGATAATTTAAAAAAAACATCTAAAAAATCCCGCAATATTGATGAGAACGTGGTTGGACAATTGCAGCGTGGGGGATGTTCTGTTTGTTGTCATGTTTTACAGATACAGAAGTTCAAACATCCAAATTTAAAACATACATATACTCTCCCGGAAGTATTTACTTGTGAATCAGCAGGAGTGATATACGCCATTTTATGTCCGTGCTCTTTAATTTATATAGGGCAGACCTCTAGATCCATAAGATTGCGCATTATTGAACACAAGAGTAGAATCAGGATGGAGAGAATAAATGCCCCATTGGTAAAGCATTGGATGGATGCTAAGCATGAGATTGAACAACTACGGTTTTTTGTTATCAAAAGGATTGTGTTGCAGTGGGGAGGTGATTTATCGGCAATTTTGGGAAGAGTGGAGCAGAGATTTATTTTTGATTAGCAAACCAGTGCACCTCATGGACTTAATGGTCCAATTGAATGGCAAGCATTTTTGTAAGTGGATGGCTTTGTTAGCAGGATTATGTGGAGGTTCATTGATTTAGGATAGAAATCATTAATTGCAGTGATTCGTAGGGGTTTATGCAATGTCCTATAGATGGTAGTAATTAGGTAAGGTGTCCAATTGAAGTATTACTTATGGTACTAATTGGTGGTCCGATAAAGATGTTGCCAAGTCCTATGGTTTTACATCATGCTTTTGAACGTGATGCCGTCAGTTCCGGAGGAAGCGTGAGTATGCAGTCGGTTGAGCGCCTTGTTCAGGTAACGTTAAGCTGCTGTTATATTGTAGTTTTTTTGTTATTCCTTGGTTGCAGGGTTGGCTACCGGGATTAGCGAAGTGTTGTACTAGATGTGAAGCGACTTTTTCCAGCATTTTGAAAATTGAACGGATTAAAGATTATTTAGACATGACAACGGTGGTTGTATGTTTTAAGCGGTGAAAAGTTGCACTACGTGTGGAGGTAGATTTTTTCTGTTTTTAGCTCTTTTGGTAGGTGTGGGTTAGTTTTTATTGGTTAAAATTGTGGCTTCAACATCTTCATTGATGGGTTTGTTTATACAGAATGAATTAGAAACGAATAGTGGCGAGAATTTCCCTGATGAAGCCCAGATGAGTCGGGTGAAACAAGGAGTCCTTGTCGGGCAGGTCCAGCGGACGGTGTCACCTTTATGGCTGTGATGATTGGAATGGAAAAGTGTTCATTGTCGGAATATGAGTAGAAAAAATGTTGAAGAACTTAATATATCGGCAGGGTTTTAATAAACATAATGTATATTTAAATGTAGATTACATTATACTCTAATAGACACTTTATATTGTTAATCGAATCGAAATTACAATCTGGTGATGGTGCATTACATTATGGTATAATGTTTTTATATGTGTTGAATGATTGAGGTGTGGAGGAATGATTGTGCTAGAGAGCATTTATTGTTTAGATAGGAGTGTTTTTATATATATTTCTATGAATAAACAATGTATTGTTGAAATTGAATGTTGACAGACCTTTGAGTTCTCTTATTGTTCATATAACTATTTAGAGAGAGAGAACTGGAAGTATAAATTACCCTCAGTATAGTGTACCTTACATCTCTCTGTGGCAGGAAAAAAGATCCTAGGTGATAAATTCAAATCCTATGCCATATGGCATTTAAACTAGAGGACAGGGTGGCAGAAGGAAACTGCAATGTCACCCCCCCAAATCTCAAAGTGAAGGGGATAACAAAACTCATCTGAATAAGGCACAAAAGAAGTCAAAGAAGAACAGTAACCTGAAGGAGAAAAGCTGGAAAGCTATGAGCACAAATGCTTGTAGTCTGGGCAATAAAATCTCAGACCCGCAAGTGCTAATGGTGGAAACAGATCTGGAAATTGTTGTTATTACAGAAACATGGTTTTTGGAGTCCATGACTGGGATATAGCTATCCCATCTGGTCCCCCCACGGTTACCTACCCCATAAAATATATCAAATATGCTGCAAATGGTCTTCAGGGAAAAAGCAATCCCTGCAAAGTAGGGCAAAGAAGAACATCATATCAGCTAGCGCCAGTATGATCTCTGGGGTCACCAGGGCATGAGCGAATGGGAAATTCCTCCTACCTTAAAGACCATTTGCAGCACATTCAGTGGGTTAGTTGTTGTTTGAGGTACCTGGATTGGATGGCTCCTACTGGGGTTCGGAGACCCTTTCTAATGAAGGGGGTATTGTTGGACTGCAATGGTCCTTTAATCCATTTGAGGAGGGGGGAAATCGGGACACAGAAAGCCCCTTGAGCACACAGGGAATAAGAGAGGGCAGGCAGACCATCAGCAATTTATAGTAAGCTAACATAATACTAATGAACTGATTTGTATAAATTTGCATGCCACGTAGCTTATTAAAATATTTACTGCATCACAGCCTTTTTTGTGTTAATTGCAGTGCAAGCAATTGTGCTACCATTAAAACATGTTAATGCAAATTTAACATGTTAGATTCTTAAATAAACATTTAGCATGCATTCATGCATTTTCTGAGACAGGTCCCATGGCAGCTTATACAATGCAGTGACATAAGAGCAGTATCTCACTTTTTGCTTGCCTTTCAGTTTCAATGCATGATTTTAATACATCAAGTATATTTTAAATCAATAAATTATGATTTTGTCCATTTCAGGTAGTTTTCAAATATCTGATGAGTACTATATTTGCTGAGCCTTTTAGCACTTTGCAAAATATGTTATATTAATAATTTCAAATGCAAGTATCTGTTGCAGTCTGGGAAGCTGCAGTCCAGGTGTGAACCCTTGAGCCGAACTACCCTGAAGGCAGAGTAGGTCGGGAGGCGGAGCCACAGGCAAAGGTCTTCACCCGGGAACCAGGAACCCCCCAGGAGGAGCCCGTAGGGTCCTAGAACCTTGGGACTTAGGAGACAGTACAGTCTCTATAGAATGAAGGCCTGGGCAATGAGTAAATCACAGAGTCCAGTAAACAGGGAGCTGGAAGGCCCAGCGAGAGCGGGGCGGTCAGAGAGAGTCCCTGGCTTGCTGAATAGAAGCAGTCTGTGAGCAGGCCCGGGGTCTGTAGTATGCCGTGGAGCGGAGCAGATAGATAACAGGAACAGAGTCTGTAGCGTATTGTGGACTGTGACCAGCTGAAGGCAGGACTGGAGTCTGTAGCGTGCAATAGAGCTGGAACGGGTGGTGAGTAGGAACGGAGACGAACCCAAGTCAGGCTGGCAGCCAGTAGAAGCAGTCTCAGGAACAGGCAAAGGTCGGAGGCTGGCGGCAAGCAGGGGCGGAGTCGGGCACAAGCTGAGGTCAATGGCAGGCGGCAGGCAAAAGCGGAGTCAGGAACAAGCTGAGGTCAACCGGGAAGCAGAACAGCAGAAGCGCAACTAAGAACTACTAACAGTAGCGACCCTCGTTGCAAGGCAATGAGAAGGCAGGCGAACGCCGGTTAAATCAGGCTTGGCGTCGTTAACCCAGGCGGGGCCAGACTTCCGGCGGCCGTGCGTCCATAATGCGCGTCCTCGCGCGCGTGGCAGCAGCAAGACGATCTGGCAATGGCGGACGCCCTGGAGGCCTAGCGGAGCCGCGGGAGCAGCGTTCTCCCCATTGGAGGTGAGCACCAAGCACAGCAGATAGAGGGGAAGCGGTGGAGACCGCAACAGTATCTCAGTCTAAATCTACCCATATAAAATGAAAACATGAATACATGATTATAAAACCATATAAACTGCATTATGTATGCAAACTGAAGAGAAAAACGGATTAAATTAAAGGATTAGCAAAAATTATGTTCTTCAACCCACAGTATAACTGCAATCATTAATGAGAATACCAGATATTTCAGTCTTTATTACAAGCAGTATTGCCCAATCAAATTCTACATGCACTGAGCTTTGATAAAACTGAAATTGTACTTTCAATTTTCAACTAATTTTATAGGAAAAAATGGTAATTCTCATAAATCCATATCATAGACTGTGATTTTAACTTCCACAGTGTAAATGTCAAAATTTAGCTAGCAGTAATACTAAACAATATGAACGCTGTGCTCCAGTGACCATGTATGTTCTAAGCTTTCCAAAGTTCTATGTTTTGAAGAGAAAAAGGACAGAATTATTAAAAAAAACTGCTATCTATTGCAGCAAGAATGGCTTTTCTAACAGGAACTCAAACCCTTTGAAGGATTCATGGTTTTCAGCCGATACCTTCCCATGTTAGAAGTAGTTTTGCAGGTAGGGCACAAAGCAGCAAAAGGCCCAGGCTCAAATCTTATTTCTCCCACATAACCCTAAGTTGCCTTTCCTTCCAATTCAAGTTTGGTAAAATGTAGTGAAATAATATCTTTGTTCTACTGCTTTGGGTCTAATGTAACACTGACAAAGTAAAAAAGGAAATAAATATAAAGATTTTTCATGACTATATGAGAATCATCTCCCAGGAATTCTAAATAAAGTTTCAGGAAGAAACAAATATAATAGGGTACCAATTTTTTTTTTTTTACATGGTTAAGAGAAGGTGATGCTTACAAATAATCCCCAGTTTTCAGTAATTGTACCTTCACATTTTTCATTATCTTATCTATAAGACCTGAAATATGCTTTTTTCTAGGAAATTACCAATTATAAAATACAGTCATTGGAAAATTTGGAATGTGAGAGCTGATTCCACCAAAGGGCAACTATGAGAGACAAGTCAGTTCAGGAAAAGATAATCCAATAAAACAGGTGAGTGATAAAAAGAAAAGGTCAAGAGCAATGGAAGCAAGAATGTGGCTTAAATTTAGATGATGGATAAAAAGTAGTGGGCAGAACATGACAAAGACTACAGCAATAGACATGAGAAAGGATTTTGAACCTGTTGTGAATGTGGAAAAGAATCTGTAAAGGTCAGTCTTGCAAAAATAAGACAGTAACGTGTATGGCAGGCAGGTAAGATGAACAGCACAGTTCAAAAGGAAATGAAAAAGGTTGAAGAAGAAAGAAAATTAAACTGAAAGATATATCCATAGGCAAGTATCTTGGCAGCTGGGATAGTGATACCACTAAATTAATTGTAATGAGGTGGCAGTTGAAATTTCAAAAAAGAAGGCAGGATGGCACTGAAGGAGAATGAGAAGTATAGAGAGGAACATTTTCAAAATCCCAACTAGTGTGAAGGTCCACAGGTACTTTTGTATCTGTGGACCTTCAAGTTAGATTTATAAAGAAACTGTCCGGTTTTCCCTTTGAAAACTGGATAGTGTGGTTGCAATGGTAGTCCAGTTCAATTTGTGGAAATAAAAGTTAACAAGCAAAAAAAATAATCAAGATGATACCTTTTTTTCTTTTTTTTTTTTTTTTACTAAAATTATGAGTAAACAAACACTCCCTATATTAGGTTGATGGAGGGGCTTTTATGTTAACAGACTTATAAGAAGGTGACCAAAGCAATAGAATTATACCTGTCAGTGAGTTAAATATGGCAAGCTAATGCTTTTAGGCCAGTTGTGAAGTGTTTCATTATTTTAACATTAAATGTCTTATTTTCCTGCATGGTTCTGAAGCTCCATTCTAGCATTCTAATCAAAAGGTCATTGATGCAATGGTCTGCTCCCAAAAAATGTTCCCCCGTGAAGGTGTTGCCTTGCTTTTTTCAGCAATGCTGCATCCCTCTTCACATTTTCTGTATTGAATTGAATAATACAATATACAAATATAAATCAATATTTAATGTATCAGGAACAGTGACGGATTCACTGATTGAACATGATGTAACCTAAGGGTTTGAATATTAAGAACATAAAAACATAAGATATGCCATTCTGGGTCAGACCAAGGGTCCATCAAGCCCAGTATCCTGTCTCCAATAGTGGCCAACCTAAGTCACAAGTACCTGGCAAGTACCCACACATTAAATAAATCTCAAGCTACTATTGCTTCTTAATTAATAGCAGTTTATGAATTTTTCCTCTAGAAACTTATCCAAACCTTTTTTAAACCCAATTATACTAACTGTGGCAACCACATACTCTGGCAATGAATTTCACAGTTTAAATATGCGTTGAGTGAAAAAAAAAGTATTTTTTTGTTTTAAATGAGCTACTTGCTAACTTCATGGAGTGCCCCCTGGTCCTTCTATTATCTGAGAGAGTAAATAACCAATTTACATTAACTTGTTCAAGTCCTTTCATGATTTTGTAGACTTCAATCTTACCCCCCACTCCCAGTCAACTCTTCTCCAAACTGAACAGCCCTAACTTCCTTAGCCTTTCCTCAAAGGGCAGCCGTTCCATGACACTTATTATTTTGGTCATCCTTCTCTGCACTTTCTCCAGTGCAACGATATCTTTTTTGAGATGTGGTGACCAGAACTGCCACAGTATTCAAGAGGCGGTCTCACTATGAGCGATACAGAGGCATTATGACATCCATTATTTTATTTGCCATTCCCTTCTTAATAATTCCTAACATTGTTGCTTTTTTTGATCACCACAGCACACTGGGCTGACGATTTCAATGTATTATCCACTATGACGCCAAGATCTTTTTCCTGGGTGGTAACTCCTAAGATAGAACCTAACATCGTGTAAGTACAGCAAGGGTTATTTTTCCTTATATGCATCACTTTGTACTGGTCCACATTACATTTCATCTGCCATTTGGAAGCCTAATCTTCCAGTCTCACAAGGTCTTCCTGCAATTTATCACAATCTGTTTAAGATTTAACTACACTGTATAATTGTGTCATCTGCAAATTTTATCACCTCACTCGTTGTAGCCCTTTCCAGAACATTTATAGATATATTAAAAAGCACAGAACCTAGTACAGATCCCTGAGGCACTTCACCGTTTACATTTTTCCACTGTGAAAACTGATCATTTAATCCTACTCTCTGTTTCTTGTCTTTTAACAAGCTTGCAATCCACAAAGGACATCACCTTCTATCCCATGACATTTTAGTTTTCTTAGAAGCCTCTTATGTGGGACTTTGTTGAACACCTTCTGAAAGGGGATGAATGGGCGATTTTTTTTTTTTTTAATGATTGATATTTGAGTTTCTTAATTTATATGATTCATAGATAACTTAAGGTTACAGATTTGTAGCTAACTGCTTGTTGCTTTGGGAAAACTGGCTGATATAGGGATGAACTGAATGAATTTCTATTAGGTGTTTTTGTAATGAAGTGAGAGGAATTATATTAATTGGGTGAAAGACAGAAGAACAATATTTATTGGATTGTTTCTAGATGGATGTTAGTATTTAAGTCCACAGATTAGTTTAAAATGCGGTAATGTATTTTGAATACCAAGATATTGGTAGTGGTGTCCAGCATGATATAGGCTGCCTGTCTTGTCCCTTGATACAGAAATAAGTTTTACTGTTGCAAGAATTTGATTCTTGTTGTGTTTATGTATTACATATTTTATTTCAAGTATGATATTTCTGGACTTACAGCAGTTTGAAAGAGATTCCCTAAGGAAGCCTGGTGCAGGCAAAACATGTCAGGTAAATGTAATTGACTATTGTGTTGATACAACTGAGCCATTATTGAACAGGTGACCACAGTTTTTGCTGATTGATCATTTGGGATTTCCATTTTCTTTTTGGAGTAATAGTCCTTTGAAGTTAGAACACACTTTGGATATTTCTCCAGTGAATTGTCAGGCACTTATTCTGAAGGGGCAAGACATTTGTTCATTTTTCAACACTGAAAAGGGGATTGTCATTTTTCTTTTGGGTAGGGTTTTTTTAATGGTTTTGATGTATGTGATATATGTGTTGTGAATGTGTATTTTGTATGTAATTTTAACAATATTGTTTGTTATATTAAATGTTCATGTTATTAAATAAATTGTGATTGATATTTTGACAAAATTTATTTCTATTACATTAACATTCTCATGCTGTTATTTTTTTTTTTTTTATAGAACATCACTGTTTTTATTGAATACATTATAGAGAAGAAGCATGAATAGAATCCTCTTATCTTGACTTTCCTATGTGGGTAACTGTGGCGTCCTGTGATATGAGTTGTTATACTTTGCATCATGGTATATTGCAAGGATTTGTGCCATTTTCTTCTTCCTGAAACTTGAGTCTTACTAGTTTTTGCTTCAGATTAGTGATTGCCAGAAGCCTAGTACTGGTGGAACAGGGAATATTTCTTTCAGTGACTCATTTTCCAAGATTAGTGACTATAAATCTTTTACGACACCTCTCAGTTTTTTCCAGCTCTGGGTTGTGTGTTGCTACAAAGGGTACTCACTCTGTGGCTTTCCTTTTGTTGTAATGCAATATTGTCAGAGCATATACAGTGATACAGTATGGCTTTTTGTATGTGAAGGATGGAAGCTGGAACTGTGAAGGTAGCTGTATCTCTCAGCTGGTTTTCTATATACAGTTGTCTGTAGATGGCCATTGACTGAGATTGTGGAATCTAAAATTTTAACTCTTTCCATGAAGTAATTTATTTTGAATCTGACTGAAGGATGGAAAACATTAAAAGAATTGAAAACTTCTCATATATTCTAGATCAGCAGTTCTCAACCGGTGTGTTGGAGCACACTAGTGTGTCGCAAAGCACTGGCAGGTGTGGCGCACACCCGCTGCTCTCCCCCCCCCCCCTTCCCTTTCACCTCTGCGAGACGAACACTGCTGCCGTTCCTGCCCAGGCTATCATCACATTCAAGCCCCGAGGGGAACGGCAGCAGTGTTTGTGGAAGCCGGCAATAGGTACATTAAATCACATTTGATGCTGGCTGGCCACTTTGCCAGGGCCTGCAGGAGTACGGCACTGCTGCCGCCCCCCGGCTCCGACCTCCCCTTCCTCTCGCCAGCGCGACACCAGCAAGAAAATATAAAATTAATAATAATCAAACTGCAAAAAAAAAAAAAGGCTGGGGTGGGGAGAAAAGCATAGAATTATATTCTCAGCTGATTGCTCTGGCACAAGCAAACAGTTGAGTGCTGCCTTGTTAGCGCTGTGGGGCTGGGGAGGATACTCCTGCTGCAGTTTCCAGCCTGTCAGGATTCTGCTTTTAACAGCAGCATACTGGCTACCTTGTGCTGTAGCTGCTATGTGTGCTGTGGGTGGGGATGAGTGAGACTGAGAGTGAGCCAGCATGTGTGTAAGTGAATGAGAGAATGTGTGTGCAAGAGAAATGTGTGAGAGCAAGAGATTGCTCAGGAAAGTCACTGGTGTGTGAGAGAGACAGAGAGATTGGTCAGGCAGGTGACGTGTGTGTGTGTGTGTGAGTGTGAGAGAGAGAGAGAGAGAGAGAGATTGGTCAGATAATGGAGATATGGGAGACCATGGTTGGAGCCCATCCCACTCATGGCCAAGGGGCATGAACACAAGAAAGGTCCAGGAGATTTGCCTGCAGGTGATTAGGGTGATGCGACCTGAGTGTTTGTGTGAGTAGAATGCTGTAAGGGAGGGTGGGTGTGTGTGCAGAATGACTGCACACAGGAGGGTTTGTGGTGTGTGATTTGTGGTGTGTGATTTGGAGCCTGAATGAGGGTATGTGTGTGACAGAGGGATTTTGAGAGGCTGAATGTTTGTGTGTGTAAAAGGGAGCCCATAAGAAGGACTGTGTGTGTGAGTATGTAAAAGAGAGAAAAGGCCTATGTGAGGGTGTTTATGCAAGAGAGAGAGAGAGAGATGGAGCCTGTGTGAGGTTAGTGAGTGTGTGGGAATGAGAGACAAGAAGCCAGTGAGGGTGTGTGCATGAGAGGAGGACAGAGGAAGTTTGTGTGAGAGGAGGAGTGTGCACGCGAGAGAGGGAGCCTGTGTAAGGGTGTGTGAGTGTACTACTGCTGCTACAGTTGCTTACCTGTTGCTTACCTGTTACAGGGTGTTTGAGAGAGAGAGGGGGGGGGGGAACCTGTGTAAGGGTGCATGTTTGTGTGTGTGTGTGAGAGAGAGAGAGGGAAGAGGGAGCCTGTGTGAGGGTGCATGTGAGAGAGGGACAGAGGAAAACTATGTGAGGGGGTATGTGTATGAGAGGGACAGATTGAGCCTGTGTGAGGGGGTGTGTGTGAGAAAGTGGGATAGGGAGCTTATGTGAGTGGCTTATGGGAGAAGGGTCAAACTCTGGACATGGAGGGCTGAGAGGTGGAGACTGTGGAAGGGATTGAGCCTGTAGTGTGAGGGGAGAGATGATAGAGAGTGGAGGAGATAGAGTCTGAGAGAGCAGAGTGAAAGGGATCTGACCAGGGAAGTAGGGAGAGAGTTTGGAAGAGACACTCTTACAGTGCACTTCTAGGGGAATTCAGCTCAAAAAATTTAAGACTGCATCTTTGGGTAACAACTTTTCTGTAATGAATTATAAGTTAATTACTCGAAGATTGATGTATATTGTGTTATTTTGACCAATATAAAATTTGCAGAATTTTAAAATTTTGTGCACAAAATTTCCTCAGGAGTACTCTGTGATCTCCTCTCTTCCTATACCCAAATCCCTTACCCTCCCTTCCTCTGCAGGCCCAGTGTATGTAAGAGAATGATAGTTGGATAAGGAGTTGGAAGCAATTTGCTTGGCTCCCCCCCCACCAACCAAAAGGCGTCCTGCTGCCCCTGCACTTATTCCATTCCCATTCTCTGCTTCCCTAATTTTGTCCAAGATTTTCTCAACCTGGTCCGACAGTACTGTGATTAATAGTTCATGTCTATTTATACTAATTAAAATACGCTGATCGGTAACATACATACCCCAAGTTCTCCTTTAAAAATGTATAGGCCCACCGTATTTGAACCTGATTTAATCCCCACCTACTTCATTCTTCTCAGTCACACCCTTGCTGCAATTACTCATTTCCTATTTGTTTTCTATTGTGTCTCTTATCTGATAGTTTTGACTAGATTGTAAATTCCAAAGCGTAGGGACTGTCCATCAAGTGTGTCTGTACAGTGCTGTGTAAATCTGGTAGGCACTATACAAATGATGTAACATACACCCCCCCCCCCCTTTTCCTTCCCCTCTCTCCATTCTTTTTTCTAAGAAACAATCCTATCCAGCACGATAATCTGCACATTATTTTTACCGCGGCAGAGATATCCATTTGCAGTCATCTGAAACCTACAAATCAAGAAGGGTTATGTTTCAAAAATATAATAATTTTAGTACTTCTAAAATGCAGCTCCTCTGGTGGCAATGTAAATGACTATTAGATTGAAAGGAAAGCTGCCACAGCAGAAGCCAGAAAAGCCAATTCATAATTTCTCAACTAAAGTGAATGTTAACTGGAGTGCAATCCTTTCTTTTCTAATTCAATACAGAAACTTATATTAGTATGAGCAGCTACTAGCCCACAGGCTGTATGATAAGCAATGGATGATTGATTTTAAGCAAAGCGGCTCTGTCATGTTATTTGGTGCTTGACATGGTTTTAAAAATTTTATGACTGTGAGGCTATGCCCACTTAGAACATTGGGTAATTCTGGGGTACAAATTTTTTGAAAATAAATAATGTAAAGTCTTGAGATCTGCTCCTCGTTGTAAACCGAGATTTGGTGTTATATTTCATTGTGTGAGCCATTAAATTTGAAATTAAATAAAATAATGGCAGGCCGGGGAAGTGATTCAGTAGCAAGAATTCAGAACAGCTACGTGGAGGGCCAAGGTTCAATTCCTGGCCCAGTCTTGTGCTGTCCACACTGTGGATGTTGTAGAAAAAGTATTCTCAGCCCCTGGAAGGTGCAACAGCAACACCTGGTGGCCAAACTTAAAGGCTCATGAAAGCAGTGCACCTGAGGGCAACTTAGTGTGTGGCCCTTTGCTGAGGGCAGTTGCTGCAGTGAATAGGCTAAGGGGGAGAAATGCCTGATTATTTGCAATTGAAAGTTCACAGCGCCATGGCCCAACAAAGGCTGGTTCTGAATGACCCAGAGGCAGAAGGAAACTGTGGGCCAAATAATAAAAGATTACCGTACATACAAATATAGCATGGATGCACATTTAAAAAGAAAAGGCTTTTAACATGATACACATCAAAGAGTTTATTGAAAGCTTAATTATACTGATGTAACTTTATGGTAAGATGAGCTTTAATTAAATTAAATTGCCATAACATAGCAAATAATGCAAACTAACCTATGCTAACTCTTCAATCAAATTATACTCAATAGAGAAAAGGCCCTTAAGCTCTAATAGATTCCTACATTGTTGCTTTCAACTCCAAAGAAACATTCCCCTGGCACAACTTTTATCATTAGCATGAATTACATTTTGAACACTTGAAACCCCCACAGTACAAGCAGTTTTAAAATGCGCCAAAAATCCTTAACTGATTGAACAAATATTCTGTATTTTTATTACAGTATATATCCTTTGTTTTCTATTTGTCCCTATTTACGAGTTTCTGCTGCTCCCCTGAAGACCTTCTGTAGGAATAAGACTTTTCCCCTACTCCTCCGCCCAAGACCTTATATTAATGCCTCACTATTCAGAAGATAAAACAAGAGGCAGCATTTAAATTATGACCTGAGAACATATTCCCTCTTGTTGAACACAAACAATATTCACCTCCACTGGGCCACTGACTGAAAGCCTGAATAGCTAGACAAACCATTTACAGTTGAGTACTATATACCATACACAGTTTCAGAAGCACATATTACAAGCAGACATTCTCTGAATCAAGGGCACATTCTCTAAAGATAAGCTGCTGGGTTTTTTTTTAATTTTCTATGCAGATAAACAATCCACCAGGAACTCTGGGAATATGCATGCTTAGAAATGATATCACATATATTACATTTAGGACTTCTGATTTTAGGTGTTTATAAATTATAAATTTAGGTGCCTATTTTCCAGCTAATTAGTGGTTCCTTGGGGAAACCAAAAATTGGTGTTTATTTGTATTTTTGCAGCACAGGTACAATTGCTGGGTACCTTTTCCAGTTGAATCAAATATATACATTTGTGCAGCTGAGGAGTTGTTAGCATGGGAAAGCACTAAAACAAAGCGAAGGACCCAAGGTAGGCAAAGGAGAGGTGAGAAAGTACTAGGGGAAGTGGTGTTTTTCAGTGTTTATCTAATAATCACCTACCTATTTTATTTATTTTCTGCATCGGGCTGTTTTATTGGCATTTATCGGTTAAAATCTAAAATCAGAAGCCTTAATTATATTAAACACATTCAATTCCAAACCTAGGTGCTTCTAGCGATTGAAAGAAATTGTAAGAAAGCAGCTTAAAAAAATTAAGGGGGGAAAGACCCTAACCTGCAATATATATTATATATAGCTATGCCTTTTTTCTGGCCTGCTGCCTGTTCCTTGTAAACCGGTACGATGTGCATACGGCTATCGGTATATAAAAAATGTTAAATAAATAAATATTTTTGTGCCTACGAAGTTTCACTGGGAATATACTTCAGATGAATATACACATGAGGCGAAATACTCACATGCAGGTTAAAAGGTCAAATATTCTAGCTTGAGTGTTAATTAAATCAGGTCTAATATCCAGCTCCTACAGTCGGCCGCACTTTAGAACAGCGGTTCTCAACAGGTGAGTCAGGACACACTGGTGGGTTGCGAGATCCTGGGAGGGGTGCCGCAGGAACAGCAGGAGGCTGCTCTTTCCACATCAGCCTGGGTGGAAGTTAAGCCAACTTCCCATTTACTGGATACAACAGGAGGCTGTTCTTGCTCCCTTCTCTCCTTTTCCTGGCCCAGCAGGAAGCTGTTGCCTCCTACTTCACCCAGTTCAGAACAAGACATTAACAACTTCTGCTCTTCTGAGCCTCATGGGATACTCGCATTATCTTCCCCTGCTAGACCCGGAACTGATGCTGCTGATGGGCCCTTCACCCTGCAAGGCCGGAAGTGATAGAGACAGTAGGAGCACAAAGATGAGGAGCACTGCCAACTTCTGCTGCTGCCTCCTCTCTCCAGTGGTTCTTGCCCTCATCTGCTGCTGGTAAGGAGGGAGGGAAAATCTGCACTGGAGGCTTTTCTGCTGGATGGGAGCCAGGAGGAAGGGGAAATGAGGGTGCTGCTAGGCAGGAAGGGGTGGGGGCTACTTGGCAGGTAGGGATAGTGGAGAGGTTGTGAGTGTGGATCCTACTAGGCAGGTGAGGAAGGGGAGAGGGTTCAGGTATTGCTAGACAGGAAGGGGTAGAGGAGAAAGGCAGTGTGGATGCTGCTAGGTAGGGAGCGGTATCAGGAGTTTCATGGGTGGTGTGGGGAGAACGAAGGCAGGCTGCTGGGAGTGGAGGAGTGGGGTAGAAACATAGGGCGGGGGAGGTAGGGGCTCGGGAGTGCTGGGTAGGAAGGTCTGGGGAGATAGGGGATTGGGGCTGCTGGATGGAGGAAAGATGGTGGTGTGGGGCTGTTGGGCAGGGGCATTAGGGAGGTCAGGGGGATGCCGAGCAGGTAGGGATAGAAAAGAGGGGGTTGGAGTATGCTGGGCAGTGAGGGGGAGAGGGAAGGGAGAGAGCAGGGAGAGAAGGATCGTGGGGAAGAAGATGTAGGGAATGGTCGGGAATGCTGGGTAGGGATGTGAGTGTGAGGAAATGATTGAAATCGAGCAGGTGGGAGAAGTGAACGATGAAGGGGGCACAGAGGGGATGGGGTACAAGAGCCATATGATGTCAGTTTTGAGAATGTGGTTTTTTTCAATCTTTGTACTTTGCTTAGTGCAGGAGGAAATGTATTTCTGTTTCCAGTCGTCAGCTATGCACTGCATTCAGAATGACTTCTCAGAGTTTGCATTCAGGTTCTTGTCTCTGCATTTCTATTTTGTGGTTTCTATTCTGAATACGGTGAAGGTTCTTTTGTGTGTGTGAGACCAAAGTGAGGTGTTTAACAGCATGTAGAGATTTGTATCAGTCTTAATTGTTGTGTTTCCTCAGCAGGATATGCATTGGTTATGCACTGCTGTCTTTTCATAGTTAGGGCTTTTGCTATTTGAGTCCTTTTGAGTTTGTGCTGCTATGGTATGGCAGGTTTACTATACATGTGCTGAATGGTTTGGTTATTTTCAGGTTTTGTATTATTTTACAATGTGCCTGGTAGTAGAGGGAGTTTGTGTTGCTGTTACTGAGATGACAGAATCAGAAAATCTTTTTTTGTGTAGTGAGATGTATGGGGAAATGTCCTAGTTCTGCTCTGTACCCACTGTTGGGGGGAGGGGGCCGAGGGGCTTCCTGTAGATGGATATAGCCCCATGACAGTCATGCGTTGTGTGTGTCTCATGCATGTGAGCATCATCTCTAAGGTGTGTCCAGACAGAAAAAAAGGTTAAGAACCACTGCTTTAGAAGGTCATTTTGCTTCAGTAATAAAAGTACACATTTTATATTTGGCCACTTTTGGAAGAGGCATTCCTGAGGGAGCGGTGAGGTGTTTTGGGCATAATCAGAACATAAAATGTATGTAGATTATTTATTTTATTTATCTATATTCTACTTTTTGGCACTTCAAAGCAGATTACATTCAGATTGCATTTTCAGGTCTGTGTGTGTTATTTTGCAAAATAAATCTACCTGCAAAAAAAAAACAACAAAATAGACAGTGCAAATGTTCTCAAGTATTTTGCATCTTCAGCAAATTTCAAAGTGAAAATATAAGTGTACTTTCTCTTTGAAAACTGCTGCAAAGTCTGCAGGTAAGAAGTTCCCGTGAACATGGTCCCAAGGCAGTCTGAAAACTGTCCCCCTTAATGTGCAACAGAACATTCCTAAGTACCCAGAAAACTCCTCCTATATACCAAATAATACCACAAAGCAACAGGTAATAAATAAATAATTAAAATGGAGAAATTACTACTTACCCTGATAATTTCATTTCCTCTAGTAAGAGCAGGTCAATCCCAATGAGTGGGTTATGACCCTCTACCAGCAGATGGAGACGGAGCAAAAGCTGACATCACAGTTATATAGTCCTGCCCAATCAGCCTGCCAGTATTCTCTCGAAAAGCCAAACTGTGGACACAACTGATTATACTTGAACATTATCAACAGCCAACCATTCATGTTTCTCAACTAACAGGAACACTGAGCTCAGCCAAAAGAAGGAACATATCTAGCAAACTAAGGGCTAGAGAAACCAATTACCAGTATTCCGCAAAGCACAGGCATAGCTTGCTCGAAGAAGGCTAACTACAAATTTAAACATCAGCAGCCGAGAACAGATCTGAGATTGACCCGCCCTTACTAGAGGAAAGAAAATTATCAGGTAAGTAGTCATTTCTTCTTCCACCTCATTTAGGCAGGTCAATCCTAACAAGTGGGATATACCAAAGCTAATCTTGAAAAGGGCAAGAGGCTGCCTGCGGTCCACTACATACCACCCTCACAAACTTGGGGTCCTCCCTAGCCCTAACATCCAAGTGGTAATGTTTGGAGAAGATGTGCAAAGATAACCACGTGGCCGGTCAACAAATTTCAGCAGGTGACAACAAAGTTCGCTCACAACACCGCCTGAGCCTTCGTGGTCTAATTTGCTTCAGCTAAGCAACTTAAGCAGCCACACAGGCTGCCGTAAAGACCTCCTTAACCCAGCGGGCTATCGTTGCCTGTGTCACCAGAGCTCCCTGATTACCTCCTTCATGGAGCACAAACAGGCAATCAGACTTCCGAACAGCTTTAGTCATCTCCAAGAACTACAGTAAATGATGCTCGACCATCCAAGGCAGGCAGGGAAATGGACTGATTCAAATGAAATTCCAAAACCACTTTTGGCAAAAAGGAGGGCATAGTCCAGAGCTGAACCATATCTGGAGTCATACGGAGAAAAGGCTCACGGCAGGAAAGAGCCTGCAGCTCACAGACTTGATGTGCCGAACAGGTTGCTACCAGAAAACCATCTTCAAGGTAAGCAGCCGCAAGGAAAGAAAGCGTTCGAAAGGTTAGACCTGCCAAGAACTCAAGGACCAAGTTAAGGTCTCACAGAGGCACTAGAAGCCACAATGGGGGGTGAAGATGCTTAACTCCCTGCAAGAAGTAGGTCATGTTCGGATGGGAAGACAAAGGCTCTCCATTGACTCTCCCCCTATAACAAGCCAGGGCTGCAACTTGAACCTTCAAGTTGTTAAGGGCCAATCCCTTATGCAAGCTTTCCTATTAAAACTCCAAGATCAAAGGAATATCCACCTTGAGCAGCTGAGTACCTCGCTCAGAACATTAGGCCTCAAAGACCTCCAAACTCTAACATAGGCTAGAGAAGTAAAAAATTTCCAGCCCAAAGTAGAGTGGAAATTACAGCAGGTGAATAATCCCACTTCAACAAGCGAGCCCTTTCGATGGCTAAACTGTAAGACAGAATCGACCAGGATGCTCATGTAGAATGGGCCTGACATTTATCATTCATCTCAGATACTTCTATTGGTCCACCTTCACATTTAATAACAAACGGCATATCGATTCCAATAACACACCACGCCACAAACTTAGGAGTTATCATAAACACGGATTTATCAATGAAACAACATATCTCTTCTTTGACAAAAAAATCCTTTTACAAGCTGCAGCTCTTAAAACGCCTTCGCCCCCTTCTCTTTCATCATGATTTCCGAACCATTCTACAGTCCTTAATCTTTTCTGGTCTAGACTACTGTAACGCTCTTTATCTAGGATTACTTGACTCTTTAATTTACCCTTTACAACTGGTTCAGAATAGTGCAGCCCGCATTCTATCTGGCGTCTCTCTCAGAAATCACATCACACCTACTCTTCAATCTCTCCATTTGTTACCCATAAAATACAGGATAAACTACAAAGTACTCATGGCTTAATACATAACTCTTCCACATGGCTCTGCTCTTTACTTCGCAAGTATAAACCCACTCGGCACCTAAGATCACTAACACAAAATCTATTAGACATTCCTTCACCTAGACAGGCAAGACTAAATATCACCAGAAGGAGGGCTTTCTCTGTAGCAGGACCCTCCCTCTGGAACTCTTTACCGAAGCCCCTTCGTCTACTATCAAATCCACAACATTTCAAAAAATCTCTAAAAACATATTTATTTCAACTAGCATTTAACATCTCACCAATCCACTCAACTTTCACTACTCAATACCAGTCTCCCTCCCCTACCCCTTTATAGTATTTCCTCTCCCCCTTCTACGTTTTCAAATATAGTTACAATCACTCCCTTCCCTATTTCCTGAGAATATCCCTCCCTAGATAACTACCAATCCTTTCCTTGCCTTCCCCTTCCTATGACCACAAAGCGACCCATGGCCCAATCCCCATTTATTAAATGTTTTGTTAATTTGTTACTTACAAGTTATATACCAGTTTATGTATTTTATTCTTTTAAGTTATAGTTTAATTTTAATTTTGTTTATTTCATATTTTTGTAAACCGTTTTGATAAAAAATTTATTTTTTAAAAAACGGTATATAAATGCTTTTAAATAAAATAAATAAATAAATAGATCCATCCGAGACGGTAGCCTGAGGGGACTGCTCACCAGAAGTCTCTGGAGATCGGCATACTATGGCCTTTGAGCCCAATTGGAGCCACTAAAAGGATGATTTGGTTTAGCTTGCAATCTTCTGGACCAACCTGCCTATCAGAGGCCAGGGCAGAAACGCATACAGAAGGGCACAGTATACCCATTGCTTTTGGGTCTCACCTGCGACTGAAGAAGCATGGAAATTTTGCGTTGTTGAAAGTCGCCAACAAGTCTAGATCCGGTAGGCCCCAGCGGTTCACCAGAAGCTGAAAGGTCTAGTTCGCCAGCTCCCATTCTCCTGGGTCCAAGTTTCTACTGCTGAGGAAATCGGCTCTGATATTGTCCTTTCCAGCAATGTGAGAGGCGGATACACTTCGGATATGCTGCTCTGCCCACACCATGAGCACATCTATCTCTTCCAACACCTGTTGACTCTTGGTTCCACCCTGATGTTTGATATAAGCCACGGTCGTCACATTGTCAGACATTATCCCAACTGCCCAAGTCTCTGTCTCCTTGGCAAACCTCAGGCATGCCAAACAAACCGCTCGTGCCTCCAGTCTGTTGACGTTCCACTGCCGCTCTACTGATTTCCAGCACCCTTGCACCACCAACTCCTGACAGTGAGCCCCCCCTCAGCCCCAGAAGCTTGCAGATGTTGTGAGTATCAACCAAACCGGCATTGTCAGGGAAATTCCTTTCCTGAGATTATCCATGTATTACCACCAGTCCAACTGGGATCTCACCTCTAACAGAAGGAGCAGCTTCACTGCATAGTTCTGCAACTGTAGACTCCATCGGGAGAGCAATGCATGCTGAAGAGTGCATATATGTGCCCTCGCCCAGAGAATCACTTCTAATGTGGCAGCCATTAACTCCAGGACCTGTAGATAAGACCACATGGTCGGATGAACAGAGCTCCGCAGGGACCAAATTTGCAGCATCAACATGTGGATCCAAGTCTCCAGCAGAAATACTCTGCTCTGCCTTGTATTGAATCGAACCCCGAGATACCCCAGGGTCTGAGATGGCTGCAAATTGTTCTTGGCCAGATTCACCACCCAGCCTAATTCCTATAGCAAGGAAAATTCCTGCAGGAAGCGTGAAGACTCTCTTCCACTGTCTTGGCTCGAATCAACCAGTCGTCCAAATAGGAGTGAACCAGAATGCCCTCCTTGTGAAGGGCCGCAGCTACCGCCACAATGACCTTGGAAAAGGTCCTGGGCACCGTGGCCAGTCCGAAAGGCAAGGCCTTAAACTGGTAATGATTATCCAGGATAGTAAATTGGAGGAACCGCTCATGTTCCTGCCGGATGGAAATAGGCAGATATGCCTCCGTCAAATCCAGGAACTCTCCTGCTTCAACAGCCATTATGACTGAGCGCACTGTTTCCATTCTGAAATGCATGACTCGTAGATGTCGACTGATGCCCTTGAGATCCAGTATGGGCCAAAACAACCCTTCCTTTTCGGACATGACAAAATAAATGGAATTACAGCCCATATTTTACTGTGATTCAGGAACAGAAATCATCACTTTCAGATTCAACAGCTGTTGTAATGTCACTTCCACTTCTACCCTTTTCTGAGGGGAGTGCCATGGAGATACCATGAAGGAATCTGGAGCAATGCAAAGAAATTCTAGAGCATACCCGTCCCAAATCACTGCGAGAACCCATTGACCCGAAGTAATCTGGACCCACCTGTGATAAAAATGGGATAGACGACCACCTATCTCCTGCATCACCAGGTGAGCCCGCAAATCTTCATTGAGAAGAACGAGGGGCTCCACCTGTGGAGCCCACATCCTTTCAAGATCCTCTGGGGCAAAAGGACTGAGACTTATGGATGGGACAGGACCTCTAGGAAGAACCTCCCCTACAAGGTCGAAAATGGTGGTAGATTCAAGAGCGGCCAGTCACCCGAAAAGAACAGGCAAAGGGTTTCTTGCCCTCTGGCAATCAAGGGACCTGGTTGTTTCCCCAATTCCTTGCCATTTTTTCCAATTCACTGCCAAACAAAAGCAAGCTTTTGAATGGCGGCTTGGTAAGCTTGAACTTTGAAATAGTATCTGCGGACCAGTTGTACAGCCACAGTTGTCACCTGGCCTCAATAACTGAAGCAGCTCCTCTGACAGCTGTGCGTACCAGGACACAGCCCACATCAGCCAATAAGACTGCCCCCGGTTCTACCACAGGTCTAAGATCAGACCCAGCACAGATGCAAGGTAGCCCAAGCTACCAAGGCACAACAAGAAGCAATTTGCAAGTTCATCATCACTGCCTCAAAGACTTGCTTTAGGATAGCCTCAATCCTCCTATCCTGTGCATCCTTCAGAGCCACACCTCCCTCTACTGGGATGGTGGCCTGTTTCATGACAGAACATACCAAGGCATCCACCTTAAGGAAACACAACTGCTCTCTAGCCTGTGGATCCAAGGAGGTATAAACCTGTCAAGACATGTTCCCCTTTAAAAGATGCTTCTGTCGCACTCCAATCCAGATCAATCAACTCCTGGATTGCATCAGGAGGGGAAGAAACAGAAGCCTTGCGCAGGTTAACCAAAATAGGATCCTTCTTCTGTGTTCCCAAGGAGTCAGGCCCAGCCACTCTGAGGGTCTTCAAGGACTGAGAGATCGAACCCGGCAACTCATCTCTCTGAAAGAAACAGAGGAGTGTTCTATACAGCTCCAAATCTGGGGAATGTCCCCTTCCTCACCAGGAGAGCACCCCCATCATCATCTGTATCATCATGATCCACCTGTGTTTGAGATCTGTCAGACCACAATGTGCCATGGCGCTTGACTGTGGAGACAGGCGGAGGAGCACTTGAAGTGCACGGAACTACTTTAGTAGGTACTGCAGGTTCTGAAGACCGGCTCTGTAGTAATATCTGCAATCCCTGGAAGAATTTTACCCAGGAAAATGAGGATGGGTCCATTCCAGGCCCCATAAGCCCAAAACTGACGTCCTGAGAGCTAATGTCCTCTGAGGAATCAACCCGCGGAGCAAGAAAGGGAGGTTACACCCCCTCCGTGACTCCCTCAGTCCCGCTCTCCTCAGACTGAGGAGATGGACCATTGCCGGCAAAATCAGGAAGCAGCAAATCTCCCCAATCATCCAGGCAGTACGGACACAGACTTAAAGCAAGCTCTGGCTGAATAGCCCTGATGTGGCATGCAGCACAAATAGATAGATGCTTAGTCTTCTTCACCACAGGTGCTATGGCTGTAAGCATGCAGACAGATAAAGGCTCGCACCTAGATTATCCACGCATGTAAGCCACGTCCAAAATGGACATATAAAAAATGTGCATCCAAGCACACATGCTTAGGCCACTCATCCAACTGGACACCCAAATTGGATGCCCAGTACAGACACCTAAGCTAGACGCACAAGATGTGCATCCAGAAGGAAGAATGCTCAAACTGGATGCCCAGGCAAGAAAGAGCGCACACACGGATGCAGAGGTACACAAAGACAGCATGCAGCAAAAAACGTACGAAATTACCCCGTGGTCTAACACATTGAAATGGGAGAAACCTGGGAGCGAGGTCTACCCAAACGGCTGTTTAACCCACCATGTCTGCACTATCTCCTTACCTCACAGAACTCCACAGAGACATAAGCGGAACAGCCGAACACCAAGGAAACAGACCTTTTTCCTGCTTTCTTCCTTGTCACTGTCTTTTTTTTTTTTTTTAAGTAAAAAAACTTTTACCTGAGCTCACACCTCCCTGGCTGAGAGCAGGAATGGATCCTGGCTTTGGGGGAAGAGGGCTAAAGCCTTCACCACCGAGCTTCTCTCAGCCTGCAACTGCTAATTCGAATTTAGGTCCACGCCAAACAAGGCTATCAGACTGAGGGCACTCTACTGAGAGAGGGACTGTACACTATCACCTCAAGAGGCAAGCGGTGCTATATAGACAACTCGTCTTTCCGATTATCTCCTTTTCAACTTTGTTGGGTTTTTTTTTTTTTTTTTTTACTCACAGGCAATCCCTCAAAGGGAAATGTGTGACTGAGAATACTGGCAGGCTGATGTCAGGGAGGGACTATATGGCTGTGACGTCAGCTTTTGCTCCATTTCCATCTGCTGGTAGTAACCAACTCATTTGGACTGACCTGCCCGAATGCTGAGGAAGATCCTTTTGACAGTTTCCTCCTGCTCCTTTGGGTTCCTAGTTTATTTGGAACCAGAAATAAGATATGACATCATAAGCCTTCATTTGCAACCACCTAGGATATTTTCCCTTAATTTTATACCCCCTCCCAACTGAGTCCAGTTATGGCAGCTACAATCCTCAGGTGGGGGCCATGGAATCATGACAGTCCTCCAGAAACCTGCAATCATGGGCCTTAAATCCGTCCAGTAGCCACTGTCTTAGCACAGCAACTGACATCCTACCCACCAGGGGCTGTGAATGCTGCCTCTACAGCATCCCCAATCTAACTGGAGAACAGAGGATCAGAGCCTCCAATCCCTCCATATAGCAGTGCACAGCACTGCAATAAGCCACCATACTGGCCCTCCTGTACAGCTTTTAAACATTCCCCTTATTACAAAAAGAATTTTAGAACTCTTATCTATTAAGTCCTTTTCCATCTCCCTTTTATATTCCATTCAACCATTTATAAACTATATATAAATATAATTACTTGACTTGTCCAAATCCTTCAATAATCATGAACGAGTGAATTCCTCTCATAAAAACACTTTGGGGACCATTTAAAGAAGTACAATTATGCTCCTACTAAAAACTATTTATCCTGAGAAGGTACATGTCTGGGAAACATATTATTATAATGAGAGTTACTGAAAGTGGAATGTATTGTACTGTAAAACTTAAAAAGCTACAGCTCTTTTCAGTAAGAGTCTTTACTATATACCCGATTAAAAATCATTATTAAGCATTTTGTATGCTCCTCCTGATTAATACATTGTTTTATTGCTTTATAACATTTAATTTGTTTGGTCTATAAACTTAAATAGAAGTACAAAATTCGTTATGGGACAATTTTCACACTGCCCGCATTGATACTATACATCGATTCTCAAAGGGAAAGTGCAAATTAAACAGCAAATATAATGATACAATGTGTTATATAGCTGCTAACAAAGTTTTGAGTGTAGACCCCCCAATCCCCCACCTCCCCAGATCAATAGGGCATTCATTTTATGCAAACTAGGTGAACAAGGTTGGCACACTTAGCAATAAAAAAATAAAATCCGCTTAACTACTTAGCAAAAGTATAGTAACAAAAGTGAAAGGGTAAGGAGAATCCAGGAGACATAAACTGGTGAGGCAGTTCAATGAAGAAAAAAAAAAACCGCTTAAAAAAATCAGTATTAAGGAAGCTGTTGATACCATCAAATAAAAGGTTTCCAAATCTGTACATGAGCAGCCACCTTGTCCTTCTTAACGGCCGAAAGATAAGATAAATGATGAACAAGACAGCCTCAACACCAGGCGTCGCATGTGGGAAGCCAGATAACATCAAGGGGCACCCTGAAGCACTTCTCACCACACAGTCATGGGAGGGGAAGTGAAAGAAACAGCTTGATCTTCACCTGGAACTGGAAAGAAGCAGCGATGTAAGTGCTGCAATCATTAGACCCGCCCCCCCATGACGTCACTAACATCGGACAGTTAAGACAGCCTCAACACCAGGCGTCGTGCGCCGGGCGTCGCACGCCGAAGGGGCGCGACAAAGGGGATCTCCCCTTTGTGCACCCCTTCGTGCAAACCTTTGTGTATATATAAAATTTATTTCTATGTTTCCTTTGTTAACTAAGCTGTTTCATTGTATTCGACTAAGGAATTTTTTTCCTGCTTTTTCTGTTTCACTGTAAACCGGCATGATTTGCATTTAATGCAAGAATGTCGGTATATAAAAGTTAAAAATAAATAAATAAATGCATATTTTCCTTTTGTAAATTGCCCTGGGGAAAATGTACCCACAGGCGCTTTTTCCCCTACCTTTTTTCTGCAGATAACTTTTTCCATAGAAAATAGCATGCATGGATATGAAAATGCAATCTATATGCATGGTTATCCCCATCTGAACAAAACTAATGCCCCTGGAAACCCATCATCTTTATGCAGGTAAGAGCAAGTTTGCTTACCATAAATGGTGTTTTCCGTGGATAGCAGGGTGAATTAGCTTTGCTATTTGGTCTTGATAGCATGGCTAATTCACCAGATTACGTGGCTAATTCAATCTGCTTATCTGCGGAAGAGAGCAAGTTTGCTTACTATAAACGGTGTTTTCCGTGGATAGCATGGTGAATTAGCCACATAATCTGGTGAATTAGCCATGCTATCAAGACCAGATTACATGGCTAATTCAACCTACTTATCTGCGGAAAAAAATGGCAAAACAAGTGTACTTTAGCCACATAAGAGGGCAGCAATTTTCAGACAGCCTTTTTACCTGGGTAAATCGGTATTTAACCAGGTTAATAGTTTTTTAGAATTGTCCTCCATAACAAAACAGCCTCCTAAGGAATCTTGTTTTTAATACATTTCAGGATTGTTTTCTCTAAAATAATTAACATACAGTGGCTTGAAAAGTTTTTGAATCCCTAAACTTTCAGCAGTTTTGTGTGGATTTCAAATGACACTTCCACAGATTGTTCCAGACAGTATGTTTATTGCAAATCAGTATACTCAAAGTACATTTTCAAAGTCACTATTCGTTATTTCTCTGCATTTTTTGTAAAATAAAATTAAGAACTAGAAAAATGTTGCTTGCATTCAACCCTTCAGACTAGTACTTGCAAGAAACACCTTTTGGTATAATAACAGCTTTAAGTCTGTTGGGGTAAGTTTCTACCAGCTTTGCACACTGTTTGGGAGTGATTTTTGTCTATTCGCCTTGGTAGATTTGCTCCAAGTTGTTCAGGTTGGTTGGATGATGGTTATGGACTGCAGTTTTCAAATAGTGCCACAGATTCTCAATTAGACTGAGATCTGGACTTTGACTTGGCCATTGTAGAACATTCACCTTTTTCTTGTTTAACTACTCCTGTATTGCATTGGCCTTGTGCTTGGGATCACTGTCCTGCTGAAAGGTGAACTTTCTCCCAAGTTTTAGTTATTTAGCAGACTGTAGTAGGTTGTCTTCCAGTATCTCCTCGTATGTTGCACTATGCATACATCCTTCAATTTTAAAAGATGCCCAGTCCCTATGGAGGAAAAGCATCCTCAAAACATGATGCTGTCACCCTCTTACTTTACTGTTAGGATGATGTTTGCTGAAGAATGGGCAGTGTTAGGTTTGCGTCACACTTAGTGTTTTTAATTTTGGCCAAAAATCTTTATTTTTGTCTCATCTGACCAAAAAACCTTATCCCACATTTTAGCTGTGTCACTCTGATGCTTTCTGGCAAACTCCAAATGTTCTTTGGTGTATATTTTGTAATTCAATAATGGCTTCTTTCATGTTGGCCAGTTGTATGCGGAGATCTTGATATGGTTGACTGATGCACCTCCACTCCAGTCTCAGCCACTGAACTCTGTAGCTCCTTCACAGTGACTGTTGGCCTCTCTGGCTTCCTTCACAAGTCTCCTTCTTACTCTGATGCTGAGCTTTGAGGGACAGAATTGTCTAGGCAGCGTATGGGTGGTATGATGCGGCTTGCATTTTCTCACAAATGAGCCAACACTACTCACTGGGCTATCCAAGAATTTGGATATTATTTTGTATTTTCCTATCTGTGCAAGTCTATAACTTTAGCCTTAATTTCCTTAGAATTCTCTTTGTTTTCACAGCTTTCCTTCAGATTCACAGTCTGAGCAATGCTACTGGAATTAGGTGGTCTTTTATCCAGAAAAGCCGACCTTTGGGTTTTTTGGGGTTTTTTTTAATGATTCACAAGTAGAGGCCAATTGTTAAGGCAATATCTTTCATCTGTGTAAACTTGGTGCTCTTCAGCACAGGAGTTGAATACTTATGCAAGCAGCATCTTTCAGTTTTTAATTTTATTTTACAAAAAATACAGAGAAATAATGAATTGTGCCTTTGAAAATTTACTTTAAGAGCATACTGGTTTGCAATAAACATACTGTCTGGAACAATCTATGTTAAGTGTCATTTGTAACCCATATAAATCTGACTTTTTTTAAAAAAAAATTTTAAATCATTTTTATTGAGAAGACGTGCAATACATAATCACAATACAAACTTACAAAATATGTGACTGGCGAAAGAGGCAAGAATTATACACCACAGGAGCTAAGACTGCGGCTATACCCTTCATGATACTAAGCCTCATATAAATCGTAGTGCAAATCTTCGTTTTAGAAATTCAAACTCCCATCCCCAGTCTGATACACTGAGCAGTCCACCTGACTGTCCATTCATTCATCCATCTAGTCAGTCCATCCAAACCCATACAACACATTCATCCCCACCCTACCCCATCCCCTTTCCCCCTGAGACCAAAGAGCCTTCACCGAGCGTATGAACATAAGAAGCTTGTTAGATTGTATTGAAAAACAAACATGTAGAGTAACGTCTACATCTCCAGACAGCCCCACTATGCTTAAGCTAGAACCTGTTTCTCAGGTAAGAGTTCCATTCCAGTATAAGTCCAGGGTGTCAAATATATTTGCAAGTTATTGTATATCAGATTAAATGATGGCCTAAAATGCTCAGCTGACTCAATCAGTCTACTCAGTTATTCCTGTACACACTTCAGAGGTACATCCCACCTGCCAGAAGATAAAGCATGACCTCTTATAATATATTTCTCCTTATACAGGACAGTTTGTCATCTTCCTCATTTGTACTTCACCATCCATCATAGGCAGATATATGACTTACCGTATTTTTCGCTCCATAAGACGCACCTGACCATAAGACGCACCTAGGATTCAGAGGGGGAAAATTAAAAAAAAATAAATAAAATTGTGCTAAACCGGCTCTGCGTCTGGGCGTCTTATGGAGCAAATTAGGGGAGTGCATAGCTTTTTTTTTTCTCCCCATTTTGTTTTCGGGTCTGGGGAGGGCCATTTCGGTCCACTCCCCAGATCAGAAAACTTTTCTTTCTCTGGGAACCCCCAAACCCCCCCCCCCCCATCCCAACCCTTTAAATTAACAACCTCCACCCCCCTGACCCCCCAAGACCTGCCGACTTAATTTACTGCAAACCCCCACCCTCCTGACTCCCCCAAGACCTGCCGAATTAATTTCCTGCAACCCCCCACCCTCCTGACCCCCCCCCCAAGACCTGCCAAACGTCCCTGGTGGTCCAGCGGGGGTCCAGGAGCGGTCCGGGAACGATCTCCTGGGAGTGAGTCGTCGGCTGCCAGCAAACAAAATGGCGCCGACGGTCCTATGCCCTCACTATGTCACTGAGACCGACCGCTGCTATTGGTCGGTCTCAGTGACATAGTGAGGGCATAGGGCCGTCGGCGCCATTTTGTTTACTGGCAGCCGACGGCCCTATGCCCTCACTATGTCACTGAGACTGACCAATAGCAGCGGTCGGTCTCAGTGACATAGTGAGGGCATAGGGCCGTCGGCTGCCAGTAAACAAAATGGCGCCGACGGCCCTATGCCCTCACTATGTCACTGAGACCGACCGCTGCTATTGGTCGGTCTCAGTGACATAGTGAGGGCATAGGGCCGTCGGCGCCATTTTGTTTACTGGCAGCCGACGGCCCACACCCAGGAGATCATTCCCGGACCCCCGCTGGACCACCAGGGACGTTTGTCAGGTCTTGGGGGGGTCAGGAGGGTGGGGGGTTGCAGGAAATTAATTTGTCAGGTCTTGGAGGGTGGGGGGTTGTAGGAAATTAAGTCGGCAGGTCTTGGGGGAGTCGGGGGGGGGGGGGTGTTAGATTTTTGTTTGGTTTTTTTTTTATATTCGCTCCATAAGACGCACATACATTTTCCCCCCACCTTTGGGGGAAAAAAAGTGCGTCTTATGGAGCGAAAAATACGGTAGTTTATATCTACCACGCCACCTTACCCATGTTTACCAATAGAGCTTTGTAATAATTTAAACAGCTTCCAATACCAAAATGGCCAGTGCCTGAGCATCTGGTCTCCTAGGATCCCTGCCAGATGGACCTGGCTTTCGGGCCGATACAGTACAGCGCGCTCCAACGGAGTGCACTGTTAACCCGCCATTGGACACGAGTTTTCGACGCGCTAGCATTACCCCTTATTCACTAAGTGGCCAAAAACACGTGTCCAACTCGCCGAACCTATTAGCGCCCGCAACATGCAAATGCACGTTTTTGGCCCTATTAGTTATTCCTGTGCGATTCAGAAAACAAAATGTGCAGCCAAGCCGCACATTTTGCTTTCAGAAATTAGCGCCTACCCAAAGGTAGGCGCTAATTTCTTCGGGCACAAGGAAAGTGCACCGAAAAGCAGTAAAAACTGTTTTTCTGTGCACCCTCCGACTTAACATCATGGCGATTTTAAGTCGGAGGTCCCGAAAGTTTCGAAAAGTAAAAAAAAAAAAAATTTGAAGTCGGCCCACGGCTGTCGGGTCGAAAACCGGACGCTCAATTTTGCCGGCGTCCGGTTTCCGAGCCCGTGGCTGTCAGCGGACTCAAGAATCAATGTCGGCAAAATTGAGCGTTGGCTGTCAAACCCGCTGACAGCCGCCACTCCAGTCCAAAAGGAGGCGCTAGGGACGCGCTAGTGTCCCTAGCGCCTCCTTTTGCCTGTTTTTACCGCTGGGCCTCATTTGAATAGAGAATCGCCCGCTCTCCCGCGGACTTTACTGTATCGGCCGTGAGTACCTGCATTTCAGCTAGAATTTAAAGTCATTACTGTATTTGCAGTTTGCCAGACAGAACCAGCTAATAGTTAATTCTATCATCCCATCCCAATCCAAACAGCTACCAAAACTAATGTGGCTGCTACCTTAACATTCAGCCTCCTATCACGTAGCAACATAGTAGTTTCCAGGAAATAAGGATCTCTTGGTCTATCCTGTCTTTCCAGTTGCCCATGTGTACTGTGTCATCACAGAGTCTCCTTCTCCCTTCCTTGTCCTTATCACCATCCTCTGTGTCCCAAGAATAACTAAATTCTGTCATTGCTTTAGTGATTATCAATTTTTGCACTTGATTTGTTATGGTAAGAACATAAGAACATGCCATACTAGGTCAGACCAAGGGTCCATCAAGCCCAGCATCCTGTTTCCAACGGTGGCCAATCCGGGCCATAAGAACCTGGCAAGTACCCAAAAACTAAGTCTATTTCATGCTACTGTTGCTAGCAATAGCAGTAGCTATTTTAAGTCAACTTAATTAATAGCAGATAATGGACTTCTCCTCCAAGAACTTATCCAATCCTTTTTTAAACACAGCTATACTAACTGCACTAACCACATCCTCTGGCAACAAATTCCGGAATTTAATTGTGCGCTGAGTGAAAAAGAATTTTCTCCGATTAGTTTTAAATGTGCCAAGTGCTAACTTCATGGAATGCCCCCTAGTCTTTCTATTATCCAAAAGAGTAAAAAGTAAATAACTGATTCACATTAAATTCTGGAATAATAAATCATTTATATGGCAAAAATATTAGTTAGCTTCTAGTCTGATATGAAAGGAGGTTGGCTAGAGGGAAGGGGTCACTGTATTTTAAGATACTGTAAAAAAAAGAAAGCATACATAACATCTTCTTTAACAGTTTAAGAAAACCGATCTGATAAAATTGAAATTGATACAATTATGTTGAATGCCAGGATTTGTAGTTCTGCATATTTATAAACAGTATTATTTATCAGGCTCATGTTATACTTATATTTATAATGTTATATTTACAATCAAGATCCCTCTAAACATTTGTAAAAATAATGTAAAACAATGTAATACAAAAATATGTGCTAGCAAAAATATAACAGGATGGAGGAAATTACGCTAGTAAGTGACACAGGCAATACATATAGCATATGTACATATAGAAAGGAAATAAAAAGAAAAACTAAACTATTCCTAATAACATGCTTATGCATTGAACAGCAAAAATAGAAAGATAAGAAACGATGACACAATAAATCAGAGGCTCACGTCCCTTGTTCCGGTCCCCAACAAGTAAGTAGTACAGCCCCAGTGTTGCCCCTGCAGAAAGTTGGCATAAAGTTTAAGAAATTCTCTCTCAGGTGGAGGACAAACTGTGCAGGAGAACAGATCTGCTTCTAGCTGTTTTCCATCTTTTCCACAGTTGGAACTGGGAACAAAGCTTTTATATTGTACAGTACATATACATGCATAGCTCAATTTCTTTGTCTTTAGCAGTTCTAAGCAATAAATCATATTGCCTGTTCTCAATTTTTCACTTTTTGGTGGAGGTTATTCTGTCCCTATACATTCATCTAGATGTCTTCCAGTCCACTCTCTCTAATTATTTTTGTTTTTTTCCAAATAGTTTTTATTAACAGCAAGAATATGCATCCATGCGCCAAACAGAACGGTATATTGCAATCAATTACAGCAAGGGCATGTTACAACAACATAGCATGTCAAACGGTTACAAAAAACACAAACCGATCCGCGGAACGCAAATAATGCAATCCCCGCTTTTGTTTTGTTTTTAGCAACCCCCCACTCTCCCAACCAGTCAGCCCAGGGCTTAACCTCATCCCCTACATGCATCCCAACCATACTCATCGTAACACCCACATTCATCCAGGTTGCCCTTCCCATACATTCAGACCAGCAGCCCCAAACATGCATAAACACCCCCCCTCCCTCTCGTCCCCCCGAGACCAGGGAATTCAATCGCATAATATGGAGTTAACAGTTTCCAACAATCCAGTTTGTAACTCCTAGGGTAGCAGTGCAAAAGATGGCTGCCAGCACTCCTCATATGTCTTGTCCCGTTTGCGACTTCTGGCAGTGCAATCCATACGCTCCATTTGCATAAACATTGCCATCTTATAGTGCCAGGCCACAACGGAAGGCGATGTTGTCGGCTCCACCCACACAGATAAGATTGTTGCATGCTAGCAAGGTGGCCACATGCCCAAACTTTACCTTAGAATAATTACCTGGCGGTAGCATATGGAAAGGGTAGGTCATCAGAATAAAGCCTGAGGCATGTGTGGCAATACCAGTACAATGAGTGATAGTGTCCAGCACAATTTCCCAAAACTGGGTAAGCATCCAGCATTGCAGGAGACAGTGTAGCAAAGACCCCTCCCTCCAGGCCACATTTAATGCAGAGCATCGGTGAGGACCATCCTGAACCGGCGGACATCATCATAATAAGCCAGGTGGAGAATCCGGAACTGTAGCTCGCGAAGCCCCCACATCCGGGTTATTGGCATGCAGGATTTTGAAACAGTTCAACATGTAATCTGTCGTTATATCCCAGGTCAGCATAATAGACCACCGGCACAGGAAATCACGTGCTTTGCAAGCCTGGCCCAGGACTTTCCATCCCGCAATATTGTTATTGAGACAAGCTACGTCGAAAACTTTAGTTGCATAGGTGGTTTCCGAGGCCACCATCTCCCTTGTCCACGAGAGGGTTGCAGATAGTGGCGAGCTTGTAAATATGCAAAGAAATACTGTGGCGACAGATGATAGTCCTTAGACAACGTTTGAAAGTCCAAAATATTATGGGACTCCGGGTCATATAAATGAAAATTAAATACTACTCCACGGCTGGCCCAATGCTGGAAGATGTCACTGCAGTCCTGGCCCGGCAGAAACTCGGGGGAAGGGGGGGGGGGGGCTGCGGCACTCAGATGCCGCCGGAAGTCCACTCTCTCTAATTCTAATACAATTTACTTTCATCCCAATAATTTTTAACTCCAGTCCTCGTGAACCAGAAAACTGATCTAGCCGAATATTCATACTATGTATTTGTATAAGTTTGGTCTAAGAATTAGGTTATTTAGCATATTTGGTTACATAAGAGCATAAGAAATTGCCATGCTGGGTCAGAGCAAGGGTCCATCAAGCCCAGCATCCTGTTTCCAATAGAGGCCAAACCAGGGCACAAGAACCTGGCAATTACCCAAACACCAAGAAGATCCCATGCTACTGATGCCAGTAAAAGCAGTGACTATTCCCCAACTAAACTTGATTAATAGCCGTTAATGGACTTCTCCTCCAAGAACTTATCCAAACCTTTTTTTTAACCCAGCTACACTAACTGCACTAACCACATCCTCTGGCGACCAATTCCAGAGTTTAATTGTGCGTTGAGTGAAAAACAATTTTCTCCGATTAGTCTTAAATGTGCTACTTACTAATTTCATGGAATGCTCCCTAGTCCTTCTATTACCCTAAAAAACAGACTTGTTTGTGGATACTGTAGACCAAACATGGCAACACAGTTTGAAAATTAGAGAATCAACGATAATGCTGAGGTAAACTATGTCACACTGTTCCATTACAATAGCACTGACCATCTTTCTTTGCAAATGTATATCACAATATTGACTTAGTCTAGGACAGGTGATTATTTAGTATCAAGAACCAGCAGTGTATACATGTCCATGTAATGCAAAACACAGAAAATTAATAAGTTTTAAATTAATAAATCAACACCTACCAGAACCTGGAGCCATTTCATCACTGTCATGTTTTTCATGCCACTCCATAGTTCGATAATAACTAAGCATGACTTCCCAGAGGGCTTTGCAGAGGTCAGCAAGACATGGAATATAGCTGTCTGATGTAATATGCTATAAAAATAAAAATAAAAAAAGAGTCAAATGAGAATCATTCTTGCATGATATGTTTCTAATTTATTTAATCAGAGGTACCTCTATGTGGAATAGTACCTGAAAGCACAAATTAAATTATATCAAATATACTATTCCCTTGTACAGGCTTGTCTGCATTAATTTTAAAAATATTGCCACTAAATGTCACAAATGTTCACATATAAAATGTATTCTCTTACATACTCACATACTAAAACAAGCTCCAACAAACAGGGTATTCAATTTGAAAAATAAGGAATACTGTCTGTCACAATGTATATTATGCATGTTTATAAAATGAATTTATAACGTTGGCCTGAGAATCAGTCTAGAATAACTATTTGAGACCAAGCTTTACACAAAAAAAAAACAAAACAAGATTTTGTAGGGGAAAAATTCTCTACAAGATCTGCAAGCTAAAAATACTTTAGAGAGTAGCACAACTACGTTAGGCAAAACAATGGAGCTACTGAAAGCCAGACTGAAAAATATTAAATTGCTTTTCTTAAAGCTAGCAAGAAGCAAGGTAATGCAGGCAAGGAAATAAAGTTACTATACTCTATAATCACCCAAAATGGGAAGCAATGATTTATACAGGTTGATTTCAGCAAGTGAAAAAAAAGCTAAAATAAAATGTATTTATTTATTTAGCTTATTTATATACCGTTTTACCAATGTAAAAATTGACCAAAGCGGTTTACAACAATATAATTACAATCAAAACTCACTTAAGATAATAGAATAAAAATAGAAATAAAAATAGAATAGCATAAAATAAAAGAAGCATAATAGAATAAATAAATAAACAAAGTTTGAATAAAAATACAGTTAATAACGATCAATAACGTAAAATTTGGGTGAACTTGAGATAGTAAGTAATTGGCTGCTACATTACAAAACCAAAAGAAGGAAAAAAAGAAAAACGAAAAACTAAAGATGATAGGGACATCATTCAGTTCTTGATAATGGTTAATATGAACTGACTTCATGACAATTTAGTTGTTAATTGGTAGTTTCTATGTTCCCCGAATGCTTCCTTAAATAAGTGTGTTTTTAGTGCTTTCTTAAACTCTTTTCGATTAGAAATTAATCTTAAGGAGTCTGGCAAGGCATTCCACAGAATGGGGCCTGCAACAGAAAAAGCTCTTTGCCTTGTTATATTTAAAGCGGCCTTTTTCACTGAGGGAACTTCTAAAAGAGTTTTTCCTGCTGATCTAAGTTCTCTCCCAGGTCTATACACTCGCAAGATGGAACATAGCCAGATGGAATCTGTGCTATATAGCAAAGAGTGTATTAAGGTGATGATTTTATAACGTATCCTGAATTTGACTGGCAACCAGTGAAGTTTTTGCAGAATAGGGGATATATGCTGCTTTAGAGGGGTGGCAGTAAGGAGTCTGGCTGCTGAATGTTGGATCAATTGCAGAGGTCTAATTGCTGTATCAGGTAGACCTATGTATAGTCCGTTGCAATAATCAATGCCAGAAAAAATCAATGCCTGCAGCACTGAACGGTAGTCATGAAAAAATAATAGGGGACGAAGTCGCTTTAACACATGCAATTTGAAGAAAGAGGTTTTTACTATCTTGGAGATGTGTTGAGATAGAGATAAATTGGAATCAATCCATACTCCTAGATTGATACTAGTTTGGTAATTTGTATGACATCTTTACCTAAAGTTATATTAGCAGGGGGGGCATTGCTAGAATTTGATAAGAAACTGAGATAAAGGATTTCCGTTTTCTTTTTGTTCAATTTTAAGCGATTGTGAGCCAAAGGATTTCCGTTTTCTTTTTGTTCAATTTTAAACGATTGTGAGCCATCCATTGTTCAATTGTACTGATGTATAACTGAATCAATGAAAACGTCTCTGTCCAGGATGATTTATATGGGATAAACAATTGAATGTCATCTGCATAGAGCTTAAAGTGTACATTCAAAGATGATAAGATATGACACAGAAGTAAAAGATAAATGTTAAATAAAATGGGCGATAATGAAGACCCTTGTGGAACACCTGTTGGTTGAATGAAAAATTGGGAGGAACAAGAACCAATATTAACTTGACAGGTACGATTGGATAGAAAACTCTAACCATTTTAACACTGTGGACTGTATTCCTATATGGTGAAGGACTGACAACAGTATTTTATGATCCAGCGTGTCAAACGCTGCTGAAATATCTAAAAAAATCACAATGTAGTCAGTATAGGAATCAAATCCCCTGAGAAAGGTATCAAATGAGGATAAAAGTAGGGTCTCCGTAGAGTGCCCCTTTCTGAATCCGTGTTGGTTCGGATTTAATATGTCAAACTCAGTTAGTTAATCTTTAAGTTGGTATAGAACGACTGATTCCAAGACCTTTGCTAAAGAGCATAGGGAAGCAATAGGTCTCAGATTTGAGAAATCCACAAATGAAGAGGATTTGCTCTTTAAAATGGACAAAATTGACGTCTGTTTTAGCAACTCTGGGAATTTCCCTGTTCTTAGTGACTGATTGATTATCAGGCACAAATGATCAGAACAACTTACAGCAATGTTTTTAAATAATGTGCCCGTGCAGGGATTTATTGGAGAATTAGATACTTTTTGCTTACTTATGATCTTATGAATGGCTATAGGAGAAGTAGCATGAAAATCCGTCCATTCAGAATTTACTGCTTGTTGCTTACAGATGGGATATGGCAAGGTAATGAATTCTTGAGCTATGGTTTTGATCTTTTGTTGAAAGAAATTTGCTATTTGTATTTCAGGGGTTATTATTGAATGGTCAGTTGTTAGTGATTTTACTATATTAAATAATGTAGCTGGATTGTTATTTGCCATTGCAATTCTATTGGCATAGAAACTTTTCCTAGCTTGGTTCACTTCCTTTCTATATAATTTTAATGTGTTATGAAAGTCAACCTATGTTGTAGCGGTCTTCTGTTTTAACCAGGCACGTTCCTTTTTCCTTAAAGTAGTTTTCAACGCACGAATCTTGGTATTATACCATAAGGGGTTGGGATTTGTTTGGGCTTTTTTTTGTGTTGTCAATTTAAATTTAAATGGGGCCAGAGCATCTAATGTTTTCATTATTGATTGATTCCAACCCTCCACAGATTTATCTACGTTCTCTGCCAACCCAGAAGGTATATTAGAAGAAAATTCATTCAAAAACTCTTCGGACGATATGGTTTTTCTTTTTTTAATTTGTTTGGCCATAACTCTTGAGGTTTTGTTTTTTTTTTTACTGGAAATGAGACTGAGAAAGAGATTAAATGATGGTTTGACCAAGGAACAGCTTGGTTTTTTAAGTCATCAGATGGTACATTCATAAAGATGGATTATAAAAAACTAAATCTAGAATATCACCTTTAATATGAGTAGACTCAGTGATTAATTGAACCCAACCCATTCCAGACATAGCGTCTAAAAAAAGAGGTAGTAGAGATGGATGGAGTATCATTTTTTAGTTGCAGATTGAAATCCCCTATAAGGATGGTATCATGTAAATTTAAAGCTAACGAAGAGATAATCTCTAAAAATTTTGATAAATGAGTATTTAAAGTTTTTGGTGGACAATATGTTAAAACTACATTAAAGTACTTTGTGGAGAGAATTAAGATCTCAAAAGGATCAGTGTTAGCTATCAATTTCCTTATAGATTTAAGAGAATCTTTCACAAAGGCTAGCACACTTCCTCCTTTGCGTCCGACTCGTGAAGCTGAGAAGGCACTATAGCCATTTGGACATATACCATTTACTATTACCGAATCAGTTTCGGCAAACCAGGATTCAGTTATGAGCAGACAATCTGGTTTTTTCTCAATTAACAAATCGGTAAATACAGGAGTTTTTTGCTTAATCGATTGAGCATTACAATATAAAAAGGTTAATACAGGCAAAATAATGGAGGACATTTTTAAAGGGGGGATACGAATTAGTGAGGTTCTATTAATATTAACCTGTGTGGAATGACGTTTTTTATATTTAGTCCATTGTCATTATTTACCATATCCAGTCACAGTTGGAATTTCCATATCGAAACTTGGGAGGACTCTCTCTCTGCAGCTGACTCTGGAGCTAACGAAGGGGCTAACAAAGGGGCGCCTCTGGTGTCGCCACGCGCTTTTTTAAGCAAAGTCGCCCCTCGATGATGTTTTGGAAAGGGGGCAGAATCAGACAAGCTGGCCAGCGAAGTAGCGCGGAATGGCACGATTCAGCAGGGATGACAACAGCTTCCAGTGGTCAATTAGAGTCCTGCTCCAGCAGGTAAGGCTGATACAGCAGTCCAACAAGCAAAAAAGCAAAAAAGCTCTATATGTAAAGCAAACTGCTCACAATAAAATGAAAGCATGCAACTGATCCTTGCAGCAGATGCATGAATATAAACATTTTTAAATACACATACACAGCCAAATTTTGATATACCCCAAAACAGAGGAATTAATCCTAAATGATGAACAGAAAATTTGCCAAAATTAGTATTACTACTCCCACATTGGATTTCAAAGCCACTGGGCAATTCTACAATTCAAATCAAAAGATCCATAAACATAGAACTATATTCTTTAGTAAATAAAGTTATTTGAGACAGACAGAACTGCAGTCTGAAAACAAAACATGCTTAGAAACTCATATTCTGGCAAAGAAAGATTATCCCTTGAATTGCTCAGATATAACATTTTATTTATTTATTTATTTATTTATTTGAGGTTCTTTATATACCGACATTCGTTTAGTAACATCATGTCGGTGTACATTCAACAAAACTTTAGCAGCAGCGCTGGAACAGATAGAAAATAGCGGCAGTGCTTTACAATTAATATTCAACTTAGAAAGGACATTAGGAGATTATAACAAGGAAAAATTGGATCAGGGAATGCAAACAGGGAAGGGGAGGGAGAGGGAAAATAAAGGAAGAATTAAGAAGAATATATTAACGTTAATACATATGATAAATACATTAAATACATTAGTTATAATAGATTACTAGGCATCAACTTTATAGAGATATTAGAGAGGAGTAAATTATGTAACTCGAAGGATAATGCATAATTACAAATTTACATAAGTTTGGTCTCAGGGAGAAGCAAGGGGGGAGTAGCTGGAAGTGAAGGTGGTTGCTTTATGTGAAGGCTTTTAAGAATAACCATGTTTTAAGTTTCTGCTTGAATTTTTTTGGGCATAGTTCCTGATGAAGGTCAGGTGGCAAACTGTTCCAGCAGGAGGGGCCAGCTAAGGCAAAGGCACGTTTTCTGGTTGTGTCGAGTCTGGTAGTTTTGTGAGGGGGTAATTGGAGTGTAGCTGCGTGTTGCGGTCTGGGGGTTCTGGAGTGTTTGCGGAACTGTATTGCGTTATTGAGCCAGTTCATGTTCTCAGTGTATAGGGTCTTATGTATTAGAGATAGGACTTTGAAGGTGATTCTTTGAGCAACTGGTAGCCAATGCAATTCTTTAAGTATGGGAGTGATATGATCTGACCTTCTAGTATTGATGAGGATACGGGCCGCAGCATTTTGTAACATTTGCAGCGGTAGGATGGTGGAATTGGGGAGGCCTAACAGAAGGGCATTACAGTAGTCGAGTTTAGCAAATAGTAGGGATTGCAGCACTGTGCGGAAATCACATTGGTATAGGAGGGGTTTAAGTTTCTTAAGGGTATGCAGTTTGAAGTATCCATCTTTTATAGTATTATTGATATGTTTTTTAAAATTAAGATGGCTGTCAATAGTGACGCCTAGGTTTTTGACATGTTCAGTAGAGATGGCTAAAGGGAGAGGTGAGAGTGTGGAGGATTCTTTGTTGTTGCCTTTGTTGGGGGAGATTATCATGAGTTCGGTTTTGTCAGGATTGATGGCTAAGTTGATGCTGGTGAGGAGTGCGCTTATATCTGATAGGGCAGTTTCCCATTTTCTGAGGGCATTGGTCAGGGAGTCAGTAATTGGGATGACAATTTGTACATCATCAGCATAGATGAAGTACAAGAGCCCAAGTTCAGAAAGGAGGTGACAGAGGGGGAGGATGTATATATTAAAAAGGGTAGAAGATAGGGCAGAACCCTGGGGTACTCCATGGTTTATGTTGTATAGTTGAGATTCTTTGTCCCCGAAGAAGACTTTGTATTGTCTATCTTGAAGGTAGGATTCAAACCAGCGCAGTGGGGTGTTAGCTATACCTATTTCACTGAGACGGGAAATGAGGATATTGTGGTTTATGGTGTCAAATGCAGCCGATATATCAAGCATGGCTATGAGGTAGGAGTGCCCTTTGTCAAGCCCAGTGAGGATGGCGTTGGTGAGTGAGATAAGAAGGGTTTCGGTGCTAAGATGCTTACAAAAGCCAAATTGAGTGGGAGCGAGAAAATTATGCTTTTCCAGGTAATCTGTGAGTTGTGTGTTTACAATTTTTTCAAGGATTTTTGCTAGGAAGGGTAGATTGGAAATGGGCCGGTAATTAGAGAGGTCAGAGGGCTCAGCTTTGGGTTTCTTTAGTATGGGTTTAATGATGGCTTGTTTCATTGGTGTGGGAACTTCTCCATGGGTAAGGGAGCAATTGATAATATTAGCAATGTGTGGAGCAATTATTTCAGGGATAGATATGAGGAGCTTTGTAGGAATAGTGTCACTAGGATGTGTGGCTGGCTTCATTTTTTTAATGGTGTTTTCAATTTCTAAGGAGCCGGTGAGATCAAAGGAATTGAAAGTGGCATGCCGATATTGGGATGAGTTGGAAGGAAGATTGTTGTTAGGAAATCGGGTCATGATTTTCGCGATTTTCTCATGAAAGAATTTGGCAAGTTCTTCACTTCTCTTTTCAGCGTCTTTGTCTATGTGGGGTGTAGTATTGGGTTTTGTCAATTGGGCTACATATGTAAATAGCGCATTGCGTTAAATTGCAAATCATGAATTCTTTTGGATAGTATTCCTTTTTTGCATTGTGAGTTTGTTCACGGTATTTGTTTAAGATTGTTTTGTAAACATTACGTCGTGAGAGAGAGGGGTCATTACGCCAATCTCTTTCTAGTTTCCTAAGGGTGCATTTGAGACTTTTTACTTCGGGAGTGTACCAAGGTTTTTTTGTTGTATTGGGGGGTTTGATTTTCTTAGTGCGTAGAGGGCAAATTTTGGTTGCAACAGTGTTAGTTAGAGAGTGCCATGTTGCGAGTGCAGTGTTAGCATCAGTAAGGTCAAGGTTGTGTAGTTCCTTGTTGAGAGCATTGGTAAGCTCATCTTTTGCACATAGCTTGCGCACCTGAATAGTTTTACCTTCTGTTGTTTTTTGAGATACATTGCGTTGGAACGTTAGGGTGGTGTGAATAAGGTGGTGGTCTGACCAAGGTATAGGGGTGCAGATGGGTGAGGTGGCATTAATGGAGTCGTTAGTGAATATCAGGTCTAGAGTATGGCCTGCTTGATGGGTAGGGCCTGACAGGATTTGAGTAAATCCCATAGCCTTTAAGGCTGCAATAAACGTTTCAGAGGCAGGTGAGAGAGGTAGGGCATCAACGTGTATGTTGAAGTCACCCAGAATAATAGCTGGTGTGTCAAACTTGATATTTTGAGCAATACATTCGATGAGGGGAGAGGGGTTTTTTTCAAGTATGCCTGGAGGTATATAAACAAGACAGATCTGAAGGTTGGGTGATTTAAACAGGCCAATTTCGAATTTCGTGTTGATTTGCACAGGATATGAGATTAACTTTAGTTCTTTTTTGGCAGTAAGTAGAAGTCCACCTCCCTTTTTTTTGGGTCTAGGGATGGAGAAGATGTCATATGTATTGATGGGCAGTTGGTTAAGTATGACAGAATCAGTGTCTTTCAGCCACGATTCAGTTATGGCACATATGTCTGGTTTGTCGTCCAGTAGTAAGTCATGTAGTATGGAGGTTTTTTTTGTGATGGATTGTGCGTTAAATAGTAGAATGGATAGGGTCGTGAGGCCTAGGAATTGAGTGAATGGTGTGAGCATGATTGGGATCAGGTGCCTGTTAAGGTGTTGCAGTTTATGGTGTGTCTGTGTGAAAGGTTGTTATTTGTGTTTGAGTATGTGGATAGGATTGCCAATCATCTTGGAATGAGATATGAATGCTTTGATAGTGTTAAATTCCTCGGACAGGATAGTGTATGGGTGCAAAGAGAAGAGAGAACTGAGGGAAGGGAAGGGGTAAGAAGAGCGAGGAGAGATTAACAGAATGCGGGGAACGCAGCAGGGCCACGCAAAGGGGCACGACAAGGGGCAGGCCCCTTTGTCGCGCTCCTTAGACGCGAGACGCCGGCGCGAGACGCCTGGAGAGAGCTTAAAAGTTATATAGGGTTCCAACAGCCGGATGTGAGGTCAGCCGGGTGGGCGGTTCGGTAGCGTCGTGCGGCGCGGTGGTAGGCCGGTCTCAGGCTCGGGGCTCGGGCTCGGACCCCGATGGGTCACCCGTTATTCTTAACCTCTTAACCACCCGTTATTCTTAACCTCCTACTGTTAAATTCAGAACCAGAGGCCCTCAGCAATATCTATATAATTGAGGGATAAACTTAGAAACACTTGCATAGTTCACATAAAGAACTGATGTGTTATGCCCTATTTTGTCTGCTAAGAAAAGCCATAAACTGTCCTTTAAATGAAGTGCTGACCATGCACAAAAATGCAGTTAAGACACCTTGCATTATCAAGTTCAGAGGCATCACATAAAAGGAAGTACCAAGATGCTGAACCAAAAACTGCACTGAAATGTATGAACCAGTTACAGTCAAGTGCCTTGCTCAAGTTGCTGAACAGCAAAATGTGTGAATTTACTGGTACTCTTGATAGTTTGAAATGCCATAAACAGCTGAAGCAGATATACTCAGAGTTATTATATTGGCATCTGAAGCATGGCAAAATATCATGTACACAAAATTACTATATACTGAAAGTTAAAAGATGAAACCTATATGAAGTGAATATATAACTAACACCAGAGATATATGAAGGAGCCTTGCACCAGAAGGGTATTGAACAATTCTGAAGTGCAGAAATGAATATCAGCATGCTTGAGATGCCAAGGCAGGCTCAGGCTTTGAAAGTAACAAATCTGAAGGAACCGATGCAGTCTCAAGAGCTCAACATCTCTTGTTTGTATCCTTTAAAAGGAATCAGCCTACTAAGATTCCAGTTTTTTTTTCTGGATCAATACGGCAACTAGAATGCAGCACAAATCAACCCAGTGTGAGGAAAAGCAATAATCTCAGACTACAATGATAGCACTAAAGTACTAGAATTTATTATTTTTACTATGCTATACTTAAATATATTTTTATTTCTGTGACATTTACAATTTTATTTAAAACATTTATTCCCTCTAAGATTTTTTTTTTATTTTATTCTCTTGAGTGATAAAAATGAATGGATGAAGTTGATAGCAAAAGTGCCTCAATGCCCTCCATTTTGTGAATACAAACTTCAAGGAGGATACAAATCGAAGAAAAATATTTTCCATTCAACGCACAATTAAGTTCTGGAACTCATTGCGAGAGGATGTGGTTAGGGCAGTTAGTGTGGCTGGGTTTAAAAAAGGTTTGGACAGGTTCCTGGAGGAAAAGTCCATAAAATGATATTAATCAAGTTCACTTAGGGAATAGTCACTGCTTATTACTGGCCTTCCTCCAAACTTTGGCTGTCCGGGAATGAAGAGGTCAGATGCACTTTGGTTGCAGCCCTTTAAAAGGGCCACGACATCATCAGCTCACGAACGCTCCTCCCCCCTCTCCCTGCTGGCCGGGGAAGAAGAGGCCAAATGCACCTCGGTCGCAGCCCCTTTAAAGGGGCCACGACATCATCAGCCCATGATCACTCCTTCCCCCCTGACTCCCACACCACCATTGCATCGTGCCGGGCCGAGGGAGGAAGTGAAGCCATACCATGGCTCAGGTAACTGCCTCCCCCCGCTCGCCACAGCACCAGAGTCCATTCCTTTTATCTTCTATGATTAAAAAAAAATAGAAACTTAAAAGTGAATTTTAAAAACCCGGTGCACACCAAAACTGGGAGATATGTGCACAAGTTGGGCTGGCGGACGTCAAAAAGATTTTAAAAGCTGCCTGTATACGCGCGCATTTGCCGCTATGCGCACTAACGAAAAGTTCCAAAAAAAGGGCAGTGAGTGGGCATGATCTGGGCAGGCCCTGGGGATTCCTGAATTTAAAACAGCAATTTGCACTTAAATACTTACGAGCACTGGGGTCTCCTGCCATGTACCTTTACTTCTACTATGGATGACAAGTAAATTATAAAATTAAAAATATATAGGTAAATCAGCAGGATTTTAAAGGTCAGGGCTAACAGGGTAGAAGGGAGGCTATTAAACTAGTGGGTGTTTGGAAGTCTCATCCCGTACCTGGGCAAACTGGGAATGAACTGGAAAAACAGGTAATAGCATCGGCACGCGTCTATTAAAATTCCCTCATTTATGCAGTAGAAATGGCATCTGCGTGCATAGGCGCGCATCCGCTTAAAACTGTACGCACGATCAGTCTATTGTATAACATGCGTGCATATGTTATAAAAATGGCTGCGTCCCTGGGCTTAGGTAGATGAATGCGCACAATTGTGCACTCGTGCACCTGTTTGAAATTTACCAACTTAGAACACAAATGTTCTTAAATGCCAAATAGGAACTGGATGAAACCAAAACAGAATTTAAAATTAATTAGTGTTTCATATGGTGTACTCTGTATGAGTAATGAACTTTTAACACTGGATGAAAGCCTTCAGGAGAAGTCAGTCTGTTCTTAATTTACCCTTAATATGTTAGCTGGACTTATTTTAGGACACCATAAGTGCTTTGTCCCTGTTCATTTTTTTTTTATATATATATATTATACTTGTTTCATTGTAACCCACTTGGAATTTTGTAGAATGCGGACTATAAATCTTTTAAAATAAATACATACAATAAGGACATCACTATACATAAATACTGAGTTCCATTTTCTTCCTTGGAATGCCCCCTTCTTATCTAGCTAAATTCTAGCCAGGTAACATCTATATGAATATGGACCTCACTTAATATATCTATATCGATACATATAAAAATATAAAATAAAAAGCAAACATTTTCTTTTCAGGTGTAATGAGTTTTCACTACTTAAGGGGGAAATTTTGACTAAACCATGATGCAACAAAATACACACACATTTTGGTACGCACATACCTTTTAATCAATTTTCAAAAAGGACACTATCCATATCTTACCCTTTTGAAAATTCTATCAAGATATGCATATGCAAAGTGTGCAGGTACTTTGCCCTTGTTATTTCTGCAGGCAGCAGAATGGTGGTAAAATTAAAAAAAAAAAAATGTACATTTGAAAATGCACATATGCAAGCATTGTTTACTATCCAAGCCTTACCCCACCAATCCCACCATCTCATAGGAATGCCTCTCTTTAATTTTTTTTTTTTTTTTTTTTTTTTTAAGTATGGGTTTTGGGAAAGCCCCTGCATACGTTTAGTCAGGCAATTTTCAGCCAGGGGAATCTATCTAGAATGAGGGGTGGAAGATGCATGGAACGGCCTCTCAGTGGAGGTGGTGGAGACAAAAACAGTATCTGAATTCAAGAAAGCATGGGATAAATACAGGGGATCTCTAAGGGAGTGGTTAGAATTAAAATGCTAAATTCATTGGGCGGATGAGCAGCCTAGATGGAACATGCGGTCTTTTTCTGCTGTTACGTTTCTGTTTCCCAATAACTATTTTATAGTTACCCAGCTAAATCTGACCAAACGCTTAGAAAACTGCCTTCTACGTATTATATAGGCATATTTTCTACTGCAGACATGCTGGAATATTTACAATTCAGACCATAAAATCTTATGCATTAGTTTGATCACTATGATATAAAATTGTAACAACCACAGTTTCTTTCCCCATTCCACATCAGAAATTGTCATGCTATTGTCACAGTAATCTGTCAAAGTCAGCCACCTCAGATGTGGTTTTAGATTGCATTATTCTGATACACTATAACGGTAAAGTATGTGGGATACAGTTTGCATGAAAGGTGTTCTAGACATCAAAATGAGCATGAAGAGCTGCAACTCCCTGTACATTACATTTCACACTATAGCAATATTTTTTATATGGACTACTATATATATTAAAATCCTATTCTCCAGTCTACTCTGATGAAGATTGATGATCCAAATTAGTAAAGACTGTAGTCACTACAATTACACTTCAGTGTTTGTATCATCAATATGGCATTCATCTGAGTCACTAGTGACGTATTATCAGAATCTCTTAGAATGTAAAGCTGCTAATCCTGACTACCATGAACTTCTAATATTTAATTCTGACATCTTTCTCCCACTTCCCTCCCCCCCCCCAATTTTGAAATCATTTAAGTTTAATTATAACACAACACTATCTGCTCTTATTTTGTTGAATCCAGTAACGTACATTTCAATTACAATAGCTTTTCTCCCATTTAAATAAAAATAAAGTCAAAGATTCATGATCTTGATACTTAGAAACTTTTCCTGATCTCTGCAATTACAGTAAGTAGAAATCTGATTCAGTTACTACATACCATGCAGAGATCCTTGTACTGTAGCTTCTGAAACTTGGTATCTGTGTTTCCTGCACACAATTCTACATATCCAAGGACAACTTGGAATACTGTATTGTGAATTGCCTGTGTGAAGTGCATATGCAGTTGATCCATTGCAGTCTAGAAAGAGTACATAGAAATACATATTTAAGTTGGCATTGATTCATGGACATCAATCATGTTATTTTATCAGAACCTATATAAACAATAAAACAAATTATGCCAAAATTTACATTAAGATAATGCATTATGCTTACCAGGATAATAACATACTAATATATCATGTTGTTACAGAAAATATTTACCTTTCCCCATATTCTGTTTCTAGGTTTGCCTTATGTAGATAATACATTCAGTGCAATAAAAATAAAATGGAACATTCAATCCAAGTTAACCATACTACTTCCATATGGCAAATATTTATAAAGCCTCATCTTAAAATAAAGCAATTTAGTACATTTCCAATTGTACTAAATTATATGCAAATACTATGCTACTTATGGATAATAACCAAAGAAAGATACAGTCCCAAAGAAGCAAATACCAAATATGCCTGGAGATGCAAAACAGTAGCTTCGGAACGGAAATTCATTTTAGTTGCTATATAAACCATACTCCTAAGTAATATAATTTTCCTAACTGCAAAATAAATACATTTAATAGAATTTTGTTTAAAGGTACAAAAAGGCACAGCCCCTGAGGCAGGGAATCTGTCACTGCACAGCAGCCTAGTGGCTCAGACTCAAGACACATATATAAGGGAGCAACAGTCTGTGGGCCCCTACCCAAGGACCGTGGCTGCAATATCTATATTAGATGGATTGAGTTTTAAAAAATGAGAACATTCGTCAAGTAGTTGCAAATGATGGCTTATGGCATTATAGCTCAGTAGAGGCCAGTTCTGAAGGGCTGGGAAACCCAAGGGAGCTGGAAAAATCTGCCAGTTCAAAAAAAATGCACAAGAAAGGTATAAAAAGGCAAAATGCTTTGGTCATATAATCTGTTGCCTTGTGTTAACCGTAAGACTTGCATTTTACACCTGTAAACTACAAGCATAAAAAGTAAACTCTTAGCATAAAAAGTAATTTTAGCACATCTACAAACATCTAGCAGAAAAGAAATCTTTTGAAAACTACTTGCAAGTGTCCAGAAATGTAAACATTTTCTAGTATTTTTTCCAACTCATTAAATAATAATAATAATAATAAAGACTACAATGTAAATAAAACCTAATTCAAAGGCAAATGGCTCATCATCTACCAATAATATCAGGTCACAGGGATAAAAGTAGTGCTGAGATTGAAAATATTATTGGACATGCACAGAGAATGGGCAGGAGAAGTGGGTAGACTAGGTAGATACTGTAATCTCTGTCTTCATATTCTCTGGTTCTATGAATTCAAGCCTCTCTAATAGGGAAGATTCATGTATACTTCTTGGGAATGCCTTTTCTCTCATCTGCCCATACCATAAAAACAAAACAAAATCTAATGCTACAATGGTGCCAGAAAATATGGACATAATACAATATAACTTTATTGGATTTGGGGTTTACACCTTTATAGGCAAGGTTAAAATCCATATTCAAAAGACATTTAGACGGATAACTCAAAATGTTATCCATCTAAATGGCAAGTTCGGCATATTCAGCCACTTATCCATTTAAATTCTACCCACATAAGTTATCCAACTAGAATTCAGCTGGATAAGTTGGAGGTGAAGCGTTGAATTAGATGGATAAGTTATCCGACTAACTCTGAAATTCAGTTAGCCAGATAACTTATCCAGCTCACTCTGGTCGGCCCGTAGGGCTGTCCTAAAGGTAGCTGGATAAACTTATCTGGCTAATTTTAATAAAACTGGCTATATTCAGTGGCATGAACTAAATTAGCCAGATAAGTTTATCCAGCTAATTAGCCAAGCTGCACAGCGGCTCAATATGGATTTGTTGTTTTCATGAATGGAGAAAAAAAAACCACTACATAACAGTTTGCACCAACAATCATGGTAAAATTTAAAATTTTTTAAAACTTTTAACTAGTCAGGAAAATGAATTTTGCAGTGGTCTACAAACTCTGCAATTATTCTTAGATCATGTCTTAAAGCAGAGGTGCTCAAACATGTCCTTGCAGGCCCTCCAGCCAGTTGGGTTATCCAGGTACGGGAGGGAGACCACAACTGTAGAGGTGCTCTGCCTTCGGGTTCAGGACAGGTGCAGAGGCTTATGGGAGGGCCGGTGTGCTCAATTTAAATCAGGGACAGTCCACCCATCTGGACTATGAGCATGGGCATCTTTCCTTTCTTAGGTCTTCTCTTTTTTCTTCCTCCCATCGCTGTTTCTTGTACTCCAGCACTTTTGGGGGCACCTGCGGAGGGAAGCACTGGATAATTGGCCCCCTCAGAGATCACAGGCCTGGTGCTGTTCCACCTGTGGTTTTTTGCAATGGTCCTGCCAGCAGGCTGTTGTGTGTGCAAAGGCTTGTGTGCAGGAGGTTCACGGTGGCTGGCCTCCATCATGTCCTGCCCAGGCACAATAGTACAGCGGAGACAGGCATGGGAGAAGGTGCATTTGTCTGAATAGAGGACTGCTCTTTTGGTGGCTTTTAGTGATTGGTGCTCCTCCCCCCTTCCCCAGGCCCTTTGTCTTCACCGTGCATCTGTGTCCCTCTTGCTAGGCTTGAGGATCTGTCCCCAGCATCCATGATCTCTCTCTTTGCTCAGGTGCTTGCGAGGTGAGCAGAGGTTGACGGTGGGGGACAGAGCTAACAGAGGGCTGGCGATGCTGTGCTTCTGGGCTGTGGGATCTCTCTCTTCCACACTGCTTTTTTTGTGGGCATGTGCAGTTGTCCAGGGTCATACCATGCTATGCCATGTCATCTGACCCTCCCCCACAGCAAGCTTGGTGCAATAGCGCAGCATGGCTGGGTCAAGCAGATACAGGTGGGTATGTCAGATGCGGACATGATCCGGCTTGCTTCCCCCCATCCCAGCAGTCAGGATCCTAAGATCAAGGAGCAAGCTGCATGACCTCCAAATCCAGCCAGAAAGGCGGGATGGGTAGGCAGGCAGGAAGACGAGTAGCAGCACAGGTGGGCAGGCAAGACACAGAAGACACTGAAGAACTGAAGACTAACCACTGGTCGAAGACAAAGACGAGGAACTGGGGAACAAGGGCCAGCAACTGAAGAGAAGACCAGGAATGCAGGAATGAAGTCCAGGAACACACACAGAAACACGGAGGCAACTGCCACTACTTTGCATAAGTGGACCTATTGTCGAGGCATGGACTGAGGGCTGCGATGTCATCTAAGGGCACCACGGGGAGTTTCCCACCAGGGGCCCTTTAAAGCTGGGGATGTTGCGCACGTACCTTAGGAGCTGCATCAGGTGAATCGGCAGCATCCTGCTACAAGTGGCATCAGCCTTGTTTCAGTATTACAGCCTGCCGCATTGCAGCCTGGGGGGGTCTGTTTCAGTGTAGGAGCTGGAGGTAAGAGCGGCGGTCTGCAGGGTGGACCCGAGGACTGCCGAACGCAACAATCACTTTTTTACATCTAACTTGTAAATGCTTATGCTCTTCCCTATTTTCCTCAATTGGGTCTGCATTCCATTTTTTAAGTGGTGCCCTTTCCCCTTTAATTGCCTCTTTCACTTCACTTTTAAATCACGCTAGTCATTTGGTTTTCCTTCAATCTTTTTTTAATGCATGGAATTAATTTTGTCTGGGCCTCAAGGATAATAATTTTAAACAATGTCTACGTCTCATGCAACTTTTTAACCTTGTGGATTGCTCTTTTTAGTTTTTTCTAACAAATTTTGCATTTTATCGGTCTCCTTTTTTATATGTAAATGCTACTTAAGTAGTTTTCCTTAGTATTCGCCCTCCAGTGAATATATTAAATTATATTACATTATGATCACTATCATCCACCCAAATCTTACACCAGCACCTATGGTTCCACTGAGAAGTAGACCTAATATAGTCCGTCCCCCCCCCTCCACCAGACCCATTGGATGCATGACCAACTGTTGCATGAAGCAGTCATTGATGGCATCTAGGAATTTTACCTCCCCTTTCATGTCCTGATGTGATGTGACATTTACTCAATCAATAATAGGGTACCTGAAGGCTTCCATTATTTATTTATTTGTTTATGTCCAAACATTTGATATTCCACTTTTATCCGGATCGGACTCTAAGTGGATAACAGTAAATTAGAGCAGTTTAACAAGTCCGTATAGGAGTAGTCGCTCACACATAACTGTGAAGGAGGATACAGAAAACTCCCTCAGCCTACCTTAAAGGACTGGACCCAGCTGTCTCGCTCAGTCCTCCTTAAGGTTGAGACCCACGGGGAATCCTGGGTGAAGGGAGGAGCCCTTCACAAGAATGTAAGACCTCAGGCCTAGAAGGGTTAGACAAGACCCTGGAAAGAGAGAGAGTCCCACCATACGAAAAGACTGGCTACATTTGAGGTTGAGAGTGACATTGTTAAAACCTGCTAAGTTTAAAGTTGGGAACTTGCCTGAAGTCAAGGTGAGCTGCCTCCAAGTGTTTATTTTTGCTTTGCACTTTCCTTTGTTAATTGTGAGATACCTGAAGCCAAGGTGAGCTTCCTAAGTTATTTTGTTTTGCTATGCACTGCACTTTTGTGTGTTGTCACTGTAAATAAACTGAACTTAAGGAAAAGCCAGAATCAGCCTCCATTTTTCCTCTGGCTGTCCCCAAGCCGCTACTGCTCAAGTTACCACAATAACCGATAGTTCAGAGTTATTTTAATTTAATATAGTACAAAGTACAGGCCAAACTATGAAAGACTGTGCCAGAACTAATATAAATTAACTAAAATAACAAATAGTATAACTTATCAGAGACAGACTAAGTAAAATAACTTAATTAATATAACTTAATGGAGATAGACCAAAGTAATAACGCAGACTGATTGCAGTATCTACGAGTGGCCCAGAAATATTGTTCTGTAACAGTGTCTCGGAGCTTTAGTTGTCCTCATGATAAGTTCATTGGTTGCAAGATTAGATCATTTATCAAGCAAACTGGGAGAATGCCTTGTCAAATAGCCATGCCTTTGCTTTCTTTCTGAAAGTTAGGTAGCATGGTTCAAGTTGGATGGAAAGTGGAACCATGTTCCAGAGTTTCGGGGCAGAACAGCTGAAGGCCTTCTTTTATTATTCTGTTGCTCATTTTATAAGCTATTCTAATCACTGTTAGCATTTTGCGGTCTGTTTTCTCATCCAGACCAAGCAAGCGGTAGAATATCTCCACTACTATATTTTCCCTTGGAATTTCTATCCATGAGTATTCCAGAGGTTTCCTGCAAAACTATTATCCTGCTTGATTCTATGCCATCCTGAATATATACAGTACTACCCGATCATTATTTTTATCTACCCTGTCATGTCAATATAAAGTATACCCTAATATCACAGTGTCCCTTTGGTTATCCTTCTTCTACCAGGACTCTGAAATGCTTATATCTTCCTTTAGTACCATACATTCTAACTCTCCAGTCTTGTTTTTCAGACTTCTGGCATTTGATTACAGATATTTTAAAGTAGCTCTATTTGTATTTCTATTTTTATAGTACCCACAACCTGCTTAATATCTGATGATACAGGCAGTTTTGAGTCATTTTTAGCTGTGTGCTCTGCATTTAAATACATATGGTTTTTAAGCTTTTACAATCGGCTCTCTGCTGGGACATTCTAATTTACTCAGTTTGCCCGTATCTTTTGAAGGTGCCTCCCTTTGAACCATGCACTGTTAAACGACTGTCGGCTTTCCCCCATGTTTTAGTTTAAAAGTTTTTCAATCTCCTTTTTAAAAGTTAGCATCAGCCTGGTTCCACTCTGGTTAAGGTGGAGCCCATCTCATCAGAATAGGCTCCCTCTTGGATTTCCTTTTGTCTGCTAGTCTCCCTGCTTCATACCTGTAATGTCTCCTTTTTCATACCTGGAACATCTCCGGCTGAAGTCTGACACCATCGGGAGGCATCTTTTGACTGCATAGAGGCGCCCTATGGTATACCAAAGCCGCGCACTCCTAGGTTTGATTGACTGTCTGCTGCCTTCTGTGCTTCGAGACTTTTTCTTTTTTTCACTTGGTATGGGAAAAAGAAGGGGTCAGGTTTGTATCTTCCCTTCCTTATCTTAGCAATCTGCTGCTCCCCAGATGTTCGCAGGACACCAGGCATCTTCTTACTCAAGTAAGCTTTTCATTGCTGGCAGCATAAATGGGACAATGTAGGGTCAGCTAGAGATGAAGACATATTTAAGCCCTTATTTCCCAAACCCTCCTCCTGCTCCGGGTTTTGACGGGGTCCGTCAGTCTTCCAGTGGGTCCGTTGTTGATGACGCTGAGAGAGGTTTTGTCCCGGGAACTTCTTCATCTGATCAGACTGTAGGTGCAACTTCAGGACCCAATTTGCAGAGGCCAGCAAACACTGGGCTTGAAGATGTATGGCGAGCTTTAGTTCTTTTGGAAAATGCAGTAAGAAAATGGATTCTTTCACTTTCATTGGATTGTTTAAAGGGACAGTTTGCAGTTTCCCAAACAACTGAAGAACCTGATAAAAGATTGAAGAATCTTGAATCTCATGATCTCAGTAATCAAGAAGTTAGATCAGCCCTAATCAGTGATTGTTCTTTGATTAATAGATGTCTTGAGTTGTTTGAGAACAGATGGAGATCTTTTAATCTCAGTTTGCTTAATTTTTCATGTTCCCCTCCGATTGGTCTTAAAGAGTTAATTATAAAATATTTAAAGGAGATTTTATGTATATCTGAAAATAATTTACCGACTTTCACTAAGATGTATTATGTCCCTGTTAAAGGGAGAAAAAAACAGTTACGAATAGTAATTCTGACGAGTTTCAAATTTCTTGAGGCTCCCTAAACTTGACAAATTTTTTAGAACAATCCAAGAAAGTGATTCATGAATGGGCAACATTGTTGATTTCGTATTCATTTGTAATAGAAAAAAAAGTGATCTTGAGATTGTTTTTCACTAACGAGAATGCCCTGGTCATGGGTCAGAAAATCTGGATCTCTCCCGATGTCTCAAGACAGACTCAACACCAGCAAAAGGCTTTTTTCCAGTTGAGAGAAAAAATTGATTTTCGGGGAAGAATTCTATTTGCGTTATACCTCTAAGGAGGTCATTTACCAGACGGATCGCACGCGATAAGGGATGTTTCGCACGCGAAAAGTCCCTTATCGCGTGCAATACCAAGATGGGGCGGAGTCGGGGCGTCACCGGGGCTGATTCTGCGAAGACGCCAAGGATGATGAAAAGGTAAGGGCCTTTTCGCGTCCTATTTCACGCCCAATAGCTACACCTTCTATGGTGGCGCTATTGGGTGCGAAACCGGCAGCGATCGCACCGCAGCAGTGCGATCGCTGCCGGCTAGCGCAGGACTGCCCCCTGTTTCGGCCCCCCACCCCTCATTACCTAAAGTATCGCAGGCCTGTGATACTTTAGAAAATGAGGCCCTAAGTGTCTAATTAAATTACATGGAAACAAATATTCCTTCTTTGAACCTAATCAATTAAAAATGTGATTGGATAGCAAGTTAACTGTGAATCCCACATCTACATCAGTGCTCAAACATTTATTATTTCACGTTAAGGCCCTAACTACACCTTTTTTCTGCTCGTTGTGCCCACTATAGCTGTGCATTACCAGGAAAAGATTTTTATCATACATGCTGTTCAGGCAAAGGAGAGAGAGCGCCTCTGTATAGACCAATATGTCACCCTACTATTTATACCTCTGTAAGAGGGGGCACTTTTAATGCGGAGTAGAGTTTGGGGAGGGGGTAGGAGGTACGAACAGGAAAGCACACATCACTGAAGATTTTCTGTCATTTCAATTGATGAAAGGTACAAGAGGAGTTGAATTGTATAATGCACTCTCTACCTAATTTCAAACAAGCAACAAACACGCTCGCTCTCTCTCCTTTGCCAGAATGGCATGTGCGATAAAAACATTGTCCTTGTATGGTACCCGCGGTGTACTAATCAGCGCATAAAGCGAAAAATAGCGTAGGTGTGATACATTTATCACAGCTTGTAGAAATTACCTATGCAACGAGGGAGCAGGGAAATTAGCCTAACCACACCCCCTTTTTATTGCGGGCGCTATTTCTGCTATATTTATAGCATTTTGATAAATCTAGGGGTAAGTTTGTTGGAATGTGGAACTGGTAATTAAATTTTGCAGCTTTACTTGTAACAGTTTTCCTTTATGAGGTTGTTCAGTGGGTCCATCTCATTTTTTGTGGTTATGAATATATGATTGCAGTTTAAAGTATTTTTGTTTGCTTATATTGCTTTATTTTCTTGGAAGAGTCTGTAAATTGCAATTACGTTTTTCAAGTAGTATTGCTTGTAAACATTTTTGTAACATGATATAAATAAAGAGTTAAAAAAAAAAAAGAACAGGCTCTCTCTTCTCCAGAATGTTCCCCAGTTCCTAACAAACCTAAAAACCTCTTCTCTACACCATTGTTTTATCCACACATTAAGAATGGATAGCTTCTATCTTACTGCTGAGCTTCTCTCTATATCATAAAGGCTGAGTAATGAGTAAGTATGTCTCAATTTAAGGGTTAAATGCGATTTAAATGATTAAGGAGAAGATATGTCTCAATTTAAGGATTGTTAATTGTGATTAAGGTTTTTAAATTTATTAGATGTCTTTTAAAATCTATGGGATTTAAATTTGATAACTAATTAAAATTAGTCACTCACTAAAATCAAGGTTAACTGAATGTTATTTTAAGCGACTGACTTATTTTGAAGACTTTTCTCCTAGTGTGAGTGATATCTTTATATCAAAAAATGAGAATGGAATGAATGGATGGGAATCAAACTAGTTGCTCTAGAACCAATGCTTTTGCCATTTCAGATCAATTAAGTAATCTTTGCAAACTCACAATTTTTTTTTTAATTTATTTTGTATTAGGTTTTTTATAATACAATAGCAGGTCAAGATATGAAAACAGAAAATAATAGTAAACTTATTTCCAAAGAAATTGTAATACATCCTTAAATTATCAAGGTCCTTAACGCGGGCCTTCCTTTTAGTATGTGGCATTATAAGAAACGCTATAGCCAAGAGAGAAAGTTCAGAAGCCGACAGTAAAAAAGTTCATTGTTTAGATGTATATAGTTATAGTTTTATTGTTCTTTGCACTCCTTGTTCTAATGTAAACCGGTATGATGTGATCTGATCATGAATGCCGGTATATAAAAAACCTAAATAAATAAATAAATAAATGTATATCTCTGAGGCCGCTGCAAATTAGAAAATCAATAAAGAGCTCATAAATCAAATTACCTCCAAGTGCTTCTCCGGCCTTCTCCGGACTAAGCTGGACAAAGCCGCGCGCCCCTTCGGCGCGCATGGCTTAGGCGGCGCGCCGCAAACACAGTTCTTTTCAAATGAAGAAGTACTCCTCCCACTAACCAGTGGGACCAATGAGAAGCAGGTAATGTTGTAAGGCTCACCGGGCATAGCAGGAAATATGTGGTGGCAGCGCGCCGCAAACACAGTTCTTTTGAAATGAAGAAGCACTCCTCCCACTAACCAGTGGGACCAATGAGAAGCAGGTAATGTTGTAAGGCTCACCGGGCATAGCAGGAAATATGTGGCGGTGGCGTCGCGCCGCAAACACAGTTCTTTTGAAATGAAGAAGTACTCCTCCCACTAACCAGTGGGACCAATGAGAAACAGGTAATATTGTAAGGCTCACCGGGCGTAGCAGGAAATATGTGGCGGCGGCGGCCGAAAACTCACAATTCTAATATTGGCAAATACTATTTTTACTAGCTCACAGATGAAAGTCTATTTTCCCATTACACAGACAATTCTATATTTTATTAGCTCAGAGAACCAAAGTCTGTTTTCCCATTACATAAACAATCCTAACACTGGGAAAGGAGCTATGATTTTATGATTACTATGTAAAATCCAACAGAAAAAAATACATTAGCATTGGTACAGGTTGTTATATCACTACAGCATCATAGCTCAGTTCAAAGATTTAAATATTTAATACATATCAAAGTACATACAAAATAGTTTAACTCCTACTGAAATTACACAAAAGGAGATTAGCAAATATGCATAAATATTAAAATCTACCAAGTCAAAATGAGAAAAAAAAACTAATTTAAAAATAAAATAGAGGCAATTAACCAAACATCTACCCTATATTGTCAGGTATATTGCTTCAATTTTTTATTTACATTTTTTTAAGCTTACCTGGCAATCTGGGGATTTTATTCCATTTTTTTGATATGAGAAAATAACTGATGTCATTTGCCCATAACATTTCAATTACAGCAATTAAAATGATTACTGGGTACTCTACACATGCTTGAAAGAAATAGGTTTTATTTAAATAATTAGGTTTCTTGCATAATGGTAAACATTTTTCTTTAGATTATGAACTGACCTGTGTTTTTCCCAATAGTCGGTATGCCTGCTGGACTTTAGTATAATGGCTGACATCAAAATTCTTGCAGATTTTGGAGAGAGCTACATCTAATTGTTCCTTTAAAAGAAAAATCCATTAAAAATTTAAATATATGTCCAAGGAATCATTTTTTTATATTACTACATGATATCAGTTTATTCACATACCCATAATTATGCATTTTAGTAACTTATTATGAACAGAACAAAATAAGAAAACAAGATCTGACATGTTGAGTCAGATAAAGGTACATTGAGTCCAGCATAAATTCAAGTCACAAGTTACCCAGAAGATCACAAAGAGTAGATCCATTTGTTATTGCTTACTTCCTGGGAAATGCGGGAACTTTCCGAAAATTACCTAGCTAATAGTGGTATATGGACTTTTCCTCCAAGAATTTGTTCAAACCTCTTTTAAACTATGCTAAGTTAGCCATCTTAAACAAAATCTCCGGCAACAAATTCCACAGCTCAATTGTGTTGAGTGAAAAAATATTTTCTCCTCTTTGTTTTAAATGTTAGTTGCACAGAATATCCCCTTTTCTTATAATGATTTGCAAAGGTATATAATTGTCCCCTATGTATTTATTCTACCCCTCTCACAATTTTTAAACCTCTATTATATCCTGACAGTTGTTGCCTCTTCTCCAAGTTAAAGAGCCCTAAGCTGTCTAACCTTTCTTCATAAGAGAGTCATTCCATCCCCCTTGATCATTTTTATTGCCCTTCTCTCTACCATTTCTAGTTCTGCTTCATATATTTTAAGATGGGAAGACCAGAAATGCAAACAATACTCAGCTGAATAATCAATGACCATGCTGAAGCCCAGAAGAAAAACAAATGTTGACTCAAAAACTGAAAACTGTTTATATTTCTTGAAAAACAAATTAGCATCTTTCCCATTCAACTCAGATTTGGGAAAAATCAGTTCAATGATACAAAGCTCAAAATTTTGAACACAGTGTTGTCGGAAACAATATGAATATCTACAGATATGTTTTCAGTGCAGGTCCTTAAACAATGTCTATATGTTGGATAATTCAAGTTAGTAAAATATAATGGTAAAATTCAAGTAAAAACTGTAGAAGATTGGACACCAATATGCACGCACTAAGAGAAGGAACTTGGCTGGGTCTTCTTCCCACCCTTGTACGTGGACTTGATCAATAATGCAAGTCAGAAAAGGCAGAGTTGCTTACCTGTAACAGGTGCTCTCAGAGGACTGCAGGATGTCAGTCTCCATACGTGGGTGGCATCATCCAATGAAATTTGGTATAGAAAACATTTCAAATTTTCTATAATTTTGATTGAACTCTCTGAGCAGCTCATGCATGCATTATACATGGGGCCCTTTCTGTCTTATAACATAGAATAAAACCCATGAAGTGGAGACCCAACTCCACAGGGAGGTGGGAAGGTCTCGTGAGGACTAACATTCTGCTGAAGGACAGACTGGCCAAACTTGCTGTCATGTCAGCTATCCTTATCTAAATAGTAATGTGATGTAAATGAGTGAAGGAACTCCACGTTGCAACTCTGCAGATACCCTCCATGAAAAGTGCTCGCAAATGGGCCACTGACGATGCCATGGCTCAAACAAAGTGACCCTTGATATGACCTCCAAGATGCAATTTGGCCTGGGCATAATAGAAGGAGATGCAGTCTGCTAACCACCTGGAAAGCATCTGCTTGGCAATGGCGATACCTAGTCTGTTCTGGTCAAAAGAAACAAAATGCTAGGTGGACTGTCTGCTCCAGATAGAAGGCCAAGGCTCTCTTGCAGTCCAAAGTGTTCAGGGCTTGCTCGCATTGGTGCGAATGAGGCCTGGAAAAGAATGTTGACAGAACGATGGACTGGTTAAGATGAAAGTTCATCACCACTTATGCAGAAACTCAGCTTTGCTTCAGTCTTTGCCTGTGGCTCTGCTGCAGTCTTCATCTCCGCTTCAGCCTCAGCCTTGTTTCAAATCATCAGCCTTGCTGCATGCCAATAGCCTTGCTCAAAATATCAGCCTTGCCTCAAGCCATCAATCGTGTCCTTACCTGGCTTCAGCCACAGTCTAGTCTTTGTATGGACTTTTGGACTCAGTCATAGTCTGGCTGTAGCAAGACTCGCTCAACCGCCGCTGGCATAGGTCTCAGGATTTGATCTGCGAGGCTGTGTCAAGGCAAGAGAGGTTCACACATACGCAATTCCTTATAAAAAATTAGTGTAAGGTGTATAAGTCACTAAACCTGAGCTCACTGACTCTACGTGCTGAAGTGACTGCCACCAAAAATATGACAATCCAGGTCAGGTACTTCAGGTCACAGGAGCACAGTGGCTCAAAAGGAGCTTTCATCAGCTGAGCTAAACCCATGTTGAGGTCCCAGAACACAGCAGGCCTTAGGGAAGGCTTCAACTGAAACAGACCCTGCATTAAATGTACAACTATAGGCTCTACAGAGATGGGCTTATCCTCTACACCATGGTGATGTGCACCAATTGCACAAAGTTGAACCCTAACCGAGTTAGTTTTCAGACCAGATTCAGAGAAGTGTAGAAGGTAGTCAAGCAGTTTTTGTGTTGAGCAAGAGAAAGGATCTAGGGACTATTGCTCACACCACACGGAAAACCTCCTTCCCTTCAGCCATATGACTTTCTAGTGGAAGGGTTTCTGGAAACTAAAGGAACACGAGACACATCTTCCGAGACAGCTTGATGGGTTGAAAAATCAAGCTCTCAACAACCAAGCTGTAACATGGCCTGAAGGTTTAGATGTTGCAACCAGACCCGATCCGGATGGATAACTTCCAAAGGAGTGGAAACCAGGCCTGTCTCAGCCAATGGGAGGCTATGAAAATTACAGACCCTTTATCTTCCATGAGCTTCAACAAAGTCTTCACCACCAGCAATGCTGGAAGATACATACACAGGAGACCCAGGCTTCAAAAAAGGCTAAAGGCATCTGAAGCTAACTTGCCATGTGTCCTGTACATGGAGTAGAACTGAGGAACCTTACTGTTCCAAGGGGCCATGATCAGATCAACCTCCGGGCTTCCCCAGAGATGGAAGATCCAGTTCGCTAGACCATTCATAGGGTCTGAAGGAGCAACTCAGTCTCTCGCTATCCCATTCTCTGTACCAGCCAGTTACATGGCCCTGAACACCATCCTGTGGGAGTGACCCCATGACCAAATCTGGATCCCCTCTAGACACAGGAGATAAGAGTCCACACCTCCCTGCTTGTTAACGTAGTACATTGCCACCTGGTTTTCTGTCTGGATCAACACAATTTTGATAAGACAGCCAATCTCTGAAAGCCCACAGTGCATACCTGATTGCCCGTAGCTCCAGAAAGTTGATTTGGACCAGAAATGCTAAGTGCTAAGCTCATCTACATGGCTCCCCAGCCTAAAGTGGACACATCCATTGTTAGGGTAATTTGAACCTGAGGAATTTGAAAGGGTATCCCCCATTCCAAAAAGGAAATGAGTCCTGGAGGGACAGATGCAGACCCACAAATCCTGAGTGGCCTGAAGCTACTGGAACCTCAGGGTCCATTGGGGTCTCCGCAGGTGCAGGCATGCCAAGGGAGTAACATGTACTGTTGTGGCCATATGGCTCAACAGTCTCAACCATATGCCATGCTGTTATCTACTGACTCTTTTGAATCTCCGCCTCGATGGCCTTCAAGGTGATGGCTCATGGTCATGACAGAAAGGCCTTGGCCTGAGCCGTGTCAAGCAGGGCTCTGATGAAATCCAATTGAGATGATGGGTTGAGATGGGACTCGGGGTAGTTGATGACGAACTCTGGTGACTACCACACATGGATGGTTGAGAACATGGACCCTTCAAGTCCCTGCCCGAGAGGTACTCTTGACCAGTCAAACATCCAGAGAAGGAAAAACGTGAACTCACGGTTTGCACAGTGTGCTGCAACCACAGCCAGGTATTTTGTAAAGACTCGCAAAGCAAATGCAAGCCCAAATGGCGGAACATGGTATTAGAAGTGGTGTTTTCCAACCATGAATCAGAGATACTTCCGGTGGCTGAAGAAGATCTTGAAGTGAGTGGAGGAGTAGCCTAATGGTTAAAGCAGTGGGCAATGAACCAGGAAACCAGGGTTTGAGTCCTGCTGTCGCTCCTTGTGACCTTGGGTAAGTCACTTTACCCTCCATTGCCTCAGGTATGAACTTAGATTGTAAGCCCTCTGGGGATAGGGAAATACCTACAGTACCTAAATGTAAACCAATGTGATATGTCAGATTGAATGTCGGCAAATAAAATAAATAAATACATAAGTGAATGTGTCTTTAAGATGAAGGCAGCATAGCCAATCCACTTTTTGTACGAAAGGGATCAAGGTGCCCAGGGAAACCAACTTGAACATTTCTCTTTTAGAAATGTGTTCTAGGCACTTAGATCTAGGATAGGACTGACCAGCTCCTGTTTTCTTTGAAATCAGGAGGTCCCAGGAATAAAATCCCTGCCCGCTCTGCCCTGCTGGAACGGGCTCAGCTGCTCTGGCCATTAAAAGAAAGAAGAGCTCCGACAGAAGCACTTCCTGATGTGCTACCAGTCCTGAAAATGGACCTGGAAGTAGATTTGGTGGGGAACTCAATAGGTTTAATTTGTATCCTCTGTGAATGATGGTCCAAGGTTATACTGGGCCATTGGCTCACGTAGAACCGCAGCCTGCCACTTGACTGGAAGGTCGGTTGCCATAGTTATCCTGGGGTTGGCTACACCTTCTTTGACCCAGTCAAAATTCCATCCCAGGAGTTGACTGAGGCACTGGCTGGTTCTTTGAGGCCCTGTTGTCTTGGGGCCTGCTATTGTCGATGAGGCTGAGGCAGTGGAGGATAGTGTCTCCTTGGGTATAAGACAGACTTACTTGGGCAAGAACTTGAAGACTTCTTGGCGAATAAAATCCTAGATCTAGAAGCAGTCATGTATGTTGTTGTCACGGAGACCTGGTACACAGAAAACCATAAATGGGATATAGTTATACCCAGCTACAATCTAATCAGGAAGGACAGAGTAGGAAGGAAAGGAGAAGGCGTGGCATGATATATATATATATATATATATATATATATATATATATATATATATATAATAAAGAACAGTATTAAAGCAACAGCATTAGTGGGCTTATGAGGTATGGTGGAGGCACTATGGGTTAGTCTGGAAAGAGGGAATGGAACACTTGTTTATAGTGGTGTAATATACTGACCTCCATCATACACAGAGGAGATGGATAGAGATTTAATGGAGAATATTCAAAGGATTACTGTGAAAGGGGAGGTGCTACTGCTATGGAATTTTAATCTTTCAGATGTTGATTGGACCACCAACTGCAGTATATTCTAGAAGCAGAAAGATCCTGAATTTTCTGCAAGAAGAACTGTTCTGACAACCGGTAATGAAATCCACATGGGAGGGGGGCATTACTGGACCTGGTTCTTAACAACGGGAACAATGTGTCTGATGCTGTAGTGGATGATCATCTGGGAATTAGTGACCATCAGATGGCATGGTTCAATATTAGAATGTAAGAGATGAAGTTTCCTTCTAAGCGACGGCCCTAGACCATAGGAAAATTAATTTTCTCAAAATGGGGGAGTACCTCAAGAAGTCATTAGTTGGATGGGAAAACCTAAGGGAAACAGAAGGGCAGTGGGCAAAACTAAAAAGAGATGATATAAGGGCAACTAATTTTTTGTTAGAAATGCAAATACAGGGAAGAGTAAAAAAGAGACCATTATGGTTTTCTAAAGAAGTAGCTGAAAAGATAATGGAGAAAAAGTTAGCATTCATAAACTACATGAGATCACAGAAAGAGGAAGACAGATGACAATATATGGAAAAATAAAGAGAAGCTGACAGCCACGGGTTCGGAACACGGACACTGGCAAAATTGAGTGTCCATTTTCCAACCTGTGGGCAGATTTTTTTTTTTTTAAAGATTTTAATTTTTTTTTATTTTTGCGGCCTCCGACTTAATATCCTTTGGTATGAGTTAATTTCTGAGAGTAAAATGTTTGGCTTGGCCACATAGTTTGCTTTCTGTATTGCAGGTGAATACCTAATAGGCTCATCAACATGCATTTGCATGTGATGAGCGCTATTAGTTTGGGGGGTGGATGGCCGCGCTATTACCCCTTACTGTATAAGGGGGGGGATGGCCGTGCTATTACCCCTTACTGTATAAGGGGGGGGATGGCCGTGCTATTACCCCTTACTGTATAAGGGGTAATAATAGCGCGTCAAAACCGCGCGTCCAAACGGGAGCTAACAGTGCCCTCGGCCGAGTGCACCGTTCTATATTGGCCTGCATGGAAGGGCCTGGAGCAGAACCACATAAAACAAACACAATTAAGACTGGAAGTGAGATACACCTCATCGAATTTCAGATCACCATAGTCGTGAGGAGCTAACTAAACTTAAAGTAGTTAAGACAATGGGGCCAGATGGGATACATCCGAGGCTACGAAGAGAACTTACAGATGTCCTGGCAGCTCTGCTGGCTGACCTTTTCAATGATTCGTTAGAGTTTGAAGTAGTTCTAGAGGAATGGAAAAGGGCAGATGTGGTTCCTATTCAGAAAAGTGTAACTAAGGAGGTGCCTGGGAACTACAGGCCAGTTAGTTTGACCTCTGTGGTGAACGAATAATGGAACTGCTGCAAAAAAAAAAAAAAAAAAAGGGGGGGGTAATAGTTCAATTTTTGAAATCTATTGGATTGCAAGATCTGAGGCAGAATGTTTTTTGGGTTTGTTTGGTTTTTTTCACCAGTGATAAAGCCTGTCAGACGAATCTGATCAATTTCTTTGATTGGGTGACCAGAGAGTTGGATCAAGGGAGAGCACTAGACATAGTATACTTGAATTTCATCAAGACCTTTGACACGATTCTGCACAGAAGACTTATACATAAAGTATGCGCCCTTGGTATGGATCCTAGAGTGACTGGCTGAGTAGAAAGTGTCAAACGGTAGTAGTAAATGGAGCTTTCTTTGAGGAGGGGGTTGCTACCAGTTGTATTCCTCAGGCATCAGTCCTTGGACTGGTTCTTTTCAACATTTTTGTGAACATTAAGGAAGGCTTGTTGGAGAAAGGTTTGTCTTTTTGCCAATGATACTAAAATCTGTAACAGAGTGGACAGCCAGAAAGGAGTAGAAAACATGAGGAGGGATCTAGTGAAGCTTAAGGAATTGTCTAAAGTCTGGCAACTAAGATTTAATGCTAAAAATTGCAGAGTAATGCAATTAGGATACAAAAATCCAAGGGAAAGGAACAGAATTAGAGGTGAAATTCTTCTAAGCACAAAGGAAGAGCAGGATCTGGGAGTAATTGTATTTGAAGATCATAAGGTGGCAAAAGAGGTAGAGAAAACGATGGTAAAAGCCTGAAAGATGCTTGGCTGCATAGGGAGAGGAATGGTCAGCAGAAAAAGGGAGGTGATGTTGCTCCTGTATAGGTCCCTGGTGAGACCTCACTTGGACTACTGTATACAATTCTGGAGACTGCACCTTCAAAAGGATAAAAACAGGATGAAGTCGGTCTAGAGCGTGGCTACTAAAATGCTCAATGGTCTTCGTTCTAAAGCATATGAGGATAGGCTTAAAGATCTAAACATGAATACCCTAGAGAAAAGGCGAGATGGGAAGATATGACAGAGACATTCAAATATCTCAAAGATTTCCATGCACAGGCGATGAGCATTTTCCAATGGAAAGAAGGCTCTAGAATGAGAGGTCATGAGATGAGGTTGAAAGGGGGTTGACTCAGAAGTAATCTTAAGAAATATTTCTTTACAGAGAGGGTGGTGGATACATGGAACAGCCTCCCAGTGAAAGTGGTGGAAATAAAAACGGCATCTGAATTCAAGAAACCATTGGATAAATACAGGGGATCTCTAAGGAAGTGATGAGAATTAAATGCTAAATTAATTTTACAAATTTGCAGATTGAATGAGCCATACAGTATTTTTCTGCCATCATGTTTCTATAAATGAGGAGGCTGAGTCTTGAATGCAAGCAGAGAGCTGCTTGAGTGCTACATGGTGATCACAGATTTGTACCACGGCACCCTTTATTTTATCCCCGAACAGATTCTCTTCCATGCATGGGACATCAGCAAGTTTTTCCTGCAACTGCTAACAGAGATCCGAGGCACGTAGCCAGGCGATTCTGTGAGTGCCAATCCCTATGGCAGAGATTCTTCTGCCACCTTGAAAACATCGTAAGTCAAACAGACCCAATATTTTCCACACTCCAGACCTTTATGCACCAGCAACTGGAGGGTGTCTTGCTGCTGAGGAGACAGCTGCTCGGCTATCTCCTGCACCTGAACATAAGATATGCCATATTGCGTCAGACCAAGGATCCATCAAGCCCAGTATCCTGTCTGCAACAGCAGCCAATCCAAGTCATAAGTACCTTGCAAATACCCACACATAAAACAGATCCCATGCTATTAATGCCAGCAAAAGCAGTGACTAGACCCTGTTTCAGGATGTCCTGCATGTATTGGCCTATGTAGAGCTATGCAGGCAATGAGCATAGCTCCATGAAACAATTTCTCCCAAGCATATCCATGGCCCTCGGATCCTTTCCTGGGGGCACCAACAAATGGGTCTGAAGATGCTTGGCCTTCTTAAGAATAGATTGCTGTGGCAGCTAATGCTTTTCGAATCTAGAAGCCTTTTGGATGAGATAATCATGTGCACCTTCTTGTTAACGTGAACCACGAAAAGGGGGTTTTCCCACATCTTCATAAGCAACAGTATAAGGATTTCATGCACTGGAACTACCACAATTTCCTTTGGAGGCTTCACATACTGGAGTATATCCAGTATCTTGTGACAAATATCCTCCTCCATGTGTAAACGGGATGGCCTCCGCCATCAACTGGACAAAACCTGCAAAAGAGAAATCTTCCGGAGGAGACTTTCTGCTGCCACAAGGAGGAGAGGAATTGGAGGGGACGCCATTCGAAGCCTCGTCATCCGAAGCCTCAGAGGAGCACCCCTCAAGGGTCAAAAGAATCGTCCTCACTGCCATAGGCAGGGAATGGATCCCTAGGCACTCGGATCTTCGATTAGTGGTATAGGAACAGACTCATCTCGTCAGGTGGGCTTGGACACAGAGGCTGATCCAGACTTCAGGTGAGCTTCCTCCTCTGAGGAACCATGGACGGCCACCGGACCGGTCGCTGGCATCTCCAATGCCATCGCAGGCACAGACACTGATGGCGGTTTCGGTGGGATACCAATAAGCTCCTGAAGGGAGCTGAGCAGAGGCTCAAGGAGCGATGGTGCAAGACCCGATGAGGTCAGTGCTCCGATGCCAAGGCCCTGCATTGCCTTTTCCACATCTGCTGCACCTGCTTTCCCGGATCCTCCTCTAAAATCTCCAATGCCAAGATGGACTGGGATCCAGAAGGCGAACCAGATTATCTTCAGAACCGAGAGGAAGATCGGTGGTGGACAATGGGACCCATGGAGGCAATGGCAAACCCTAGAAACTATGGAGGACTGGCACTCCTCCCCATGGGGTCGCTTCAGAGGCATCACAGCCAAGCAGTGTGTCCCTGTGCCCAGCATCATGCATTGATATGAAGCAATGCTGATGGCTTCTTCAGCTTTCCTCAATCCTCAGCTTGGTCATTCTCCAGGCCGAGGCTGATGAACCCAATGCCTTTGGGTTGGATGAGCTGAGTGATGGCTCATCTCCAGAGTCCCTGGAAGTCACCAATGCCAATGGAGCCAATGGCCCTGCCTTCATTGGCTCTCTGGCCATCAGAGCAGCTCTGAGGTCTTTCAATATCGATACATATCAGTCTTCCAGAGCCCGAAGTGTTGATCCATCTTCTCCAACCAGTCCCAACATTCTTTAGGGATCATCTGTGTGCATTTGTAGCAACCTCGGATGTCATGTGACACTCCCAGGCAGAGGACATATCTATCTTGGTGATCCATGATAGACATAGACCTCCTACATTGAGGGCATCACTAGAACCGTAATGATGACATGGTGTTGTGAAAGAAAAGGAATGTGATATTGAAATCGATGGCTACTGCCTTCATTGGCTGGTGGGCACAGAGCGCACACTGTCCCGGGGATCAACATGAAAGGAAACTTACCAAAAATGTTGAAAAACCGAGGGACCTATGCCAACTCACGCAACCCCAATATCTTGCAGCAAATATACACCAGGAAAAATTGAGAGACTCACTCTACCGTGAAACACCGGGCTCCGCGGAAAAGAAAAGACTGAAGGGACCACGCATGGCCACTTGATATAGTGCATGCCTAAGCATCCTCATAAATGCTCAGTCAAAGTTCTAGAAACTTTGAAATAAAATTTCCGTGCCGGGCTCCATCGGATGATGTCACCCGTGTGTGAGGACTGCCATCCTGCTTGTCTTGGAGAAAGTGTGCTACTGTGAAATAAAATGTGAAACTATGAGAGCTTCTTCCTGCTGATGTTTCAGGCAGCTGTTATCTACAGATTGTCACACATAAAACACATACATAAAATTTTCCTAAAATACTAGTGGAATGGACCTCATATTTATTCTCATACTTTATTTCATATCATTACTATTTTACTGACATATACTTTTTTTAAATTCTACATATATTTCCACAATTACATAAACATTATAGTTTCTGTAAAAAATGATATGGTACCAGAGGAAAGAAAAACAACTAAAACTGAAATTTACCTTCAAAAAGAAAATTTAAAACCCTCATTCCCATTATATTATACCTCAGAAGGAGAAATCCAAATCAAATTCAGGTAATTCTAACAAATAAGTTAAATATTTCCTTTAAGACCATAACACCTGAAATTACCTTTATGCATCTTCTATATTGTTGGACTTAGCTCTCACTGAGATCATGTCTCATTTCCTACTCAAAAACATTTTATGCCTTACCTGTGTAGACTTGGCTACATCAGGAAACATTGCTATTCTATGACCTAAAAAATATGGGTCCATATTCAAAGGCATTTAGCCACATAAATTGTGAATTATCCAGCTAAATGCCAACTTTTGAAAATTTCCCCAATTTATCTGGCTATATTTTAGCTCAATAATTCATTATCTGGCTAAAATTTTGCTGTATTATATGTTCTAAGGGGTTCTGGGATAGAGCTAAGTTAGCTGGATAATTCTGATATTGAATGTTAGCCAGATAACTTTTCCGGCCAACACTGCTCATGCTGTAGAATAGTCCTAAAGTTAACTGAATAAATGTATCCAGCTAAATTTAAGTTAGCAGGATATCTGTCTAACTTTGCAAGCCAGCCACTGGCTGAATATTACCCCCATAGTCTGTTTAGCTTGAAAGAACTTTTTTAAAGTCCAATTTTTTTCAGGTTTGACAGCAAAAATGATCAACAGAGTAGCCTTAGAGGAGATTTCTAATTGAGAATCTTGCCATCCATTGATAGTTCAGTTCTTGATGAAACATTTACAACAGAGGTTCACTCTGGAGCAGAAGGAAGATAAAATACTTTGTCCAACTGGCAGGATAGATTCCAAAGGATCATTCAAACTTTCCTGACAGAATCTTTTCGACATATCTTAAAAAACTGTAAAACAAGACTTTGGGGAATTTAACAAATGTACATTTCTACATTGTTTTTCTAGTATTATCAATGTATAATATTATCATCTTTGATTAAAGCAACTTCACATCCTTTGCATTTCTTTTTGCTCAGTCTCAACCAAAGTCCATTTCTGTCCTAAACCACTTACACATGGGTTTTCACCCAAGTATGTAGTTCAGTGAGAGACATTAAGTTATAATGAACTCTCTTTGTCAGGGATTTGTCAATGGCAGTACACAGAGTCCAGAGTTATTATTGCAGATTTTACAGGGAGTATCTGAAATTCTGAAATCTGTAGCTATGACCAAGGAGATAACAACTCCTCCTCATCCAATAAACTAGCAGAGGGCTTTCTGTCATGCACATGGGACTCAGTCTCATTCCCAGATCTTGTTCCTACTACTGTAGCTCTTGCTACAGACACTCCTCCTAATCCTGGTGGCAATTGGGACTTAGTAAAATGTCCATCACACTGGGATCTGGTGTCAAGGCACCAAACCCAAGCCTTCTCGAGTCTTTATCTTGAAGCAAGAGGTCATAAACCTATCCAAAGTTCACTGGGTCAACTGAGGTAACAAGATGGGTTTTGACGGAAAAACCCAAATTTTTGAAGGAAAAAGCTCTGCCTCTTTTTGCCTAAATACATAACACATACCAAAAATACAAGACCTTCCCTACAAAACGTTGCGCTCCAGGAGATTTGAAGACTTACTGTTCAAGGAAGGATTTCTACTGTTCTTCATTTTCTTGATGTACTCCAAAAAAAGTTTCAAGGGCTGTGCCCCTTTGCTACACAATCTGACTGAATGCCACTGGGCTCAGTCTTTTATGTAGATTGGTCTCTGTTTTGTGATGTCAGAGCAAGGGAGATCTTTCCTCAACCCGTGGAGCCAAAACTGAGTGCCATGCATCTCTTTTCCCTCTCCTAGAACCGTACGGTCCCTCCAACTTGTGCTTGAGTTACTGATCAGGTCCATAAACACTGGCCGAGGGAGACTCATCACTTACACACTTTAAAACCAACAGGTCTCAATTTTAAAATGAATCTGTCAGTGTTTTAATGACAATTATTCTTGACTGTTTTGTTTTTTCAAAGATACACTGCCCTCCTGGATCATTCACAGTTATCAGCTATCAGATTTCCCATTATATCAGATGCATGCCATACATGGCCAAGGATGATATCAGCTCAAGTTTGGTTCAAGACAGCTTTATCATCTTGCTTTTTTTTTTTGTTTTTTTGCAATCCAATATTGTTAAATTTGTGACAGATATGGCTCTAGTTTCAACAGTTGTGAGAAGATGAACATAGAGGTTTAGGACTCTCTCCTGAGCTATGCTTTCACCAAAAAATTGGCCAGTGACATTATTCCTAGTGATAGCACAATTAGATTAACTATTTCCAATCCACACTGTAAAAGGACTTGAAGATGTAGAGTATCATCTTATCCTCTTCAGGGAATTAGTTTCCTTTTTGATTTTTATAAACACTTTTTGGTGAAGCTTATCAAATTATACAAACATCTTTGAAATGTCACAAATGAGATGTTTTTGTTTCCACCAAGGGGCAAATGATTGATACTGTCAAGTATTGCTAACATATAGAGCTTAACAGTAGTGTCTGATAAAAGAGTTAGTTAACTGTTTATTTAACTTGATAGGCAATACAATGTGTTCACTACATGTAGACATGAGCTATACAGCTTGCACTACGAGATAGATCCCATACGCTCCATACAAGTTTCAGTCTTCCTTAACCAGAGACTGTGGAATAAGAGATGGGATTCAGGTAGGGTTAACCAGACCAGACCCAGGTCTTCAGGAGGAAGGCAATTCCTGTAACATAATACTGTCCAAACAGTGAGCTGAGATGAAGCTGAACTGTGAGTACTGAGGGAAGCAGTACTGAACTCTAGGTAAAGAGAGTATTCTGTTCTGAAGGGAAAACAGTCTACTGTGGTGTTTGTGTGAAGCTATAATAAATATAAATATTTTAAGAAAGGCTAGAATCAGACTAGTTTGTCTTCAGGCCTGTGGTGATCACCGCTTGTTCCCACAATACAAAAAAGGAATATTCAACAACTTCTTACACTTGCTTTGAACCATTCTGAACACAAACTCCCTTATTTCAATCAAATGAATTAACTCCTATTTGAGTTCTACTACTATTCAAGTCTACCAAGAGTGTATTCCCTAAACAATTATCATACTTAAAAGCATCTTTCACCCACAACCTTGGGAAAAAAAAAAGACTAAAAGATGAAAGAAATGTCTGAAATTATTTTATAAAACAAACTGTAAATGCGTAGTAAATAACACACACATACAATTGTATAATAAGAAATAGAGGAATGTGTGGCATTTCAGTGCAACTGGTCAATACATGAAACTACAATTTTATTAATTTTAAGCCAGCAGGAACTACACTTTGAGACAACATACATTTACTGATAAAAGTGAAAAAGGCCCCGACATAATCCTTTTCAACCCTAGATGTGGCGGTCCTTGCAGACATTCTTTACTCGCACAAGCCCAGTCTTCAACGGAGCTGTTCTCTGAGCTGAAAACTGCAGCACAAGTTGTTTCCAGCAACTGCCTCAAGCAAATTAATCCTATACTGACTGACCCTTTGAGGGTGGTTCCCTGTGGAATTGTTCCTCCACTATTTTCCTTCCTTTTATGAGATCTCAAATGCTGTTTTCACAGCACTTAATAGCTGTGCTAGCCCAGGACTCTCACCCTTATACTGTTAAAGTTTGATTTGAAAGCCTGCCAGCTTCCCCTGATACAGCCATTGTGCGAAACATGGCCGTGTCGGGGTTAGGTTTTTTTTCACTTTTATCAGTAAATGTATGTTGTCTCAAAGTGTAGTTCCTGCTGGTTTAAAATTAATAAAATTGTAGTTTCATGTATTGAACGGTTGCACTGGAATTCCACATGTTCCTCTATTTCTTATGAAATTATTTTATATCATTTGAAAGTGTTCTACTGGTGAGAGAATTCCTGAAACAGAACTGGGTTGTATTTCAGTCGATTTTGGGTAAGAAAGCTTACAGAAAATATACCTATACTGTTATGGGGCTAATTATGTTACATTCATCAGCCACACCAGTGGATTGTAAAGAAATATGCTACAGGAACCAGCAGCGAGTTGATGGAATTCTTTAATAAAATTATTTATTTATTTATTTATTTATTTATTTATTTATTTAACAGTTTTATATACCGACCTTCATAGTAAATAACCATATCGGATCGGTTTACAATTAACAAGATACAATAATACATTTAAAACCAATAATACATTTAAAAACAATAATACATTTAAAACCTCAGGTCTAACTAGAGAACTCCACAGGCCTTTATTTCCTTTGTCTAGCTTGTTGATAAGATATATTTTAAATCATTCAATTATTAAAATATAGAATGAATTGAAACCACTTTCATCTGATGCTGCAGGCCAGTAAAGATAATACAAAGTTAAAAAAAAATCTTCAATGCAGTTTTCTGACACCACCTCCAAATTTAACAAACCATCAAAACCATCCATTCTTCAGAGGAATAGCCCATTTTACAGATTTTGACAATTATACACCTAGTCTTTCTACAATGTTCAATAATTTCCCTTTATAGTCTCCAGGAAACCATGCTTCAGAAGACACCATAAGCACGCAAGCATTATGAAATCTGTTATGATATCCAGCCTATAAAAGGCCCCTCAGGTACAAACAGATTGTGAGCCCTTTGAATGTATCTGTATGCAATCCGCTTTGAAGTGCCTGAAAAGTTGGAATGTGAGGATAACTGAGCAAAATTTTATGGGCTAGAGCAAGAACCATGCTGGCTCCAGCCTTTTCTCATGCAATTTCACCTTTTATTAATATAGGCAGCAGATAATACTAGCAATAACTGCCAACCTTCGCAGAATACGCACCTCACAACTTCTCAGAGAGGGTCAGGAGCTCCTACTCCTGCAGACATGGGGGCCTCCTGATCCCAGCTGGGCTCTGCCTCTTAACCTGCCCAGCAGGGTCCCACCCACAGAGGCCTTCTCCCTCTATGGGATTTAAGGTGGACCAAGCACCTAGCCTAGTCCTGCACAGGTTAAGGAGGAGTAGTAAGGCCACTCCTTCACATGGAATATAAATAACATCAAATAAATACCAAAAAAGTAAATGACCTTCAGCTCCAGAAGTGATGTGGTCAGATTGTTTTATAATATCCTTTACATTTTATACTCACTTAAAATCTTTTTCTACAATAGGTAGTTGCATTAACCATTTTACTAGGGGCACGATTGATTTAAACGTACAAGGGGAAGAATGGGAGAGTGCTAAAGGCAATTTAGATTTTACTTCTACTGATGATTTACTAAAGTCTCTTTAGGAGAATTTAACCGTGATATTAAATAAAATTTCCCCAATTAAATTATTTGTTTTGCCGTTAGGACAGAAACGGGTTCCATGGTTTTCTGCGGCCCTAATCAAGCAGCATGCTGAAAAGAAATGCGTAAGAAGAAGAGGCAGTTGCTGAGACAAGAATTTCTAGATGCTAGAAGCCAATATAGGCAAGAATTAGAGGGAAATCAGAGGGAGCATTATAGGAATCAGCTTCATGTTTCTTTCAATCATTCTCAAGCATTATTTAATTTAATATCACATTTGACTGAACCAATAAAGTTTAAGGGCAATACAGTTTTTCTGCTTATTGTAGGGATAAGTGACCAAAATAAGATTAGGGTTAAATACTGTTTCTCAGTCTCAGCTAATGATTCTAAATCCCAGAGATGGCTATACTTAGCCTAACTTTGAGCCTGTTGCCTCCACTATGGTTGCAAAAATGTTATTTTTGAAAACCTTATTTAGTCCCTTAGATGTGTGCCCTCTATGGGTTCTGTGTAGTTTAGGTGGGGAAATGTTAAGGACCATTACTATGTTAGTTAATAGTTCCTTGGAAGAAGGGAAATTGCCATCCCAGCTCAAGAGAGGGACTGTGTGTCCTTTCTTGAAAGCCATGCATCTACGCGCCTTAATGATCTCACCAGTTATCGCCCAATTTCAGTCCTTCCCTCGTTAGGAAAAGTTCTGGAAAGAGTGGTACTAAATCAGTTAATGAGCTATGTTGAGGATAAGACCTTGCATGAGCGTCAGGGCGGGTTCAGGAAAGGGCATGGAACAAAGTCCTTGCTGATCTCCTTTTCTGACTTTGTTTTGAGAGAACTGAACCAGAAGTGAGAGGTTATACAGTAATAGTAATAGATGTATTCTCAGCCTTTGATTCAATCTCCCACAGGATATTGGTGCAGAGGTTAGGAGAAGAAGGTATTGGTGGGAAAGTTTATCAATGGTTCAGTTCTTAGAGGCCACAAACACAAAGAGCAGTGCTGCGAACCTATATGAGGACAACTCTAGAAATCACAAAAGGTATCGCCTCAAAAATATCTCTATTTCAAGGTTTTTCACCATCCATAGATTATGTATATATTAATGAAACAACGGGATCGCATCAGCAAGCCTCTTGACGACGTGCTCGGTGCAACCAAGCCGTCCGGTCTTATCTATCACTTGCGACCCGTTGCTGGAAAGTATTTGTATCGTGTTTGCCTTCCGGCAGTCTCAGCAAAAATTTTTGTGTATGAATTAGAGGACCATTAGGACCATTAGAGGACCAGTTCTTAGAGGACCATTTGCAACAGGTCAGAATAAGTGAACAGAGCTCTGGTTGGGACCCAGTGACATTGGGTGTCCTCTAGGGCTCCTCCCTATTCCCAGTGCTTTTTAACTTTTATCTGCTCCCACTCTATGGTTTGCTTCAAGAGCTAGGGGTTTTCTTTATGATTTATTCAGATGACATTCAGATGATGTTTCCGGTGAGGGGGGCTTGGGAGGATATGTTTGCTACTGTTCAGAATGTCTTAACAAGAGTAAATGTTTGGATGAATACAAAATAGCCTTTTACGAAATGTTTCCAAAATGGAGTCCCTCCACATATCAAAGGATACTACAGTTAATTTTCCGGTTCATTTACCGCTTGACAGTTTGGCTATCCCTATATTGGCTTCAGTAAGGAGTTTATGGATGTAACTGATTTTTCATTGTCCATTGTTGTGCAAGCTGAGTTTTTTCATCAGTTGTGCCACTTGAAGTACATTCTAGATAAAGATGTTATTCAGGCTTTTGTTTTTTCCACTTTTGACTACTTTAAGGCCCTATATTTGGGGCTAACAAAATGTCATCTTAGGGCATTGCAGTAAGTCTTAAATACAGCCGCCTGTTTGCTAACCAAGACACCTTTGAAAGACCATATCACCCCAGTGCTGAAGGCCCTACATTGGCTTCCAATTATCCAAAGAATTAAGTTTAAGGTTTTAACTTTAGTATTCAGAGCCATTCATGGCAGGGAGCAGAATACCTGAGGACATTGGTCTGTTGGTACCCCCTGGCTCAAGCCCTGAGATCAGCACAGGGCTCTTAGCTTTCAGTTCCGGGGCTAAAACTGCTAGGCTGCAAGAAACTAGACATCAGGCCTTCTCCTGGGCTGCTCCATCTTTGTGGAATAGTCTTCCTGGGGAAATTCACCAACTACAAGAATATTGTAACTTTAGGAAGCAGGTTAAGGCCTACCTATATTGTAAAGCATTTGAACCTACCTGAGGTTGTTCTGTATGTTTTAATTAATTGTTTTTTTATTTATACATTTGTAAATTTATTTTTTTTTTATTTATTTAGAGTTTTTATATACCGGCAATCATGAAAACATATCTTGCTGGTTTACATAGAATGGGGGTGCAATAAAATACATAGAACTTAAGAACAAAGAACTAGAACTGTGGTGACAGAAGGTACAGTTACATTTAACAATATATATTCTATATATGTAATCTTGTAAACCGCCCAGAACAGGTGTCTATGAATGGGTGGATAATAAATTGCTGTAAACCGACAAAACAAAATAAATAAATAAAGTTGCTTGTACTTGCATACATGTTATTTTTAGATACATCAAAAGTATGTGCATTTACACGCGCAAAATTGGGACAGTCTAGAGGGCTTCAGGAACGGAACCAAGTTATGCAGATAAGTTGCTATTTTATTAAAGATTTATGCAGGTACATTTGGAAGCATTTTTACAATTTTGTACCAGCTAATTAACTAGAGTAGCTAATATCCAACTTGTCCTCTGCTATTTTTTGGTGGAGGTCTGGGTGAACTGCGGCAAGTTTAGTATGAGGAACTAAGAAGATCTCAATTACCTGGAGGACTGGGTGAACTGGTAGAGGTATTGACAAACTGGTGATTTCAATTACATGCTCGTGTTTTAAAATATACCTACTTCTGCACATAAATCTGGGTTTAGGGACGGTAAACTTCAAACCGGTGTGCAGGCACATGTATACATGTTCATCGGTCCAGGCCCAGGTACGCAGCCATTTTATAAGATAAGTGCATATATGCGTGCATGCTATAAAACAGCCTGACTCTGCGCATGTGTGCGTGCAATTTTAAGTGGAAGCGTAACTATGCCGTTTTTATCTTGTAAATGGGGGGATGTTAAAAGACACATGCACCAACGCCATTACCGGTTTTCCCAGTTCGCCCAGGTAAATGATAGGAATTCCAGCTCCCCTAGTTTAATAACCTCCCTTATCTCCTGTTAGACCCTACCATTAAAACCCAGCTGATATGCCTATAATTTTTTGTTTTATATCTTACATGTCTTCCAAAGCAGAAGTAAAGTTAAAATCCAGGAACGCCCATGCCCTTCCCAGATCATGCCACGCCCCCTTTTGGGAATTTTTCATTTGTGCATGCAGCGGCAAGTATGCGCGCAACCAGGCAGCTTTTAAAATCCGCTCAGCACGCGCCAGCCTAACTTGTGCACATATCTCCTGGTTTTGGCACACATTAGGCTTTTAAAATTCACTTTACGCGAGCAAATTATATTTTTTCACCATAAAATACAGACATGTATGTTTATTAAAATACAGAAAGTATATGCTTTCAATACATTGCAGGTATTTCGCATCACCAGACATATGCATATTTTATAATCTATGTGTACCAGATATGTAGGTTATAAAATTCTGTAGATATTTGCACAGCCACATATGCACATATATGGGGCCATGCAGAGTTCTTTGAAAATTACTCTCATAATCTAATATGAATTTTTTTTATTGTGTGGGTATGTGATGTTTTATTTGATTTTATGTTTTATACATCGCTTTAGCAAATCTTTTGAATCGGTAAGGCAACTCAAATTTTATTAAATAAATAAATATGTAGGACAATTCATTCATTTTGAGTTCAATATAATGTTCAGAATGTATTTTCTAATATGTATTGAGAAAACATACCTCATACCTTCAGATAACACTGAAACCTAGGATATTTATTTATTTATTTATTTATTTATTTTTAACTTAACAGTGTCACTTAATCAGCTCTATTCTTTTAACTTTAGCCTTAATAGGCTATATTCATATGGCCACACAAGGCTGGATAACTTTAAACCTAACCAGCAATATTCAAAAGATAGCTGGTTAGGTTTAAAGTTATCTGGCTAAAAATAGGCAGATAATTTTAATTAGGACTATTTAATGGGACATTTACCCAGTATAACTTGACTGGCTAAATTAGTTAGATATTTTAAGTTATCAGTTCTACTTTTTTTTTTTTTTTTTTTAATATTGGCCTCATCAGTTTCCACTCAGAATAAAAAGAGCCTACTTTCTGGAATATGCACATCTATGGTCGGTGTACATGCATGGATCCAAAAATACCCATGTACTCCCAACACATCCTGAAAATTTGGTGTGGATAGGGCAACAAAAAAACTATTAGGGACACACATACACACTGCAACCTCATAACTTTCATTTCCTTTGGAAAGTAGGCTTATTGTGGACCTGATCACAGTTACCCAAAAAGTCAAAGATAACACTTCTTCAAAGGAGAAGAGTAATTTCTTTTCCCTAAGAAACCAGTAATTGCTAGGGATAAAACCAAATAAATGATTTCTTCTGTGAGCAAAGAAAGCTGATAAGACTTGGAACTCTTGATTTCTGGTTGTATAGAAACAAGTCCTTGTTTATTTTACTTTTATATGAGTGCTCTTCAAATTGCTGATTTAAATTACAAGTAACAGCAGACTAAGGGTGAAAGTGTATTTGCCTTAAAGCTGTATCTGAGAAACTGTATTGTGTTTGGAACAGTGGCAGTCTGCACATTTAAAATCCAATTCATGCTGAAAAGTCTCCATTCTGACATATCCTGGTAAATATTTTGTTATACCTCCCCATAACATGTGTGTCACAACACAGAAAAATCTCAGATCTGTTCTGTATTTCCTTTTTTCTGCTTTCAAATTAGTTAAATCAAAATAAGGGGTATTCCCAAAGCTATTTACCTGGGTAAACAGCAATATACCAGGATAAATTGGCCTCAGTTAGGCTAATAGTATGTCTGGGAGTTCACAACATGCATACCTTTAGCCAGATTGTGAGGAGGTACATTATGTTCCCTACAGAAAACATAGGTGTAAATGTATTTGGGAATGTTGTACCCATGTAGTCAATTTTCAAAGAGAAACTATATAGGTAGTTTGTTTTTTTTAATTTGCTAGAAAGTATATTTGAAATAATGTGAACTATTCATAATTCTTTCACTTCTCTGCACTCCACACCTACTCCCCCCAACCCAAAAAATACAAGTCCAAAGAATGGCTACTTTTAAGAGGAGAAACAATGCGGAAAGCACAAAGATGTGCACGACCAACATTTTCTTTTCGTTTTCTTTTGTTTTTGGTTCGCTTTTTGTGCAAATCTAATGTCTGTGGGAGTTTGATATATTTTGTTTCTATTCATTTGGGAAAACAGTGCACCCAATTTACAAACAGGGTACACAATTTGCAAATATGGCATAGTATTTTCCAAAACAATTTTTGTGGTTTTCAGGGCTATTTCCAATTCATTTCAGATTTAACCAAACAAAAATGACCATTTTTGGTTTGAAAATACCATACATTTTTAAACAAATGCACTTCCCTGGTATTTGATAAAATAGTTACTAGCTTTTAAATCTTTAAACACGTGACAAGTCTGTAATAATATGGAGTTGATTAAATGCATCCAATACTGCTTTCAACTGGGGAGTTGAAAGAGTTTTCAACTGGGGAGAGATTGGCCTTGTTCTCCCAGCAGTTTTTTATTTATTTTTTTTACTTAACTGGCTACATGTATAATATAATTGATACAGTGTCAAGTTATCTGTATAAACTTACCTGGATAACTTTAAGAAAGTATACTCAGAGGCATAGCCTAGTATATTCAGTGGGAGACTTGTCTCGAAGTCAGGGTCTTTTCCATACCAACACTGGCCGTCCGTAATCTATTCAGTTTAAATACAAGGAGGTTCTCTACGACAAGGGTAGGCAACCCTGGTCCTCAAGATATTGGCATACTGTTAGGATTTCAGCTGCTATGCAGCCTTATCCTACCTTCTTGTCTCCTGCAATATCACCTCCCCACCAGCAGAGGCCCTCAGTAAGCCTCACCTCTAGTCTTGTCCAGTTCCTCCTCACTGTCTTTACCATGCCCAAGCCCCAGCCTTATGTAAACCCTATCTTGCCAGAAGCTCCCTATCTTCTCATGGTGTCATTTCTGGCTCTGTGACCTGACCCTTTTATTCTTGTCTTGCCTTGTGGACTACATGCATTCTGCCTTACCTTGTGGCCTATGGGCCTTCTTGCCTTGCTTTGTCGGGGCCTATGGGCCTTTTAGTATCTTGCCTTACGGCCCTTGGGCCTAACATGCCTTGTTCCCTGTCTTGAGGCCTCTGGCCTATTCTCTCTTGTATCCTGTCTTGGGGCCCTCGGGCATATTCTGTCTGTTCCAAGTCTTGCTACCTTTGGGCTTTCATGTTCTGCATTTCCCTTGTCTGTCTTGTCTAAGTTCTGCCCTACACACCCCTTCTCCATGTTTGTGGAAAGAATCTCATAGCACAGCAAGGACCAAGCACCACCTGTTAGAAAATGGAGGCAGAACACTGCCAGAAAGCAATCAAAGTGTGTGTGATGGCACCCTCCTCGATAGTGTCCCATAGCATCCTAACATTTGAAACAGATGAGGAGCTGACGCGACAATGGCAGACCCACTTACCTCTGGCACGGCTGTGCATGGCACCTGACTGACAGAATGCCATTTACCTGCACCGCAGGCACTTGAGGAGCATGTATATGCTCCTCAAGTGCCTGCCTGGCACCATGCGACTGGAGCCCTTACGTGCCATAGGCATCAACGGGTGCCGTCGTATGCCATAGTCTCCATGGGTTCATGATGCACCAGAGTAATGGCATCAAGTCCCATGGGCCTTGATGCAGTGGTAGCAACTTCAAGGGTCATTGCGCCCTCTGCTCCTCGGTGCCATTGGGGGTGTGGATACAACTCAGTGCCATCGAGGGGAGCAGCCAACTCTTGGTGCCCTCGAGGGGAGCATGTATATGCTGTACCGGACCATGCATATGTTCAACTGTTACTAGTGCCACTGGGGCGCTGACCATGTAGTCTATGGTGGTGGCTGGCTTTCTGTGATTCAGTCCCTGAAATGCAGTCCTGAAGGATCATCGCCCTTTCCATCATGTAAGTGTCAGGCAAGCCCAGGGTGATTGGTGGTGCCCATGGTGCCAATAGATGTATTGTCGCTCACCCGTGACAGATCGCCTCTAAGGCACCACACAATGTACCCCCCAATTCAATAATGCCTGACCGCCATACAGGTGCTCGACCCATTTGGCATATAATGCCATCAATAGTGCCCCAGGCGGCTTCAAGTGTCGAGAGCCTGGTGGCACAGATGGTGCTCATGGTACCAGAAGGCACAGGGGATTTGCTAACCCCAAAGACTGAAACATTTTGATGGTCAACATTACCAATGAAGATCCCAATGCCCGAAGGAGTTGATGGTCCAGTGGTACTGATTATGCCTGTGATGCCAGAAGGCAGAGGCTGTGCGGCACCATCACGCCACATCAATGCCCAAAGAAACTGATGACAACCAACACCATTGATAGTTGTCCTTGCCTCCCTAGGGCGTCAATGTTCTGAACTCGATGGTCCCTCGCTGGCACCCTTGGCTAACTATAACCTCAACAACAACTACAGCGCTTGTCCACACCAATAGTGCTTGAAGCCTGGCAGTGCCCCTGATGCCAGACTCCAGTGCCTCTGAATGGTGGCTCAGGGTACCTGAGAATGTTGGCATTCATAGTGCCTGATGTCTGTACGCCATCAATTGCACACCATGAGGCCCCTTGGTGCCCCATCCGGTCACCGCAGAGGGATCATTGGCCCAATGCTCAATAGCCTCGAGGGCATTTGACCATGCTGAACCCTGGATGCCTTGGCACTCAAGGATGTCTTGGATCGGTGGTGACCCTGGCACTCGATGGTACAGAGGCCATCCAAGACACGAAGCTCTAGTCATCCAAGGGCTACTGTGGCACTCAAGGGGCTCTCAGGACCCCCGCACCCCAATGGCTGATAACCTCGAGTGGGGCCAGGGTGCTTGATGGTGATCCCAGTGCCTCCTAATGACAAGGGTGCTCGACAACGTTGAGAGCGGTCACACAGGGCATTGTAAGCAACTCACCTGATGGCCTTCATAGTGCTCAAGGACATCGGTTGCAACATGCCTGATGACCTCCATGCCCCTCAGGTGCATCATGGGCAGCCCCACCCCTCGAGGGCACCAAGAGTTGGCCGCTCCCCTCGATGGCATTGAGGTGTATCCACACCCCCCAATGGCACCGAGGAGCAGAGGGCACAATGACCCTCGAAGTTGCTACCACTGCATCAAGGCCCATGGGACTTGATGCCATTACTCTGGTGCATCAAGAACCCATGGAGACTATGGCATAAAAGGCACCCGTTGATGCCTATGGCACGTAAGGGCTCCAGTCGCATGGTGCCAGACAGCACCCCTGGTTGATGGCCCTTACCGCATCAAAGGCAACTACACACTCAATGGCATCGAGCCATGGCACCACAATGGTGTCAAGGGTAACGCTCTGTAGTTTTGGTCCCTGGCACGGTCCTGATATCGACATGTCTAATTATCGGTGCGCTGGCATGCAAATGCGCGGACAACCGATACAGGGCATGGTAACGAAGGTGCAGTAGTAACGCTGCCTGCTCAGGCTCCTGCTCACCCTCTCTCACAAGGAAACTGCAGCACCATCCCTAGCAAGCAGAAGGGGAGGCTACGTCATCCAGGGCTTCTGCCATGGCGACTAGTTCCTTAGAATGTGGGGGAGGATGAGCTCTCCATCCCACAGGAACAAAGCAATCCTTGATCCTTTCACTGTCCAAGTCTCAATCGATGCCGATGGACTGGTGAAACACAGAACTCCTGCCCAGCTAGAAATCAGGCGAGTCCCAGGCTCAGCAGCCTACACTGTTCTCTCACAGACTGAATTCTGTCAGTCCTGCCACCACCGGACAAAGGCATAAAAACAGACAGAGCAAGGAGAGGACACAGAAACTAAATTGTAGGTGCAGTATTTATTTTCTAAGGAATAGAATTAGACTCTGCCAGGCTGAACAGCAACTAAGGCCCGCCATGCAACTGTCAGAGTTGAAAGGAGAGAAAAATAAAATAAAAAAATAGTAAGTAAGGTAAAAGAAATAGAAAAAAAGCTGCAGCTCCAGAAAAAATCACAACAAAACTTGTGAGGAGAAAGCAAAGCTGAATACAGTGACTGCACAGTTCCATGGAAAAAAAAAAAAAGACTAAGGGACTCTGCCTAGGGGGCAGGGTATTAACTACAGCTGCACATGCTCAGTACAGCATGTTTGAAAGCTCTAGAATCTTTCAGTTCAAAATTCCAGGCTGGACTCCCTCTGATGATGTCACCCATTGTGTGAGGACTACTACCATCCCACTTGTCCTCAATGAAAATAAGAGTACTCAGTTGATTCAGAACCAGACAAGACAAAACAAGAGTAATGATGGGGACTCTCTCTGAAATAATTCCTTGCTGGATCTTGATGTTAAGGGATGTCAAATTGCCTGTTGGGTTTGGGAGGAAGGAAGTTGTCATCGCCACTTCGACTCTTGGTCGAAGTGGCGATGACTCCTCCCACGGGGAGGGGCCCCGTGGGGAACCTCAACAATAGGCTAGACTCAATAGCAAGCAGACAGAGGAAAGGAAGCTTTTTATACTGCTGTGATGAAGATGATACTTGTCCAAGGAACGGACAGTGCCGTAATCCAGCGATATCACAGTAAGGCTCCAGATAGTCTCAGCAGTAATGTAGTTGATGATCTTACCCAGATGTAGCGAAGGTCCGGTAGTGTTCCGCAGCACGGGATAGGCCATGAACCTGCAGGGTGGAGCGAGGAGAGCTTGGAGCGTAGAAGTACTCACAGGGTAGCAGCGATGACAACTTCCTTCGGTAGTCGAGTGAAGAGGAGGACCCGTGGTCCGAGGTGCAGGATACCCAGAGCAGGATAGGCCCTCGAGGAGCGAGTACCTAGGAGCACCGAGGGTACCTGGAATAAAGCAGACAAGACCCCCGAGGGGCGGGTGTCCTGATGGTTAGGCTGAATAACCCCGGAGGGCGAATAGAAGCGAGGGGCCCCCGAGGAGCGGGTACCCAGAGCTTCAGTAAGTAGCGAAATACCCCAGAGGGTAGTGAGAAATCCAAGCGAGCAGCTTAGAAGCGGTCAGAGTAGCAAAACTGAAGTCCTTGCTAACTTGTATAGGAGCAGAGGTTTAAATACCCGGAGGTACTGACGTCATGCGGTGGGGCCGCCCCCGAAGTTCCCGCCATGACGTGCTTAAGAACGTGGGCAGCTTGCACGCCCTAGGAGGCCTCAGGAAGAAGCATGGCAGATGGGGACACCAAGGGTTCAGCAAACAGCAGCGAAGGCAGCCATCCTTCCGAAGGAGGAGGAGGAGAAAGGTAAAAGAGAGGTGAGGCAGAGTGGTCGCAGCCATCTGCGACCGAAGGACGCAACATTGCCCATCTTCATAATTCAGATGGAGTGTAATTTTCTGCATCTTTATTATGAACTTGATAGACTTGATCACTCCAGGTTTTAATACAACAATAATACAGAAAGGAAAAAGATAGGGAGGAGTTTCCCCTTCTAGAAACATTTTTTTTCAAGTTCTCACTTACTAGCATTTGTTTTAGTCCTCTCCTTTATATTTTAATTGACACCAACCTTTAGCTAGCTGTCCCATCTGTATGCTACCTGCTTCCTATCAGAGAAAGTGATATTGCTTAACTGTAATGACAGCAGCACAACAAATCACAACCCACTCACCTCTACTAGAAGTTGTTCTCTACTGTTAATACATCTTAGTTATATTTATTTATTTTATTTATTCACAAAATTACTATACGACAGTCATATCACTCTTGTGTTCAACATGGTTTACATCTCTTGTACAATTTTCATAAAAATAACAACACAATAATTCAGTCTCTTAAAAAGTACACTCATTAAAACAGTAGCCGCCAATTGACTGGCTATAAAGTAAACTGAGGAACAGGAAGTCTGGCAACACATGGGAAACCCTCATGCATTCCTACAAGCTTTCCTTAAGAGCTCTGAAAATGTCCTCCATCGTGTCAGTTCTTGCGATTCAACCATGTAGCTCATTAGACCTGCTTAGCAGAGAATATCTCTGCTATAAACAGCAAACTCCTTCAAGGAGCATTAGGCTCAGTATTAACATTGTGATACGTACATTCTTTCATAGTTAAATGAGATATTTAAAATGACACTTGTAACTTGTTTCTGATTAGCCTCATAGAAAACCTGAAATATGTAGAGGCATTTACTTTTCATGCAAAAAAAAAAAGTGTTATGATTAGCAGAAATCACAACTTCTGCCTGAGCATGTTAGCTAAGTCCTATAAAGCAACATAAACCTCTCAATACTAATTAAAGAAAAAAACAAAGGTTTTTTTTTTAATGAATCAGCTAAATAATGCTTACATTCAAATGTATATGGTTCTAGACAGAAAACCTAAAGAAACTGGCATATTTCCTGTACATACTGTGAGGTGTAATAAATGTAAGCACTAATTAGAAAACACACTCATAACACTTTGCAGCAAAATGAAGAAATTAAACCAGCCACCAAAATATGTTAAAGGTCCCAAAGTACATGAACATACCCACACTTCAAAATGCAGTAACAGATTTTACCTCTATTTGTTCTAAAGTGTCTTGCAGCTTTGAATTCAATTCACTGAAATAAAAATGATAAATTACTGGTTAGTTCAGTTAGTTTCTCTAGATTTCAAGATACTAATGTATCACTGCTTACATTCTCCCAAAAAACAAGTACTCTTAAGACCCTACAGTAGACATCTCTGGTCCCTCAGAGCCACAAACTGGTCAGATTTTCAAGATGTCCACATTATATATTCATGGAATATATTTACATGCACCACCTCCACTGCATGCAAATGTATCTCATGCATACGACTATCCTGAAAACCCAACTGGCTGGTGGCATTAAGGACCACAGTTGCCTGCCCCTACACGAGAAACACTTGTGTTTTGTCAAACAAGTAGTTGATCTAACCCTGGAAGTCAAGTCATATAATAATTAGATTACCGTATATGATCCAACTTTAAAAAAAATTCTAGTGTAACACAGGATCCATATAGAAGTCCAAATTCCACTAGCCTGAACATGCATCTGTGATTAATGGTCTACAAAACTTTGTTTTCTTTGCTGCCACAGTAAGTCATGAAAGAAACTTAAATTTTAATTCAGTGGTAGTTAAAGATACTATAGATAATTCCTACATAGGTTAAAAAATAAATAGCAAAGAAATTCACATACCTCACTAGTATTCTGACTACAAAGCAAACTCACAGGCAAAACTGTTCGCCAACATATCTATTCAATATGAATACCATATGACAAACCTAATGACATTACTATGTCCAAACATTCAGATTCACTTTAAAAGAGGCACTGCTTCTTTCTGCACTGCCTCCATACCTTTTTGAACTATGGTTTCCAGAACTGGATACAATATTCAAGATGAGGTCTCATCAATGACTTGCACAAAAGCATTTTCACCTCTTTTTTCCAACTGGCTATATTTCTCCTTATGCACCTTAACATTCCTTTGGCTCTGGCTATTGACTTTTCATGCTGTTTTACAACCTTCAGATTACTAGATATCACAACTCCAATTCTGTAGATATAATTCTTACCTCTCCCAATCATATACTGCTCTATTTCTGTACCCCTAATCGCATGACACTATATTTTTTTCCATTGATTCTTAGCTGTCAAGTGTGGTAACCTATGCAGAAGTAAAAGGGTTAAACTATAACTGAAAATAATTGGAAAAGGCAAGATGGAACAGGCTGACTAAATGCTTAAGGTTAAAACTATAAAAAAAAATGTGTCCGGTCTCCAAATCATCTTCTGGTTATGACAACACTTATCTAGTTCCTGAAATTATCCTAAGCTTTAGATGGTTTGCTCTAATTGGTAGTAATAACATAGTTGTCATATTTACCATTTTATGTAATAACCCCAGGAAAAACAGTATAAGAGTAACTCAGGAGAGAGAAGATGGAAGAAAGGTCATATGGGAAATGGCTGTTAACAGGATTCAAAAGAAAATATAGGAAGAGAAAGTAATGAACCACATGAGAGCAGAAAAGTGAGTAGGAACTCACAGGCCAAACAAGAAGGAAACCAACAGTTAAATACAGAACAATCCTAAAAATAGCAGAGGATAAGAACTTGTCTGTAGAAATGACACATATTCATAAACTAGTCCTAAATCTAAAACATGAAGCTTAACCAATTAGGAAGCAGGTGTATCAGTCTGGAATTATTTAACTTTTTCTTTGCTTGCCGGTAGAAGCTGTTATTTTCAATAAGAAATATATAAGGGCTGTTCTTTATTCTAAGAGGAACCTTGCTTGATGAATCTGCTGTAGTGTTTAAAAATTAGATTTACCTGTCCTATCTAGTCCATTATACAAACCTCTCTCTATAGAGGTGGAGTAAGTGAACCAAAGGTATTAGCAAATGGAAAAAAAGAATAAAACTAGTTGAGATCTGGTGAAAAACATCCTAAAGGTGGGAAAGAAGGCAGAAGTGCTGATTGCTGGAGATTTTAATCTACAGGATGTAGACTGGAGAATCCCTTTTGCGGAATCTGCAAGAAGTAGAGAGATAGTGGATGCCCTTTAAGGGGCTCTGCTCAAACAAATGGTAATGAAACTCACGAGGAAGGGTGTGCCACTCGATCTAGTGCTCAGAAATGGAGATGTCGTCTCTAATGTCCAGACAGATGTCTGCCTGAGCACCAGTAATCATCAGACCATATGGTTTGATATTACAAATAAGATTCAGAGAAGTCACACGAAAACCAGCGTTTTAAATTTCAAAAATACAGACTTTAAAATAAATAGGGATGTACCTAGAGGAATAACTAGACGACTGGGAGAAAATGGGCAAGTGGAACAATAGTGAGGCAAATTAAAAGGAGTTATTACAAAGGCAACAAATCTATATATTAGAAAAGTAACAAAAGTGCAAGGAAAAAGAAAACAATTTGGTTCTCAAAGAGGTGGCTGAAAAAGTAAAGGCAAAAACAACAGCGTTCAAGAAGCATAAAAGATCCCAAAAAGAGGAACAAACAGAACAATACCTGGTGAAACTGAGGGAAACGAAGAAAAATCTAAAAGCAAAAGGTCAAGTAGAAGAAAGAATTGTCAAACAGGTAGAGAGAGGTGACAAAACATTTTTCAGATATATCACAGAAAGAAGGAAGGCTCGAAGTGCTATAGTGAAATTGAAAGGTGACAAGGAGCAATGTGTAGAGACAGGCGAAGAAATGGCAGAAATATTAAACAAATATTTCAGTTCCATGTTCACTAAAGAAGACTCTGGAGAAGGACCATTGCTGATTGACAAGTCTGTAGATGGGAATGGGGTAGACAACTCCTTTTACAGAAGAGAATGTACAGGAAGAGCTAGGAAAACTGAAAGTGGATAAGGCCATAGGGCTGGATGAGGTACATCCCAGGATACTATGAGAACTCAGACATATCCTGGCAGGTCCACTGAAAGACCTGTTCAATAGATCCCTGGAAATGGAAGTGGTACTGCGTGATTGGAGAAGAGCAATTGTGATCCCACTTCACAAAAGTGGAGGCAGAGAGGAGGCTGGAAATTATAGGCTACTTAGATTCACCTCTGTGGTAGGAAAATTAATGGAGACTCTACTGAAAAAAAGGATAGTGATCTATCTACAATCCAGTAAGTTGCTGGACCTGATTCAACATAGATTCACCAGGGGAAGTCCTGTCAGACAAACCTGATTGATTTTTTTGGTGGGCAATAAGAGAATTAGATTGAGGAAGAGCACTACATGCAATTTACTTGGATTTCAGCAGAGCTTCTGGTATGGTCCTGCATAGGAGGCTTATGAATAAGATGAGAATCTTGGGAGATGGTACCATGGTGGTAGAGTGGATTACAAACTGGTTGACTGACAGAAGACTGACAGAAGACAGCGTGTAATGGTAAATGGAAACTACTCTAAAGAGAGAATGGTGTTAAATGCCACAGGTATCGAATTTGGGACTGGTTCTGTTCAATATCTTTGTAAAAGACATTGTGGAAGGCACAGGAAGTTTGTCTATTTGCAGATGACACTAAGATCTGCAACAGACTGGACACATCGGAAGGCATGAAGAGAATGAAAAGTGATTTAGGAAAGCTTGAAGAATGGTCAAAGATTTGGCAACTGGAATTCAATACCAAGAAGTGCGGAGTCGTGTATATCCGGTAAAATGCAGTAATCCAAAAGAATTGTACATGATGGGGGGGGGGGGGGAATAGACTGATGTGCACAGACCAAAAAAGGAATCTTGGTGTTATAGTGTCTGGCGATCTGAAGATGGTGAAACAATGCAACAAGGAGAAAGCTAAATCCAGAAGAATGTTGGGCTGCATAGAGAAAAGAATAACCAATAAGAAAAAGAATGCCCTTGCTTAGGCCCTTGGTAAGGCCTCATCTGAGTACTGTGTTCAGTTCTGGAGACCATATCTCAAAAAGAACAGACACAGGATTGAGGTGGCACAGAGAAAAACAACCAAAATGGATTGGGGTCAGTATCGGAAGACTTATGAGGAGAGTCTGAAGGATCTAAATATGTATACCCTCTAAGAGAAGAGATGCAAGGGAAATATGATACAGACCTTCAGAGACCTGAAAGATTTTAAAGATGCATGAACTTCAAAATGTTTCAGTTGGAAATAAATCAATAGAATTAGGGGTCATGAAATGAAACTCCAAGGGGGCGGGGACTCAGAACCATCATCAGGAATTATTTCTTCACAGTGAGGATGATGAATGCCTCAAATGCCCTTCCAGAGGAGGTGGTGAAGACAAAGAGTCAAATAATTCAAAGGGGTATGGGATAAATACCGTGTATCCTTAAAGCTAGAGGATGGAAATGAAGAAAAGCGTGCATGGGGGTAACTTGTTGGTGTGGCGATTTTTACCCTCAACCAATAAGCTTTGATGCAACTGCAACATTGTTCTCCATTTAAATGGCAGAGGAAAATGGGAATTGGAGTCAGACAACAACCAATGAGAGCCCTGACTTTTATGGTCTGGGGAACTGATAAGCTGTACGGAGCAGTAGTTACTATCCTTAATGGAAGGCATGGGATAACTATCTTTAACCAATAAGCCTTGATGCTTTTGCCGCATCTGCAACATTGCTCTCCATTTTGACGATGGGGGGGGGGGGGGGGGGGGAGGGAGATGAAAGAGGAATTAGACTCATATGACAAGTAACACTGGCCCTGATTTTTATGGTCTGTGATATTGATACGCAGGGATAAGGGAAAAAACACAGGACAGCTTCTAAGGCCAAGACCATAAGTAAAGCCTGTCAAGCAGCACTGTCTAAATTTTCAAGAAGGCTCATTACTTGGTAAAAATTATGCTAGCATTAAATGTTTATGAGTTATCATAAGGCTTGGGGATAACTGCACAGAGCAGCAGTTGTTTCTCTTAAGAGAAACAAGGGAATAAAATGCACAGCCCGGCAGATACTACCATAAGAAGCTTGCTGGGCAGTATAGATGGACCATTTGATCATTTTCTGCTGTCATTACTATGTTATTTTACTATGCATGAGAATCTGTAAATTACATCCATCACAGCTATGCTGGCTTCTGGTCAACCAGTACACTGTGAATAAAACTATTTTGTGTTTATTTATTTAATAAAAGCAAGGAATCCAGAAATATTTCTTCATTTTATTGGGAAGATTTGCAAGGACAAGGCCCTGTAAAATCTTCTATGTATGTGGCATACAAAATGGAAACAAGATGGATGCTTGACCTGTTTTTCTCTATACATATGCTGACAAGCTGGACCTTTCTGACCTCATAAGCAAATGCCTTGTGTGAGGCCACAAACTTATTTGCAGAGTTGTCCTGAAACAAAGAAAGGACTATGTACCTGCAAAAACAGAGCTGGCAAAGCGCCTCTCCTTCTGGAGTTCAGAGCTTTACTGTTCAAATCCCCAGTTTGGTGTTTATGGGCTTATCAGAAAATATGCTTGCTCTGCAAAATCTGTTCAGTATCAAGTTAACAAAGGATGACCTACAGAATTTGGAAAAAAAAAAACCACCACCACAAGAGTGCTGGACCAATCAAATGGCCAAACTGAAGAAGAACTGTGGTCTCTATTAATGAGCTTAGAAAGGGAGAGGAATATATAAAAGAGGTGAGATAAAGAAACAGGAGCTTCTTGGCAACAGAGAACCTCAGCACACATGCTGACACCTTACTGCCCACTTCTTGCTTGGGGAAGGAACTTTTGCAGTTGTCTCTAAGATGTGCTAGTTTAACACCCAATGGAACAGACACCTCTCCTGTCATGAGGCAGCCACAGATGATCCTCCAGCTGCCAGAAGAAGAGCTTAACACAAACACTGCATGGAAGGTATGGGTATTTGTTTCTACCCAGGGTTTAATTCAGAATGCCACATTGGTACTTTAAGATGCAAATAACATTTGATTTAGTATGCTACTGCTTCACTGGTTTTACATCTGCAGAATATTATTCTATTTATTATCTTTTCTGAATCCCTGAATCATGTACCTTCCGATTAATCAGTTATAGCAGTAAGAGTTTTGTATTAGGTCTAAAGAAATTCCTAATAAAATTCCCATTATCTAAGACAAACAGTATGTTTTATTTTCTAATAAATTCAAACAAAATATGACGGTATAGTCATATATATGAATTATATATAGGCACCATACCGTACTGATTGAGGAAAGGTTTTGGTTACAGGTGATAATGTACAAACCTAGGGGGTCATTTATCAAAGTACAATATGGCGTTTTCGCATGTGAAAAGCACCTTTAACACTTGCAAAAACACCATAACGCATGGTGCGATGCAAATCAGGAAAAGGGGAGGAGTTTGGGGCAGGAATTATGGCCAAGTGGGCCAGATAAGATTTGTACAATGTTCTCTCAACCTAGCTGGATGGACTCTCTACCTGGGTAACATCAAGCTAGACTGAGAGAACATTGCACAAATCTCATTTTTGGATGAGTTTCCTCACTCTGAAGGTCATCAAATCTTCACAAGAGAGCACTGTTCTGTTCGTATGTCTCACTTTGAATGTCAAAGTGACCCCTAACCCCTACACTAATACCTAAACCTCACCTCGAGTTATAAGGTGGGCCTCATATAGAGGTATAAATACCTACCTAGTATGAGGGCCTTATAGCTAGGCACTCTCTCCCCCCCCCCCCCCCCAGTGGCTTTAGGCAGGAACTGCAACAATTTGGGTACTTACCGCAAAGTGCGAAAATGTTATCGCACTTGGCGGTAATACCTATGCAAAGCACTAAGAAAGCGCACTTTGCGATAAACAGCCTATTACCTTAAAACACACCCCTTTTCCTATCGCATGCAATATTTAGTTCATTTTGATAAATCCAGGCCTTAGATTGTAAGCCCTCTGGAGATAGGGAAATACCTACAGTACCTGAAGCACTGACAAAATGTGAAAAGCAGAATATAAATCTAAATAAATAAATAACAGAAAAAAAGCTCTGGAATGAGGGTGAAAAGGGTAGACTCAGCAGTAATATAAGGAAATATTTCTTTACAGAGAAGGTGGTGGATGAATGGAGGAGCCTCCCAATAGTGGTGGTGAAGACAAGGACACTATCTGAATTCAAGAAAACACAAATTAAGCACAAGGGATCTCTGAGGGAATTTTATTTATTTTAATTTTTATATTCTGCTTTTCACACTTTTTTCAGCATTTCAAAGCAGATTACATTCAGGTACTGTAGGTATTACTCTATAACAGGGTACCATCAAGCTAGGGTGAGATAACATTGTAGGTATCTCATCTTTGTGAGACTTTCCTCACTCCAAATGATGTCAAATCTTCACCGAGGTGTACTGTGCAGTTTGTACGTTTCACTCTGCATGTAAAACTGGCCCCTAAACCCTAAACCACCACCACTTCACCTCAAGCTATCAGCTGGCCCTCCTATAGTCACATAAATAGTTGAAAACTGTGAAGGCCTCCCCAGACTCTCTCTCTCTTTCACTCTCTCTACTCCACTCCACTCCTCTTCCAAGCCCAGAAATGGCTGAAATGCAATTTGCAAAATTTATAGCAAATTGCGTTACAGTTGTTTCAAGCACATTGCACAGCTTAACGCCAGGAAGTAAGGTATAGATATTTCCAGTGATAAAAACATGTGATAGCATGTGTTATGCTATTGCACAGTGCGATATTTCCCCCTCATTTAATTAATCCCGCCCAAACCCCTCCCTAATCCTGCCCCTTCCTAAAATTTGCATTTGTGCCATACGATAGTAATCTTATCGCAGTTTCATGAATGACCCTATAAGTAAAATGTAGCCTCCAAAGATGAACACAGTACTTAAGATGAGGTCTCACTAGACATCTTATACGATTACTACTACTTCCTTCTTTCAAATTTAAAGATCCACTTTTACTCACACTCATCTTCCCCTTGAACTCCTGAGATAAACTAATCAAGAACAAGAAAACATGTATCTTGCATACCATGTCCGTTCTGAATCCAATGTATAGTAAGCAGAGCGTGAATAGCAGATCTATTTTTAATATTCCGATGTTCAATGATGCAAGGTTTCATGTGTTTAATCATCTTCACAACATATAGAGTTGTATGCAAAAGCTTAGGTATCCCTTGGTCAAATTGTATGTCGCAATGAACTTCTAAGAGAACAGAGGCTAACACAACCCCTACATGGTACAAAGTTAAATACAACACATTTATGCAAATTTTAATGCAAAATTACTATCTGATGATTTTAACATTGAAAATAATAAAACGGTGAATAAGGCATATCCTTGTATATCCTTCCAGTTGATTAATTACTACTTTTAAAAAAAGACCCAAAATATTGACTCAATAGGCCTTCAAGGAGTCAAGTGAAGACAATTTCACTGTTAAACAATAACTCTGACCCTTCTAAAATCACAGATTGTTATTGCTGTTCTGTCTACTTTCAACAACCATAGGCGCCTCTAAGCAGCTGTCTGAATATCTGAAAATGAAGATATTTAATTCTTACAAAGCAGAGGAAAGCTGTAAAAAAAATCTCTAAATGCTTCCAACTAGCAATTTCAACTATCATTTGTATTTTTAGTAAAATATATTTATCTCAGTAAAATCCAATACAATGTATTTCAAGAGAATGGACATGTTGCCTCCTCATGTTAAAATGGTTGGAGAAACCTTTTTTAAAAAAAAAAAGATCCTCTAGACTCACAGATGGAGAACTCAAAAATCAAATAATAGTGCATGTTGACCAATCAGGTAATCAATCCAAGGGAATAGTGCAGTAAGACTATATGAAGAATCCACACAAAGAATCAAAGTTGGTGAAATAAATCTTTTACTTAGTACGGCAACTCCACGATTCAGAAATTACATGTCATCCAATTTTGAACAATCCCCCAACATGGACCCGTGTTTCGCTGTGTGGCTGCGTCGGGAGGGACAGCAGTGAATTCAAATTTCTTAACCAAACTTCGGTGAGTCCCTCCTGATGCAGCCACAAGGCGAAACACGGGTCCATGTTGGGGGATTGTTCAAAATTGGATGACATGTAATTTCTGAATCGTGGAGTTGCCGTACTAACTAAAAGATTTATTACACCAACTTTGACTCTTTGTGTGGTTTCTTCATATAGCCTTAGGGGCGGATTTTAAGAGCCCTGCTCGCCTAAATCCGCCCAAATCCGGGCGGATTTAGGCGAGCAGAGCCCTGCGCGCCGGTGAGCCTATTTTACATAGGCCTACCGGTGCGCGCAGAGCCCCGGGACTCGCGTAAGTCCCGGGGTTTTCTGAGGGGGCGTGTCGGGGGCGGGCCCGAACCGCGCGGCGTTTTCGGGGCGTGTTGGGAGCGTTCCGGGGGCGGGCCCGGGGGCATGGCCGCGCCCTCCGGACCCGCCCCCAGGTCGCGTCCCGGTGCGCTAGCGGCCCGCTGGCGCGCGGGGATTTACGTCTCCCTCTGGGAGGCGTAAATCCCCCGACAAAGGTAAGGGGGGGGTTTAGACAGGGCCGGGTGGGTGGGTGGGTTAGGTAGGGGAAGGGAGGGGAAGGTGAGGGGAGGGCAAAAGAAAGTTCCCTCCGAGGCCGCTCCGATTTCGGAGCAGCCTCGGAGGGAACGGGGGTAGGCTGCGCGGCTCGGCGCGCGCCGGTTATACGGAATTGATAGCCTTGCGCGCGCAGATCCAGGATTTTAGCGGCTACGCGCGTATCTACTAAAATCCCGCGTACTTTTGCTTGCGCCTGATGCGCCAGCAAAAGTACGCCAAATCGCGCGGTTTGAAAAGCTACCCCTTACTGCACTAGTCCCTTGGATTGATGATTTAACGTGCAGTAACTCTCCTCCTATTGTTTGTGGACCAATCAGATAAAACATCCAAATAAACAATCATTATAGCATCTGAGGAACAGATGCCCACACCTCTCATGGCTCCAACCAGTTTTGTATCTATTTATTTACATGACTCAAATATTTATTTGTCGATTTTTATATACAGTCATTCAGGTTTGCCATCACAACGGCTTACAATTGTCAGTGGGAGAAGGGAGTATTAGCAGGTTAGCAGATCATCGTATTCAGATTCAAAGTTACAATATACAATTACAGATTTACGTTAGATAGTACAATATGTTCTGTGAAAGGTTATAGTAATGTTATGGTTAGGATGGTTGCCATGCTAGTTATAGTTGTGAGAGTCAAAAATTGTAACATTCGCTTGTAGTAGCTAATGTGTACTTCTCTCGTTTGGTTTGATGGTTGCAAAACCAGATGTATGGTTTTCATTGAGTATCTAATAGGCTTTGGTAAATAGCCGGGTTTTTAGGTCCTTCTTGAAGGTTTTTAGGTTGGGTTGTGTTCTTATTTTGATTGGCAGGGAGTTCCATAGCTTGGGACTTCCAATGGATATGGCTCTTTCTCGAGTTGTGGTGAGTCGCGTGGTTCGTGTGGGAGGAATTTTTAGGAGACCTTTGTTTGTCGAGCGTAGGTCTCCTTTTGGAGTGTGTAGTTCAATAGTTTTAGATATCCAGCTGGTTTGCAGTCCTATGATTGTTTTATGTAGTATTGTTAGTATTGTGTAGTACTGAAGTATTGTTAGTATTAACAGATGCTCCCACAAAAATCAGATTTAAATAATAGAAAGTCAATACAAAACTAACCAATCAACCTTCTTATTAAGAACATGCGGAGAGACTGTCTTTAAAGATCAGATACTGCTCATTCTATAGTAAATGCTGGTTGAAATTTCTATCCCCAGTTTTGTTCCCTAGTTGATTTCAAGGTCTTACAACAATTTTCTGACTAAATCGAGCATACTGTAATTTTCTATCAACATACATGGACTTAACAGGATAGTGGGCTAATTGTGCAATACAGGCCCCATTTGTTTTTGTGTGTGATATTTTTAGTAGTAAGACTAGTTAGATCCCTAAATTTCTCTTTAAGGTTTTCTGTAAACTTTATTTACATCTACAAAGTATTTTATATATGTTTTTGATAACATAAAAGTGTATGTTTCTTGGTGTTACAAGAACAATCAAAATGTGTGCAGAATACAGAAATACTTAACTGCTAATAGCTGATAGCTCTGTGACAAAAATTACATCTCCAAAATACATTAGAAGCCCAATGTTTATTATATACAACATAACTACAGTAAAGGTAAACAACTTCACAACTATAAATTAAGACAAAATTTACTAGCACATTCAGAGACTGGGAAAACCATTGAGAATAACTTGAGAAATCATGGGTTCTTTAAAGTACTTCAATGTGTTCTGAAACTGAATCCTTTAGTTTCAGGTTTGACCTAATGTACAATAAAAGTGATTGTCTGAATTACAAAAGAGAAAGGAGGTCAAATTGGATCTTAGCAAAAAAAAAAAAAAATTCCCGAGAATATGCATTGGATTTTGTGTCAGCTTTATAATATTATTGATTGCGGTTGTGATATCAAGTTGTAATGTGAACTGCTTGTATGTTCAAATCCGATTCAATAAAAATAAATAAAAAAGTGACTGCCTCTAACTACAACCAGCAGCAATCGTCTAATGGTACAGTCTACACAAAATGCACGAAGGATAAAAATAAGCTTAACTGAGCAGAATAGCAAAACCTTGAGTGTTTTAATACAGCTTATCTGATAAAAATGAAGCAGAGTGTTTTCTCAATACATATATATTGAATGAATATATTCCTTGATCATTTGTTTCAATGCTGATTCAAACCTGAAGAGTCAGGGGTTACAGTTATCAACATGAATGTTTTATATTCAACAAAAAACAGTCAAGTGGTTTTTTAACTTGTTAAAAGCCAGCATACAGCTACTTATCCAAGAGATGGCATTTGCAACAGAAACTAATACAATTGCAATATGTACGTTGGTAAGAACTTAAGAGTATCAGCATCAGGTAGACTATATAAATGTCCACATGCTCATACCAACATATCAACAATCTTACTTTCAATTGGAATGTGGGAGGAAGCAAGGATGGGTAGCATTAATGTTTGCCTGCTTTCCAAATGTCTGGATATTAACATGCATTAAAGCAACTTCAATAAAGAAAAATTTAAAAAAAAAAAAAAGAAGATATTAGCAAGCATAAGAGGTAAAACAGACTTTTAGTGTGGCAAGATAGTCTGCCTAGAAATAAAAAGGTTGAAGCACAATTATGTTTTTTGTGTATATTTTTATTTTCTATAGAATTTCCCCAAATACACAAAGCAAATGGTCTGGAAAGAGTTGGATCTTTAACATTTTACAAATTATACTGCAGATCCTCTGCCAATAAAAAATAAACTGAAGGCAAGCTCAGAGGATCTGCAACATGTTGGCAGGCATACCACAGCTTTCCCAGCAATTATGGCTTTCTATTGAGTACCTGGAGAACAGGGATGCCAGAGGAAATACTTAGATGGTAAGTTTGTTTCTTTGCCAAAATTATTTCTTAATCAAAATTTAAATTAAAACATATTTCCAAAATATTTAGAGACAGCATTGAATAGATGTTTAGAATAACCAAAACATGATTTAAAGCTCATAGTAATGTTGCACAACATATTATGCACAGTTTAAAATACTAGCTTTAACATCTTAGCCATCTTTGCAGGAATCCTTTTTTCTTTTCAACTACATTTTCGATAGCCCTAATAATATTTAATAACAGATTTAGGGGGAAAAAAACAAGAAAATAACCACTTTAAACTATGCTAATGCAGATCTCAACAAAAATACATATTTGACTATTTTTATGAACCCCATCTGTCAAAATTATTTGCTTTGATTACATTGTATCATTTAACAAAAATGTCTTCATACAGAGACAAAATTAAAACTTATAGAAGTAAATTCATCCACAAATTGGCTAATAATACTAGAAGAATGAATTTTGTAAAATATTAACTAGGGTAAAGGAAGATATTCAGCCACTATCAAAGCAGTTTTTAAAGTCATCTAAATATATCTGCAAGGGGTCTGAAAAAAGATATTTGCAGGATACAGGTGGCGCTCACCAATACTCATCATTATCAAGCTCTGTTCTACCTCCATTCCCAACCACATCATGCGATCAAACGCACCTAGCTACACAAGTGTTATTCACTTCCTTGGGGCCTCTAAATAAATTAATTCTTGCTCAGGGCAGGAGTAAATCTGGGTAATTTCCCTTTTCTCTGAGTAACTTCCTTTTTTTTCCCCTCTGATAGGGAAGTGTGCAAGCTAGTCCTGATATACACTTTTACTTTGTGCTATCCCCATTCCCACTGAAAGTCAAACACAGGCTCAGGAAAAAAAGATCACTACTATTTCTCACCAATTTTAAAGAGACAATCCTCATGATCATGGTTGCATGGCATGGCTCTTATCTCTTGAAATGCAAAACTGATATTCCCTACCCACTGCGTAAACATCTTCACTCACTATCCACACATTTCCTCCATTCACACCTCTTTCTTAAATGACTCTTACAGGTATAAAAAAGGTGAGCTCTGTGCACAGGTACTTAAACTTTTCAGACCAAGCATTCATGTGCGCGCACACACACACAAATAACTAAGCCTAACAAAACCTTCAAAAGACATCAGAAATCCAGACAAAAAATCTTTTCTGAAAAAAAGCAATTAAGATTTTTGCCCTTCTCAAGGGCAGTTCTAGACCAAGAGTAAAAAGCCTTCTTAACAGCCTCCATAGGTCCTCATCCTCCTGCTCCCAAAGGCAACGTATCAGAATGACCAGGCAGACTGAAAGAGGAAAAATAAGGACAGTCAGTCAGGATGCCTTCCATACCAACCAGCAAGCAACAGGTGTAAAGCAGGAGCAAATGGCATTCCTACTCTGACGACAAGTCCCAGGGAGGGCATACATGCAAGCATTGGTGTAATGTCTGAAATGCAAGACACTGATTCTTTTGAGAGCCTGCTGCTGAATGATTTGAGTAATCAGTAACACAGAAACATAGAAATGACGGCAGAAGAAGACCAAACGGCCCATCCAGTCTGCCCAGCAAGCTACGCACTTTATCCATTTTTTCCCCCTTTTTTTCTCTCCCACCTGTTACTATTGGCTTCCAGTACCCTCCAGCCCTAATTCCCCTCCACCCCACCACCAATTTAGAGAGCAGCTCCGTATCTGCATCCAAGTGATCGTCCAGCTCAATTAGGGGTAGCAACCGCTGTAACAAGCAGGCCATACCCTTACCCCATACTCTTACCCACCCCTGTTTTATTTTTTTGTCTGGTTTTTTTTGTTGTTTTTTTTGGAGATAGCAGCCCTCCATCCTTCCGCTCCATGAAGGTGGAACACCAACTACTGGCCACTGGCATCCCGCTCCATGAATGCCTCTGTGGCTACTGCCGCTCCATGCAGTGTTTGAATGCCTCTGTGGCTACTGCCGCTCCGTGCAGTGTTTTGCTGCCTCCTCTTTATTCACGCCCTCTAGACTTAATGGATCCACAGTGTTTATCCCACGCCCCTTTGAAGTCGTTCACAGTTTTAGACTTCACCACTGCCTCCGGTAGGGCATTCCAGGCATCCACCACCCTTTCCGTGAAGAAATACTTCCTGACATTAGTTCTTAGTCTTCCTCCCTGGAGCCTCAGCTCGTGACCTCTGGTTCTGCTGATTTTTTTCCGACGGAAAAGGTTTGTCGTTGTCTTTGGATCATTAAAGTTTTTCAAGTACTTTAATGATCCAAAGACAACGATCCAAAGACAACGAGTAGAAAAGAGAAAGGGAAAAGCAAGCTTCCTTACCATAAACAGGGCTCGCCAGCAAGATGAATTAGCCATGACACATGGGTGACATCATCCAACAGCAGCGAACTGACTCTTCTCTCCTTGCTCATACAGCTTTTGCACTATTAAGCTTACACAGGAGTTCCCACATGGGTGCTGCCTCATGAGCCCCTCAATTAATTGTGGAGCTTAGCTTAGCTTTAGCTTGATAGTCGATTCTTCAGGGAAGCAGGAGGGTACTAAATATGACTAATTCATCCTGCTGTGTACAGAAGACCCTGTTTACGATAAATAGACTTTCTTGCTCCATTAATAAGCAGGGCTGAATTAGCCATGGCACGTAGCAAAGTCTCAAGCTGAAGGCTCCTGCGGAGCACTTTACTGGAATAAACCCAACCCACACCCCACAGTGGAGAGTGGATTACTAGATGAAAAGACTGCAAAAACTACTTGTCACTTCTTGAAAGATTGTCCAGCCAGTAATGGGATGTAAAAGTGTGAACTGACGAATAGGTTGCAACTCTGCAAATGTCTTCGATAGGCACGGCTTGCAAATGAGCTGTTATGAATTCTCCTGTAGCGGTGCTAGGGGAGGCTCCTCACCCTCTCTTCCTGGAGGCCGCTCCGAGGCCGGGGTCTCACTACGAACTATCCAGGATTTGCTCCAGGGCCTGGGAGGCCTCGATGTCCTTGGGGCCTGCCTGAGGCTTGCTTGCGTCTGCATGGACTTCCTGGTTCGGGCCATGCCCTTCTCCCTAGTGGCCGGCCCGCAGCACATCTCCTCAGTTATAGGGCCAGCTAGGTGTGGTCAATCCAAACTCCTCCCAGGGAGTCGCCTGTCTGCAGCCCTATAAAAGGACTTCAACTTCCAGTAAGCGTTGCCTTCGCAATGAGCCAGTTGAGCTGAGCCAGTCACCTGAGGAGCTTTTCCCTCCTTTTGGACTCCATGTTCCTGCTTTTGCTTGCTGTTCCAGTATTCCAAAGGATCCCTCTTCATTTTGTCTCTACTGTTCCTGATTCCGGTCTCTGATGTCCTGATGTTCTTGTCGTCCTCTGTCTCGGACCTCCGGATGTTTCTGAAGGCCTGATGTCCTTGATGGCTAGAGGTCCTTTTGTTCCTGATCTTCCTGATGTCTGTTCCTACAATGTTCCAGCTATCCTAGTCCTCCAGGTAGCCACCCTGAGGGTAAATCCGTTCCGTCTGGTTCCTGTTTCCAGTCACTGGAGTCTTTGTCGGCTGGATTCCTTTCCTGCGCTCGTCCCGCTCTCCGCGTGGTCCGTGACCAGCCTCCTTAGGCTGTGTAGGGCGCGCAGTAGGACAGGGTGGTCCGCGACCAGCCCATTGGGTCCGCCCGTGAAGGTGGGCTGTGTAGGGCACCCTGAGAGACAGTGCCAATGTCTACCTTCCCAGCCCTCATCTGTGATGTCCTCGCATCAGCCCTCATCTGTGATGCCTTCGCATCAGCTCTCGTCTGTGAAACCCTCGTCTCAGCCTTCAAGCTTCAGCCCTTGTCCGCCCATGTCCCTTGTCCGGCCTGCCGCCTGTGCTACTCCCTGCAGCAGGTCCGAAAGGGCTGGGAGTAGTCGGAGGACCACTCAGAGACCAACCTTGTGTGGTTGGCCTCATCCAGGCATGCAGGTCAGCAGGGGCCTGGTCAGCTTCGACCCTAGATGAGGTCCGTCTTACCGCATGGGGCACACCTCTCACCCCTAGCGCTCCCAGCCAATGGAGCGCAACAGATTGCAACGGCCTCTGAGCTTCCCATGCTCAAGGCCGCCCTTTCTGTAACATGAGCCACAGGGGTAGCCATGGTTCTTCTCTTGGTGAGTTTTGGCAGAGTCTTTGATCTGGAGGCCAGCCAAAGCAAACCAATGGGCGATACATAGGGAGTTTCATTTTTGGTTTTTATATTTTTTTTTATTTTTCCTGGGAATTTATCAGTGTTAATTTTGACAAAAACAAAAACAGGAGAAAATCAGTGTAAAAAAAAAGTTCATTTTTCCAAGAGAATATCAGAATTTATTTGGGTGGATAGAAACCTCCCACTGTCCCATTCCGCCTATATAACCTCCCCTCAACTAGCTCTTCAGGTGATCCTAATTCTTTTACTCTTCTCCCCAGCATTTCCTCTTTTTCTACCACTCTTATTCCGCTCTTTCATTTCTCCCTTCTTTCCAAAAATCTCCTCCCCACGCCCAAGAATCCTCTCAAAAACCCTCTTCCCCCCCCCCCCCCTTTCTCTCGCCCCTCACACAATCCCTCCTCACCCAAACATTATTCGTTCTTACTGCCTTTGGTGATTCCAGGCTCCTTCTCCCTCCTTCTCCCTCCATTTTCAGAAGCATGTTCATGTTCCTGCTCTCCGCAGTACAGCCCGACATTGAACATCTGAGTCTGCACTAAGTCAGAGAGGCAGTGATGTGCCAGAAAACCTCAACTGGTGAGGGGGCTGCTGTTCATCCGTGCTTGGATGGATGACTGCGAAGCCATGCTCTGGCAGATGCTTCGGATCCAGCTCTACACCCCAGGAAAGAACTAGAAGCAAAACATCAGCCAGAGCATGGCTTCACAGTCACATTAGGGTGAAAATCAATTCAAACCAATTTTCACCTTTGGAATAATCAGGGAATTTTCAGGTGAAAATTGCTTTAAATTGAAAATGAAGGTCACTATCGATACAGTATCCTAGCCAGTGGCAACAGCTATTTCCAAGCGATAGACAGACAATTTGGCACCTATGGCCAAATGAAAAACTGCGCCCTCACCATTTACACAAAACATGACACCACAAGTTGGGAGACTCTAGTAAATGTTTGTACAGAAATGTTCAAGGCTTGTGCAAGGGTATCAGGTGCTCTACGTGAATCTTACAGCCTTGTGGCCCACCTCCACCACTGTTACGCTCTCCTCACATACCATTAAAATTATGCATTTATAATAACAGATTTTACATGAAATAAGATAGCCAAATTACAATCTTCTGAGGTAAAAATATCTCTTACAATATGAATATTATGGTTATATGCACTACTGTGGTGCCAACCAGAAAACTCTGCAAAAAAGCAAATGTCACTTGGAACTTTAACACATCATGGGCATGGGTTTGGCCCTCATAAAGCCATAAGAAAACAGAGTTACAATACAATAAGAACATAAGACTTGCCATACTGGGTCAGATCAAAGGTCCATCAAGCCCAGCATCCTGTTTCCAACAGTGGGCAGTCCAGATCACAAGTACCTGGCAGGATCCCAAGGAGTAGATAAGATTCCAAGCTGCTTATTCCAAGAATAAGCAGTAGGTGTCCCCAAGTCCACCTTAATAATTGTTTATGGACTTTTCCTCCAGAAACTTGTCCAAACCTTTTTTTTTTAAATGCAGATACACTAATAACTTTCACCATATCCTCTGGCAATGAATTCCAGAGCTTAATTATGCATTGAATAAAGAGCAAACAACTGATTAATGTTTACTCGATCCATTCCACTCATTTTTTTTAATCTCTATCATATCCCCCCTCAGCCATCTCTTCTCCAAGCTGAAGAATCCTAACCTCTTTAGTCTTTCTTCATAGGGGAATTGTTCCATCCCCTTTATCATTTTGGTCGTCCTTCTCTATTCCTTTTCTAATTCTGCTATATCTTTTTTGAGATGTGGTGATCAGAACTGCACATAATACTCAAGATGAGGTTGCACCATGGAGTGATACAGAGGCATTATGACATCCTCTGTTTTATTCTCCATTCCTTTCTTAATAATCCCTAGCATTCTATTTGCTTTCTTGACTATTGTTGCTGCACACTGAGCAGAAGATTCCATCTTATTATAAAGCTGCATCCGCGGTTACAGTCTTTCATGCATAAATGAATGTGCTGCATGGACTCTGGCGGTGCAAACAGAAATATTACTCACCTACCCTCGTTGAAAATAACAGACTTTGAAGTAATGTAAAGAATGATTCGCTGCATAAGCAAGGTCTTAAATGTAATGATGCCAGATGATAAAAAACAAAAGAGTACCATGGTTCCAGAAAGAACTTCATGACCTGAGGCGAGAAAAATGCAGGCTGGTGATAGGAGAAGGAACAAGAATTCTTGATTCAGTAAAGTTATTTTCCTGAGCAAGAAGAATTATTTCTCAGACTTAATTGATAAGCACAGTATAGACCAAAGCAGTTATTCCAAGTGGTCAAAGGTTTGCTTCAACAGACTGAAGCCCTCAAAGGAAGTCTGTGATAAATTTGTCCATCATGTCTCCAAAAAAAATTCTTAGGCTTAGAGAAGATTCAGGTAGAGAATTGGAACAGAGGATAACTAAATGAATAGCCCAAGTAAGAAAAATGCTCTTTAATAGAGAATTATTGGAATTCCACCATATTACAGCCGCTGAGATGGCTATTATTTTGAGTAGTGTTAGGCCCACATCTAGTCTACTGACCTGCATGGTTGATAAAAGCAGCTGCCCACGATCAGAAACAAGTCATTAGAGCAGTAAAATAGCGTGTGCTGTGGTAACTCAAAAATTACTTTTTTTTTTTTTTTTTTTAAATCGCAGGCGCTATTCATGCAAAATTTATAGCAAAATGATGAATCTGGGTCTACGATTATAAGCACTCTGTGGAAAGGGAAAATACCTACAGTGCCTGAATTTAACTCACCTTGAGCTACCACTGAAAAGTCACAAGCCAGATCTAAATGAATGAATAAATAAATATATAATTTATTCACTAAATTAAGTTCGTTTTCCTATTGGACTTAAGTTCCACTTTTGATACAGTAAATTACTGTATTCTATAGTGACATCCTGCTAGCCTGGGCATCTCAGGGACCGCTTTAAAGTAATTTGCTTCTTCTTTAAAAGAAAAAAATCAAATCGTGGCCCTGGAAGAGATTGTATCTGGTTTATTCCCAATGGCCTGTGAAGTCCCACTGGGATCCATTATTTTACCATTACTGTTCAACATCTGCCTAAGCCCACTGGAGTAATTAATCCAGATATTTAACAATCAATGCTTCCTCTGTGCTGACCATGTTAAGTTGTGTGCCCCTTGGGACATAACGCTTCAGCAACTCTGGGGATTCTCACTATATGGTCAGTTACTCAAAAGTATGCTCAAATTGAACTTGGTCAATATAAAGATAGTTAGGAACTGTAAATACTTCCCAGTATCACCTTACCAGATGGCATTTTCATCTCAGTTCACAAAGTTTATGTGCCATCAATGATTAAAAAAAAAAAAAAAAGTCTATGGTACCCCATATTAAGCCTATAGGTAAATTATGCTTTTAACACAGATTAGTCAAATAGTTAAATCCTTTTTTTTTTTTTAAAAGAGTTGATCTGATTAAATAGTATGTGCCCTTATAATTAAGACTAGACTACTGTAATACTTTATTAGTAGATCTTCTGAAAAAACATTACTAAATGTACAACTGATAAAGAATGCAGATCATATCATTGCAGGATGTAAATTTAGGGACATAATTATTCCCATTCTAAAAATTCTCTATTGGGTACCAATAGAGTACCACATTTATATTAAAATTATTTGATTGTAAAATCTAAGAGAGGTATAGGTGCTGGATACCCAAGGAAATGAATGATTTCATGCAGTCCAAGGCATCTCCTGAGATCTTTTCAAGAGGCATTGTTATCTGAGCCATCATTGAAAGAAATGTGCATGTCAAGCACAAGATGCAGAGCTTTCAGATGCATTATGCCTCATCTCTGGAATACATTACTTCCTGACTTAAGGGTGATGAATGACTGTCTGATCTTTAGGAAGCTGCTAAAAACCACTCATTTATTGAAGCTTTTAGCTGATAGAGTTATTTTTAGAGCTATATTGATATTGCCTGGTCTGTGGTTTCTGCTTTATGCCTAAGTGAGGTTGACTTTGATTATTTTCTCTGTTACATGGATGATTGTTGTATTAGTATAGGGCTTATTGCCCATTAGATTGTTGATGCAGTATGGTATCTGGAATTAGTCTGTTAATGCTAAATTGAGGCTGACTGACTATTTTTTTCTATTACATGGTAACATAACTATTTTATTAGTACAGAGTTTACTGGGTTGGTTTTTTTTTTATTAGTCACATAGTTATGTGATTTTGTCTCTCTCATTTAGATGTGTTATATTTATATTATAGGTCTTTGACATTCATTATATGCTATTTGTATTTTGCTACATTTTATGAATATTTTTTATGCTGTAACTCACCCATAGCAACTTGTGTCAAATGAAAAATAAATCAAAACAAATCAAATAAACAATGTGGCAAGATTTTTAATGATTATTCCTCAGAGGTGATGATGGCTTTCTTCTACTATTCAGCCATAATCTATATTTTCTACTGGGGGAAGACATATAAGATTCAATAATGCTGAGGCAGAAGCAGAATTTCCTCGATGATGTATCAGTTCTGGGGTAAAAAAATGATTTAAATGGAAGAAAAGCTGGCCAAGCAGCAGTGCCTAGAAGATCACTACATTCCCACCATCCTCCTATGAGATAATTAGGAAAAGAAAGCAGCATAGAAGAGAGATGTTATGACCGCTGGCCGCATGCGGCAGCAACCGACCCAACTCACGTCATGTATTGCCCTGTTCTCCTCTCTGGATGAATTCGTGGCTGTGGCTAGCCGCTGTCACTGCTTACCTCCAGACTTTCAAGACTCCTTGTGGCGGCTGGGATGCCGCCGACCCACATGCCAACTGTGGGCCTTCCTAGGCGCCTGTGCGCGCCACCGGGCTTCTCTTTTAAAGGCCCATTGGCAGGAATCTCAGGGGCATCCCCGACTGATGACATCACAAGTTTGGGATTTATAAGCATCTCCCTTGGCCTACGCTAGCTGACTTGGCAACGGGTTCCTTCATCTCACTGGTGCTTGTTCCTGTCTCTCCAGACCCATGGTTCCTGCCTTGGATCTCCACTTGCTGATCTGGACTCTGGCTTGGGTACCCGCTGCTCGAGGGCCTGCATGCACTTCCTTCGGGAGACCTGGTCTCCAGGCTTCCCTGTTCCTCAGGGTAGCTCCTGCACTCCTCGCCAGAGGTCCTGCCTGTACGCAGAAAATTCAAAATATGTTTTTAATTGTATTTACAACCTGTCTAACATTTGAAATGGTTAGTTTGGAATCTTTAATCTCTGTTTCTTCTTTTTTTAAATGCACTTAGGCTAGTTTTGCCTCTATCACAACTTCACTAATGGGATATTCTAATGTTCCCAATATGCCAGTATGCTTTGAAGGCACCATACTCTCAACAATGTGCTCCTGATTTAGTTTAAAAGCTGAAGAATGGATTGAAAGGAAGACAAATAAAATGAAGGTTGAGAAGGGTAGACGAAACCACAAAAACAACTAATGAATCAACTGTTTATGTACCAGATGTTATATAAGCAGCAATGAATGGAGATACAAATGTAATGACTTAGAACATTTTGCGATAATATTCTACTCAGTTGGAAGTGGAGGAGCTTGTAATCAAAAAATGGAGATGTTTTTGGCTAAAATGTGGCCACAGGATGACCTAGAGACATTTTTCATCCCTTTAGAAAGGGTGGCTGATGCAGCGGCCTGGCTTTATGAACACTGAGCAATTCAATTAGCAATGTGTCTGACTGGGAAGGCACAGGCAGTCTACTGAGCTTTATGCAACCAGCAGACATTAGTGTACCGAAAATAAATAAGACATCAAGAAAACAAGGACAAGAATTAACTAAATAACTAAAGCAAACTGAACAAGAATTAATAGGGAAAGCTAAACAATGGAAAGATCCAATGTTAAAAATAATTTTGGAAAGCTGGCTATAAAAGAAGATGGAAAGGTCAATTGACATCAGAAAATACTATATTCTTATTTTGAGATAGAGTGATGCAAGATTTAAAACAAGAGAGCAGAAATTGAGGAGACCAATTTTGGTACTGAGGGTTTTTAAAAAAGAAATGATGTTGGTATATAAACTACTGGCAGTGGCGCACATGGGATATGCAGGCACTTTAGCAAGGCTATTACAGATGTTTTAATGAACAGGAATAATTGAATACTTTAAGAGATATTGTAAGGCCTCTCCCGAGTGTCAACCATTATTATCAAAAGCAGGAAAAAAGACTTAATACCATTACTTATTATAGGTCCATTAATCAGTAAGTTATGGATATAGTGGAGAAAAGTTCAGGGGCATATCAATGAGTGTGTTATAGATTATACAACACAATATACAGGGGCAGTTCCTCTCAGCCAGTAGCATGAGAGATGGTTAAAGTATTTTATCAGATTGAAATACCAAAAGAAATATTAACTGATAAAGGAACAAACTTTATATCAGCCTTTTTAAACAGGCTTGTCTCTTTGTTATAAAACAAAAAAAGAAAGCAGTGTACTATTCACAAACTAATTTCTCGCCCTCATGTACGAGAGGTTTGGGGTATGGACTGATTCAAGTGAAAAGCAGAAAACTGGGATGTGTTCGCAAGACTACTTTGTCTTGGAAAAATTGTATGTGTGGAAGGTGCTGAACCAATGCATGAGGTTCACTCATTCTGCATGCAGAAGTGGCTGCAACTAAGAATAGTACCTTCCAGGTTAAGTGTTTGAGAGAGGCCAATTCTAGCACCTTGAAGGGGGCATTCATGAGAGGGGAAGTACCATAATGATATCCCAAGGAACTGTAGGTTTCATAATTGGTGGGTAAAGATTCAATAGTCCCTTCATAAATTTAGAAACCAAAGGATGGAGGGAGATAGAATGCCCATTCTCCTGCACATGATATGCAGCGACGGTGCTCAGGTGGACTTTGACCGAGGAAGTTGCAAGATCCGAATGTGACAAGTGATGCAAATAACCCAAGAGATGTCGAAGGCTGCAAGTAAAGGGGTCCAAGACATGTGCGGCACACCATTGTGAGTAACAGTTCTATTTGAAGGAGTAATTGCATCAAATTGACGGCTTTTGAGCGGAGAGAAATACTTCCTGAAAAGACTCAGATAGGGAGAATTGATTTGGGATCAAGCGCTCAACATCCAAGTGTCAGGAAAAGTGAATGCAATATGGGGTGTAACAGTCTGCCTCCCTCCTGAGACAGTAGGGCAGAGGACTGTCTCCGAGTCTGTCAAGAGAACTGATGGATAATTGAACTAGTTGAGCAAACCATGGTTGTCTGGGCCAACCTGGGGCTATCAGTATCATGTTGGTTTGGTCCCAGATAACTTTCTGAATGGTAAATCAATAAATGGTTTTTGTTAAAAAAAAAATGTACATTACTCCCTCTCCCAATGGCAGGAGGAACACTTCCGGGGTATCCCACTATTGTCTGACATTTATGGCTTAGAAGCAGTCAAGCTTTTTGTTGGCCTCCATTGCGAATAAGTCTATCCATGGGCTTGCCCAATGTCGAGTGCATAGAGGGCTCTCTGTGTTTTGATTTAGGGGGGAAAATCGGTCACATCCATCAACACACGTCAAAGCGGCGTCGAGATTAATCGACACCCAATCCATACAAGAGGCGCTCACTCCTAAATGACTTGCTCTTACCACTCCCAGATGAAGGGAAAGAGTGGTGATGGAGTTGGAGCTACAGAGTTTCAATTTTCACCACCCTCATGGGAATATACATCCACTGGCAGGACAGTTGGCCTAGTCATGTTCAGGGCCCAATCAAAGGTAGCATGTGTCATGGCACTCAGAGACATGATCTGGCCCCAGGAACAGGCCTTGAAGCCACTTGTGGATCTCTTTGCCATCCCCAGGGCTATTACTACTTTTTTTTTTTTTTTTTTTTAAATCCCTTGATGGGAGAGTAGCACTGAAAAATGCTGTTGTTGGGCTCACCGAAGTGAGGAAAAGAGGAAATAACACCAAGAAAATGCAGAGAGAAAAAAATCACCATCCGTGCAGAGCATGGACAAAACAGACTGAAGAGCTGCAATGACCTCCCCTCCCCACCCCACCCCTGTGCATGCCTGGTAAAACTAAAAGCTCTAATAGCTTAGGGAAACAGCTCTGTCCAGGGCCAGAAGGCGCTACTCACAGATATTTGCTAATTCAGCCCTGCTTATCAATTGAGAAATTATTATTTGCCTGATAATTTCCTTCTACTTAAGTAGATAAATGGATTCAGGACCATTGGGTTATGCATCTCTACCAGCAGATGGAGACGGAGCAAACTGACATCACAGTATATATAGTCCTGCAGTGTCATCAGTCTGCCAGTATTCTCTTCAAAAGCAACTGTGGACAAACTAGCAAAAAACTTGATTAAAAACAGACAACCATTTCTGTATTCAACCAACAAGAAACATTGAACTCAGGCAAGAACTTATGCATACTAGTGTAGGGACTAGATGAACACTTACCAGTAATCCCCTAGAACATGTATAGCCATACAGGAGGACCATCACACAATCATTCGGCAGCCCAGGGAGGGAAGCTGAATCCACCTATCCACCTGAAGGAAAAGGAAACTATCAATAGTAATTTCTCATTTCCTACCATGTGGATAGATGGGTTCAGGACCAGAGGGATGTACCCAAGCTACTCCCGAATAGGGTAGGAGGCTACCCACGGTCCAGTCACCACTACATGTGCAAAAGCTGCGTCCTCCCGGGCCTACACATCCGGACGATAATACCTGGATAAGGTGTGTAAAGAAGACCACTCGCACCTCGGCAAATGTTGACAGGAGACAGCAATCTAACCTCTACCCATGACACTGCCTGAGCCCTAGTGGAATGAGCCTGCGTAGGCAACGGCTTTTCAGCATCCACATTAAGGCCATGACCATCTTCTTAATCCAGCGAACTGTTGTAGCCCGCAAAGCTGGTTCGCCCTGTTTTCCCCCACCATGTAGGACAAATAAGTGATCTGTTTTTCGGAAAGGTTAAGAAACCTCCAGATACCTCACGACATGTCTCTTGACAGCCAAGGACAGCAAGGAAATGGACCGATTCAAGTGAAAATCCGAGACCTCTTTAGGCAAGAAAGAAGGAAAAGTATGCAGCTGTATCGCTTCTGGAGTCACCCAAAGGAATGGCTCCCACAAGACAAGGGCTGCAGTTTGGAAATTCGATGCACAGAACAAATTGCCACCAGAAACACTGTTTTCAAGGTCAGTAACTGCAAGGAAAGGCTATGCAGTGGTCGAAACATAGGGACTGCCAAGAAGTCCAACATACAAAGAACTGGCAATCGCAAGGCAGGATGAAGGTGTTTCACTCCCTTCAAGAAATGAGTCACATCAGGATGAGACAATAAGGATTCACCATTCACCTGGCCCCTGAAACAGGCAAGAGCCGATACCTGTACCTTCAAGGAATTAAGGGCCAACCCTTTATTTAACCCATGCTGCAAAAATTCCAAAATGAATGGGATCTTAACTGACTGAGGAAGAACACCCCGATCTTCACACCAAGCCTCAACACACACCAAACCCACACATAGGCTAAGGAAGTAGAGAACTTTCAAGCTCATAGCAAGGTGGCAATCACTGCAGAAGAATATCCACGCTTCAACAAGTGAGCTCTCTCAAGGGCCATACCACACGACAAAACCAAGTCAGATCTTCGTGAAGGACAGGCCCCTGCTGCAACAGATTCCTGTGCAGTGGAAGACGAATGGGTATTCTACCAGGAGTCTTCACATATCTGTATACAATGGTATTCTGGGCCAATCCAGTGCCATCAGGAACACCATTCCCCTGTGCTCTTTGATCTTTCGACCTATTCTGCCCAACATAGGCCAAGGGGGAAAGGCTTACAGCAGCTTGTCTTCCATCCAGACCTGCACAAGAGCATCAATACCCAAGGAACATTGCGACTGAAGTATTGAGGAACTTTCGCATTGCAAGAAGTCGCCAGCAGATCTATAAACAGAAGGCCCCAGCGATCCACTAACAACTGGAACGCCTTGTCCGAAATACCTATTCTCCTGGGTCCAGACTCTCCCTGAGAAAGTCTGCTCTTACATTGTTTTTTCCTGCAATTTGCGATGCTGAAATCATATTTCTGCCCATTCCACGTTGGTCTACCTCCTGTGATAGCTGCTTGCTCTTGGTTCCTCTTTGCCAATTGATGTAAGCCACTATTGTTTGACATTATTCGGACCACTCAACCCTGCACTCTACTGCTGAACTGCAAGCATGCCAACCGGACTGCCTGGGCTTCCAGCCGATTGATGTTCCAGAGAGAACACTCTGTATTCCAGCGCCCTTGCGCCATTAGTTCCTGATATTGAGCTCCCCAACCTTCGACAAGTCCATCAAAGTCAAGGAAACTCTCTCTCTTAGATGATCCATTTGCAGCCACCACTGGAGGTGAAAGCAGACTTCCATCAGTAGGTGGAATCAAATGAAATAATCCTGAGAATGTGGGTTTCAACAAAACAGCATGGAGCGCTGAAATACACGCATATGCACCCTTGCCCACGGCACCACTTCCAGGTTTGCCATCATCAACCCGAGTACCTGTAGATAGGACCACATTGTTGGGCATATAATGCTCATCAAGAGATGCATCTGAGACATCAACTTTTAATACAAGCTCTTGTCAAAAAACCTTTGTACTGCATCATGTTAAATCGCACACCTAGTGTTCCGTCCATCAGTCTCAGACTGCTTCGACCTCTGTGCCTCACCTTTCTTCCTTCTCTCTCCTCAAGCCTTGGGAAGATGGCTGCTGCCACATCTTCATGCCGCTCTCTCTGGTGTCCCCAGAATGGCAACGGCGACAGTGTTCGCAATGGTTTTCCTGAGGGCCTCCTAGGGTGCGCGTGCGCACGCCACCCAAGTATTTATCCACGTCATGGCAGGAACCTCGGGGGCGTCCCCTCTGAGTGATGTCATCACATCCTGGTATTTAGCCTGCCCTTCGTTTGCTAACAAACTGAGTTAGCAAGGATTGGACTGCCTCCGGTCTAAGCTGCTCTGCCGCAGGAAGCTCTCTCTCTGCCCTTCGGAGTAATTCATCGCTAACTTGGGTACCCGCTCCTCGGGGACCTTATGCTTTCTATCAGGTACCTATCTGGGATATCGGGTACTCACTCCTCGAGGGCCTGCTCTCCCTACTCTGGTGCCTACTACTGAACTACTTCTGCCTGCCGGGATCTTCATCAATACAGCTATCTACTTCAGGGTGTAGTAACCCTGTCAGTCTGTCTCACATTCAGCTTCATCACTCGGAGTCTTCATCCGGGAGCTTCCTCTGCTACACTGCGCTGCCTATCATCTACTCGAGTGGGGGACTGGTCTCCTCCTCTGCTGAGGACCCCTGGACTACTTCTACTGGGTTACCTCATTGCTGTCCGCTCCCCGGGCAGTACCATCAAGCTGTATAATAAATACAAATTCTCTGTGTCTGCATGTATAGAGTCTAGCCTAGTACTGCGGTTCCTCACGGGGTTCCTCCCCGTGGGAGTGGCCATCACCGCAGTACCCAAGAATCCAGTCCAACACCTCAAAACTATAACACCTAGATACTCCAACAACTGAGATGGCTGAATACTACCCTTGGCTAGATTCACCACCCAACCGAGCTCCTGTAATAGGGAGATCACCTTGCAGGTCACCAGACAACTCTCTTCCAGGGACTTGGCCTGAATCAACTAGTCATCTAAATACGGGCGAACTAGGATCTCATTTTTTGTCAGTTCTTCTGTCACCACCCCCCATAATCTTGGAAAAAGTTCTGGGAGTGGTGGCTAGACTAAAAGGTAGCCTCGGAAACCAATAATGGCATCCCAACACCACAAAACACAGAAAAGATTGTGGTCCAATCGGATAAGATTATGGAGGTATGCCTCGGACAAATAGATCCAAGAAAGTCAGAAATTCCCCCGACTGCACAGCCATTATCACTGAGTGCAATGTTTCCATGCAAAAATGAGTCACCCACAAATGACAGTTGACAACATTGAGATCCAGGATGGGGATGAAAGGAGCCCTCCTTCTTGGACAAAACGAAATTAATAGAATATCGGCCCATATTTTCTTGATATTTGAGCACTAGAACTACAGCCCGCAGGCTGAGGAGCCTTGACAGTGTACACTCCACTGCCTGCTTCTTCTGCGGGGAGTGACAGAAAGATACCATGAACACATCTCTAGGAACACTGCGAAATTCCAGTGCATCAATCCCAGTCCCCACTGATCCGATGTGACATCAACTCACTTCTGATAAAAGAGAGAGAGGGGCGACCCCTATCTCCTGTTCCTGGGAGTGGGTCGGCAAACCTTCACTGGGAGCGTCATGAGGCTGCACTACCCAAGCCCCCACCTCACCTGGGATGTCTGAGACAAAAGGACTGAGCCCTGCCAAAAGGTGGAGTCCTTTGAAAGGTTGTTCCTCTGTCGGGACGAAAACGCTTGGAACCTCTGAGATGACCCCTCATACCAAAAGAGTATGGCGATTGCTTCTTATCCTCTGGCAACCAAGAAACCGGAGATTTCCCCCCCTTCCTGGCCAACTTTCTCTAATTCGCTCCCAAACAAGAACGAGCCTTTAAAAAGCAATTTCGTAAGGTTAGCCTTGGAGGTCGCAATCGCCAACCAATTCCTCAGCCATAACTGGTGTCTGGCTGCTATCACTGAAGCCATTCCTCTGGCATGGTGCGGACCAAATCGCAGCCCGCATCTGCTAAGAAGGTGGCGGCAGGTTCCATAAATGCCCTGTAAGTCACAACAGAGTTATCAACCTCCTGAGAAAGAGGCAAACAAGATCAAGCCATCAGGGACAAGTGGAAGCTATCTGTAAAGTCATTGCCACTGCTTCAAATGCTTGCTTAAGAGTGGCCTCAATTCTCCTATCATGCATATCCTTCAAGACCTCTCTTCACTCTACAGGGATAGTCATCCATTTAGAGATGGCACTGACAAGGGTATCCACTTTCGGGAAACACAGATGCTCTCTTGCCTCTTGATCCAGGGGGTACAGGCCTTCCAAGGTCTAAGCCCCTTTAAAATTTGCCTCCGGGGTATCCCATTCAAGCTCAATTAATTCTTGAATGGCCTCCATAACTGGGGAAAAACACGGTACTTTATGCAAAGAAACCAAAATAGGATTTTTCTTTGGCTCAGACATGGAATCTGCTCAAGGAACTCCCAGCATTTTCAATCTCTGGGAAATCAGGGCCGGCAATTAATCTCTATGAAAGAACCATAACATAGTCCTAAACGGCTCTAAACCCAGAGGAATTTCCCCATCATCCAGAGAGTCAGGATCTGCCTCATCATCAGTGCCCTCTGGATTCCTGACAGGAACACTTGCAGCTCGAGAATTACTTCAGCGCTTAAACATAGTACCGGGAGAGGCCAGAGGAACTGAACAGACAGGATTGGATTGGATGGGGCTGAGGACTGTGCCTGAAGGAAGGGTTGCAATCCCTGAAAGAATTCTACCCAAGAAAAGGCAGAAGGATCCATGCCAAAACTAGAAGGCACTTGTGCAATGCCCACTGAGCTGCCGTCCCCTGCTGAAGAACCAGTCAAAGGAGTCCCAATATAGCAAATGTTGCTTACCTGTAACAGGTGTTCTCACAGGACAGCAAGATGTTAGTCCTCACATATGGGTGACATCACAAGATGGAGCCCAATCACGGAAAACGTCTGTCAAAGTTTCCAGAACTTTGACTGGCCCCTACTGGGCATGCTCAGCATGGCACTAACCCTGCAGCCAGCAGGGGTCCCCCTTCAGTCTTGTTTAAAAGCTACAGGCAGTGACGAGACATAAAATAAGAAAATGTAACGAACCCAACACCGCGGGGCAGCGGACGGGTTTCATAAGGACTAACATCCTGCTGTCCTGTGAGAACACCTGTTACAGGTAAGCAACATTTGCTTTCTCACAGGACAAGCAGGATGGTAGTCCTCACATATGGGTGAGTACTGAGCTGAGGATGTCCGAGAAATGCACCAAATGTACACCCAGGTGTGCAAGGCACCAGGACTGGGATGAAATTTGGCCGAGGGCATCCTAAACCCTACCGGCAGGCAGAAGGGTGGGGATTAGAAAGTATCGGGAATAGAACCCTAGGCCCTGCTGAGAGTAGGGTATGGGTTCTATTGCCTTGGACTGGAGAAGGAGGGAGACCTCTTGATCCAGAAGGATGGAGTGATCGGATGTTCTCCATGTCAGTAGAGGTTGGGAGTGTGGTGGCACGGAGAGAAAGTTCAGATAGTAACCCTGAGCAATTATCGCCAGTACCCATTGGTCTGAGGTGATTGAGTGCCATATGTTGTGGAAGTGGCACAATCGACCTCCCACTGGTATGTGAGGCAGTGGAAGCTGGCTGCTGCTCTCTAGGTGGAAGTCAAAAACCTGAAGCAGGCCCTGGTTGAGGAGCTGCTTGTGGTTTTTGTTTATGTGTTTGACGAGACTGTGTTTTCTGAAAAGGTCTCGTGGCACGGGATCTGGTTGGTGGCGGGTAGGACTTCTTCAGGCGGAAGAATGACTTTTTAGAGTCCTTTCTGAAGGGCTGTTTAGAAGAATAGTTGGAAGGCATCAGAGAGAGCTGTCTCAGGGTCTCATGATGGTCCTTAAGTTCCACCACCGTCCGTTGAATCTGTTCACCAAACAGATTATCTCCTACACAAGGGAAGTCGGATAACCTGTCTTGTACCTCAGGGCGAAGGTCAGAAGACTTGAGCCAGACCCACCTTCTCGCCGAAATAGCAGCTGCAGATACCCTAGTAGCAGTATCATAAGATGATCTGATCTCATGCTTGCCTGCCTCAAAACCCTTGTTTACTATGGTTTGGAGCTGTTCTTGAAATTGCTGAGGCAAGGAGTCCATCAACTCTTGTATCTGCTTTAAAATGACCCTGTTATATTGGGTCATATAGAGCTGATAAGCGGCAGTTCAGGAGATGCCAAACTCGGCGACCAATGGCATCTAGAAACTTCTGTTCCTTGCCAGGGGGAAAAGAAGTGTGAGGCTTTGACCTCTTTCCTCTCTTCTGTGCAGATTCCACCACTACAGATTGGTGATCCAATTGTGGTTTCTGAAAGCCCAGAGCTGACTGCACCAAATAGGTACCACCAGCTTTCCTGTGCACTGGAGCAATGGAGCCAGGAGATCCAGAAGAACCTGGTGGATAGGGATGGAGGTTATTACCTTGGGAGCATCCAAGAATTGGAGCAACTCCATCATCTGATGCCTATCATCCTGTTCAGTCTGTAATTGGAAGGGAACCAATTTAGACATTTCCTTCACAAAATTTATAAAGGAAAGGTCCTCTGGAGGAGAACGCTTTCTACTTTCAGTGGGTGAAGGTGGTGAAAGCAAATCATCGGTGTCTGGTGAGGAATCATCAGTCCAGGTATCATAGGGATCAGCATCTGCCCCTCTAGGATGTAGAGGGGGACGGGATGGTGGGATACCTGTAGGTCCTGGTCTAGGCTCCGAAGGAATAATTGGAGGCACCGATGATGGTATTGAAGGCACCGGCGCAGGCATTGAGGGCATCGATGTTTGTCTCTACGATCCCCTCGGTCCTGAGGGGGAATAGAGGGTGTCGAAGGCCGAGATTTTGTCGATGCCGGACGGTCACCGGTTGGTGGACGATGCTGGTGCGAAGTTGACGGTGCCGGTTCCGACGACATTGATGCAATGGACAGAGTCGGGGTTTGAGCACGGAAGAGAAGTTCCATCTTCTCCATTCTGGCCTTGCAACCTTTTGGTGTCATTAGGGCACATTTGGTGCAGGTCAAGACATCATGCTCTTATCCAAGACACATTACACAGACTTTATGGGGGTCTGTGATGGACATGGTGCGACTACAGTCCGGGAACAGACGGAACCCCGATGCCATGGCAAAAGATTGAGCCGCGGTATGGTCGATGGCCAGTAGGCCGCGAGGGCCAAACTTGACGGTAATTGACGGAAAAACGGGTAAAAACTTACCGGAGTACCGCGGCTTGAAAAAGTTAGAGGAGGGACCCCTGTGGGGCAAATTTGGTCAGTGTGGGGGGAAGGGTTGATATTGGGCATTGTTTGGCATATTTTGAGGTGTCTAGTAAAGGGGTTTTTCTTGTTTGTTTTATTTAACATAGGTCTTACATGGGTTGATTTTAACAAGTCTGGTTAGTATCCTTATTGAAGGGATGTATTTACAGTTTTTAACAATAGGATAGGATTAGATCTAGCAGGTATCTGAGGAGGCACACAAAGCATGGATCTGATGATGATCCTCTGTTTCCTTGTCACTTGAGTTTTAGTTTTTTAAAATATTTTTAAGGTCTAATAATTGTAGAATTCCTCGAGGGTGGTTGTATCTGTTTTTCATGCTGAATGTGGTTCATGTCTATCTTTGTATTATCAATTTCTGTTGTGGTGTTGGTGGTCTTTTCTTGGTTTATGTACATTTCTGGGGAGCTCTGATGTACATGGTTATTTGGTTTTGTTATTTATTTATTTAAAATCTTGTCTATACCGTCGTTAAGCAGATGCCGTCACAACGGTTTACAATAAGGCACAAATTAATGTTGCTAAATGTATTAAATTATATCAACTAAACAGCTGTTTCATAATACATACTAATTGGTGGTTGTGATAAATCATGTCCATTCTTATCCGTATCAGCTGTAGCAATGAATTAATAATTATATCTTATCCTTTGGTGTTGAAAATAAAATATAAAATACACACGTTGAATAAGGTGATATGTAGGTTGTTCATTTGACCGCAACTTCCACTTCCCTGGACTCTATTCTCCATTTTCTTTGTGATATGCTTGCTTAAATAGCCATGTTTTTAAACTTTTTCTGAATGTTTTGATATCCCTTTGCAATCTGATTTCTAAAGGCATGGTGTTCCATATTATAGGTCCTGTTAAGGATAGAGCCCTTTCCCTTACTTGCTGTTTTGACTGAAGGAATAGTTAGTAGTGCTTTGTTTGCTGATCTCAGGTTCCTATGAGGGACGTGTACGCGAAGGGCTGTGTTCAGCCATTCTGCTTTTTCGTTATGTATTAATTTATGTATGGTACATAGTGTTTTGTATTGTATTCTTTGCTCAATGGGTAACCAGTGTAGTTCAGCTAGGGTTTCGGTGATATGGTCTCTTTTATTTTTACCAGTCAGAATTCTTGTAGCTGTGTTTTGCAGTATCTGTAGTGGTCTTATCGTTGTGTATGGTAAACCCAGAAGAAGGGTATTACAATAGTCAGTGCTTGCAAAAATTAAAGCTTGTAACACTGATCGGAAGTTGGTAGGCGTTAGCAGTGGTTTTAGTCTTCTATGTGTCATAAGTTTGGCCTATCCCTCCCTTACTTTTAGAGATATATGTTTGTTTCATACTTAGTTCCGTATCAATTATCACTCCAAGGTTTCATACTTTATCAGCTAATTCTATTTTTTGGTTGTTTTTGAGTGTGATAGGGTTTTGAATGATCTCTATGTTTTTACGTTCTAAATGTATGAATTCTGTTTTCTCTATATTAATAACTAATTCCATTTGGTTTAGTAGCTGTTTGATGATGTCTAGATACATGTTGGCTATGTTTAATGTTTTTTTCAATTGTATCATCAATGGGAAGTATTAATTGAATATCATCAGCGTATATGTAACATGAGATATCTTTACCAGCCAGCAGGTGACATAAAGGCAGCATGTATATGTTGAATAGTGTGGCAGATAGGGCTGATTCCTGTGGAACTCCTGTTTGAAGGTTTATTTTTTCTGACATTACTTCCTTGATCTGTACTTGGAATTATCTGTTATTTAGGTATGATCTGAACCATTTGATTGTTTTGTTGCTTAATCCAATTTATTCTAATCTATTTAATAGGATGTCATGATTTACTGTATCAAATGCTGCTGATAGGTCTAGCATCACTAAAATGTAATGTTTGCTGCTGTCACACCTCTCATGATGTTATCTGTTAGTGCAAGCAGTAGTGTTTCAGTGCTGTAGTTTCTGCGAAAACCATGTTGTGAGGGGTACAGGATATTATTGCTCTGTAAGTGTTCTGCTAATTGATTTTGTATAGTTTTTTCTATTAATTTTGCAATTAGAGGTAGGTTTGACACTGGTCTATAATTGCTCAGGATGAGTGGATCGCTGTTTATTGTTTCATCTGATATGGGCTTGTGGTATGTTTCTGCAGCCAGTTTAACTTTAATATCTGGCTGACAGTAGCTAGAAGTGTTTAGATATTGGCTATTTTGTTGTCGCAATATTCTACAAGTTGGTTACAACAGTGTATTGCTGTGAAGTTGTGGAGGAAAATGACAGTAGGTTAGTTATTGCCTAGATTCTTGCTGGAAGTGATTTTAATTGCATACAGAATAAAACTTGATGAGAATACTCCTTTAATGAAGTGAATATCTGAAGGGACCAAAGCTTTGAAAGATATTACTTGTGATCTTAACTTGATAGATATTTGGCATGGCTATGATTCACAATGAATGCAATTTAAATCTTTATTTAAAACCCCACAAAACATCCTCAAGTCTAGACAGCTGTTAATTCTCCATGGGATTTTGATAAATATTACAGTCATAAGAACATAAACTGCCATGCTGGGTCAGACCAAGGGTCCATCAAGCCCAGCATCTTGTTTCCAACAGAGACCAAACCAGGCCACAAGAATGTGGCAATTATCCAAACACTAAGAAGATCCCATGCTACTGATACAATTAATAGCAGTGGCTATTTCTTAAGTAAATTTGATTAATAGCCATTAATGGACTTCTCATCCAAGAACTTATCCAAATCATTTTTGAACCCAGCTACACTAAATGCACTAACCATATCCTCTGGCAACAAATTCCAGAGCTTTATTGTGCATTGAGTGAAAAAGAATTTTCTCCAATTAGTCTTAAATGTGCTACTTGCTAACTTCATGGAATGCCCCCTAGTCCTTCTATTATTCAAAAGTGTAAATAACCGATTCACATCTACTCGTTCAAGACCTCTCATGATCTTAAAGACTTCTATCATATCAGTCTGAGATAATGAAGATTAATTTTTCAGATCATAGAGCAGAAGTGATAGAACACATTTTGGATCAGATTTCTAAAAGACCTACTAAATGGACATTCAATCTCAGCCTTTCAAGGAAAGATACATTTCTCTCTTTCATTACAGCAGAAACTGGAGAGTTGTAGGCATGAAACTATACTGGTGGCATGCCATCAAGGATGTGTTAGGGTGCCTTGAAGGCCTATATTAATAATAGGTAGGAAATTTCTTTTGGAGCTGCATGGAAGAAAAGTATGCAAGCCAAACACTAAAGCCCGGATTTTCCACGCTCTGTGCGCTTAAAATCTATCCTTTATGCGCGTGGCCGTGCCTTGCGCGTGCCGAGCCAATTTTCAACAAGGCCCGGCCACGTGCATAAAGGCCGGTACGCGCACAAGTGCCGGGCTTCCTGGAAGGGCCGGGCCAGGAGGCGTGTTCTGGGTGGGGAGAGGCAGGCCAGGACAGTACCATTGTTCACTGTCCCGGAGACTCACATGCCGGTCGGCGCACGCAACTTACTTCAGCTCGGGAGCTGAAGTAAGTTGCAAAATAAAGAAGAAACAAAGGAAAAGGCAGGGTTTAGGGGGAGGGGAGGAGGGGGGAGGGGATGGGATGGGGAAGGGAGGTTAGGTAGGGGGGTAGGGAAGTTCCCTCCCACTCCACTCCTTAATTGGAACAGACTGGGAGGGAACTGGGGAAGGTCAGGATGTGTCGTCGCACAGAAATTGCAAAAATGCCCCCCCCCCCCCCCCTTGCATGAACTTCCCGCACACATGTGCATGGATTATAAAATCCAGCGCACATGTGCCTCCGGCCCATGGATTTTCTGCATGATAGAAAATCAACGCATTAATGCGCCGGGAAGCGTGCACACATGGACGTGTGTACGCAAAGTACAAAATTTACCCCTGAATGTTTAGCCAAATATTTGAGCTCCTAAAGAAGCAACATAAGAGATATCCAACAAAGGAACCACTGTGAGATTTGGCTGTAGTCAGGGCAAAGTCTATAGATATAACTATTCAAGTAGTTGAGAAAACAATTTGGAGAATCAGTCAGACTTACTTTGAATATGGTGAGTTTCTAGCATATGGCGTCAAAGTTAGAAAACAACAGAATCTTATTTCTGAAATGTGGGATCACAGGGGCCAGGTTTGTATGAAACTTCAGGATACTAGCTAAGCCTTTATTGATTACCATCATCAACAGTTATATGTGAAGAACAGTGCTATAAAGCTACAGAAAATACTTTTTTATTTTTTTAAGAGGGCATGCTGCTGCCATAGATATCTCAGAAAGCTAGAAATGTTATTAATTCTGAAGTTGAGTTAGAGGACATTAAAGAATAGATCCTACATTTATTACCAGGTATATCACCAGGTCGACCCAGATGGTCCAGCTAAATAATTTTATAGTACTTTTTGGAAGGTCCTGGCTTCTCTTATGAAATTAGTTTTTGCTGAAGTTATTGAGCTACAGAGATTAATGAACTTGATGAGTATGACCTTCATCTTGCTAGTTTCAAAAAAAAAATAAAAAATCTCGCAGACCCTCAATTATGTGCAGCATAAAGGCTCATTTACCTGTTCAACACTGACTGTCAATTTCACTAAGTTACTATCAGGCAAGCTAGAAACAGTACTATATGTTAATAAAGTATTTCTTATAGGCAATCAACTGATATGATAACACTCAAATATTCATTATATCTCACCTTTAGGAACCTCACAAATAGTGTTATCAGTCGATATTGAAAAAACATTTTATAAGTGCAGTCAGTGTTCATATTTAGGGTCCCTGAGAAAATGGAACTTTTTGTTTTATTTTTGTTAAACATTTTATATTAATTTTTATGCTAGCTTTGTATTTTTTCATTGACTGTTACATATACTGTTTTGAGTTCTTTGCTAAAAGGCAGTGTAAAATACAAATAAATACATATTTTGGGAAGCCATTGGAGCTATGTATGCTAAAACCTTAAGCAGCAGTATGTAATAAGAGATATAGGTTATCAGAATTATTATTGAGTGGTGGCCCTCTGTCTCCTTTACTGTATGAGCTAGTTATGGAACCACCTGCAATAAAGATACTCTGATGGACACTTTAATAGCAGATTAGGGAAGAATCTCACTATATGCTAGCAATTTCCTATTAAAACTAGCTCATCCAGAAAAACACTATTAGAATTACTAGAAGAATATGATGCCATGTCTGGCTAAAATGTCAGTTTTAAGTTTTTGTTAAGTTAGGTTAGGTTAAAAAGATTTTTCTTCAACATGATGCTAAATAGGAAACTAAGGGCCTGATTTTCAAAAGCATTTTCACACTTAAAAATGGATTTTACACGTATAAATGAACTTTATTAGGTAAGTGGGCTTTTAGAAATTACTACAATATATGCTATTGAATTGTCCATAGGATATCCATGTGTAAGTACACCTTATGCGAGTAAATGGCTTTTGAAAATTGGTACAATAGTAGTTACATTTACACGTATAAACCCTTTTGAAAATTACCCCCTATGGCTTTAAATACCTAGATATCCAGGTACCTTTAGAGCTAACTCATTTTTTTCAAGTTAAACTATTATAATACAATTCAGGAAATGAAGGTAAATTTAAATAGTGGACATCCTGCTGTTTAGGCTAATGGGCTAAACAAATGCTTTATTTATTTATTTAAACAATTTATGTTCCACTGATCCACAAATCTCAGATTACAAGTAACATACACAAAATATTTAATTACAACAATAATACATCACGAAACAGCAACTGATTACAAAACAAATAGTGAAAAACAATAGAACAGAGTCATGAGAAGAAAGACAAATATTCATTAACCAATGAACCCAAGTTCTTATTTATTTATTTATTTGGCGGTCACTTTTATGCTGCGGTATCACAGAAAGTCAATGTGGTTTACAAACTTAAAAGCACATCTTTAAACAAAATTTAAAACAAAACTAAACAAAAAAAATCAGGAGTCACCATACTGAAACCTCATCTACAAATTACTCACTAAGGGGTAGATATTAAAAGGAACGCGCGGGCGTAGATTTGTGCGCGCAACTCAGCACGCAGAAATCTACGCCCGATTTTATAAAATGCGCGCACAGCCGCACGCTTGTTATAAAATCCAGGGTTGGCGCGCGCAAGGGGGTGCACACTTGTGCACCTTGCGTGCACCGAGCCGCGCAACCTTCCTCCGTTCTCGAAATCGGAGCGGCCTCGGAGGGAACTTTCCTTCCGCCCCCGCCCAACTTCCCCTCCCTTCCCCTATCTAACCCGCCCCCCAGCCCTACCTAAACCCCTCCCCCTTACCTTTAACTTAGAAGTTGCACCTGCCTCTGGATAGGTGTAGGTTGCACACGCCGGCCAACGGCCGGCCCGCAATCCTGGGCATAGCGGCAAATGACCACTGTGCCTGGAGGCTCCGGCCCTGCTCCGCCCCGCCCCGCCCCCTTTTTCAAACCCAGGGACATACGCGCGTCACCGGGCCTATGCAAAATAAGCTCGGCGTGCGCAGAAGGAATTTTAAAGGGTTACGCGCCTAAGTATTCTATTACATACCTTTACATTCCCACTGAAACTTCTAAATTGTGCTCCAAAATGCCTCTGAACAGCCAGTTTTTAATAATTTTTTTAAAGATGAGGTAACCACCTCAGTTCTCAACTTTCCTGACATGCTGTTCCACACTATAGGATTGCCCACAGAAAGTTCTGTTAAGAAAAGCTAGAGAGAAAAAGATACATTTTAGCTGCTTTCTGAACCGTAACAAGTCATTCTCTGCTCTGATCTCACCTGGGAGAATATTCCAAAGTATAGGCCCAGCTATTCTGAAAAATTGTTTATGGGATACCTATAGATAAGCTTCCTTGAAAGAGGGTTTTTTGAAGAGATTTTGAGTAGCTGAGAAGAGACACTGAGTAGGACAGTACCTGCATATGGAAGAAACAATACAGAAACAGGGTACCAGTCCATGTAAAGCCTTGAAAACCAAAGTAATGATCTTAAATGTTACCCTCCAAGAGACAGGAAGTCCATGGAGGTCAGCTCGAACAGGAGAAATATAGTCACATAGCAAAGAATCGGAAACGAGATGAGCAGCAGAATTTTGATAAGTTGGAAGGCCTTCAAAGGAGACTCAAGAAGACCCAAGGAAAAAAAAAACATAGCAATAATCCAAATAGGACAGAATGAAAGACTGAGTAACAGTCTGGAAATCTGAGTTAGATAGATAATATAGGCTTTAAAGAACACAAAATCTGCAGTTTGAAGTAAGATGACTGAACAGAGCATCTATGTGAGGATGCAAGGAAAGGAAGGAATCAACTATAACTTCCTAGATCCCGAGCTTTAGCTTAATAAGAATGGTGTGCCCCTCAAATGAAAATTTCTCAGGAATATTTTTATCTTCTACTCTTGATAGAAATACTACTACTGTTTGTTAGGTTGGGTTTTTTTTCTTAAGAGCAAGCATATTGTTTGACAGTCAATCTTTATGGCAGAAAGGCAAAATTGTCACTTTGCCTAGTGCAGAAGCAAACACAGAAGAAACCCAATCTGGTTACAATGACTAACTTACCCAAATTATTTTTTTTTCAGATAATCCCAGTAAATATTTATAATATAGTTTTTAAGGAACTGAAAAGTGAAATTAAATCATTTTGTAAATGTATAAGGGTGAGACTGAGATTTTGTTAATTGCAGGATGCTTGAGAAGATTAGGGGGTGACTCTACCTTACTGACATTGCTATTTTGGCTGCATTATTGATATATTTATTTATTTATTTATTTATTTATTTATAGTTTTTTATATACCGCCGCTCATCAGAGATATCACGTCGGTGTACAGTGAACAGGAACTTACGCCGGAGCGTTATACATTTAACAAGTGTTAAATATATGTTAAAAGACGATTGCAGACTCTCAGGGCATTGAATGGTTAAATCTAAAGGCATTGGCAGTTTTCCCTTATAAGTTGTCACAAATGCCCTTCATTCCAGGCAAACTGCTAGTATCAAACAACATGTCTTAATTAATGATACTTTGCAAGTGTAGTATAAGATGTGCAAGATTAATAGAATAAAGAAAAAATGAGATCTTGACATTAGCTAGTATTTCTGCAAATCCAGGATTACATCTAGCTTTGCCTCCTGAAATGAAACTCTGATGATCAGAGGCTGGCGTAAAGCAATACAAACATCTGTTTCACGGAAATTCTCTAATGATTACGGACATTTTCTTCTACATATAACCTTCCAACTTATTGCTGGCTTGTCCATAGGCAGTTGCCCATTTCTTTATGAATAAATATAATTTACAAAATGTAGCCAGACTTCTTACCCCTTGGGAACATCAATTTTCTGAGCTTTCTGAGAAATATTCTAGGCTTAAGGAATTTTACAAAAATAATGCAAAATGAGGAAAGAAAGGTCTGTTTATGTGCATTATGGTCAGAAGATCTTGGAAAGGCAGATATTCCTGAAAATTTGGATAGCACTTGTGTAAATGTAATTAAAGTTGCACATTGTGCGAGGCTTCAAGATGAGCAATAATGAAATATTCATTACATGCATCCAACTTCTTATAAGTTACACAAGAGGAAACTTGACAGATTTCCATTATGATGGAAGGGCTTTGCGGAGGTGGTTCTACAGGAGATATCTTTTGGAAAAGCTCTTTGATCAAACAATTCTGATCTTGGATAAAAAATGAGTGACTGTATGGGATACTCTATTGTAAAAAAACATACTTTCAGCATTGTTTGGAGTGGATATGTAGGATCTGTTAAAGCTCAGAAGAGATTGTTCCATATGATGTGCAGCTCATATGTCCTTTTTAATACATTGGAAGCAAGACCATTCACTTGCAATACAGTCTTCAACAGACAGTTTTCTAATTTTGATTAATGCTGAAAGAACACTGCTTGTCAGGTGAGTTTATCACCAGAAAATTATATTAAGCTTGTGGGAAGGTTTGTAAAATCTCTTTAAACATACTAGATTATACATATTAGTTGCACATTCAAAAATATACATGGGCTGGAATTCTTCAGTCATTCACTATCCCTATCGAAAGGTTGATTTATATGCTCTGCAGTCCTGTTTGAATCGGCTGAGGGATGGGTGAAGATTTCAAGGAGCTGACCTGCCACACTGGGGAGAGGAGCTTTACCAACAATGCTCGCCTCCCTGCTGCAAGACCCGTCATGCTCCTCACCTGCTGGATCTGTTGAACTCTGCCCCCCCCCCCCCCTCCTACTGCTATCATCGCAGGCCAATCTTAAAATGCAGCCTCCTTAGGGAGCGAGTTAGAAGTAAATTAGATTCAGCTATGTTTCTCCTTGCCATGGAATTGAAGATTTGGCTGAGAGGACTTTAATGAGGCAAGGAAGAAATATCTGAAATTTGTTTGGGACTTGATGTAGGAGGGGGATAAAAAGATTGGTTAGCATATTGGTCGAGTGGTTGTTAGTGATGAGGTGATGACTGCTCAAACCTTATTGGGGGGGGTGATCATATTATCTGGCAGATGAGGGTTTTTTTTCATATTGTTTCATATTCTATTATGTATTTATTTACGCATGTAATTTTAGAAATGTATTGATTTATATTATGTATTTTATTTTGCACTTAATAGTGGGGATTTAGTATTTATTAATGTATTGATGTATAGGATTATGCATCTTGTATTTGATTAAGTACTTTTATTGCTGACAACCATACTAGGTGGTCCTTTGGTGGGCGAGAAAGTCATTATATAAACGTCAGATTAGATAAGGTGCCATTGACTTTTATTATTGATGCTATTATGGCAAGATATGTATGTTTTAGTTCAGTGGTTCTCAAACGTATCCCCTCGTGACACACCTGACGGACAAAGCTCACGTGTGACACACTGTTCATTACAATACACAGTGGAAGTTTAAAAAAAGGCCTCATATTACTTTTATTGTTAAGAATGACACAAGGGAAAGATGAGTACTCTCTCTGAACAGAAATTACATAAATAGTAAACCTCCCATACCAGAACAGCACAAACTTCCAGCACTCAAACAGTAACTGCCTTACCTAAGAAAAGGCAACTCTGAAAATATTACACCGGGTCTTAAAACTCTAATACTCCTCCTATTAGGAAAATGGAACAAGCTAGACTGCTATAGAACCCTACACAGAAACTGCACCCCAGCAGAATACCTAACCTCAGTCACATGTGCAGAGCAGACCCTCACCTAACAAAGAATAAAGAGACCATAAAGCATAAATACAAACAGGCAGACAAAAACTGAACTGGAACCTGCAACAAGTCAGAGACTCTGTATGCAGTGCAACAAAGGAAAAAGAGAAACATCACCGGTCCTCATAAAACAAATCAAGAAATATAAAATCAATAGCAGTAAAACTATTAAAATAAAAAGAACAGATTTCAAAACAGCTGATGAATGGAATACCCAATAATTAAAAACTTATCTAAAAAATTTAGACACCAATAACATAATTCAAAACAGCAGACACAAAGACCCAATAATTAAAAATAATAAGGATAAAAACATGTTCTGCTCTCCATATCTGGGAACATTTGATTTGCAGGTGCCCTGAGATTGTTGTGAATTAAGAGGAGAAGAGGAGGGGGGGGGGAGGGTGGCTAGCAACTTTCTCCTCTCTTTCAGTCACACACAAGGTCTCTCTCTCACTTACACACAGGGTCTCAATCACACATATACACACATGCTCTCTCTCTCTCTCTCACTTATACACACAGGCTCTCAGTCACATACTCACAGGTTCTCTCTCACTTACACATATACGAATTTTAAATTGCCCGTGCACGTAAAATACGGGGGTTACGCGTGTGGCCAGGCCTTGCATGCATTTTAGAAGGAGCTCGGCTACGCACATAATCTTCGTTACGGCACAAGAGCCGGGCCAAAGAAAAGGGGTGGTCCGGGGGACTGGGAGGGGCACGCAACTTGCTACTGCTCCTTTGGAGGAGCAACAGATGGATGCGCATGTTATAAAATTGCACATCCATGGATGCACGCGCGTATGTTTAAAAATTTACCCCATAGGTTCTCAAATCACACATTCATGCTGTCTCACACAAACAGGTTCTTAATCATACACTTACACACATGCACTCTCTCTCTCTCATACACAGAGACTCTCAGTCACACACTTACATGCATGATGTCTCTCATACACACATGCTTGCTTGCTTTCTCATTTTCTCTCGCTCTCCGCCCCCCCCACTGAAGAGCAACTAGTGGCAGCAGCAGCAGCTTCCTCTTTTTACAACCCTCACAGCCTCGAGAAAAGAGTCCCATCAGCCACAGGGGCTGACGTTACTCCAGGCTGTGCTGCTCTTCTCTTTTGGGCCGATGCTGCACGCACTTATACCTTAGCATGGTCTCTTCTTCCCATGCGCGTGGCCACTGCACACCACTTCCTCTTCTGGGCCATGGGAGCGAGAAGAAGAGAGCATACTGCTAGTATCGCCGATTCCAGCCCTCCTGCCGCATTCCACTCAGGCTATCAGCATGTCACGTCCAGGTGAAGGAAGAGTTTGCATCTCGTTGGGGCAGGAGCATTTGGGTACCAGGAAGTATGGCGACACACCTGCATGTGCTTGGTGACACACTGATATGTCGTGATACTCTCGCTGAGAACTGCTGATTTAGTTAATTTGGAAAATAGAAATAAAATATTTAAAAAAAAAATTCTAAAACAAACATCCACATAATACCCCAGAGAATCTACTTTGGCATGCCTGTTTCAATGGGATTTCTTATGTACTAAATTCTTAGCTCATCGTTTGTATGTGAGAAAAGCTTCCTTTCTTTTTAAACTCTCAATTCCAATATCTTCAAACCACATGGTCTCACAGAATCTGATACAATGATTCATAACAATATTTAAAACAGCCATTATCTCTTATATCCATGAGGAATATGTGATCCCCCAACCTCAATGATTGGTTACCAAACAGCCAATGATATAGCTCTCCTTATAGTCATGTAGATGCTCAGTCGTTACAGAAGCAGACCAAAGAAAATTGTTTTTTAAATTAGGTCATATCAACTCTAAGTAATGATAAAATACAGAAAAATATTATACTTTGAAAAAATGATCATTCATATATTTAAACAAGCAACACTTAGTGAATGCATGTTTATCAGAAAATGAGACTACAAAGTCCAAACAATTCAATTTTTTATGGCCAGCTAATTCAAGTAAGTTAGACATCACTAGCAAGAGCATCATCATAACTAGGCAATCCAAACTGGCAAATATGCCAGTTAACTACAATTACCAAGAATGCTTGCAAAGCCAGATGAATCAATACGCATCCCCAAACACATTCAGCCATGACTAAATAAACAAAACAATATATTTACATCACCAGCTGGTCTGGAGCATCAAATAATAAAATGAACACCACCAGGATCATATGAGGCAGAACAAAATACTCAGGTGTCTGTAACACTCCAAAACAAATTAATCCAATGCTTGCCATTTCAATTATCTTCAGAAGTTAGAAATTCTTGAAAATGTACTTCATGCAGAGACAGAGCCTAAGGGACTGGAGCTGGGCAACAGGAACACAGACTGGATTCTGAAGGCTGACATTACAGCATAGAGCCTTGGCCAGAGCTGGGGATTTGCTGGCAGTGAAAATCACCTCCCTAAGGACTGGGAGTTACAGATCTTTGGAGTGTGGTATATGAAGTCCATGACTGCAGTTGGAAAGAGTAACCTGTGGTCGCAATTTACAAGCTGGAGAAGTTTGCTAAATAGAGCATGTATCTTTCAGTTTCAGTGAGCCAGCCTTAGTGGAGTTAATCGACAAATTCAATAGTGCCTGAGATGAGTTGTGGCTGAAATGCAAATGCAAGACATATATTGGTGTTAAAAGGGGAGATTGTGGTGATTTAGCTAAAATAATTTAAGGCACTAATTCTGTTGATTCATAATGCCTCACAGACAGAATAAAGGGCTTAAAAGACCCAGCTCCCACACCACTAAATGAATAAAAGACATTAATATAGGTATCAGCCTTGATATATCACTATGTTACTCATTCACAGACAGCAAGTGTATGGGGTACAGGAAAGGGCGGCCTCTTGTAGTGTCTCCAAAATATGTCACCCTGCTCCTGGGAATCCAGCTCCTTAATGAAAACAACTCTTTTTTAGACCCCAGAAATAGAAGAGCATTAGATGGAATCAGATGATAGAGATGTGTCTGCAGCATCTGATATGGTGTATTATGATTGGGTCCTCTCTCCTCCTAGGTTCATCAAAATGCTATTTCACATGGATAACGCCGGCAATAAGAAAAAGGGGTGGGGTTATGATCATTTTACAATTATCGCACCATACGCTATGTTAGCACTTCGCATAGGTAGTTTATCACAACATGCGGTAACGTTTTTGGGAGCCTAGATTGGGGGGGGGGGGGGGAAGAGGGAGAGAGAGACAGCGAAAGAAAGAGAGAGAGACTCTTTATAAGGCCTTCATAGTTCTGAACTATTTATATCACTACAGAAGGGCCAGCTAGTAACTTGAGGTGAGGTTTTGGTGGCAGTGTAGGATTTTGGGGCTAGTTTTACTTGCAGAGTGAGACATATGAACAAGCACAGTAGACCTCAGAGGAGATTTGACATCATTTGGAGTGAGGAAAATCACACAAAGATGAGATTTCTTCAGTGTTCTCGTGCCCTAGCTTGATGGACCTCCTATAGCAGTATAAATAAGTGACTACTATGTGTGCCACCCCAGAACCTCTCTCTCTCCATTCCGCTCCACTCCCCAAGCCCAAAAATGCTCAAAATGCAATTTGCAATCTTTATCGCAAATTGCATTACAGCCGTTTCAGGCATTTCGCACAGCTTAACGTCAGGAAAAAAGGGTTAGCTATTTCCGGTGTTAAAAGAACATAAGAACATGCCATACTGGGTCAGACCAAAGGTCCATCAAGCCCAACATCCTGTTTCCAACAGTGGCCAATCCAGGCCATAAGAACCTGGCAAGTACCCAAAAACTAAGTCTATTCCATGTTACCGTTGCTAGTAATAGCGGTGGCTATTTTCTAAGTCAACTTAATTAATAGCAGGTAATGGACTTCTCCTCCAAGACGTTATACAATCCTTTTTTAAACACAGCTACACAAACTGCACTAACCACATTCTCTGGCAACAAATTCTAGAGTTTAATTGTGCGTTGAGTGAAAAAGAACTTTCTTCAATTAGTTTTAAATGTGCCACATGCTAACTTCATGGAGTGCCCCCTAGTCTTTCTATTATCCGAAAGTAAATAACCGATTCACATTTACCCATTCTAGACCTCTCATTATTTTAAACATCTCTATCGATTCTCCCCTCAGCCATCTCTTCTCCAAGCTGAAAAGTCCTAACCTCTTTAGTCTTTCCTAATAGGGGAGCTGTTCCATCCCCTTTATCAGTTTGGTCGCCATTCTCCGTACCTTCTCCATCACAACTATATCTTTACTGAGATGCGGCGACCAGAATTGTACACAGTATTCAAGGTGCAGTCTCACCATGGAGCGATACAGAGGCATTATATAGAAACATAGAAACATAGAAGTGACGGCAGAAGAAGACCAAACGGCCCATCCAGTCTGCCCAGCAAGCCCCCACATCCATTTGTTTTCATAATCTGTTACTCTGACCGCTGAGGTCAGGGCCCTTATTGGTAACTTTTTTGTTCCAATTCCCTTCCACCCCCACCATCGATGCAAACAGCAGTGCCGGAGCTGCATCCAAGCGAAGCATCCCGCCAATTGGTTTGGGGCAGCAACCGCCGCAATAAGCAAGCTACTCCCATTTGTTTATCCTGCATGTGCAATTCAGCTATTGTTGTTTGTCAGAATAAAAATCCTCTTTACTTAATTCCCTCTGTTGCTGAAGCAGTGAGCTGCGCTGGATACTTATTCCAAGTCAAGTATCAGGCTTAATTGATTCGGGGGAGTAGCCACCGTAACAAGCAAGCTACACCCATGCTCATCTGCCTACCCAGACCATGCAACTCACTCCCTGTTGGTTGATGCTGATATAAATCATCTTTTCTTCATTCTCTCTGCCGTTGAAGCAGAGAGCCATGCTGGACATGCATTGAAAGTGAAGTATCAGGCTTATTTGATTTGGGGTACTAACCGCCGTAACAAGCCAGCTACTCCCATGCTTATTTGTTTACCCAGACTATGTAATTCATTCCTTGTTGGTTGATGCTGAATATAAATCATCTTTTCTTCATTTTCCCTGCCGTTGAAGGAGAGAGCTATGCTGGATGTGCATTGAAAGTGAAGTATCAGGCTTATTTGATTTAGGGTAGTAACCGCCGTAACAAGCCAGCTACTCCCATGCTTATTTGTTTACCCAGACTATGTAATTCATTCCTTGTTGGTTGATGCTGAATATAAATCATCTTTTCTTCATTTTCCCTGCCGTTGAAGGAGAGAGCTATGCTGGATGTGCATTGAAAGTGAAGTATCAGGCTTATTTGATTTAGGGTAGTAACCGCCGTAACAAGCCAGCTACTCCCATGCTTATTTGTTTACCCAGACTATGTAATTCATTCCTTGTTGGTTGATGCTGAATATAAATCATCTTTTCTTCATTTTCCCTGCCGTTGAAGAAGAGAGCTATGCTGGATGTGCATTGAAAGTGAAGTATCAGGCTTATTTGATTTGGGGTAGTAACCACCGTAACAAACAAGCTACTCCCCTGCTTTTTTGTGGATGCAAATCCTTTTTTCCACAATTCCTCTTGCCATTGAAGCATAGAGCAATATTGGAGTCGCATTAAATGTGTGTATGTTTATTGAATAAGGATATTAATCTCCAGGTAGTAGCCGTCATTCCCACAAGCAAGCCACCCCTTGCCTCTTCTCTTCATTCACATCCTCTAGACTTTATGGATAACCAGTGTTTATCCCACGCCCCTTTGAAATCCTTCACAGTTTTGGTCTTCACCACTTCCTCCGGAAGGGCATTCCAGGCATCCACCACCCTCTCCTTGAAGAAATACTTCCTGACATTGGTTCTGAGTCTTCCTCCCTGGAGTTTTAAATCGTGACCCCTGGTTCTGCTGATTTTTTTGCAACGGAAAAGGTTTGTCATTGTCTTTGGATCATTAAAACCTTTCAAGTATCTGAAAGTTTGAATCATATCACCCTTGCTCCTCCTTTCCTCCAAGGTGTACATATTTAGATTCTTCAATCTCTCCTCATAAATCATTCTATGAAGACCTTCCACCTTTTTGGTCGCCCTTCTATGGACCGCCTCCATCCTGTCTCTGTCCCTTCAGAGATACGGTCTCCAGAACTGAACAAAGTACTCCATGTGAGGCCTCATCAAGGACCTGTACAAGGGGATTATCACTTCCCTTTTCTTACTCGATATTCCTCTCTCTATGCAGCCCAGCATTCTTCTGGCTTTAGCTATCGCCTTGACATTTTCCATTTTATTCACCATTCCCTTTCTAATAATTCCCAACATTGTTTGCTTTTTTGACTGCTGCAGCACACTGAACCAAGGATTTCAATGTGTTATCCACTATGACGCCTAGACCTCTTTCTTGGGTTGTAGCACCTAATATGGAACCTAACATTGTGTAACTATAGCATGGGTTATTTTTCCCTATATGCATCACCTTGCACTTATCCACATTAAATTTCATCTGCCATTCGGATGCCCAGTTTTCCAGTCTTGCAAGGTCCTCCTGTAATGTATCACAGTCTGCTTGTGATTTAACTACTCTGAATAATTTTGTATCATCCGCAAATTTGATAACGTCACTCGTCGTATTCCTTTCCAGATCATTGATATATATATTGAAAAGCACCGGTCCAAGTACAGATCCCTGAGGCACTCCACTGTTTACCCTTTTCCACTGAGAAAATTGACCATTTAGTCCTACTCTCTGTTTCCTGTCTTTTAACCAGTTTGTAATCCACGAAAGGACATCGCCTCCTATCCCATGACTTTTTAGTTTTCGTAGAAGCCTCTCATGAGGGACTTTGTCAAACGCCTTCTGAAAATCCAAATACACTACACCTACCGGTTCACCTTTATCCACATGTTTATTAACCCCTTCAAAAAAATGAAGCAGGTTTGTTAGGCAAGACTTCCCCTTGGGTAAATCCGTGTTGACTGTGTTTCATTAAATCATGTCTTTCTATATGCTCTACAATTTTGATCTTGAGGATAGTTTCCACTATTTTTCCCGGCACTGAAGTTAGAATCACTGGTCTATAGTTACCCGGATCGCCCCAGGAGCCTTTTTTAAATATTGGGGTTACATTGGCCACCCTCCAGTCTTCAGGTACAATGGATGATTTTAATGATAGGTTACAAATTTTAACTAATAGGTCAGAAATTTCATTTTTTATTTCCTTTAGTACCCTAGGATGCATACCATCCGGTCCAGGTGACTTGCTACTCTTTAGTTTGTCAATCTGGCCTACTACATCTTCCAGGTTGACAGTGATTTTGTTCAGTTCGTCTGACTCATCACCCCTGAAAACCAACTCCGGAACTGGTATCTCCCCAACATCCTCATTAGTAAACACGGAAGCAAAGAATTAATTTAGTCTTTCTGCAATGGCCGTATCTTCCCTAAGAGCCCCTTTAACCCCTCAGTCATCTAATGGTCCAACCGACTCCCTCACAGGTTTCTTGCTTCGGATATATTTAAAAAAGTTTTTATTATGAGTGCGTGTGCAGAGTGCCCGGTCCCTTATAGGACCAGGGGCGGGTCCTAGCTCCGCGGTGCGCCTTGATTGAACGTACTACTAAAGGAAATGCCTGCCTGCACTTCCTTGCCTTGGCAATTGGGTCGACACCGTGTGTGTACTGAGTTTGCCTCCGTGTCTCACAGCCTGTTCCAGTCTTGTTCCAGCGACCTCGTGTTCCAGCATCTGTCTTTTCCTGCGTTCCTCCAGATAGTACCTCTTGAACTGACTCTCTGGTACTGACCTTTGCCTGTCTCCTTGACCACGCTGATCGCTGCCCGGATTCTGACCTTTGCCTGCCTCCTTGACCATGTCTGACCTCTGGAACCTGACCCCTGCTTTGGCTCACTACTCTTGGACTTATTCTTGGAACTTGACCCCTGCTTTGGCTGACCTCTCTCGGACTGATCCTTGGAACTCAACCTCGGCTATCCTTGAACACGCCTCCCTGATTCTGGCCCTGCTCCTAGCCTTGTCATCGCAGACACACTACTGGCCTTCCTTGATCCCTCAGGCCTCCAGTCAAGACTTCGACTGCGCACCCTTGATCCTGGTGGGCACACCTCTATACTTCCTATCTCAGAGACCCTGTAAGGCCCACCTAAGTCCAAGCAGCCCGGGTCCCCAAGGGCTCCACCTGGGGGGAACCTCGGGCTTCCAGTGGTGAAGCTCCAGCTAGCCTCTGTCTCCTCCTGTGCTCCGCCACCTGGTGGCAGGTGCTTCCTGGGACCGACCTGGTAGCCGTTCTACCCGGCTTCAGGACAAGGGTCCACCTCCAAGCGCAACATAATTTTAGTAATTTTTTTCTCTCTCCAAAACTGGGTTGAATATGTTAGGATGAATGTTGGCAAGATCTATATGAAAATGTATTTGTTTTATTTAGGTACACATGGAAGGCTTGCTATATAAGCTAACAATAAACTGAAAAATGTAACAAAAGTGCAGTTAAATAAAGAAAACCCATTTTGGAAAACTACTTTATGTAAGGAAAATCAAAAAACAAAATTTACCTTAAACATACTCATAAAACCAGCAAATAACTACCTCTCTAGACGATCAACATAGCTACTAATGCTAAAAGCTAATTAAATAACTCAATATCCCAGCTTCCAACCCTATCAGAAACCTCCATTTTGTTTTTTTTATTTTCTTTATGGTTATCCTCTGAAGCAGGCAAAGTGCTGCCGAAACCCCTTGGTGTAAGACACTGTGTGTGTATTAGCTGTGTCTCATTTTGCGAGAGATTCCTGTTGATATGTTAAGATAAGCATTGTTTATTCTTCAAAAAAAAGATGCATGTCCTTTAATTTAAGTTTAGTATATTTGTCATCGAATGGTAGATGGTTTGAAGCCACATGCTGTTCTATAATTCTGTCTAAAGCTCACTGAAGGCATAAGACAGCAGAGTGAATCATAAGTATTTTCCATCTTTCTAATATCACTTTGGAGTCATTGTAGAAGAATTTTATAAAGTGCTATTGGTTTCCTTTGCTCCTTTGCTGTTTATTTTACTGCACATGAGAGATTTTGCTCGTTTCTGTTTTTTGTTATGAGTGTGTAAGTTATCCAGATAAAGCTATTCAGATGCTTCTATTCAGATATACAGCAGCAGACGTATCTGGATAAGTCCTGCTGAATATCTGGATAAAGTTATCTAGTTAACTTTATACAGATAACATTAAAACAGCCTTTTTCCCCGATCAGACTCACCTGCATAACTTTAGTCAGAGAGCACTGATTACTACTTCTGATTAGTTAAAGTATTATCACTCCCTGGGAATACCTCCAATGTCACCTCTTTTATGCAAATACATTTTGTGCAGGCAATGATTTCCCATATAAAATTTACCCAATAAACAGGGAAGACAGGGAGAGTAATTTAAACCATGAACATTTTTCCAGTTAATTCCCAAAGTTAGCCAGACAAAACTTTTGAATATGGACCTCTTGGTTTCTGATTATGCACAAAATAATTGAAACGCAGTATTAACCAACATGAATCTATTTAAAACATGCATCGAGTTTTTCAACAACATCCTAAGTCAGTGGTATTCACTTCCAGTCCTTCAGGCCGCAAAAGGGTCCGATTTTTATGATATCCCTAATGAAAATGTATCAGATAGATTTACATTCAGTTGAGGCAGGATGCATGCAAATCTGTTTTATGCATATTTATCAGGGATATCTGAAAACGTGACATGTTTGTGGCCCTCAAGGACTGGAAGCAAATACTACAGTCCTAATGTGTTCGCTACAGAATGTAATATATTAGATCAGTAGATACCTTCTACATCAGTGGTTCCCAAAGTTGTCCTGAGGGACCCCCAGCCAGTCAGGTTTTCAGGATATCCACAATTAATATGCATGAGAGATATTTGAATGCACTGCCTCCGTTGCATTCAAATTTATCTCATGCATATTCATTGTGGATATCCTGAAAACCTGATTGGCTGGGGATCCCCCAGGACAGGTTTGGGAGCCACTGTTTTACATTATATTGATGATTGTATATACCCTTTTATCACAGACTTTGAGGATCATGGCCTATTACATGACAGATTTTCTTGGGAAAAAATACTACCCAGAATAACGTGCACCAACAGAGTTCAATGTTCAATGTTTTGAATTTAAAGAACTTAACATATCCCACCAAGAAGCAAAGGCATGTGCATGATAAGTCTATAAGTCTGTCCTAGAATTTTCCCTGACCCTTGAAGCACATAAGCATGAGAACCTTTGGGTGCTCATAGCCATGGAGGAGGCCCTCAATGATGTTTTGAAAGCATCATTGGTCCAATGAATCAAATGCTTCCCACACACCTCACCATTGTTGAACAAGGGAACAAACTTGTATGCTTTTTCTAAAAGGAGAAATCTGGTAAAATGTTATGCCCCTTAGAGTATGGAATGAAAGTACTCAACCATGAAGAAACTATGCAAAAAAGCATTAAATTAAATTTAAAAAAAACAAACTATCTTCCATAAAAATCCCAAGTCTGTGGCTCACAGCAAGGGGATACTAAGGAATGAGCTTTGGACATCTTTGCCTTTTTCAGGGAGGATTCAAAAGCACAGACTGATGTGGTAACTGGACCCTGTTGAATCCTGGAACTTTCTGGATTTGGTTTTAGTGTCCACTTTCTTTCCCAAAGGATCCACAGTGAATGGGGTCTTCTACATGTTTTACTACACATCCTAATGGAGTTGATGGACCAGCACTATCACCAACTTCTTGGGGGCATTGAGGTACCTAAGCAAAGCAGGTAATGGTGCCCTAGACTCCTCAACCTCGACCATAAAATGAATGGTTCCAGCCATTCTCTGTATGAAAGAGTAAAATGAAATGTCTATAAGGGGATGTCATGAGATTAATCTTGCTAGAAACTAGGTTCTCCATATAGATAAGTTTGGTTCCAAGACACTTAAGATTTAGATTCCATGATTCAAACTGAATCCGCACTCTAGAAAAGCATAAACCCTGAAGCTATAACCTCAATAGGTTTCTCAAATGATTCCTTGAGAACTGGAACTGTCCAGAAAGAGGCTGAAAACTGGAGAGACTTCTTCCTCTGAAACTGCCTTGCTTCTATTCATGGATTCACTTGTCTAATCTCTCTCAGATCTCACTTATACCAACATTGGAGTAGCCTCATCAGAAGAGGTCTCGTCCTCTTATGTAACCAGAGGGCAAATACCAATAGTAGTCAACTCAGTCCCTGAAGTCTGATATTACTAAATCTCAAACTAGCAGGAAATCCTCAACTACTGAAGCAAACATGACAGCTGCCGGCCTCCTTTTGGTTCTCTGCACCAGAGGGTACTGGTGATGATGCTGCAGTGCCTTGCCATGATGCTTAGGCTTCAAGGCCCAATCCCAAGATACTCTTCTCAGATGTCAAATAGTAGGAGAGGAAAGGTTCCCTGCTGCTGGACCTATATTTCAATATTGGTACCAAGGACAAGTGAGACATCCTCAATGCTGATATATATAGCGAGTGGCTGATGCAACTCCATGGTCTTTCAACATTCGTACCCTTGATGCCAATGGAATTGCACTGTACCTTTTGCTTGAAGCAAAGGTTTCTTGAAGTTTATCTTCAGAGATTGACTCTTGGTGACATATATGAGCAGATGTGACAGCAAGGAACATCCTGACCTGGTCCTAGATCACAAATGCATACTTCCTGATGGTTGGCTACAGACATCTTGAAGTCACTAGCCTTCCTCTGGGACACAGAAAGGAAAACAAAGGATGTGAAATCAAATATAAAATTGTCCTTGCTGCTAACTGAGGCTCACTGAAGACAAAAAGTATCATGGCCTTGTGACCATGAAGAAAAGAATGGAAACTTAAGAAAAGGCTGAAAAGGCTATCAGGCACTATATATCAGGCAAAGGAGATAGAAAACACTGACCACATTTTGAGCAAACTACATAAAAATCTACATCAAGGCTTGCTAAGGAAGAGAACACGTCCAACTGACATGGAGTCAAAAATGAATCGAGGGGGCTTTGTGAGTTTTGTTTGCACAGCAAATTCTAACATGCCCAGAAAAAAAATCTGAAAAGGCTTTTCTAGCACTCTGTAAAAGACTCTGTAAGACTTGTCTACACAGTCGCTTTCGGATGACATCACCGACTTGTGTGGATTATTTACCCTGCTTGTACACCGAGAAATAAAAGATTCAATTTTTTTAAAAATTTAATCCTCAGGAGGCAAATTTTTAAATGCATTTAACCAGGTACGTTGGACTGATAGCAAAGTGTCCTCTTCAAATCCAGCGAAAAGTGCATTCAGCTTTCACAGCATGCACATTTTCAGCTATGGTAAGAGGTGTTCCTGTGAGCACGTTTTAAGTCAAGGGAAAAAAAGACTGTGCATACATTTAATTTCCAAATGTATGTGTGCTATTTTGCTCCTGTGCCTCCACTGCCCATACAAATAACAGATGCAAAGTATGCAGGCACCTTTAGCTGACTTAGAGGTAGATTCTTCATTTTGCTATAAATAGCAAGAGAGAAAGAGAGAGAGAGAGAGAGTGCCTCTGTAGAGGCTCTCAAAAAAGAAGACTATTTATACCACTGTAAGATGGGCACTAGTAACTCGGGGTGAGGTTTGGGTGATAGTTTATCATGCATAATCATACGTACAAACAGCACAGTTACCATCAGTGAAGATTTAATGTGATTTGGAGGGATGAAAGGTAAAAGAAAAGTAGCTTTGTACCATGTTTTCTCTACCTAGCTGCAATCAAGGTAAGTCAAGAGTAAAGTGTAAACATCTGCTCTTCTTTTACCTTTTATCCCTCCAAATCACACTAAATCTTCACTGATGGTAACTGCGCTGTTTGCATGTATGACTGTGCATGATAAACTATCCCCCAAAGCCCACCCCACCCACCTCAGCCCAAGTTCATAATGCAAGAGATGTAGTTATTTCCCGCGTTCAAACCTGAATTGCTATGCATTACCTTATCGCACAGAACGATAACCAGCCCTCATTTCCATTTATTCTGCCGAAACTCCTCCCACACAACGACTAATTTTAAATTTGCATTCGCATTTCGCGATGTGGTGTTTATCACATGTGTTATGATGTTATCATGTGTGTTAGGGCCCTAATGCTATTTAATGAATGACCCTCATAGTTTGAACTTCCCAAGTTTTAAATAGAAACACCTTGGATAGTTTTTCTTTGAATATTTGCAAAAGTACATGTGTTAAAAACACCCACCTATGGGCCGATACAGTAAAAATCGCGGGAGAGCGGGCGAGTGCCCAATCTCCTGTGCGCGCGATTCAGTAAATTAATTTATTTAAAATAGGGCCCGCGGTAAAAAGAGGTGCTAGGGACACTAGCGCATCCCTAGCGCCTCCTTTTTGAGGAAGCGGCGGCTGTCAGCCGACGCTCAATTTTGCTGGCGTCGGTTCTCAAACCCGCTGACAGCCACGGGTTCGGAAACCGGACGCCGGCAAAATTGAGCATCCGGTTTTCAACCCATTTAAAAAAAAAAATTTTTTAATTTTTAACTATTTGTAACTTTTGGGACCTCCAACTTAATATCGCCATGATATTAAGTCGGAGGGTGTACAGAAAAGCAGTTTTTACTGCTTTTCTGTACACTTTCCTGGTGCCGAGAGAAATGAATGCCTACCTTTGGGTTGGCGCTAATTTCTGAAAGTAAAATGTGCAGCTTGGCTGCACATTTACTTTCTGAATCGCGCGGGCATAACTAATAGGGCCATCAACATGCATTTGCATGTTGCGGGTGCTATTAGTTTCGGGGGGGTTGGACGCACGTTTTCGGCGCGCTATTACCCCTTACTGAATAAGGGGTAAAGCTAGCGCGTCAAAAACGTGCGTCCAAATGCGGGTTAACAGTGCGCTCCACCGGAGCGCACTGTACTGTATATTGGTCTGAATGTTTGCAACTATGTGGGCTGTTTGAAAATTGCCCCATAATGTTTTTTAGAAAATGTCAATTTGTAATGCATATTTTAGTTACACCACATAACTATATACACAGTGATAAATTAAATTTTAAGAACCATAATTATATTTAGCACTATTCTTCAATCTTAATGGAAAAAAACAATACAGTTTATCAAAAAGTTAACTACATAATCTTTATTCCAAATTCAAAATACTAATCTCCTATATCTAGTTTAAATGTATCTTTTTACCTGTGACTGTAAAACATAGCCTGTAAAACAATCTGTATTGAATCAGGTATCATTCTTTCCTCATATCTAGCAATGAGTACCTGCTAATTATTTTGTAATGTTATCAAAGTTCCATTTCTTGTGCTTTTCAAAGTTAAAATACGATTGCAATAAGTTAACTCTCTATAAATAATAATTAGTTTACGGCCTTCTGTTAAAACTGTATATTTTATCCTCACACTCACTGCCCAACCACTAAAAAAAAAAATCACACACAATCCTACCTTATACAGCTGTAGTGTTTAAAAGTGCTGGCAGCCTTCTGACATTCCAAGCAGAGCTGAATGGCCCCAGGATAATCCTCTTCCTTAGAACAAAAATACAAGGATGAAAGTGTCAAAAAGAGGAAAGCGATATGTTGTGCAGCATTTGCTTAAAATAAAAAAAAATAGAAAAAAAAATAGTTATGTACAGAAAATGATAAAACTGAAATATGTAATTCATATAGAAACATAGAAATGACAGCAGAAAAGGACCAACTTTTCCATCCAATCTGCCCAGCAAACTTATGCTAGCATCTGCTGCATCTTGCAGTTACCCCTAAGTTCATCAGTTTCCTAGATCGTTAAAAGTCAGGGCCCTCATTGCTTCCTGTTCGAATCCAATTCTCCTTTTCCCCCTGCTGTTGAAGCAGAGAGCCATGAAGGAGTTGCATCAAGAATATGAAGGCTTATTGGTTAAGAGTGGTAAGCGCTGCACCAGCAAGTTACCCCCATGCACTCTTTTCTTCATTTCCATTCTCTAATCTTTAGGGATCCCACAGTGTTTATCCCATGCCCCTTTGAATTCTTTCACTGTTTTCATCTTCACCACCTCCTCCGGAAGGGCATTTCAGGCATTCACCACCCTCATAATACAAGACTTTAGTTAGTTAGAAAAATGTATGTTTCATAGCTAAAGCAGTTTTTTCTTCAAGAATTAGACAAAGTTTTCCCTTCATTTCTCTGAAGACTACATATACCATTTATATTACCAGCATCCTCAAAGAACTCCAAAGTAATCGTTAATGAAAATACTGCAACAAAATAATATTGATCAACTATTACTATACATTTATGCTATACTAACCAGAAAAACAACAAAAAAAAGTTCAAGCTGATGAAAAATTAACCATCTCATTTGTCTGGTGCTATAGAAATTTAGATACAAAAAACAAGATTACATATCACACAAACATTTTCTAAAGCTCGATTTCATGAATACCAGAGGAAGATTACCATACTTTGAAAGAGAATATAATAATTTCAATAGCAGTTAAACAACTTAATTCTACAATCACTGTTCTCCATCTACCTACCAACTCATACAGCACGGACTCAATACTACAGATCTCAACTAACGAAGAAAGGTATGTCACCAACAACTGTCATTAACACAACTCAAATAATCACATCAGCCCACAGAGCCCAAATCAAAGTTTTACTCAAGCTGTATACTTTTAAAATTACTCCAATGACAATGTGTGGGAATTCCCACATCATTGGTGAGTGTATGGGGCCATTCTCAGTTCAATAAAAAACTAGAAAATTTATAAAAAAAAAAAAAAAACAACTCTTAGAGCAGGCAAGTGGAATTGAGAGAATAATGTATGCTGCTGTCCTCAAACATCTTTGCTTTCTTCATGGACAAGTAAGATACAAAAGTCCTCACACACGGGAATATGAGCAGTAAATTTGAAAGCCTGAGATTAGACTCAATATACCCTGGTTTATGAAAGAGGTTCAATTCCAGTCAAATTATGCACAAAATTAACCTATTTGGGGACATTACACCCAGGGGTAATCCCTAGCTACAAGTTGCCTTGAAATAAAAAAGAGACAATACAAAAATGCTGATGACCAACAAACACATGCTATTTTGAATTTTCTTTTTTTTTTTTGTTTGAAGAAATCTGACCAAACCTATTGTTGCTTCAGGAATCTCTATTCAAACAGTAATAAGATGTGAATGTTTGTAACTGAGCTCTGCTTTTTATCTAAAATCTACTGAAGATACGCTATAAATTTCCACAAATGTGAAATAAGCAGCTCTATATGTTTCAGTGTCAAACAGCAGGTCATGCTGTTATAATGAAATAACTATACTCTGTCTTCTATGTTGTGAAATGTAAATCAAAGGCTCTTTATGGTCTGAGGTTTCTCTCTTTAGGTGTCAGTTTGTTAACCAAAAATTCGTCATCCCTTTTTTATTCCTAATAATCTAATGATTAATTCTCCGAGTTTCTCTGCTTCAAAGAGCAAAAGGGGGAAGGGAAGGTATAGCATAGGCCTCAGAGTACCTTCCTTATTATTAGAATATCTCTATTTTTAGGAGAGTTTTATTCCAAACTAGACCAATTATTCCATGTTCTTTAATGGAGAAGCTTTTTGAGTTATCACTATCTATTGTGACCTTGGGCAAGTCACTTTATTCTCCATTGCCTCAGGTACAAACTTGGATTGTGAGCTGCCTGGGGACAGTGAAAAAACTACAGTACCTGAATGTAATCCACTCTGAAGTGCCAAAAAGCAGAATATAAAATCAGATAGATAAATAAATGTCATAGCTTTGTAGATCTCTTCTATGGAGGCTGATCTCAAGTGGGCCACCAAGGCTGCCATGGCTATAACACTGTAAGCTTTGACATGCCCATCTAGAGTCAGACATGTCTGAGTACAACAGAAAGAGATACAAATCTGCTAGCCAATTAGTGTACATTTGGACATAGCAATTCCAAATCTATTGGGATCAAAAGAAACAAAAAACTGGGTGGACTTTCTAAGGACTTCAATCCACTCCAGATAGAATACTAAGACTCTTCTGCAAATCAAACTGTATATAGCTTGTTCACCTTTATGGACATATGGTGTGGGGAAAAATACTGGAAGGACAAATAACTGATTGATTAAAGTAGAAATCTAACACTATATAGGTAAGAACTTGGGATATATGTGCAGAACCATCCTATTGTAGAAAAAATTTCTATAGGGCAGATAAGTCACTACAGACTGTGCGTGTCAATAAGACCTTCAATGTCAAGTATTTCAGCTCACTGCAGTCTAGTGGCTCAAAGCGAGTTTTCATCAGTTAATTCAGTACCACGCTGAGGTCCCATGGCACACTAGGAGACTTGATGAGAGGCTTCAATAGAAGCAAGCCTCGCCTAAAAAGAACAACTAAAGGTTGTATTGAGATGGGTTTACTTTCCTTATGATAAACACCAGTAAACACCATCTACACTAAGGTGAACCCAGAGGGTCCAACACAATAATCTGAGTGTTAAACTGTGTGCTGGTTTCCAGCACACATTTTTAACGCTAATGATATGCTAATGCTAATGCATTGAGAGTTAACATATAAAAAAAGTAAAATGTGCGTTCGGCACAGGCCAAACATACATTTTAACATAGGGAGGGGAAAGCTGTCTCTACAAGTGGCAGCAGCCACCACCACCACCACATAGTTGGATAAATACCATCTTATCCAGCTATATGGTAGCAGGAAGCAGCTGTAAGTTGGAAAAATCGATGCTTATCCATCTATCTGGCACGAGTCACCGCTATATAGCCAAAGTACTTGACCATGTAGCCTACATTCAGAGATGAATTTTCAAAAAGCCTGCATAAGGAAATTTTCAAAAAGCCTGCATAAGGAAAATGGTAACATTTGTTGGCTTTTGGTACCTTCCTGCAGATTGATGTACGCCACAGACGTTGCACTGTCCAACATTGGGGTCGATTCAGTAAAATGCGCGGGAGAGCCGGTGCTCCGAGGCGAGCATCCATTCTCCCGACCACGCCCAGGCCACTCTCCTGAGCGCGCGATTTTGTATTCAATGAGGGCCTGCAGTAATAAGCAGGCACTAGGAACACTAGCGCGTCCCTAGCACCTCCATATTGGCAGAATTTTACCGGTGTCGGTTGTCGAACCTGCTGACAGCCATGGGTTCGGAAAATGGATGTGGGAAAAATTGAGTGTCCGTCTTCCAACCTGCGAGCCATGGACTGATTTTTTTTTTTTTTTAAATTTTTGGGCCTCCGACTTAATATCGCTATGATATTAAGTCGGAGGGTGTACAGAATGCAGTTTTTTCTGCTTTTCTGTACATTTTCCCGGTGCCGGCCGAAATTAACTCCTTCATTTGGGCAGGCGTTAGTAAAATGTGCAGCTTGGCTGCACATTTTACTTTCTGTATCGCACGGGACTAACTAATAGGCTCATCAACATGCATTTGCATGTTGCGTGCGCTATTAGTTTTTGGGGGCGTGGACACGTGTTTTCCTTACGCTATTACCCCTTACTGTATAAGGGGTAATGATAGCACATTGAAAACGCACATCCAGACGGGGGCTAATGCTGCGCTCGGCCTGAGCGCACCGTACTGAATCGGCCTGATTATGTGGACTGATCAATCATGCAGGCTGTCGCCGAACTCCAGCCAATTGATGTTCCAGAGAGACTATTCTGCATTCCAGCGACCTTTCGCAGTCAGCTCCTGACAAGTCAGCTCCTGACAGTGAGCTCCCCAACCAAGGGAGGAGGAATAGCCTAGTGGTTAGAGCAGTGGGCTACGAACCAGGAGACCACGGATCGAGTCCCGCTGTCGCTCCTTGTGACCTTGGGCAAGTCACTTTACCCTCCATTGCCTCAGGTACAAAACTTAGACTGTAAGCCCTCTGGGGATAGAGAAATACCTACAGTACCTGAATGTAAACCAGTGTGATATCTCTGATCGAATGTTGGAATATAAAAAATAATAAATATATATATATAAATATAATCTATTGTCTGTACTAGCCAGTCAGGTTGTGTTAGGGAAACTCCCTTCCTTAGATATAGAAACATAGAAATAACAAGAGAAAAAGACCAATCAGCCCATCCAGTCTGCCCAGCAAGTTCCAACACTTATTTTCCCATACTTATCTGTTTCACCTACCACCAAGTTCAGGGCCCTTGTTAGTAACTGTTTGATTCAAATTTCCTGCCACCCCCTGCCATTGATGCAGAGAGTAATGTTAGAGTTGCATCAAAGGTGAACATAAGGCTTAATGGTTAAGGATAGTAACCGCTGCATCAAGCACCTGCAGCCACCACTGCAGCTGGGAGGAGAGCTCCATCGGCATGTGGAGTCGAATCAAATAGTCCTGAGACTGCAGGTTCCACCAAGACAGCAGGGAGCACTGAACAGGATGCATATACACCCCCTCGCCCATGGTACCACTTTCAGGGTCCCCACCATTAATCCAAGGACTTACAGGTAGGATCATGTGCTAGCAAATTCTGAATTTGAGTTTCTGGCAGGAAAACCTTGTCCTGCTTCATGTTGAATCGGACCCCGAGGTATTCCAACGGCTGAGCAGGCTGAAGACCGCTCTTGGCCAGGTTCACCACCCAGCCGAGCTCCTGCACGGGGCAATCACCTTGCGAGTCACCAGTCGGCTCTCTTCCAGCAACTTGGCTCAAATGAGCCAGTCGTCCAAATATGAATGTACTAGGAACCCAACTCTGCCATAACTACTACCATGACCTTGGAAAAGATCCTGGGAGTGGTGGTAAGACCAAAGGACAGTGCCCGAAACCGAAAATGGCATCCCAGAACTGTGAACCACAGAAAGCATTGCTGTTCTAGTCAGATGGGAATGGGAAGCTACACCTCAGACAGATCCAGAGGGGTCAGAATTTTCCCGACTGCCCAGCCATTATCACTGAGTGCAAGATTTCCATGCGAACATTTTTCACGCTCAGACGATGGTTGACACCTTTGAGATCCAGGACGGGACAAAAAGGGCCCTCCTTTTTGTCCCGTCCTGGAATATTGCCCCATATAACTGGAACCACAGCCCTCAGGACTGCATGCTTCATCTGTGGGGAGTGGCAGGGAGACGCCATGAACATGTCCCAAGGAACACTGAGAAACTCCATCACATATCCTTCCCATATCACTTCCAGGACCCATTGATCCAATGTGATTTCAATCCACCTCTGATAAAAGAGAGAGAGGTTTCCCCCTATCCTCTGTTCACAAGGGAGGGTCAGCGAAACTTCATTGGGAGGCTCGGGAGGTCCCACTACCTGAGCCTGCACAACTTCTGGGTTGTCTGGGATGAAAGGACTGAGGCCCACTAAAGGATCGAGTCCTCTGAAAGGTCACTCTTCTATAGGGTCGAAAATGCTTGGATCCTCTATTATGACCTCTCATGATAAAGGAGCGTGGCATCTGCTTCTTATCCTTCAGCAAACAAGGACCCGATTATTTGCCCCACTTACTGTCCAGTTTCTCCAACTTGCTCCCAAATAAGAGTGAGCCTTTAAAGGGCATTTTGGTGAGGTTTGCCTTGGAGGTCGCATCGGCTGACTAATTGCTCAGCCATAACTGATGCCTGGCCACTACTATTGAAGCCACTCCTCTGGCTGCAGTGCATACCAAATCACAGCCCGCATCCGCCAAGAAGGCAGCGGCTGGTTCCATAACTGCCCTGGAGTTTATCCTCAAGTCATCGACCTCCTGGGAGAGAAGCAAACAAAAGCGTGCCACCAAGGAACAAGAAGAGATTTGCAAGGTCATTGCCAATGCTTCAAATGCTTGCTTAAGGATAGTCTCAATCTTTCGATCATGACTGTCCTTCAAGGCCCCTCCTCCTTCCACGGGAATAGTGGTCTGCTTGGAGACTGCACACACAAGTGCATATACCTTCAAAAAATGTAATCACTCTTTTACAACTGGATCCAGAGGGTACAGGCCTTCCAAAATTCAACCCCCTTTGAAATTAACCTCTGGGGCACGCCACTCACAATCAATCAATTCTTGAATGGCCTCCATCACGGTGAATAAACAAGAGGCTTTACACAAAGAAACCAAAATGGGATTTCTCTTTGGCTCAGATACGGAATCCGCCCTAGGAACCCCGAGCATTTTCAGGGTCTGGGAAATCAGAGCTCAATGAAAGAACCATAGCATAGTTCTATACGGTTCTAACCCTGAAGGTTTTTCACCAACCTCTAGAGAGTCAGGATCGGCGTCATCATCCTTGCCATCCGGATCTCTATTGGGAGTCCTGCTGCAGCTGTAGGATTATTTCGACGCTTAACAGTAGGCCTAGGCAAGGTTCCTATCTGTGACTCTGCTCTGGAAGCATTGAACACGGCTGAGAACTGCGCCTGAAAAATGAATTGCAATCTCAGGAAAAATTCTACCAAGGAAAATGTAGTAGTATCCATACCAGGAGGTCCTTGAAGTGTACTTACTGAGCTACCATCCCCTGCTGAAAAACCAGTTAGGGGAGTTCCAAATTCAGGCGCCCCACCTGATGCGTCTTTACCCAGGCCTACATCCAGCTGGGAAGAAAAAGGCTTAATGAAATCAGAGGAAGATAATTTTCCCTGGGCCTCCAAACAGCACTGGCACAAGTTAGCGGGGACTCCTGGCTGAGATGCCTGAAATATGACAGGCAGTGCAGAGGCACATAGGCATAGGCGCCACTATGGTTGACAGTGCACTAAGCGGAGACTGGAGGCATGCGTCTACCTATGTTGTTTTTTTTTAAGATGCCCAAAAATTCTAGGCATCCAGCCTAGGCGTCCAACACTTAGGCGTCTCACACCTAGGCATCCTTACTATAAGTGCCAGAAAACTTAACCACACAGAAATGCACAACTTGTGCAGGCAAAGTGCAGCCACTAAAGGCACCGCTTAACTTGGTTGCACAGACTACAAGGCCCGACTAAGCAAGCAAAAACTGGATGCACAACCTGGATGTCCAGTTAGATGCACACAACAAACCAATAAACCTGTAGAGGGCTGCCTATACAAAGTATGTGAAACGCCATTGAGGCCTACCACACGGCGCACAGCAAAAGAGCCTCAGAGCAGGGCCTAGCCTACAGAGGCTGCTCAACCCGCCAGATTGCCCACATCCATCGACCTCCCATGGAGTGGGACGAATGTTGGAACGGCACACTGAGCACGTAGACTGGGGGAAGGTGGAAGCCCTACACTAAGAAACCCTCCTTTCTCTGTCTCTGTAAAAAAAATGTTTTAAACTTAAAGATTTACCTGAGCTCAGCCTTACCTGGCTGAGTACAGAGACAGGGGTGAGGGTATATGCCATTACCACCACACTCGGCTTCCTGTACCTGCTGCTTTTCAGCTGCTTAATCAGCTAAGTTCATGCTGGCTGAAAAACAAGCTACTGGACCAAGGAACTCATCTGAGGGACCACAGAAATCACCTAAGAAATTCTCAACTGGGGGAGGGACCATTTGGTATCACCGTTGGAGAGCAGAGCGAGTTTATTTTCCTTATTTCTTCTTTTTCAAAATGAAGCAATCCCCAGTAAGGAGATACACGTCCACCATCTACTGGAGATGGAGAATACTGGCAGGCTGATGTCACTGTAGGGGTATTTACACTGTGATGTCAGTTTACTCCATCTCCATCTGCTGATAGAGATGCATAACTCACTTGTTCTGGATTCATCTGACTGGACGCTAAGAAAGGTTAAATTAGATGTTACCTGTTAATTTGATTTCTTGTAGTCCTGATAGACCGGGCTTCACGAATGGGTTATATCCTCCGGCCAGCAGACAGAGGCAGAGACAAAAAGCTCAGAACTAACATCACTCCCCATATAAGGATCTGATGCTTTAGCTCCTCAGTAGTTCACGCAATAGCTAAAAACACCTGGAACTTTACCTTGGAAGGTATATCACACTCCGATGGGATCATAAGCTTATTTATAGTTCTTTGGGGCAAGGACCCCGGCTAGCTCTCCCTTTTGGCTTTTTCCCCAGGCTGTGGATCCTTTTTATTAGGGAAAGACTTAACATTCAGGGCCCAAGTGCTTTGGGTGACTGACTCCTTAGAATATAACCCCTCCCGATGCACGAGAATGTGTAATACCCGGATGTTATCGGGAGAGGTTATATTCTAAGGCGCAGCTGCGGCATCTGAGCCTCTTTTTGAAGGATTGAAGAAGTCAGTAATGGCGTTTGGAGCCTGAATGAAGGCGAAATAGCTGTGCATCAACGCTCCCCAGAGAAGAATGGGAGAAAATATCCCCAAATCCAGGTATGCCAAGATTATAGTGTCATACCCAAGAAGACTTGAGGCTATAATTGCTGCAAAAGCTGCATTAACAAAGTATTGAGTAAAGGGTCTGAATACTTATGTAAATGTGATACTTCAGGTTTGTTTGTTTTTTTTATTAATTTGCACAAATTTCTACAAACCTTATGTAACCCCACCCCGGTGTGAGTGTCCTGCATAGATATGGTCATAAAATAATGTATAAGTTCTTTGGGGCCGGAACCCTGACTAGCTCTTCTCTGTGCCCCCTTCCCCAGGGTGTTAATCCTTTTTGGTGGGGGGAAAGGTTTACCTTCCTCCAGGTTATCCCTGGGAGAGGGGTAATTTCTTTTCTCTGTAAGTGCTGCGTGCCCACGTACACTGGTTGTACTGGGTTAGTATCCGAAATGAAAATCTTTACTGATAAAATAGTTGCAGTTGGAACAATAAATGTTTCCAACACCACAGTCTTTCTCTCCTTGGTTACAATATTCATCTCTATCTGTGCAGGAAGTTGTTTTGGTTTTTTTTTTTTGTTTGTTTGTTTGTTTTTTAACAGGCAAGGGATCCGACCACCCTCCTGGGATAGGTAAAATGGAAGTCCCAGTGGGAAGGGTAGCCCTTAAGTTGGTCAGGAAAACCCCTTCCAAGGTGGCCCAAAATCCTATCCTTGCACAGAAAGTAAACTTTCTCTCTCCCCAAGGGCTGAAGACTCTGGTGGGTATCCTCTAGGATCTTTACAGGTCTTTTACTCAAGTGTAGCAGCGTTTCCAATTCCTTAGGTTTATCAAGGTCTTAGTCTCTCCTCTGGACCTCTGATGGGAGAGATCTCTGGATGCATCTTACCCTACTCCAATGCAGGAAGGCAGGGATAGCCTAAACAATCTTCCTCCTGGATGTCTCAACTTAATGTCCCTTTCCCTTAACCAAAGTTAACACTGGAGTTTCCCCTTGCAGCGGGTCACCACCTCAGATGGGCAGGTCTTCCCTAACCCTGGGTATCCCAAACACAGAGTTCCCATATCCAAACCATCTAGTGAGTAGACTGGCAGGAACACCCTCCCGACCCTGATCAGGACTCCTAGGCTGGATTAGCCTGTTTCCTCTGAATGGGCTTGGAAAACACGAAAAAAAAGGTAAGCTCTTCAATTGTCTCCTAACTCTCCAAAAATTATAAAGGACTGCCCACAGACTCTCAGGAGAGAGCTGTTATAAAGCCTATCAGGTGGACGGCCATTCCCAGACCCCTCAAAAAGAGAGGCTGAATTTGAATGCATCCTCCCACCATTCACTAACCTATTCTATCTAGTATTCCCCAGGGCTTACTAGTAACCGACAGGAGGGTTGAGTTACACTGATTTTTCTTTATTATTATGGGGTATTGTGTATAGATTAAGAAAAGAAAAAATGCATATTATCCTTTTTAGAAAAAGACTGTAATGTAATAAATGTGGAAAAAATGAAGGGGTCTGAATACTTTCTGAATGCACTGTATACATATTTCCACACATTTATTGTCAGCACCAACAAAAACAGAAAATAAATTGTTGAACTTGGTCAAATTGGGTACATTTACCTTCCAGGGGTCTGGTCGATTTAGCTGTTTTTCTGTAGGATCTTAGATGTTTCCCCACCACTAGGGACCGTGCTAAGGGGCTGGAATGCTAAAATGCACGGGACTTGAAGTCAAGCCAATTTCCCGAAAATCAACTGCAGCCAAAGCTACAAGTTACCACTTAACAAGTGCAAGGCAGGTTGTGTACACCTGCCCCCAGCTGCAAAACCTAATCATTAGGATAGCTATTCACTTGCTCCACCGCTAACTGGGCCTGTCTCCTGTTGCTGTGATGCACTCATCAAGGAGATTCTCACAGCTGTACCAAATGAATGGCTTCAGACCTGCAATGAGCCACTTCTTTCCAACATAATACAATACATAGATTTCTCCCTTAAGAAAATATGAGTGTTTTTTGCTGTGAAGAGAGAAGACAGACACTACTGGGCTCTTAGGGCCGGTGCTATTACCCAGCTAACCACCACTCTGCTCAATTACAGAGTCCATCTGATTACCTGATATTGGTTCACCAGGATAGTCAGTTGTTCAAACAGCACAAGCCCAGCACAGCTGTTTCCCTGCACGATTCCAGCCCACCTAGTCGTGCTTGCGGTATAGTGCACACACCATGCTAAAGAGAGTGAAATGATTGCACAAGGTCACAAGGAGTGGCAACAGGATTTTATGTAAACTTACCAGGAGTGTTTTCTTTCTCCATCTTCGGCTCCTGCTTTACCAGGGAAATCAGTGCCTTGTCTGGCCTGTCGCCCTGGGAGCATAGTCCACCGCTCCTGCCACTGAAGCCACTGGGAACTCCCCTCCAGTGCTTGCTGCTGGGTACTGTAACTCAAACTCCACCGAGGAGGTTCCCATGGGAGGGTAAGGACAGACTGAACATTAATACTTTTACAGTGAATGAGCTCCTCAAGCCCCCTCAGTGAGACCAACCTTCCTGGTTGCTCTGGGGAAGGGAAAATCAGCCCTTGGGAGGACTGTTCTCCCAGGTGGGGCCCCTCCCGTTCTGGCTACTCTAGGGACAGCAATCTTAGGAAGGCTGTTGCCCTGGAGCCACTTTTTCTTGTTTGCTCTGTGTAGCTGCAGTACCAGTCCCATAGGTCTACACATCTGCTGAGGCAGAGATAATAACGAGGAGCTATGCCAGCACCAGACTCTTATATGGGGAATTAAATCAGCACTGAGCTTTTGGTCTCTGCCTCCATCTGCTGGCTGGAGGACAAAACCCATTCATGTAGACTCGTCTGGCAAGACAATAAGGTATATTATTTGAGTTTGCATAATTTGCATGCTAAACCCCACATTTGTAAACATATGTCAGTCATTTCAAATTTTTCAACCCTGACATTATTCCTTTAATACAGGTCAACTCCAATTTTTAGACGCCACAAACAGGCCTGGCTTTTAGGATATCCACAATGAATATATATGAAATGTATTTTAAACAATAGAGACAAAGCATGCAAATCTATCTCATGCATATTCATTGTGAATATCCTGAAAACCAGGCTTGTTTGTGGCTCTTGAGAACCAGAGTTGACCACTCCTGCTTTAATACAATGTTGTCATTCTATTTATTTATTTAGATTTTTGTATTCCACTTTTTGGCACTTCAAAGTATACATCAAAGTGGACTACATTCAGGTTATTTTAACAGAACAATTCAGAGTATTTTCATAGAACTGAGAATACTATACCTTTACTAAATAGATATGGGTTTCCTGTCCTTAAAATGACTAAAGAAAAAATTACTTCAGTTGGTTTTTATCTGCGTTCTAATGCCCAATACTTGGGACCTTATTTAATTTATTTATTACTACTGAGGTTTAATGTAACAATGTTTTGGGTTATATCGTAGCACTAATAGATGAAAAAAGAAAATACATCCAAGAAAAAAAAACACGTAACTGCGAAAAGTCAACATATTGCAGGAAAATGCAAGATAAGGAAAAATAATAATTTCAGAACATCTAGATAATCTAGACAAACTGTGATACATCAAAAATGAACCCCATCTCACAACACCTAATTTCACCAAACCAAAAATAAATAAATATTTGACATTTTGTCTTTAAGAAAACAAACATTTTAAAAGACCTTGCAAAAGCCCTGACTTAGCTTGTTTTGGAGAAATGTACTGCATTTTTTTTTTGTTTACTTTGTAAATCTTTAAAATTCTATAAATAAAATGCTTCTGTAGTTACTGCAAGAGGAACAGAGAGGTTTGTAAATGATATGGAAAAAATGTGATTACAAGCATTTAAAAAACATACATTTCTTCAAACTTACCTCTAACATTTCACTTAAGCGCACGTCAGTTCTTTGCTAAAAAGATAAAATAAAACAAAAGATATTTACTGCAATATATTCATACAGTAAGGAAAATATTAAATTAGCATAGAATGTTTGTCTTTACCAGTGTTTTAATTGTTCTCAGAGACTTCAGCAATCCAATTAGCAATTGCCTTTTCCTTTGATTTGCAAGAAGACCCAGGCTAGCTTGAGTAAAACCTTCTTTTGCAATATTCAAATACCTACAGAGATGAACATTAAAAAATTTAAATATTTTAAGCTGCCACACAGAGCAATTTTCTCTGCTGTATGCACTTGGTACATAAAGCTGCCATATGTCAGTGAGACAGTCTAATCCACAAACAAGGAAATCAAGAAACAGAACTATAGCAGCTTTGATGTATGCTTTAAGATCCAGCTAAAGGAAAACAAAATTTGAAGTAATTTATATTCTGCAACAATCAGGATGCCACAAATAATTTATATTTGATTCTTGTGGCATCCAGATTAGTTCCACCATAGATTCACTAAGCCTGCAGAACTATTTATGTTTCACCTCCCAAACTGTGCATTTAAATGAAGAAACTGATTGACAGCTTGATATTCTTATGTAAAAGCTAAATCTTTTAGCTAGAGTAAAAACGTTAAGTCAGCAGATAGGCATTTTATCCTTACAAATTTTGCAAAATCAGACAGGTGCTATTAAATCTATAGCTCACTTACCTTCTCCCATTTGTACAAATGACAGCAGCTAGCTGAAGGCTGGTCTGTAATGACGTAACTCGGTCAAGTTCCTATAAAACATGTAGTGGGAAAGTTTAGAGTCAGTTCACTGCCAATGAATTAGATACCCTTTCACTCAAAGGACGTGAAGACTCAGACATAAAAGTTCAGAAATACACGTATTTGTAGATCCACATCGTTACCTCCAGAACAAGAGAAATACATGTAAAAGGTTATCACTGGAAAATGTTGTAAATGTGCCTTCTTCTTAGTATAAGCATTTAACTGTGTCAAACCATGCCAAAATAGTGGCATGTCCAATGTTCATTGCTGCCAGTCCAACTTCAAACACCCTTAGTGGGCAATCATTGAAAAGAGTGTTCACACTCTGGGTGTGTGTGTATTGGTATCCAGAAGGATCCATGGACTGTGGCCCCAGACCAAAGACTGTCATTGCATTGACTGAACTAGATGAGAAGAGGAAAGGGTTAAAACATGGAACAGCTGCAAATAAAGGTTCATGGAGCTATAGCCAGAGTAGAGGCAGACATCAATTGAGATGGGAGCCCAAAGGAGGAGGAGGAAATTACTAGCCATGAAAACAAGAATAAGATGATAGCATTATATAAGATCCAATTTTTTCCCCTGTTAAGCAGTAACACTTCTTCCATTATTTTTGAAGCTCATAGATCCTTCTGGATTACTACTGGTAGCAGGGGCTCCAAGGTTAACATGTGTGAGCACTGGGCCACCCTCCACTCACCCTATACAGGTCTTCACATCAGTAGTTTTTATTTCTGACACTACCTCCTGTCTCTTCACTGTCTCCTTGGCCTGTCTCTGCTGTTTCTCACACTCCCTCTGCGGAGAAGGCCGCTACTTTATACGAGAGTAAATCTCTCAGGCTGCTGAAGAGCAAATAGGCTTCCGCCCAGTCCAGGCATTCCTGAACTTTGAAGGTGTTGAGAGGAAAGAGGATACATAATTACCTGCCAAAAGTCCACTTTCAGGAGTATTTGAATCAGCTGTTATTAGATACAGGTGGGCTTTAATTTATTCTGAGGCTTGCTATAGCAATCTTTTCACCACAGCTAATTTGGGTTTGCTATGCCAAAGGATGTCAAGACTTTTGCAATCAAGACTTTTTATTTTTTTATTCTTAATTGCTTTTTCAATATTTTTATAATTGTCTTTTGTATTTTTTACACAGCAGAATGTGTCTATGCAAAACTTACTAATTAAAGTAGACATCCCTTACCACAAATGAAAAAAAAATAGAAAGTAGATTTGCACACAAGTCAAATTACACACTTCTCCTGATTCGTTATAATAAGTTCTCTTATATACCGAAAGCTCACTATTATTTTTACAATGATCATTTGTGGAAGAATGAAAATGCAGGTTTCACAGGCAAAGTATAAAACAAAGTTCACATATGCATTGGATCATTATAGTTACTCCGTTTTTAAGAAAGTCTACTGCTCTAAACATAATAGCAGCACGTTCGACAGGTAAAAAAGAATAAAAGAATCATCAGCGTGAACAAAAACAAAAATATATCTTTATAATACAAATTCAAATATTTTAATTCATAATAAAAATAATATTCACAAGTTTTTGTCAGTTTAAGAAAAAGCAGCATAGTTCTGTGCAACTACCAAGGCAAGCCCTGCCAGCCAAAAGAGCAGCACCAAAGGCAAATCTTGGAGTACACATCCCTCTAGCCCTCCTGGCTGACAGAACATTTGTAGCCCAGGTATGTATCTGGCATGGGGAAACCTAGCAAAGTTTAAAATATGAGGGGAAGTGACAAATAAAGCTGAAAGGTTACATTTGCAAAACTAAAACCTATATTTAAAATAATGTATTGTTGTTAATTTTCCTGGGATTCATAAAAGTTGCTTGGCTGGGCTGGCCGGATGGCTCGGTGAGTGTGCACTGAACACTACCATGTGAGAGACCTGGGTTCAATTCTCGAGTCCAGCTTCTGCTCATCAGGGCAATCAGGGTTGGAGATATTGTGGAGGCAGAATTCACAGTCCTACTGGGAGAAGGGCATCTCAGTCATTGCATAGTACTGAAAGCTCATTGCCAGCCTCAACATGTACCAGAGGGGTCCTGGCCAGGGACTATCACTATGATGTCAGGCTAGACAGGAGGAGGGAGAGAGTTCAAAATGGAGAAAAATTCCAGGTAGTTGCAAATGAAACATTAGGAAGCTGTGCCCCAATACGAGCAGCATCTAACTGAGCTGGAAACCCAAAGAAGTATGAGTCAACTTCCATGCTGAAATAACATTTTAAAAATGTTGCTTCGTTGTAAAGCAAATGCACATATTTTCTCAAAGTCACAATGACCTATAATATCACAAGTTAACTAAAACTGCTGGAACTGATTGCCAAAGATACAGAATTCTCGCCACGATGACATTAACAATATCTGAATTTGCCACGACAATTGTTTAAAATACCACTGGGTATCTTACCTTTTCAAAAATATGTCAAGGAGATCTATTTATTTAAAGTGAATAAATCTAAGCTATATACCCTGCCAATTACTTTAAGGTGTTTCAAAGCAACTTAGAGAGCTTTGTACATTCACAGGTCCTTGGATCGCAATAAAAATCCAATTTCAGCACTCAATAGAAAATAGCTTTGAAAGATAGTATAGGTCATCATACCAACACTGGTCAAAGCAACCAAGGCTATTAGTATTAGTAACACCACTGATCTTGGATATTCCAGAAAAGCAATTTCCATTCTTTTTACTGAGAATACAGATTTAGTAAATTACAGGCTGGAAGAACAAGCTGTACTCAAATGCAGCCAGCAAAATCAAGAGACCACCAGACCAGACTGAAGGGGAAACGTATTAAAATGAGATAAGGCATTAATTGTGCAACAATTGTGTGATAAACACCTCGCCCTAGGAATCACATTTGCCTACATAAATGTAGTAATGGCCAAACAAATGAAGAATAATGAGCTGATTAGTCATTCTGCCAATATTTATTAAAGTGCAATAAGTGAAACGGTATTTATGATGTAATAAATAAATTAGAAAAGATATCCAGGAGGCATGAAGTGCATATCACATCAAACATAAAAACCCATACCTGATCAAATAACTAACATTTTATTTATTTAGAAGAATCGCTGGTCTGCATTTCCACAGTCCTAAGGGTTACAACAAAACATCATGTATCAAAAAATACAAAAATTATTTCCACAATGAAAACAAATAAAAACCCCTACTCACCCTACACTCTTTATTTGTCAGTCCTCATCCCCCCGCAACCAACCAACACGAAACCTCTTGCTATGTTCTAACTGTGGCAACAGAGGAAAAGGGAAACAAAAGAGAAAAAGAAGAAGGAAAGAGAGAAAAGGGGAACAAGTCCAGGAATAGCAAGGAAAAAATCAGGAGAGATTTCAGTGAGCACCACTGCTGAGAAGACCAATAAAGGCAGTACAGAAGCAGGACTTTGAGACTCAGGATCATTTTGCAGAGTTTTTCTGAAGAAGACATCTTCAGTTACAAACTAAACAACTGCCATTATGATCTTATATGAGAAAACCAGAGATAACACTGATCCTTTGGCAGCCAGGTCTCATGTCATATCCGGCCCTGTCAAGCTCTTGGGCTCTCTATATTTCCTAGCCTCTAGGTCCTTTCAATCTGCTGGAGTTGTACTTGGAGGAATGGTGCAGTCCAACTTCTCCAGGTGGTTTACTCAAGTACTACATGTCTTGCTAAAATGAATTAGGAATTATATCATTTTCCTAATCAGAGGGTAAAACTGCAGGCTTTCAAAGGACTTTACTACAATGATTATTGTTGTTAAGACATTTATGCTGTACTTCCACTTTGAGTCTTTTGGATAAGCAGTGTGTTTAGACAGACAGACAGACAGATAGATAGATAGAGATAGATATAGATATACTGCTTATCCAAATATATATATAAATATATATATATATATATATTTGACTAATAAACAAAGTTCTATATCAAAGCTAGTCTACCTAACTGTGATGTTCATGTGGTCTTTGGTTTATTCAAAGTAAGGAAAGGGACTGGAGACATGATATCTTAAGTCATCTGTTTGCACACTGGCACAAGGAAAAAATCACTCTCAAAGGATACTTGCAGTAGTTCCCCGAGTTGCTTAACAGACAATAGGGACTATAATTCTTCTAGTTTAAAAGAAATGCCTCTGAAATGATCCAGATGTAAATGGCCTCCTTGTAAACGGAATATGTTTAGTAATGAAACTCTGAAGCTGGAAATACGCTAGAAAGTCTTGCGCCTGAAAGTGAAAATTCTCCTGGTGATATTGAAAGGAAAACATATTGTTACTGGGGAGGTCAATGAATTCATAGAAACAAATTTGGGAAGCAAATTCCCATTGGGATACCGGTTTCATTGACACTCCCACTGGGAACTTCTGGTTGCCACAGATACGGAGCCATAGAGTTGATCTCAACGACAGTCCCAGCAGTTTCCATAGTTCTCGCCAAGCAAACTGCATGTATTGAACCAGGATGTTGCTTGCGAGACTGCCCGGAAGCCCCCCCCCCCCCTGTGTATATACTAAAAACTCAGCCCAAACGAGTATACCGCCACAGCCTTCTCATCTGTATCCACGAAGCTGCTGGTACTCATCAGCCAATCTCCCAGTGTTCTCAAGGAGCATGCTAAGTTGTAGTACCGAAAATTTGGGAATCCCCATCCCCCTTTGGCATCATTAATTCTTTGACTGACACCCTTGCCCTGTGCTCTCTCCAGATTAATTTAGTGCTTATCTGTGTCAGGGTCTTGATGTCTTTAATGGACATAATAATGGGAAGCATCTGCAGAGGATATAGCAATTTGGGAAGAAGTGTCATCTTCAGTAGTGCAATTCTATCCATAATTGATAGTGGGAAGTTCATCCAGCCTTGCATACTGGGGGTCCCTGTGTATGTAAACCCCTAAAAACTTAAGCTGCTCCATCTCCCAATGTAACAGGGATATGTCCCAAGATGTTTGCAGATGTATGTCTAGTGCTACTGTTTTTTTGAGATTTAGTTTGAGCCCCGAGAGGGGCTCGAATTCTCTAAAGAGACCCAAAATCTCTGGTAGCAGCCTCTTGGCATCTGATACAAAAAGTAGGACATCATCTGCGAAGAGGAATGTAGCTAGTAGTGGGACACCCCGATAGGTCACATGTCCCCAAAGTAGTGTGTCTAGCTGAATAATTAATGGCTCCAAGGATAAAATAAACAAGAGGGGGGGGGGGGACAGGAGGCAACCCTGTCTTGTCCCTCGCATGAGCAAGAAGGGGTCCGAAAGAGTGCCATTAACGCACATCTTTGCCTTGGGGTTACTATATAGAACAGCAATCACTTGGTAAATGAACCCCGAAAATCCATATAGCTGTAGGACCTGCATGAGAAATGCCCAAGATACCTGGTCGAAGGCTTTCTCTGGTTCAAATCCTATGCTCTCCACTTTTGTAGTATAAGTGAATGAATTTCTTTTTCTCTGGAGGGAAAAAGAAAGGACTACAGTGCCTCTTACAATATGAAATGCAAAACTTCAACCATGAAAACTGACAGCAAGTCAATTAGGAGTTAAGCATAGTATTCTAAAAGAACTTCTTCTACACATCCAAAGTCTGAGACCTACACCCAAGAGACAAAAAAAAAAGAGCCTTAGACTTGTTAGCTCTATTCAGGGACAATTCAACAACTATAGATTGATGTGGTAATTGTGCTTTGTTAAACACTGGACCTGTGTCCAACGTTTTTCCACCAGGAAGCACTAAGAGAGGGGTCTCCCACATTTTATTCTGTACAACTTGGAGAAACTGGTGAAAGGGCACTGCCAACAACTTCTAAGTGGCATCAAGGTAATCTGAGGAAATCAAGACACGGTGTCCCAGACTTACCTTCTACCTCTAAATTAAAGGGAATGGCCTCATCCATTCTCTGAACAAAACCTGGAAAAAAATAGATTATCAGGAGGAATATACTGCACACCTGTGGAGAAGAAGAGTCTGACAAGAAATCTGGTGAATATTCCTCATTAAAATAAAATGACTCAGACCAGTAACCAGTAGTCCAGGAATCTTCAGACTAAAACCGAAATCCGGGAAGGCACCAACCCTAAATTCACAATCTTGATAGGCTTGTGTGATGGTTCTTTGGACTTTAAGGACAGTCGGTACAATACAGTTGGGAGGGCTTCCCTCTCCAGTGTAGTAAAGTTTCTCTTCAATACGGATACCTCCAATTCTGAATCTTAGTGCTGAGACATCAAAGTCAGTGTAAACTGTTTAGTGTCTATATGAGGGCCTCAAGTATCTGCTCTGTCAGCGCTGTAGTAGTTGTGAGATGCTTGATGCTGGCACCCCTACATTCTTGAGGTGCCAAAAGAAGAGCCTGAAAATCTTCTTATCCAATTTCTCAAAAATTGCCGAGGCCAAAACTGATGGGAGTCTCAACAGTTGAGGACTTAATCTCCAGTGTAAGCAAGAGGAAAGTGCCATTGGTTTTGATATGAAACCTTGGAGATCACTGCTATTGAGTCTCTGGTGGGGAGGTGTTTACTTCCAGATTAAGCTACTTGGGAGGGCAGATAACTACTTCTGCAATCTCTCTGTTCTTGGACTTGAACACCAATGAAGATAGATGCTGATATTCAGTTTCAAGTCTCTTTGAGTCTGAATTCAATTCCAAAGAACCTTTCTTGTGCATCGAGTGGTAAAGTAGGGAAGTTCCCTACTCCTAGGTCTCTTCTTGGATCCTGACTCTGAGAAGACATTTGGCCCCTCAGTGCTAAAGGATTACCAACAATCAGTGCAGTTAATGATAACTATGCCTTCGGTACTAATAAGAAGACATTGTACTTGTACATTTTCCAAAGATATCAAGGAGACATAACTTTCAGAACCCGGCAGCCATGAGTGACATGTTTGAGGATATACCACAACCAGGTTCATCATGCTCTAGGCCCAGAAAGCGTATGTAATGCATGGTATAGGCGCAATACTATTTCACACATATTGGACTTTCTCAAGGGATCCAATAAAACTCCTGGACCGCTGACTCAGCCTGTTTTGGCATTCTCTTGATTTTTCTAGTTGTGTCAGAGTATGGTTTACTCTTCCTGTTTGTACTGATTTGTTACATTATATGGTTTATTGTACGTGATATAGAGTAAATCTAAACAAATCCAAGCGGTTTACATTGGATCCAGAGCTGGATCTCTGCACTGGCTGCCAACTTCTGAAGTCAATTTCAGCAGTCCAGTTGTGTGTGAGATTGACTCTGAAATAAATTATAGACTTCAGCTCTTATAAGCTTGTGAAAATTGGTTACAGTAATTTATCAAAAAAATGATTTACAAAAAAAAAAACTGTCCTATTTCCTTTAATAATGACATTCTCAACAAGAGTCAGCTCAACCTATAAAATCAATAAACCATTACCTATTCATACTAGTACAGCTATTATACTCCTCTCACAATGGTCTCATACAATGTATTAGCTAGTTCATAAATGCTGTAATATAGTGTTTCAGTCAATAAAAGCTGAATCCTAATTGAAAATGTGAAAGAAAAGTGTTTCTATGTGTCATTCAAATATACTTCAAAATGGTCACAAATGTGACTAACTACACTGGATGCATTAACTCACTCTCACTCTCTCTATACACACACACACACACACACATACACACACATTGTGCCATTCACATAACACAACAAACATATTAAGTTCATACTTTTCTTGGGATATATATAATAGATAATAGATATAAACAACATGATCAATTTTATCTAGAGAAGAAAAAAACAAATGTGCATCAAGAAGGCAAAGAGAAAGGTATCATTGCTGATGCTAAGCATACACCATACCATCTTAGGGACTATTACTCACAACAGAGATAAGCTCTGATATGCTCTTCAGTGGCTGTTTGAAGGCACTTAAATTGTACTAAAAACAGACTGGCAGCCAGGCAGAGTTAACAAAAAGAAAATTCCTTTTTAATTCTGTATATCTGTGTCTTCTTCCCAAGAAATGAGTTAAAACAGAACTTGCTCTTAGTTACTACTTTTAAGAAGGGCAGATGTCATTTTTCATAAAAGTGGTGACATGGAGGAGGTGGAAACTACAATCCAGTTAATCTGACCTTGGTGGTAAGAAAATTAATGAAGGCTCTACAGAAGGAAAGAATAGTGAAGTATCTTGAATCCAGCGAGTTACATGATCCAAGGCAACATGATTTTCCCAGAGAGAGACTGATACCAGTTTGATCAATCTCTCTGACTGAGTGACTAAAGAATGAGATCAAGGGTAGATGTGCTATACTTGAATTTCAGCAAAGCTTTTAATACCGTCCCACATAGGAGGCTCATAAATAAACTGAACAGCCTTGTGCTGGGCAGAGGTGATGAACTGAATTAGAAACTGGCTGAGTGATAAAACAACAGAAGCAGTGTAAAATGGATTTCACTCTGGAGAAAGAAACAAGATGAGTGAAGTGCCTCAAAGATCTGTCCTGAGTCCAGCTCTGTGCAATATCTTAGCAAGTGATACTGTGGAGGGATTGATAAGAAAATGTTGTCTTTTGGCAAAAGGCATTAAAATCTTCAACAGAGTAGGCAATAGTGATAGTATGAGAAATGATCTAAGAAAGCTCAGGATGAGTGCTTGGTAGCAATAGTCCAATGTAATTACTACTTACCTATAATTTCCTGTTCTTTAATGAGGATAGGTGGATCCACGACCATCTCCGTCTCCATCTGCTGATAGAGGTTATGCACCTCTATCAGCAGATGGAGACGGAGCAAAGCTGATGTCACAATATATATACCCCTGCACTGACATCAGCCCGCCAGTATTCTCTGCAAACGTCAACTATAGACAAACTAACAAAATTTGATTGTTAACAGACAACCACTCCAGCACTCAGATAACACTAGTCTAGAAACTGGGGCAGAGTTCAGGGAAAGAGGGAGGGTAAACAGTTCCAATCTGGCAGGCTTAGCCAGGTGAAAGAGATTTGCAATTAAAGGTGTATACCATTTGCTAGCTGGTAGACTGGCTCTCAAAAAAAGAGAGTATATGAAAGCTGGTATGTCCTGGAGCAAAGCTAGGAGGATTAATGCCAAATGTGAAAGCCTGCCTTCATTTCTATGGACTGAGGAACAGTTGGACTTAAAGCCAAGGTTTTCTCTTACTCTTGGGCCGATACAGTAAAACCCGCGGGAGAGCCGGCACTCCGAGGCGAGCGCCCGCTCTCCCAACACACGCCCAGGCCACTCTCCTGGGCGCGCGATCAAGTATTTAAATGAGGGCCCACGGTAAAAGGAGGCGCTAGGGACACTAGCACGTCCCTAGCGCCTCCTTTTTGACAGAAGCGGCAACTGTCAGCGGGTTTGACAGCTGACTATCAATTTTTCCGGCGTCGGTTCTCGAGCCCGCTGACAGACACAGGTTCGGAAAACAGACACCGGCATAATTGAGCGTCCGTCTTCCGACCCACGGGCACATTTAACTTTTTTTTTTATTTTTGGGGCCTCCGACTTAATATCGCTATGATAGTAAGTCGGAGGGTGTACAGAAAAGCAGTTTTTTCTGCTTTTCTGTACACTTCCCTGGTGCTGGCCAAAATTAGCGCGGGAATGTCTAATAGGCCCATCAACATGTATTTGCATGTTGCGGGCGCTATTTGTTTCGGGGGGGTTGGCCGCGCATTTTCGACGCGCTATTACCCCTTACTGTATAAGGGGTAAAGCTAGCGCGTCAAAAACACACGTTTAAACCCGGGCTAACAGTGCGCTCCACCAGAGCGGACTATACTGTATCGGCCTGAGACTGTGAGTACAGAAAAAAAAATGTTTTAAAACACTGAACTAGGACTTCCAGTTATGCTGTAGGAGGGGAGACAGCAACCCACCGGAGCTCCTGCCATTCCTTCCTGCTGCGCAGTAAGCTTCATTTTTGGAAATGTCATTGAGAAAGATGCTAGAAAGCGATCCTTGCCGTCGTTGTGAGAAGATCGGGCCCTAGCGGTCAAAACATCAAAAGAAGCCCAGAAATGCCAGACCAGAACAGGTCAGTGATTCTGCCTCTGAGGAGGAAATGGTGGGCATGCCTCCTGAGGTGACGAGGCAGCCTCTATTCGTACGTGGATGGAGGAATTTTCCAAAAAAATCTCTACCAAACTAGTCTGAGGAACAGGATGGAAAAATGATGAATCTCGAAATGGCACTTCTTGTAGCAGGCACTAAAATAGATCAGTTAGAGCGGCGATATACCTCTGCACTGGAAAGGATTGACGAGCTTGAAAATTGATTGTGTCAGAGCAATTTAAGAGTGCTTGGAGTCCCCGAGTAGGCAGAGGGAGGTGACACAGTTGGGTTCTTTGAAAAATGGCTTCCCAGCGTCCTAAAGCTTGAGGGTGAACAGCCTTGAACTGCACATTGCACCATGATGCCAAGCCCGGCAGCGGGAGGCTGTCCCCAGGCTGTTATTATCAAACTACATAATTTTTGTGACAAGTGGAAAATTATGAATGCAGTCAGAGAACTTCGGGACATTAAATTCCAAGTCTCACGTATAATTATTTTTCAATACTTCTCCGCAGATCTGCAGCAAAGAAGGCAAGCCTTTAGAGAGGTCAAGAAGGAGCTGCAACATCTGAATTATAAATACCCAACGCTGTACTCCGCTCAACTCTGGCTCATCATGAATGGCCATCCAGTCATCCTGGATATGGTAAAAGTGGCAGAAAAGTAGATTCAAGATGCTAAGTGCTCAGGCTCGATAGAGCGTTAGAAGGGAGCCTGTGAGTGCTCTGTCACCCTACACAGCACATGTCTTGGCTTCTGGTGGGAGGCTCATAGGGGCATTCAGAGAAGTTTCTTCCCTTTCCCTGGACACTGCATCTTCCCACTATGAAGATCTAACTGATGCCAGACACTTTTTTCACATGATATGGTTCCAGGGCCACCCCTGGGCTACAAGTTTCTTCTTTTTTCTGTTATTGAGCTGCATTCTGATTATCTTTTCCCAGATAGAATGTACTTGCTCTGGACAGGGCCTTAGCTTGGCTGGCAGGGGTATCATTAGACCTAATCACACTGAGGGGCCTGTTCATGCCGCTAGTTTCGGCGATTTATTTTCTGCCCAAATATTGCTCGCAAGTTTGCGCAGTGGTTATGGGCTGGTTTTTTTCTGTTCCTGCTCAGGCCTCCTTTTATTTTGTGCTTGTATTATGGGCGCGCTGCCATAGGAACTGTTCTCTCGATTTGTGATGCTCTATGATCCTGCTTTAATTTGCAACAGGAGGACTTTGTACGCATGATGGCGGTTTTGCTTTTTTGCCTATGTTCCGATACCTGCTATTTGGCTCCATATTTGTTACTTTTTTAATATACTGCTTTCTATATGTCAACTGAACTTTAGATAGGGTGGTTTGGCAATGGTTGTGATGTTTACCTATTCTCAAATCTTTGCTTCTGTGGGAATTTGTAGGTTAGGTTAAGGGGTGGTGAAGGTTTCTAGGAGTTGGGGTTAAAAAGGTGAGCGGACTGTCTTCTCGGTCCTGATTTCCTTCCCACCGTGAGAACACAAGGTCTATTGTTTGGGGTTTGAAGGTTGCTCTGGGTATGACATGGGGCTCAGTATGGGTGGGTGGGGAATATAGAATTAGTGCAGGGTGGTTTCTGTGATTGGTTATGTGGGGGGATGGGGGCTTAGTTTGTTAGTTGTAGAAAGGTATGTGGGGGGGTGGTCAGTGGTTGATGTTAGTTTTTTGGACATCTATACTTCGGGGGGAGGGGATTAAATGGCATAGATCTTTTCTCTATGTACTATGAGTGAGATGGTACTGCTGACAGCTAGAATGTCTAACTTTCATCACTCGCTTTTACTGGCTGGCCTGCTGTGGCCCCGGTCTTCGAGCACCTGTGCAGTATAATCCGAATTATATCCTTTTTCAGATGCATGTTCACTGTTTTGAACCATGGCAGTATGCTACCTCTCTCTGAATGTTAGGATGATGTCCTCTCCTATAAAGCGGAAGCATATCCTCAACTTGGCTAATCGTTATAAAGCTCAAATTTTGATGTTACAGGAGACCAATCTTACTGACCAACAACATGAAAAACTTAGGGTTGGGTGGGTGGGCCAGCTCTATTATTCTCTTCATATAACACCAGGAGTAGAGGGGTCTGCATACTTATTCATAAGGGCCTGCCCTTCGTTGTTCGCCGGATGCTGGTGGATGAGGATGGCAGGTTTATTATGTTAGAAGGTCTATTACACTCTGTCCCTTTCATGCTGGTAAATGTATATGCACCAAACACTGATCAATCAGAATTTTTTCATGCTTTTAAAGATAAAATAGCAACATTTGGGTTTGATCATGTATGAATGGGCAGAGAATGGAATCTTTCTGATCCGTTGGTTGATAGGACTTTTTAGTCCAGATCCTGCATTCCTTCTAATTTGGGATTCCAGGACCTTATTACTACTTTTAACCTCACAGATGCCTGATGACAATTTCATCCCAGAGACCAAGATTACACAATTTACTCCCCAGGCATGGATCCTATAGTAGGATAAATTTTTTCTTATGTACTCCTAAAATATCTCATTTGAATAGCAATCAAATATTGTCTTGTACCATCTCCGACCACTATCCAGTGGAGCTTTGCTTCACTTTTGAGATCGCCCAATCTAAGACCTTTACTTAGAGGCTTAATACTTCTTTGTTGGGAGACAAAAGTTTCCCTGACTTAGTTAAAGAGGTGGTAGAGGAATTTGACCTCCACAATCCAGAGGGGGACTATACGCCAGTATTGCACTGGGAAACTTTTTAAAGCCTTCTTTAGTCACATTAAGTGTGAGAAAATTCAGAAGGAGTCTCTGTTGCTGGTTGAGATTGAAGATTTACAGACTCAGCATAAGCGAACTGGATCTCGCAAGACTCTTCTAGCCCTGGACAAATGTAATGAGATTTGCAGTCTCTGGAACTCTATAAGATTGGGAAGACCCTGAAGTATACTGAGCTCCGATACTATGAGCATGGGGATAGATCAGGGGCTTCCTGGCTAGGGTTGCAAAGAGCATATAAATCGCATATAGCCCAAGTGTGATGGCCTTTGGAGGGCTCACTACTAATACCCACGAGGTAGAGAAGGCTTTGTACACTATTTCACTAAACTCTACAAGGCACCCGGTGAATGTGACAGGCCTGAGATTTATAGGTTCTTGGATAATTTGGGCTTAACATCTTTACCTGATGCCCAAAGGGAAATGCTGGCTGAGCCCATTTCATCATTTGAAATACAAGCTGTGGTTAAGGCTTTAATGGGTGGAAAATATCCAGGGCCAGATGGGTTCTCCATTGGTTTTTTTCAAAACCTTTCTGCCCCCAATCTCTCATTATCTTTTGTGGGTTTATAATGAAGTGGGAATGGAGGGTCAGTCACTGGGCACCATGGCCAATGCTACTATAATGTTCATCTACAAAAAGGGAAAGGACGCTCTGGAGTGTGGGTCTTACAGGTTGATAGCTTTGCTTAACTCAGATATAAAAATACTTGCTAAGGTGCTACAACTCTGTCTCGAGACTTTGCTCCCACACCTGGTGCACCCTGATCAGACTGAATTTGTCAAGGAGTGCAACTCCATGTCTAATACCAGGAGGCTGTTCAACCTTTTACATTTGGCTAGATTGAAAGGGTTGGTGGGGGTCATTATCTCGCTAGATGCTGAGAAGGTATTTGACAACCTGACCTGGCCTTTTTTTTTTATTTGTGGTCATGGAGAAGGCTGGTATACCTGCCGGTATACCTGCCAGTATACCTGGGTTCAAGCTATGTATGATAAACCAAGGGCACATTTAAGTATTAACGGGTCCCTCTATTCCTTTTTTGATATTGCTAGAGGAACGCAGTAGGGATGCCCTCTTTCTCCCCTACTTTTTGATTTAGTATAGAGCCTCTTGCAGCCACTATTAGACAACACCCTGACATCTCTGGGTTTCGATTCGGGGCAGGAATCACAATATCTCCCTTTACGCAGATGATCTGTTGATCTACCTGACATCACACCTAAAACATCGGACCCAATGCTACTGGATCTATTATCGATGTATGGCTCCCTGGCGGACTATAAAATTAATTTTGATAAATCCGAAATATTTCTGTTAGGTCTGAAAAAGGTGGTCCTGGAAGCTCTTCGGGGCTTTAGAGTGGTTGAACATGGGTTCCAATATCTTGTGATTTTTGTTTCCAGGGCCTTTAAAGATATTTACGTGAAGAACTATGCCCCTTTAATAACCCAAATTAAGCAAACACTGCAGAGTTGGGAACATTTGACCATTTCCTGGACAGGTAGAATTAATCTTTTAAAAATGTCTTTACTTCCTAAACTTCTATATTTGTTTCAGCACGTCTCCGGCTCGATACCTGTTAATATTTTCAGTGACTTGAATAAGTGTATCTTGAAATTTATCTGGCACAGTAAAAAGGCTAGGATAGGACTGAGACATCTTTGGTTGCCCAAGGTGCAGGGAAGTATGGCTTTACCTATCCTTCATATATACTACTGGGCATCCAAACTTCTTTTCATGAAAGCTTGGTCGAGGGTCGAGGCTTCAGCTGGAGAAGCTTCAGGCTGAAGCGCTTAACTTAAGGGATGCTGCCCTTTTTGCCTGGTGGCTCCCCCAGTAGTAAAAGGATTTGTAGGAAGAGTCCTATGCTTGCTCATACTCTCCAAGTTTGGCATCAGTTGCTCACGTTTTTGGGACGGATGGACACTCAAGGTCTCGCACATTGCCTTTATATATGAGAACCCAACTTTATCAGCCTATACGTTTTCTCCAACCTTCAAAGACTGGAGAGACAATGGTCTTATCAATATAGCTCAATTATGGGATAAGGAGGGGTTTGTTACATATAGGTCTCTCTGTGATGATTATGATCTCCCTCCCCACTCACATGCCTCTTATCTTTAGCTAAGAGAGGTGTTAGGGAATAAATTTGATTTAACCAAGGTGTTGCATCCCTTGGATGGGTTAAAGTACTTTATGAGCAATCCTGATGCTACTAGAAAGGGGAATTCTTCTTAGTAAATATGGGAAAGAAACACCACATTCTCTAGTTGATGCGTGGAATCATGACTTAAACTTGATGCTTGACCATAGGGCCTGGAAGCATACATTTCCATGTGTGCTAAGAGGACCAAATTGATGATTAAACTGTTGAACAGAACCTACCACACCCCTGTTTTTCCACTCCAAGTGTTTTCAGAATGTGGAAATGCTTTGCTGGAAGGGGTGTGGTCAGATGGCTTCTTATATTCACATTTAGAAGTTCTACCTAGTGGTTAGTAACTTCTAGAAAACGATTACCCAGAATGTTGTTGATATTTTAGGGGCATCTGCTCAGTAACACCTGAATTAGGACTATTGTGCCGCTGGACTAGGGCAACTGCTTCTAGCAGCTAGCTTTACGATGGCTACTTTTTGGAAGACCAGCCTTACCTTACTATTGCGCACTGGAGAACACAGGTCAAGAACATTGCAGACATTGAACTGTTATACTTTGATCTTAAAAATGAACACGCAAAATATGTTTGTATATTGGTCCATACCACAAATCTTTAGAAGCTGTTTAACTATTAGTTGGTCTGCTATTGCATGTGCCTGCATTTCTCGTGCTGTCTTAACTTCTATGGTGGGGTAATTTCAGCTGTCCTGTTTGTACTGATTCCAGAATTTGTACCCTCTCTCTGGATGCCATATCTCTTCTGTGCACTATAGAGGAGTTTTACAAGTTTATGTTTCTTAATGTATGCTTTGAAAATGTTAACAAATAAAGAGTTTAAAAAAATGTTCAGCTTCTTCTGAACTAAGGGACTGCTTAGCCAATTCTGAGTGGAACCATAAGCTATATCTGAAGAAAGGACAGCAAATTGCTATTATTGTTTGGACTTTTAAAACCTATATTTTATAGTTGTTTCTTGGAACAAAAGTGCCAATTTGCATATTTAAACATACTTCCTACTTAAAAGATTCCCCCCCCCCCCCCAAATACTCTACCAGGGTAACTGTCACACTTATCATGATATTTACATTTTTTTTTTTGTAATTGACAATTTTTTATTAGAAGTAACATGGAAAACAGGTACAATAATAAAATATGCATACAAACATCAAGTTTTCTATACTGAACTCCCAGCCCGCCCCCCCCCCCCCCCTTCAGTACAATAGCAATTCAACACATACCTGAGGATAAAAGAAAGGAAAAGGTAGCAAACTCTGCTATACTGACATTTCCACCCAAAGTGCACAAAATGAAGGAGAAGTATGTGCACAATAAATCTTGGAAAAAAGAATCTCAACCATTAGAAGAGCACCCCCCCCCCCCCCCCCCAAGTATCACCAATCTCCTACAAAAAGTAAAAAAAAGAAGAGAAGAGAACAATGGACAAACAAATGATGGGTTGGTTATCACACTAAGCAGGTAGCCCTTGGGCTTTGATCCACAATACAAAAGGACCCCAAACCACTTCATAGGATAATAAGCGATTGTGGCATAATACAGTAAGAATCACCAAGCGATGATAATTATGTAAGCGAGAAATGACCACCTGGATAGAAGGCACGTCTGGTCACTTCCAATATCTGGCCAATTAGTGTTATAGGTTAGACTGCGGAGTTAGCAATCTGTCAGTGATCTGATAGCGATTTGCTAGGGAGTTAGCAATTAGTTGTATGTTTGCTGCTCGAATTAGCAATCTGTTATGGAGAAGATGCTTGATGGGAGGAGCAATCAGGTGGGAGGAGCAATCTGTAGAGAAAGTTCTGTGTAGCGGGCTCCTGGAGAGGGAGGAGTCAGCAATCTTGTAGTGTCTCAAATATCGTCTTGCTAAGGTGTAGCAATCTGTAATGAATCTGATATAGTTGTGGGTGGATCCCTGGGTCGATGGCAGATGACCACGCTCTCGGGAGGATACCCCAAGAGGGACCACTGGCTAGGCTGGAGTATGGAGACAGACACATTATTTCTTTTATTAAACAGATTAGTAGAAACCACCAGAGGTGGCAGTAGTGAGCTGATATGCCTGGCAGGGCTGTAGTCCCTCAGATACTGGAACAATGATCCCAGGATGGCTGAGCTGTTGAGAAACTGTAGAAAGTGAGTAGGCAGAGTAGGCAGAGTTCATGAACAGAACTAAATGACAAAACTCACGTAAGGTCTCAAGTAAGCTCAGGAGCTGGAAAGGATTAGGCCCTCGAGGAGCGAGTACCTGGTTCCAGGGAAAGCTCTGAGAGAGCGATGGTAACTCACATTTGTTTGTAGCAGCAATAGCTTCCAGACAGTAGAGAATCTTCAGAGTGTTCAGGAACATGGGCCCTCGAGGAGCTAGTACCGGTTCCTATCTGTAATCTGAAAATAAAGAAAAGAGCGAGGCCCCCGAGGAGCGGTTACCTCTGGTAAGTCCAAGGAGGCAGAGTAGCTTGGATAGCCAAAGCGAGTACGTAGCCATATGCTTAACCGTATCCGTATCCGTCCTTGCTAACTCGGTTTGTTAGCGTTTTCAAAGACCTTTAAATATTGGAAGCAGATGACGTCATCTCAGGGGGACTCCCCTGAGGTTCGCGCCCTTGCTGGTACAAGAGTCGGGACGCGCGCACCCTAGGCATCAGGACAAGATGGCGGAGTTGCAGCGTCGAGCCAGTCCAGTACGCCAGAGGGAGACGGCATGGAGACGCCATGGTAGCCAGCCGTCCATCACACCCGGAGGGAGTCGTCACAGAGGTAAAGAGGGCGGAATGAGGGCGTCGAGCAGCGACGAACGCAACAATTAGCAACGAGCCGCAATAAATACTTGCTGCCAGAGACATTGAGAACTTTTATCCATCCCAGGAACTGGGATACTAAGTAAAATATGTCAAGGGTCAGAAATAACTGCCACTCCCAAAAAGTGTGAAATCCAATCCATAACTTGCTTCCAGAAAAAGACAACTACCCCACATTGCCACCAAATATAAAAAAAGGTGACAATTTGGCCACACTTCTTCCAGCACTCATTTGTCAGAACAGGGTACATATGATGCAGTTTAGATGGAGTCACATACCATCGATACAGACGTTTATAACAGTTCTCTTGCAAGATAGCAGAAATAGAACATTTACTGGCATATTAAAAAGCTAAGTCCCAATCCTCAGTGCTCAAACAGTCACCTAAATCTAATTCCAAAGCTTGCATATGCTTAAAAGGTTCATGTAATTGTCCATTAAGGTGGTTATATATTTTGGATATGAAACCTTGTAGCTGATCTGCTTGATCACAGAAATTTTCGAATAGAGACTTGCTCGAACACAAGGTACCAGCCCACTTCGTGGATTCTATAAAATTCCTAAGCTGAGCCTAAGCTAAAAAATCCACACTCCCCATTTGGTATTTATCCCTTAAATCATTAGTATGTATAAAAGTACCCTGGGAACAATGGTAATCAATGCGAGTAATACCAAGAGTGTACCAAGTAGCAAATACCCACAGGAAAGATGGTATTGTGAAAAAGGTGAGTGAGATAAAAGTAGGAACTAGGACTAACTAGGTGAGATTTCCATTGAAACCAAACCCATATAGTGTTTTATAATGCATAGGGGAAAGCACTGCAATGGACGCCAGGAGGATTTTGGTTGCCAGGGAACAGTGGATAATGGCATTACACTCACTAGAGCTTGTTCAAATAGAACTCACTATTTCACGAACTTCCTCCTATGTATAATCAACCAATGATCAAAGTTGGGAGGCCGCAAAATGCTATATTAGATTAGGAGTGGAGGAGTAGTCAAGAGCATAGGATAGTAACAGTAATAAAAATAGGAAGAGTCGTGCACAGATAAAGGAATGAGGCAAAATGTTCATTTTGACAATAGCTATATGTTCCAGCCAGGAAACCTTTTCCCTATGCCACTTGTCCAGATCATCATCTATGGCCTTCCACAGGGGAATATAATTTAATGTAAATAAATTGGACAACCAAGGACTGATACGTACCCCCAGATATTTAAGTGAGTTTGTGGCCCATTTAAAATGGAACTTCAGTTTAATATTACGGACTTCTGAACTCCACAAGATTAACATTCAGAAGTTCAGATTTGTCAAGGTTAACCTTAAATCTGGATACCCCACTAAAAATGCCTAACTCAGATACAATACCCTCCAAAGATGAACAAAGATCAGTCAGTGTAAACGAGATATCATCAACAAAGAGTAATAATTTAAAGTGTAAATCTCCCAATCTAACCCCCATAATGTGAGGAGACATTCAAACTCTGGTAGTAAAGGGTTCTAGAAATAATACAAAGAATAACAGTGACAAGGGGCAGCCTTGCCTCGTACCTCTTCCTATTCCAAAACCATCCCCATAAACACTCGAAAGTTCACATAACTTCACTATCCATTGTAAAAAGAAGGGCCCAAAGTGCATTTTCCCCAAGGTTTTAAATAAGAAGGGCCAATGCACTAAATCAAATGCTTTTTCAGCATCAATGGAAAGCAAATGGATTGTTTTGCCTACTGACCCACCATAAAAGGTCCACAATTTTGCGGACATTATCGGCCACCATGCGATTGGGTATAAAGTCATTTGGGCAGAGTGAACTAATGAAGGCATAAGCAAATTCAATCTTTCAGTGAGAACTCTGGTCAATATCTTCAGATCTAAATTAATCAGTAAGACCCACAAAGAGTGGGTTTCTCTGCCAGGTTTTGCTATAACTGAGATCTCAGTCACATTGGAGTATACTGTAAAGGAACCTCCTTCCCTGATATAATTAAACATGTCTGTTAATGGGGTTGGCAAAATGTGGGAATATTTCTTGTAATAGCCGCTAGAGAACCCATCCAATCCTGGGGATTTTCCAGATTTTAAGTTTGATAACATGTAAAACTTCTAGAGTGCTAATGGGTTTATCAAGAAATTGTTGTTCCATACTGAGAGAAAGAGCTAAAATAATCATCTATATTAAGGTCGTCAATATCCCTATCTTTACTATAGAGAGAAGCATAAAACAATGTAAAGCAATCCCGTATGTCCGAGAACATAGTGACCACTGCCCCATGTGTATTTTTAATTTCAGCTATGCAACCTTGTACAGTAATGGCCTTCATTCGTCTGGTTAGATAACGACCAGCTTTATTACCCCCATCATAATAGACCTGTTAGGTTAAGTCAAGTCGATGAGCTAACAGTTCATCTTCAAGAGAGTGCAGCTTAGACCTAACCAAAGAGAGTCACTTAAAAATAGATTTAGAATGGGTCGCTATATGCATGTGTGACAAATGGGAAATTTTGGCTAATAAAATAATTTGAGCCTTTTCTCTTTCCCTCTTACGGAATGTGGCATAAGAAATAAGGAGGCCCCTCGCCACAGTCTTGGAAAAGTCCCAAATCACCCCCATAGACATAGAAGTATGGGTTTGAAAGTACTCTTGCAATTGCTCATCCAAAAATTTAGAGAAAGAATTATCCTTCAACAAGCTTTCATTTAGATGCCAAAAATGTTGACCTTGATCCAGATCTTGAAAACGTACATCAATCCAAGTTGGCGCATGATCCGACCAATTTATATTCCCAACTCCCACAGTCACCATCCGATTCTGCAATACCTTACCTATAAGAAAATAATCAATACAGGAGTATGACCCATGAGGGGGGGAATAAAAAGTATATGCACGTGAAGTGGGACATCGTTGCCTCCAAATATCAGCAAGACTCCATTGGAACATTAAAGAGGGCAAAAACTTATTCGTCCCTTGCAAAGACGAAGTAACTGGGTTTGAAATATCTAGCTTTGGGTTTCTAGTAAAGTTAAAATCTCCACCTAACATTAGGAGTCCCCCTGCATGAGCTAGGAGGACTTTGCTCTGTAAAAATGAATACTGGGCAGAGTTAGGAGCATAAAGGCTAACTATTGTAAAAATGTCCCTGCCCACCCTTAATTTTACCAGACAATATTGACCTGAAGGATCAGCAAGCTAGAAAGCAATTCATGAGCCAGGTTGCAAGAAACTAAGATACCCACCCCAGTATATCATGCCCCTTTAAAACTTGCTGCTAAAAATATATGTGGATAGTTTGGAAAAGATAGAAGATGTTCATTTCTCTTCCGTAAATGTGTTTCCTGAATTAAGGCTATGGAAGCCTTGTGATAAGTTAATCCTTGAGATAAGAGGTGATGCTTTCAATAAGTGTTGAGACACTTGACATTCAAGGAAATTATCCTTTAAATCAATAAGATATAAACATGCCCGTACTGTGATGCTGCGCTCATCATACTGTAACCAATAAATGCCATACCATGCTCTCAGAGAATGTAAAAATACAGAGATAAATTAAGACCTCCCCTCACATTCCCCATAACCCATATGAGCCACCTTACCCAACAGGCGGATCATTCCATTCCCAGGGAAGAATACCATCAAAACAAGAAGAGCTTCCAACCAAACTCTCCCTGCTATGCTTTGAAAAGAAAACAAAATCAAAAAATGTCCCCTGCAAAAGATGCAGGGGACATTATTAGAACTGTATAAAGCAAGCAACCTGAAAACTGCAAGTCAGAACGAATCACAGATTAAAAGAGCACAATCCAAGCAATCTGGAAAGAGAAAAGTCTACAAGTCCATCAGTCCTGGTCAGACAATACCGAACAGGAGTTCTCAGAGTGTTGGCAAAGCCTCCTTCCGCCTCTTCCTGCCCGGTGCCAGTGTGGATATACATCCGTCTTCAGCATGGTGGATGCCATTTTGGGCACCATGAAAGTAATGTTCAGATTCGCTTTTTTAAAAGCCTCTTCAGCTTCAGATATTGACTTTAGCCAGTAAGTTGAGCCTTTAGACACAAATTGCAGACCAAAAGGGAAAGTCCAACGATAGCAGATACACCCTGCTCTTAATGAACTCGTCACCTCCTTCAGCACATAACATTTGCTCAGCATCAAAATGGGCCAAATCGTTAAAAATAGCCAACGTGTGCCCCTCAGAGATCCACTTCTTTTTCCATGCTGCCTCATAAACTAAAGACTTTTGCACATATCTGTGAAAGCAGAAATTGTTGACTCTGGGGCGATTATCTGGCCTGGAGCCCAAAGCCCCAATTGTGATAAGCGGGAGAAGAGGATCTTGCTCTGCAGAGCTAGTCGCACCATTACTGAGCAGGAAGCTACAAAGTTTTAATGCAATATCTCCTACATCCGCAAATTCGGGAGTGTCCAGTACCCCACGAATCCGCAAATTGCAGCGCCACGATTGATTTTCTAAACCTTCTAGCTTGTCTGCTACAAGCTCGTACTCAGCCTGCTTTTGCTTGTGTTGTGCATTGATAGTAGTGAGCGCCTCACAGTGACTCTCCACTCTAATACCCAGCTCGTCAACTCGTGTTCCAAGTGCTGCCAGTTCCTCCCGTAACTCCAAGATCAAGGTCAGCAATTCAGTTTTATGTTGTTTCAGGTCGGATTGCAGTTTAAGGAACCACTCCCGTAACTCATCTCGGGTTGGCAAATCAGCAGAGCCCGAGCCTGTGGCGATGCGACTCAAAGAGCACTCAATGTCTTTCCCACTGGTATCCTCTGTGGCCTTTGCAGCTTGCTCATCGTCACCTCCTGAAATCTCCTAGGCATGTTTGCTGAAGAAGTGCTTTAAATCAGCCATTTTTCTTTTAGCTGCCATCAGAGAGGTAAAGTGAAGGAGATAGCAGTATAAATGTCCAAAAATGCAGAGAATTCAATAATCAGGGGAGAGGAGCTCATCAGTTAGGCAGTCCTCTTAGTTGACATTGCTAGAGCGCCCCCCTCAATATTTACATTTTAAGTTACAGTTCTTGCAAATGGACAATTAATTAAATGAAGAAGGGAGATCAAAAGCAAGAATAGATTCCTCTCAACTTGACTGCAACTCAGCAACTAGAGATTTGGAAGGGTGGCTATAGCAACAGAGAGTTTGAAGAATGAGAAATTACTATTTATCTGATGATTTCCTTTTCTTTAGGACAGTCAGATGAATCCAGAACAAGTGGTTATGCACCTCTACCAGCAGATGGAGATGGAGCAAATTGACATCACAGTATATATACCCCTGCAGTGACATCAGCCTGCCACTATTTTCTTTAAAAGCAACTGAGGACAAACTAGCAAAAATCTTGATTAAAAACAGATAAACATTTCAATACTCAGCCAACAGGCAACACTGAGCTCAGACAAGAATGTAATAACACTAGTCTAGTGACTGGAGTAACACTTACTAGTAGTCCCTGGAACACATAGGCCCACAGGAGGATCATTATGCAATCATTCGGCAGCCAAGGGAGGGAAGCTGGATTCATCTGACTGTCCTAAACAAAATGAAATCATCAGGTAAGTAGTAATTTCTCATTTCTTAGCATCCAGTCAGATGAATCCAGAACAAGTAGGATGTGCTCAAGCTACTACCGAACAGAGCAGGAGGCTGCCCGCAGTCTAGTCAAAACTGCATGTACAAAGGCCGCATCTTCCCGAGCATGAATATCCAGATGATAATACCTGAAAAAGATATGTAAGGAGGACCATGACGCAGCTTGGCATTTGTCGTCGGGAGACCACAATCTAACTTCTACCCATGACACTGCTTGAGCCCTAGTGGAATGAGTCCTAACCTGACTAGGTAATGGCTTCCCAGCAATCACATTTGCAGCAGTGACTACCTCCTTAATCCAGCGAGCTATTGTAGCCCACGAGACTACCTCTCCCTGTCTACTACTGCCATGAAGGAGAAACAGGCGAACCAACTTCTGCAAAGGCTCAGTAACCTCTAGATACCTGACAATATATATCTTGACATCCAAGGGTCGCAACAGACAATACTCCTCTACATCTCTCTCTCTGCCCAGAAACAGCAGGGAGGAGGACTGATTCAAGTGAAACTTAGTGAACACGTTCAGTAAAAAGGAAGGAACAGTACACAGCTGTACCGCTCCTGGAGTCACCTGGAGAAATGGCTCCCAGCAAGACAAGGCATGCAGTTCAGAAACTCTGTACACAGAACAAATTGCCACAAGGAACACCATTTTCAAAGTCAGCAACCGCAAGGACAAGAGTACGTAGCAGTCTAAACGTAGGGCCTGCCAAAAAATCCAAAGCCAAATTAAGACTCCTTAGGGGCACCGGAAACCACAAAGGAGAATGAAGATGTTTCACACTTTTCAGAAAATGGGCCACATCAGAATGAGTTGACAAAGATCCACCTTACCTGACCCCTGAAACAGGTGAGAGCTGCTATTTGCACCTTTAAGGAACTGAGAGCCAAGCCTTAATTCAAGCCATCCTGCAAAAAATTCCAAAATAAGCAGAATATTGACCAAGGAAAGAAGAGTACCTCGATCCGCACACCAAACCTCAAACACTCTCCAAACGTGCACATAGGCCAAAGATGTGAAGAACTTTCTAGCTCTTAGCAAGGTGGAAATCACTACTGCAGAGTATCCACGTTTCAGAAAGCAAGCCCTTTCAAGGGCTATACCGAAGACAAAATCAAGTTGGATCTACATAAAGAACAGGTCCCTGCTGCAATAGGTTCCTGTGCATGGGAAGTCAAAGCAGCGAATCCACCAGGAGTCTCTGCAGATATGCATACCACAGTCTCCTGGGCCAATCTGAAGCGAACAAGAGCACCATATATTTATTTTAAAAATGTATATACTGCTTAATCAATGGAGGTAGGTCAAAGCGGTTCCAAAAAAACATACATAATTTATCACAAACCAATATAAATAGTCTAAATAAATAAAATAAAAATTAAATTCACATAAAGGTCATTAAGCGAAATACAATAAAAAACAAAACATAAGAAGAAAATCATAACAGTAAGGAATTCACAATGAGAGGGTGTGAAGGAGGGACAAGGAAGCTGAGAGGAACTTAGTCTGCAGAAGGCTGCTTCTAAGTGATTGTACAAAGGTGAGTCTTTAGATTTTACTTAAAATCTTTGATGTTTGATTGGAGCCTGAGATCAGCTGGGAGGGAATTACATAAGGTGGGACCAGCTACGGAGAATGCACGGCATCTTGTGAGGTCAAGTCTAGCAATTCAGACAGTAAAAACTTCAAGCAAGCATTTGTTCACAGAACGGAGCTGTCTAGACAGATGATATAGTCAGAGAGAGATGCATTGCTAGATGGCTGAGGATTTGTAAAGAAGGTTATGAATTACAGAGAGGGTTTTATAATGTATACGTTGTAAAATGGATAACTAATGCAGGGAAAGAAGAATAGGAGTAATATGATCTCTGATTATCGTACCAGTGAGAACTTGAGCAGCAATATTCTGTACCAACTGAAGTGGATGTAAAGCAGAATCTGGTAAACCTAGTTATAAGGCATTGCAATAGTCAAGTTCAGTAAGGATCAAGGCCTGTAAGACGAGGCAAAAGTCATTGGGGAATAACAGTGGTTTTAACATTTTAGAAGGTGAAATTTATAAAAGGAGTTTTTTTTACAACAGAAGAGATGTTATGAACCATAGATAGTTCAAAGTCTAGGGTGAATCCTAGGTTACACACCTTGGTAGATATGACAATGGAGTGGTTATCAAAGTTGATATAAGGAGGGTGGCAGGATGACTGGAGGATTGTAGATAAATGCAGAATTTCGGTCCCTCTCTGGCATTCGATCCTTTGAATCAATCTGCCCAACATGGGCCACAGAGGAAAGGCATACAGCAATTTGTCTTCCGGCTACTCCTGCACTAGGGCATCGATCCCCAATGATTTTGGATCTCTCCTGAGACTGAAGAATCGCACAACTTTTCAATTGCAAAAAGTCACCAACAGGTCTAGGAATAGGGAACCCCCAACGAATCCGAATCAGCTGAAACGCCTCATCTGATAATGCCCACTCTCCTGGGTCCAGATTCTCCCTGCTGAGAAAGTCTGCTCTTAATGTGTCTTTGCCTGCAATGTGCAAGGCTGAGATCATCTGGAGATGTACTTCGGCCCATTCCATAAGCTGATCTATTTCCTGTGACACTTGTTGGCTCTTGGTACTTCCCTGCTGATTGATGTAAGCAACAGTCGTTGCATAGTCCAACATTGTTTGGACCATTCGACCCTGCAGCCTGTCGCCAAACCATAAACGTGCCAAATAGACTGTCACCACAACCCTACACCACCATTCCCAAAGCCAACAGAGGATAACTGATAATTGCTGGCAGTGATGCAGGGAGCAGGCAGCAAGAGGCCAAGTTGAAGGCTAAGACCCCTCTTTATACCCACAACACAACCCATCAATGACAACTCATCCCATCTCCAGCAAAGCTCTAGCCACAGAGATGCACACAAGCTGGTGGGATCTGCACAGCCCAGAAGTGCCAGCTGTCCATGCAGATGAGGTCAGTGACTCTCGCCTGGCAAATCAAACAGCTGAAACCCTCCTTCACTTCCCCCCAGACCATGATAAGTGAAGGTTGTGTGGATGGCCAGTTGCACAGGGATACATATTACATGCAGCGTTTGTGAACATGGTGCAGTTACACATTTTTTCTTTTAATATATACAATATTTTTGTTTACACACATTACTTGTGTTATAGCATGAATAGAACTATTTTGCCATCCATACAACTAAAAACTCAATGAACTGCTAGCACCATATTATAATACGCAAGATTCGTAAATAACATTGCTACAGCATAGATGTGCATTATTTGAGCAATTAGAATCTTTAGGTTGGATATTTCATGGAAGTTATATTACTTTTGAAAACAGGTTATATGGAATATTTCTGGTTGCTGGTGACCAATAGAGAAATTACTTACCTGATAATTTCGTTTTCCTTAGTGTACACAGATGGGACTCAGGACCAATGGGTATAGTGCTCTTCTTCAGGCAGATGGGAGACGGCGTCAGATTTCAAAGCTGACGTCACTCTAGATATGCCCCTGTAGTAATCTCAGCTCTTCAGTATTCTCTTCGAAAAGCCATTGTGGATATATCTTCGTTTAAATAATGTGATTAAACTTGATTAAAACTTGATTGAACTGGTTCAATTAATTTCCAAACTGGAGACCGCCAGTGCACTCAACCAATTAACGCCGACACCGGAAAACTGTGTGTCTTGAACTATGGGTTGGCCGTGGCTTACCCATATTTGCTTAGACTCGAGTTTTGCTATCCGAGGTTCCCATTTTCTGGAGCAGCCATGGGCGGGATGCTGAGTCCATCTGTCTACACTATGGAAAACGAAATTATCAGGTAAGTAATTTCTCCATTTCCTAGCGTGTAGCCAGATGGACTTAGGACCAATGGGATGTACAAAAGCTACTCCCAGAGAGGGCGGGAGGCTGCCCGTGGCCCACTTAGTACTGCCCTCGCGAAGGCTGCGTCTTCTCGGGCTTGAACATCCAGGCGGTAGAACCTGGAGAAGGTATGTATGGAGGACCATGTTGCCACCCGACAGATCTTGGCGGGTGACAGTAGCTTGATTTCTGCCCAAGAAACTGCCTGTGCCCTCGTAGAATGAGCCTTAACATGTAGTGGTAAGGGCTTTCCTGCCTCTATGTAGGCTGCCTTGATTCTTCCTTGATCCAGTGGGCTATGATCATCCGCAAGGCCGCTTCTCCTTGTTTCTTCCCGCTGTGAAGAACAAACAAGCGATCTGTTTTGCGCACCAATTCCGATCTTTCCAGGTACCGCACTAGGAGTCTGCTGACATTTAGATGGCGAAGAAGGTGTGAGTCTTCCGAGTCCTTATGTTCATCCAGAGATGGTAGTGAGATGGTTTGGTTCAAGTGAAACTCGGAAACCACTTTCAGTAGGAAGGAGGGGACAGTGCGCAGCTGTATGGTTCCAGGCGTGAACCTAAGGAACGGTTCCCGAAAGGATAATGACTGTAGTTCGGAGATGCGATGAGCTGAACATATTGCCACCAGGAATACCGTCTTCAATGTTAAGAGGCGTAGTGACAGACCACGTGCTGGTCTAAAAGGAAGCCCCAGCTAGGAAGTCTAATACTAGATTGAGATTCCATAGAAGCACCGGCCACTTCAGGGGTGGTCAGAGTTGTTTAACCCCTTTCAGGAAGCGGGACAAATCCGAATGGATTGATAGCTGGAATCTGTCCACTTCGGCTCTGAAGCAGGACAGTGTGGCTACTTGGATCTTGAAGGAGTTGAGACACAACCCCTTCTTCATACCGTCCTGTAGGAACTCCAGAATCATGGGAATCTTGGCTGTCCACGGGAGTATCCCACGGTCCTCGCACCAGGCTTCAAATACTCTCCAAATGCGAATGTAAGACAGGGATGTGGAGAACTTGCACGCTTGGAGCAGGGTGTCAATCACGGCCTTTGAGTAACTGTGCTTCTTCAGGCGAGTCCTCTCAAGTGCCAGAGCATAAGAGAGAATCGAGACGGATCTTCGTGGAGAATCGGGCCCTGCCGGAGAAGTTCCCTGTGTGGAGGTAGGCACAGAAGGTTCCTCCACAAGGAGTCTTTGCATGTCTGCGTACCATGGGCGTCTTGGCCAATCCGGGACCACTAGCAGAACTAATCCCCTGTAATGTTCTATCTTGCGGATGACCTTGCCCAGTAATGGCCATGGAGGGAAAGCATACATTAAGTCTTCCTCTGGCCAAGTCTGGACGAGAACGTCAATCCCTTGGGAGTGTGGCTCTCGTCTGCGGCTGAAGAACCTGGAGACTTGGACACTGAGATGGGTGGTCAGTAGATCCATGGCTGGGAGCCCCAATGATTTACTATCAGTTGGAAAGCTGTGGTCGACAGCATCCATTCTCCCGGGTCCAGGCTCTCTCTGCTGAAGAAGTCGCTGAGACGTTGTCTTTTCCTGTGATGTGGGGGGCCAAAATCCCTTGTAGGTTTATCTCCACCCATGCCATGAGAGGGTCTATCTCCAGAGACACCGGCTGACTCCTGGTTACTCCCTGGTGGTTAATGTAAGCCACTATTGTAGTGCTGTCCGACATTACTCGAATCGCTTTGCCTCAGAGTCTGTGGCTGAATCATAGGCACGCTAGTCTGCTCGAGCTTCCTGGTGGTTTATGTTCCATTCCACCTCTTCCTTGTTCCATTGTCCCTGGGCCATCAGTTCCTGACAGTGGGCTCCCCACCCTCACAGGCTTGCATCCGTGGTGAGCAAGTTTCAGTTCGGTGGGGATAGGCTTACTCCTCTGCTTAGGTGGTCTTCCTGTAGCCACCACTAGAGCTGAGATCATACGTCTGCTGGTAGTTGGAGGCGAATTGAGTAGTCCTGGGACACTGGATTCCATATGACAGTAAGGATTGCTGGAGAGGTTGCATATGGGACCTTGCCCACAGGACGACATCCAGGGTTGATACCATGAGGCCGAAGACTTGAAGATAGTCCCATACCTTGGGGCGTGCATTGGTCATCAATCATCGTAATTGTTCCATCAGTTTCCTTCGCCTCGGAGGAGGGAGGAAGACTTTGTTCTGTTTGGTGTCGAAACAGGCCCCCAAGTATTCTAGAGATTGAGAGGGTTGCAGACTGCTCTTGCCCGTGTTCACGACCCAACTGAGTTCCTGCAGTAGGCTCTTGACTCTACTGGTCACCTGCCGGCTCTCTTCCGAAGACTTTGCCCTGATCATCCAGTCGTCCAGGTAAGGGTGTACCAAGATCCCTTCCTTCCTTAGTGTTGCGCCACGATCACCATAATTTTGGAGAATGTTCTGGGGGCGGTTGCTAGGCCAAAAGGCAGCACTCGGAACTGGTAATGGTGACCCAGTATCGCAAAGCATAGAAAACGCTGGTGGTCCTGATGTACTGGAATGTGAAGGTAGGCTTCGGAGAGGTCCAGGGAAGTTAGAAACTCACCTGGTTGTACTGCCATTATGACGGATCGAAGAGTCTCCATGCGGAAGTATAGTATCCACAGATGCCGGTTGACGTTCTTGAGATCCAAGATGGGCCGGAATGATCCTTCCTTCTTGGGAACGATAAAATAGATGGAATAGCGCCCCGTATTTTGTCAGGGCGTGGGAACCGAAGTTATTGCCTTCAGACTGAGTAGTCTTGTTAGAGTGGTTTCCACTGCCATTCTCTTGGTGTGGGAGTGGCAGGGTGACATCATAAATTTGTCTCGAGGGATGCTGCGGAACTACAGAGAGTAACCTTCTCGAATAATATTTAGTACCCATTTGTCTGACATTATCTCGACCCATCTTTGGTAGAAGAGGGCAAGTCGACCCCCTATCTCTACTTCCTGTGGATGGGTTGGCCCATTTTCATTGTGGAGCACGGTTGGAGCCTGTCCCTCTCTTGGTCTGTCGGTTCCAAAAGGGCTGGGGACCATCGGGAGCGACGAGGTGCCTGGAACTGCGAGTTCCTGCGAGCCTCTGCCCTTGGTTTTTCTGGGAGAGGGACGCTGAGATCTTTTATTCCTATCTTCTGGTAGCTGAGGCTCTGGGGATTCGCCCCATTTGCTGGATAACTTCTCCAATTTGCTTCAGAATAAGAGAGATCCTTTAAAGGACATTCTTGTGAGATTCACTTTAGATGTCGTGTCCGCAGACCAATTCCGTAGCCATAGTTGTCTTCTGTCTGCTACTACCGAGGCAATGCCTCTGGCTGAGGTACGCACCAGGTCTAAGCTTGCGTCCGTCAGGAAAGCTGCTGCAGGTTCCATTGTCTCACTGGTATACGTTCCAGAGTTATTTGCCTCTCTCGAGAGGAGCAAGTAGGAACGTGCCACCAGTGCACAGCAGGAAGCAATCTGCAGTGTCATTGCTGTTGCGTCGAAGGCCTGCTTGAGGATGGATTCCAATCGTCTATCCTGTGTATCCTTCAATGCAGCCCCTCCCTCAACGGGAATCGTTGTTCTCTTTGAGACAGCACAGACCACGTTCGGGAAATGCAGGCATTCCTTGGTCGCTGGCTCTAGAGGATATAGGGCTTCCAAGGCCCGACCTCCTTTGAAGCTGGCCTCCGGGGTATCCCACATCAGGTCAATCAGTTCCTGGATGGCTTCCATCACTGGAAAGTAGCATGAGGCCTTACAAAGTGACACCAAGATGGGGTTCTTCTTTGTTTCTGCCATAGGGTCCGTGCCTGGAATACCCAGCATCTTCAGAGTCTGGGAAACAAGGACTGGTAATTCATCCTTTTGAAAGAAGTGAAGCATGGTTCAGTATGATTCCATCCCTGGAGGGATTTCTCCTTCTTGCAGGGAGTTGCCCTCATCATCTGAGGTGTCTGTGTCCCTGTCAGGGAAGTTCTTGGTTAGGCGAGGCATGTCTCAAGGCATCCGAGCGGGGCTGAGAGGATCTTGTGCTTCCAGCAGGGGTTGAGCCCAGGGCGCAGCCGGGGCTGATTGCGCCTGAACGAAGGCTTGCAGGCATTGGAAAAATTTCAACCAGGAGAAGGTCTCTGGGTCCATGTTAATCCCAGGGGGAGTCGGAGTAGGAACCCCAGAGGTGCCTTCCTGTGGAGACGTCATCTCGGAGATGACCAGATCTGGGGAGCTATCATCAGTAGTAGTTCCGGACCCATCCCCCGAAAGTAAGGGACCAGGCTTTGGTTCCCCCTGGGCTTCTTCGCAATGTTGACACAGGTAGGACTCAAATTCATGCTGCGCGGCTCTTATGTGGCAGGCTGTGCAAAGAGAGTGCCTTCTGGCCTTCTTGGGCACCGGTGCCATTGTGTTTGCACGTGTGCAGTTGTAAACGCGACTGTGCGAGTAGTTATGCACACGGGTGTGCTCAGTTGTGCGCGCGTCTCAGTTGTGCATGCCGCTGTGTGTGTAGCTGTGTGTGCGTCTGTATTGGACGCGCACAAGTTAGGCGCATCGGTCACCCGGCCTGCCCCGCACGTACCGCCAGTCGAGAAGGGAAGATGACGCCGACGGCACCCGTGCGTAAGATGGTGCCCCTCGAGGGTCTCCACGTGTGTGAACCCTTGCACCAGATCGGGGCCTAGCCCTGATTGGGGTTCCCTTTTTAACCTTGCCAGAAGAAGAATTCGGTACAGCAATCTGAGTTCTGGAGACCGGAGACCTGAATTTAAAGATTTTTTTCTTACCTGATCTCGGCGCTTACCAATCGTATGCCAGACGGTCTCCAGCTGCGGGGGGAGAGGGAATTACCTTCACTGCCGCGCTCGGTTCTGCACCTGCTGCCTTTCAGCCACACTGGGGGCTAAGTCCACGCCGGAAACCGGCTATCGGACCAAGGCACACCTCTGAGGGATATCGGAGATCACTTCAGGAATTCTCGACTGGGGGAGGGACCCTTAGGTATCACCGCAGGAGAGCGGGACTCGATCTTCTTTAAGGTAAATTTTGTTTCTTCTTTGCTGTAATTCTTAACACTATTCTAGTGTGTGGGATAGTGTCCGCATCTGCTAGGAGACAGAGAGATTCTGAAGAGCTGAGGTTACTACAGGGGTATATCTAGAGTGACGTCAGCTTTGAAATCTGACTCCATTTCCCATCTGCTAGCAGAAGAGCACATAACCAACTGGTCCTGAGTCCATCTGGCTACACGCTAGGAAACTAGAGATGTTGAAGGTCAAAGGATTAATGTACATAGTCATTATACAAGAATTATCTGCTCCAGACATCATTCTTACTATGAAACTTCTTAAACAATAGGAAGGTATGAATACCATAATTTTCTTATGTGTTTATAGGGGTTGGTATTTCCTGGTAATTAAGGCCAAAAATTAGAATGTGTTTCAAATGGTTTAAAAAAGCATGCAGTTCAAAAAGTTGGACTGAATCAACCACACATATATGCATAAGAAGCACAATATGGAGGTATGGAGCAACTATATATGCTGTTCCTTACTTCAAAAGATAACTTTTAAGTTGTTTAAAGGCTGTTTTATTAAAAACGTTCCAAAGTACCAATACAGTTCCGTAGATACCATATTTTGCCAGAGAGGCTGCGATGGGAGAGACAAAAGGAATGCACCATACATCAATTAAGTCTATAAGTTCCACTGTTTAAAACAGAGTATAATACCGAAAGTTCTGACCTATTGCTAATGATTCTGAATAATTTAAAATATTTATTCAATTTCACCTACAAGTGAATAATTTTTATAATTTTCAAATGCATGCCCACAAAGGAACTCTGGTCAGCCGAAATGACTCTTCTTTCCTCTCCACTGACTGCTGCCAGATTGTCCTGCACTTTCAGCTGTTATATATCAAAATTTGGAACAACTAATACTGTGCCTACAGCCATCCTACTCTGAGTTCAGGAAAAAAGCTACAACGTGGCTTTTCAGCCAAGCCTTTCCCTAAGACCCACATCTTCAGCCAAACTACCTGAACTTCCGACGAGAGACTGTGCTATATGCAACAGGGAGACAACTGGGTCTTGAAACTACTCACAAATGGGTTTCTTATGCTGAATCCCAAAGCTATGCTAAACTGCAAATTCTGATCTGACTGAAAGCTGTTCTAATGCCTCTGTTAATTTCAATTTTACTGAAACCAACTTTGGGAAAAGGCAAAATATCAAATATTCATAAATCAACAGGACTGCTCAAATCTACTGCTCTTTAAATCTGGTTCTGAATGGGGAAAACAAAAAACCTAAGCCCCATTCAAAACTGGGAGCTTTATTTATTTATTTAAAAATATTCTATGCTTCATTAAAACAGAGTTTTAATGAAGCATAGCTGCTTCCATAAAAACATTCAGAATTAATCAACTAAAGATGCTTAGAAATCAGCACAAACTAAAACCAGTACCCTTCTGAATATAGAATCAAAACTATCAGCAGCCCACTAGCTTGAAGAATGCTCCTGACACCTTTCGATGAGTTTTAATTACAACTTCAGTTAAACGCTTCCCTAAATAAAATGTTTTAAAAATGCTTTTTACATGTTTTAAGGCATATCTCCTTCAGGAGAGCATCAGGGAGTTAATTCCATAATATTGGGCCTGTTACTGCAAACAGCCTCTCATATGACTCTGCTAATCTGACAAGCCAGGCGGAAGGCACATCCAATAAGCATTGTCCGGAAGATCGAAGACTTCTCACTGGCCAATAAATTTCTAATAATGAGCTAATGCATTGCAGGGCTTCAATGCTCAGTGCCTTAGGAATCATTGATAAGATCTTAAATTGTACCCTCCATTCCATCGGCAACCAATGAAGTGAATACAAAATTGGAAAAATATGTTCAAAATGAGTGGTCACCGTAAGAATGCGTGCTACAGAGTTTTGAATTATTTGAAGAGCTTTAATGCAGACTGAAGAAGGCCAAAATAGATGGAATTACAGAAACCTAGTCTAGTTTAAAAAAAATATATATTACCAGCTAGTAAAAAGCAGCAGGTAGCCACTGGTATACATGAACAACACGGCTCAAAATTAACAGCAACTGAAATGTAGTTGTTATCACAAAATTCTTAAGCAATAGCTTGTATTTTACTCCAGCGCACACTCTCTCCCTCTCTGACCAGACCTCCGTTGGAATTGTGCAAAATCAAATATGACCAATGTGATCTCTACATGGAACGACGGTATATAAAATGTCTAAATAAGTAAATAAATACAGCCACCAACAATTTTCTTTTGTTACAGCCACTGCAGATGAAGGAATCAACCAACATTAAATATTTTAGGAAACTTTTGTCAATGTGTTCACCAAAATATCTGTTGGAAGAATGCTAACACTAGGGAATGGGGTTCTGCACTCACACCAAAGAGGAATAATAGAACACCTTCCTAACTTCAACGTCAAGTTCAGTTTGAAAGGTTCTCTGCTAAAATTAAACCATTTTAGTGCTGCTTGGTTAATATAGCAAAGTATTAATCAGAGGATTTTTTCGAGTAGTCCATCACATAGGAAGATTTTCTTACCTTAACATATGAAGGCTGCTTTTCAAGGATCAAATCTGCAACTTTCTTGGATACCTATAAAGAAATTTAAAAAAAAAAACTCATCTGTAAGATAGAAAATAATTTAATAGTTCCAACACGCCAAAGATTCACAATATTTATAGCCAGTGTAGTTCCAATGTGGCTCTGTCTACAAGGATCAAAGAGGAAAAGTGTTTTTCAAGTAGGGGTCAACTTCTTCCCTTTGCTCTAATTGATTCAGTATGGTGATACTAAAAATGGAGTCAAAAACTTTTTGCATATGTCCTTATCCATTTCTTATTGGTATCGCTCCTTAGATTGTAGCACGAAGAGTTCAGAATGAAGTCATCATAACATGATGAAAAAACTTTAATCCTACAATATTAGATAATATAAGAGACCCAAAGTGATGCAAACTAAGAACATAAGAAATTTTCATGCTGGGTCAGACCAAGGGTCCATCAAGCCCAGCATCCTGTTTCCAACAGTGGCCAAACCAGGCCACAAGAACCTGGCAAGTACCCAAACACCAAGAAGATCCCTTGCTACTAATGTAATTAATAGCAGTGGCTATTCCCTAAGGGGCGGATTTTAAAACGAGCGCGAATAGCCTACTTTTGTTTGCGCTCCAGGCGCAAACAAAAGTACGCTGGATTTTAGTAGATACGCGCGGAGCCGCGCGTATCCGCTAAAATCCTGGATCGGCGCGCGCAAGGCTATCGATTTCGTATAGCCGGCGCGCGCCGAGCCGCGCAGCCTACCCCCGTTCCCTCCGAGGCCGCTCCGAAATCGGAGCGGCCTCGGAGGGAACTTTCCTTTGCCCTCCCCTCACCTTCCCCTCCCTTCCCCTACCTAACCCACCCACCCGGCCCTGTCTAAACCCCCTCCTTACCTTTGTCGGGGGATTTACGCCTCCCGGAGGGAGGCGTAAATCCCCGCGCGTCAGCGGGCCTCCTGCGCGCCGGGACGCGACCTGGGGGCGGGTCCGGAGGGCGCGGCCACGCCCCCGGGCCGCCCCGGGCCGTAGCCATGCCCCCGGGCCCGCCCCCGGAACGCTCCCGACACGCCCCGAAAACGCCGCGCGGTTCGGGCCCGACACGCCCCCCGACACACCCCCTCCGAAAACCCCGGGACTTACGCGAGTCCCGGGGCTCTGCGCGCGCCGGTAGGCCTATGTAAAATAGGCTTACCGGCGCGCAGGGCCCTGCTCGCGTAAATCCGCCCGGTTTTGGGCGGATTTACGCGAGCAGGGCTCTTAAAATCCGCCCCTAAGGAAACTTGATTAATAGCAGTTAATGGACTTCTCCTCCAAGAACTTATCCAAACCTTTTTTGAACCCAGCTACACTAATTGCACTAACCACATCCTCTGGCAACAAATTCCAGAGCTTAATTGTGTGTTGAGGGAAAAAGAATTTCCTCCGATTAGTCTTAAATGTGCTGCTTGCTAACTTCATGGGCACCTAGAGAAGATAAGGCCATTGTGGAAAGATTAAAAGATTTCTTTGCTTCGGTGTTTACTGAAGAGGATGTTGGGGAAATACCTGTTCCGGAGAAGGTTTTCATGAGTAATGATTCAGATGGACTGAAGCAAATCACGATGAACCTAGAAGATGTGGTAGGCCTGACTGACAAACTGAAGAGTAGTAAATCACATGGACCGGATGGTATACACCAGAGGGTTCTGAAGGAATTCAAAACTGAAATTTCAACCTATCATTAAAATCATCCATTGCACCTGAAGACTGGAAGGTGGCTAATGTAACCCCAATATATAAAAAGGGCTCCAGGGGCGATCCGGGAAACTAGAGACCAGTTACCCTGACTTCAGTGCCAGGAAAAACAGTGGAAAGTGTTCTAAATATCAAAATCACAGAACATATAGAAAGACATGGTTTAATGGAAAAAAGTCATCATGGCTTTACCCAAGGTAAGTCTTGCATCACAAATCTGCGATTAGTAGAGGGCAGGATTTGGAGCACAGGATTTGGTGAGAGAGGTAACGGTGCTGGGGCCACTTGGCAATAGTGTTCATAATATAATCACATTTGAATTGATTAGAAGGGGGGACAGTATATAAATCCATGTCTCTAGCGCTTTCAAAAGGGAAACTTTAAAAAAATTAGAAAAATAGTTAGAAAAACCTGAAAGGTGCAGTTACAAAGATAAAAAGGCGTGGACATTGTTAAAAAATACCATCCTAGAAGCACAGACCAGATATATTCCAAGCATTAAGAAAGGTGGAAAGAAGGCAAAACGATTACCAGCATAGTTAAAAGGTGAGGTGAAAGAGGCTATTTTAGCCAAAAGATCGTCATTCAAAAATTGAAAGAAGGATCTATCAGAAGAAAATAGGATAAAGCATAAGCATTGGCAAGTTAAATGTAAGACACTGATAAGACAGGGTAAGAGAAATTTTGAGAAGAAGTTGGCCATAGAGGCAAAAACTTACAAAAAAAAAACGTTTTTTAATATATGTCCGAAGAAAGAAGCTTGCAAGGGAGTCTGTTGGACTATTGGATGATCAAGGGGTTAAAGGGGCACTTAGAAAAGATAGGCCATCGCGGAAAGATTAAACAATTTCTTTGCTTCAGAGTTTACTGAAGAGGATATTAGACAGATACCCATTCTGGAGAAGGTTTTCACAGGTGAAGATTTAGATCAACAGAACCAAATCAAGGTGAACCTGGAAGATGTGCTAGGCCTGATTGACAAACTGAAGAGTAGTAAATCACCTGGACCGGATGGTATACACCCGTGTTCAGAAAGAACTAAAATTGAAATTACAGACCTATTAGTAAAAAGTTGTAATGTATCATTAAAATCATCTGATGCACCTGAAGATTGGAAGATGGCCAATATAACCCCATATTTAAAAAGGGATCCAGGGGTGATCCGGGAAACTATAGACCGGTGAGCCTGACTTTAGTGCTGGGAAAATCATGGAAACTGTCGTAATGAATAAAATCACAAAACATTTAGATAGACATGGTTTGATGGGACACAGCCAGCATGGATTTACCCAAGGGAAGTCTTGCCTCACAAATCTCCTACATTTTTTTCAAGGGGTGAATAAACATGTGGACAAAGGTGAACCAGCAGATGTGGGGTAGTTGGATTTTCAGAAGGCATTCGACAAAGTCCCGCATGAGAGGCTTCTAAGAAAACTAAAAAGTCATGGGATAGGAGGTGATGTCCTTTTGTGGATTGCAAGTTGGTTAAAAAATAGGAAACAAAATAGGATTAAATGGTCAGTTTTCACAGTGGAAAAAGGTAAACAGTGGAGTGCCTCAGGGATCTGTACTTGGACCGGTGCTTTTTAATATATTTATAAATGATCTAGAAAGGAGTACGACGAGTGAGGTGATCAACAAAATTAAGCAGAGTAGTTAAATCTCAAGCAGATTGTAATGAACTACAGGAGGACCGTGCGAGATTGTAAGATTTGGTTTCCAAATGGCAGATGAAATTTAACAAGGACAAATGTAAAGTGATGAACCCTTGCTGTAGTTACACAATGTTAGGTTCCATCTTAGGAGTTACCAACTAGGAAAGAGTTCTAGGCGTCATAGTGGATAACACATTGAAATTGTCAGCCCAGTATGCTGTGGCGATTTAAAAAAGCAAACAGAATGTTAAGAATTATTAAAAAGCGAATGGAAAATAAGGAGGAGGATGTCATAATGTCTCTGTATCGCTCCATGGTAAGACAGCACCTTGAATACTGTGTGCAGTTCTGGTCACCGCATCACAAAAAGGATATAGCTGCACTGGAGAAAGTGCAGAGAAAGGCAACCAAAATAATAAAGGGGATGGAATGGCTGCCCTATGAGGAAAGGCTAAAAAACTTAGGACTGCTCAGTTTGGAGAAGAGAGGACTGAGGGGGAATATGATAGAAGTCTACAAAATCATGAAAGGACTTGAACAAGTTAATATAAATTGATTATTTATTCTCTCAGATAATAGAAGGACCAGGGGGCACTCTATGAAGTTAGCAAGTAGCTCATTTAAAACAAATCGAAGAAGATTTTTTTTTCACTCAGCACAGTTAAGCTCTAGAATTCATTGTCAGAGGATGCGTTACAGCAGTTAGTGTAAGTGGGTTTAAAAAAGGTTAGGATAAATCCACAAACTGCTATGATGATAATTAATAAGCAATAGTAGCTTGTGACCTATCTAATGTTTAGGTACTTGCCAGGTACTTGTGACTTGGATTGGTCACTGTTGGAAACAGGATACTGGGCTGAATGGACCCTTGGTCTGACCCAGTATGGCATATTTAGGGGATCTTCTGCATTTATCCCATGCCTTTTAAACTGTTAACAGTTTTTGTCTCTACCACGTCCATTGAGCACAGTTAGAAATCTATGTTAGTGCTAGTCTGATAACAAAACAGTGGGACCGATTCATGCCTGCTGTTTTTAGCTATGGAGGACAAATACCCCTGGCAATTTGAATTTCCCCAATAGCAACAGTCCTCAAGAGTGTGCCTGATATCAACAGAGCAGTTTTGCATATCCAAAAAAGCATAGGGGCAGATTTTTAAAAAATACGCGAGCGCGAACAAAAGTATGCTGGATTTTATAAGATACGCGCGTAGCCGCGTGTATCTTATAAAATCCGGGGTCGGCGCACGCAAGGGGGTGCACATTTGTGCAACCTGCGCGCGCCGAGCCCAGCGCGAGCTGCATGTTCTCTCCGAGGCCGCTCGGATTTCGAAGCGGCCTCGGAGGGAACTTTTCTTCGCCCTCCACCCACCTTCCCCTCCCTTTCCCTACCTAACCCACCCCCCCGACCCTATCTAAACCCCCCCCCCCTTACCTTTGTCGGCCAAGTTACGCCTGCTGAAAGCAGGCGTAACTTTGCGCGCGTCGCCGGCAGCCCCACTCCATCCTCCGGTCCCGGGGGCTGGTCCAGAGGCCTCGACCACGCCCCCGGGCTGGCGCCACGCCCCCGGGCCCGCCCCCGAAACACCGGGGCACGCCCCCTCCCTCCCCTTTTTGAAAGCCCCGGGACTTAGGTGCGTCCCAGGGCTTTACGCGCGCCGGCGCGGGCCTTTTAAAATTCGCCTCATAATGAACTTCATGCATATTGTAATCTAGAGAGCAGGGGATTGCTTAAATCCCAAAATAAAATCGGGGAGGGGGGGTTTCATTAAGATTTTCCCAGTTGTATATGGCCTATCTACACTATTTTTCTTTTTATTTATACTTTATTGAATTTCTTAGATACATTCACATGAAATAAGAAAAGGAAAATCGTGCGTTACAGCAAGAATCAAGATTTACCTTATAATACAGGAAAAATTATTCTGTAACAATCACATTACAGACCCCATAATCTATAGGGGAGCCATTTTTCAAACAAAGGATACAAATAAATGTATTCGCCTGAGGCAGCAAATAACTTTTTGCCCAAAATATTGCAGGTCCTTAGTGAGAGCTAAATAACCCTAGTGTGAAAACAGCACGAAAGTTGAATAATGGCCCAAATGAATCAGATTTTGTCAAACAGACGGTCTGTACATTACCTAAGGCAAAAAATGTGCTTCTCCAAACCATTTTTTTTAAAGTATGAATGTATAAGAAACAAACCTGGGGTCAAAAAGTAGAGGCTTAGGAATATGACCAACGGAGGTACAAATATGCTACAAACAGGTGAACTGATATTGTGAGGAAAGTCATCATTTAAATCTGAAAACTGAGAGAGGAATAATGGAAATATAAAACCAATAAAAGTCTAATTAAAATCCATTAAATGTATTCTTTAATAATCAACAAACTAAAAACAAAGCATAGGACTCAAACCTGAACAATTATAGAAAAGTCCCACAGGCACGCTTTCCAGCTCAAATGGGCTCCAATGTCAGGTGGTATAGAACTAAGCTATGAATGCCACTGCAGCAGCAGAGCTCTTGCTCCAAGTCCTTTGCATTTCTGCCAGAAAAAAAAAAGCTACATTTGCTGTACAGATGTAATAGGTAACACTGGAGTCCATTCGTTTGGAAAGGTTACCAATGGGACTTTTCTATAGTTGCTCAGGTTTCAGATAGATTTATTTCTGTATTTACATTTAGCTCACATCTTTTCACTGGAGGCTCAAAGCAAGTTACATTCAAGTACTGTAGGTATTTCCTTGTCCCCAAAGGGCTTGCAATCTATCAGGCCGAAACAAAAAGAAACGCGGGAGAGTAGGCGCTCCGTATTGAGCTCCCGCTCTCCCAACGCGTGCCCAGCCACCTCTCCTGGGCACGCGATTCAAGTCGCGCTAATAAGGAGGCACAAGGGACAATAGCGCAGCCCTAGCACCTCCTTATTAGCCGGTAGAGGTGGCCGTCAGTGGGTCTGGACCACTGACGCTCAATTTTACCTACGTCAGTTTCCGAATCCGCTGACAGCCACGGGTTAGGAAAACGGACGCCGGTAAAACAGAGCGCCCGTTTTGAAAAACCGCTGACCGGCGGGCAGATTTTAATTTTACTTTTATTTTATTTTTTTTACTTTTTGGTTCCTCCGACTTAATATTGCTAGGATATTAAAATCAATTAAGCGGATATTAAGTCGGAGGGTTGCTCAGAAATTAACGCCTGCCCTTGGCCACACATTTTACTTTCAGTATCCTGGGGACTAACTAATAGCCTCATCAACACGTGAGCAGCGCTATTAGTTTTCGGGGGGGGGGGGGTTGGCTGCGAGTTTTCAACGCACTAAACCCCTTAGGGGTAGATTTTAAAAGGTGCACACGGGAGTAGATTTGTTCATGCAAACTGGCGCGAACAAATCTACTCCTGATTTTATAACATGTGCGCGCTGGCCTCGGAGGAACTTTCCTTTCGGCACCCCTCACCTTCCCCTATCTCAGGGGTCCCCAACCACCGGTCCGCGGACTGGGACCGGGCCGTTGGGGATTTTTGCCGGTCCGCGGCGCTGCCGCCAAGCACCGGCAGGTGTGTTGCGTGTTCCCGGGCTCTCCCGCTGCTCCTCCTTCCCTGCTGCCGTTGCCGCTGGGTTGTCAGCACGTTCAAGCCCAGCGGGAACGGCAGCGGCGTTTGAGGAAGCTGTGGCACCCGTGGCTGGCCTTTTCTTCTTCCCGCGCCTGCCCCCCCGTGACCCGGAACAGGAAGTGGTGTGCGGGAAGGAGAAAGAGCCGTGCCGCGTGGAAAAATAGCGGCAGCAGCATTGGCCCCCGTGTAATCGAATCAGTAATCGGTAAAGGAGTCAGCAGCATGAGCCTCCCGCAGCCGATGGGATTCTTCTTTCTTGGCCTGCGGGGGCTGCTGCAGCTCCCATTTGTGCTCCCGGGGGGGGGGGGGGGGGGGGGAGAGGAAGTGAGTGAGAGAAAGAGAGAGAAGCAGCCAGCCTGCCTATGTGTGATTGACTGGTCAGAGAGCTGATGTGTGTGTGTGTATGTGAGAGACAATGAAAGTGATTGCTCAGGGAGATGACTGATGTGTATGTGAGAGTGTGAGACATTAGTCAGGGAGGTGACTGATGTGTGTGTGTGTGTGTGAGAGAGAGAAAAAGCATGGAAGTGAGAAGTCTGGGTATGTGGGAAAGCATGGGCGTAAGAAGCCTGGTGTTGGCGGGAGAGGGGGTGAAAGAAAGCATGGGAGTGAGAAACCTGGGTGAGTGTGCATGCATGAGAGAGAGAGACTGGTTGGTAAGGTGACTGGTGTGTATGAATGTGAGAGAATGTGATTCAGGGAATGAGAAGCCTGTGCATGTGGAGAGTGAGCATGGAAATGAGAGAGACTGTTGTGTGTGTGTGTAACAGAGAGAAAGTGATTATGGGAATGAGAAGCCTGTGCATGTGAAGAGAGTGAGCATGGGAGTGAGAAACCTGGGTGTGTGTGAGACACAGCATGGGAGTGAGAAGCCTGTATATCTGAAAGAGAACATGGGAGTGAGAGACTGGTGAGTGTGTGTGTGTGTGTGTGTTTGAGAGAGACAGAGAAAGTGATTATGAGAGTGAGAAGCCCATATATGTAAGTAGAACATGTGAGTGGGAAGCCTGTGTGTGTGTATGGCATGAGAGAAACTGTTCAGGAAGGTGACTGGTGTGCGTGTGCCAAAGACTGGGAGATGATTGGTGTGTGAGAGACAGAAACTGGTCATGGGGGCATGACTGGTATGGTGTGTGTGTGTGAGAGACATGGGCACTAAGGAAGAGGACAATGAGTATAGAGCTTAGCTTCTACTGCTGCTTCTGGTGTGTGCCACAGCTCGCAGGGAAGGGGAGTAGGAGAGCTGCTGGAGGAGGTAAGTAAAGGTGGCTTTTTAAGTTTATTTTTCTTGACTGCCATTTTAATTGTGTGATGTCTGCTTTTTTGAAATATTTTATTGGTGTTTTGAGCATGTTTAATACTTTTTATGAGTTTTTAATTGTTGGATGTTATTCTGTTCATAGCTATTTTGAAACATTTATTCTGCTTATTAGTATAGTTTTACAATTATTTATGAGTGGGGATCTATAGCTGCTTGCTAGTTCTGTTTTCCTAATAAGAGGTGTATTGGTTTTTAAGACCTGATTTAATATTTGTAGTGTTGCCTTTTCATAGATAGGGTTGCTCCTGTTTGAGTGTATTCCATAATACAGGTGTAACTGTGTGCGGATTAGTTTATGTGCATTACTACAGATCCTGGGAGTTTGTTAGGTCAGTTCTGTGTCTGTTACCGAGATGAGATATTTTACTAGCATGTAAGCGTTTGTATCGGTCTTATTTGTTGTGTTTTCTCAAGAGGACATGCATTGGTGGTAAACTGCTGGCTTTTCATAAGTAGGGCTATTGAGCCTGGAAGTAGAAGGAGTTTGAGTTGCTGTTACTGAGATGACACCAGAACCAGAATATCTTTTTTGTAGGGTGAGTTGTATGGGGAAAGTCATAATTCTGCTTTACATCCATTATTGTGGGTCAGGGGGGTTCCCGTGGATGCAAACTGTAATTTTACATCTAGTCCCGTGACGATCATGGGTCAGTGTGTCATGCATGTGAGAACCTATGGTGAGTTGAGTCACATTCACATTATAAATGTCATAATTAAATAAGTGTGCACTAAAATCTAACCCCCTCCATAACCCCGCCCCCATATGACCAAAGCCCCGCCCCTGCCCCACCCCCACCCCGCCCTGCCGGGCCATGGAAAAATGGTCTTGCTTGAAGCCGGTCCCTGGTGCAAAAAAGGTTGGGGACCACTGCCCTATCTAACCCAACCCCCAGCCCTAATTCCCCCCCCCCTTTATTTTACAAGTTATGTCTGTCCGAGGCAGGCGTAAATTGCGTGTGCCGGCCGGCTGCCGGCGCGCCATGTTCCAGTCTGGGGACTGGTCCGGAGGCCGCGGCCACGCCCCCGGAACGCCCCTGGGCCAGAACCACGCCCGCGGCCCCGCCCGTGGAACGCTCCCGATGACACACTGGCCGCGACACGCCTCCGACACGCGTCCCAGGGCTTGTGCGCGCAGGAGGTGGAAGGGGCAGCTTTTCGGGGGTTACTTGCGTATCTTACGCTCGTAACCCTTTGAAAATCTGCCCCTTACTGTTTAAGGGGTAATAGATGCGCAGCAAAAATGCACGGCCGAGCACACTGTACTGTATCGGCCTGTATGCTTGTATCTATGGCAATGGAGTTTGAAGTGACTTGCCCAAGGTCACACGGAGCATTAGAGAGATTGGAACTCTGGTTTCTCTGGTTCTCAGCCAGCTTCTCTAACCACTAGGCTTGGTATTTTGTGCACATACTTTCTGCACACAAAATACAATTCATGTGAACAATAAGTATTCTGCACAGAAAGTACTGTTTTTCCGCACATAAATCACACATACAAATATCAATGGATTTTTCCACAATGGACTGATTGTCACCAAGTTACAGCTAAAAAGAAAGTATTTTGGAGCATTCAGTAACAGGTGGCATTAAAGGATCTCTAGAACAGTACAGGGGAATAAAGTCTGACACAGCAATTGGGCAGAGAGTACTATGCACAGCTGGGCAAACGCCCGCTCTCCTGTGCATGCAATTCAGTAAATAAATTTATTAAAATTAGGCCCGGCGGTAAAAAGAGGCGCTAGGGACACTAGCGCGTCCCTAGCGCCTCTTTTCAGACAGGAGCGGTGGCTGTCAGCAGGTTTGACAGCCGACGCTCAATTTTGCCGGCGTCAGTTCTCAAGCCCGCTGACAGCCACGGGTTCGGAAACCGGACGCCGGCAAAATTGAGCATCCAGTTTTCAACCCGTGAGCCTATTTCAAATTTATTTTTCTATTTTTTAAACTTTTTTAAACTTTCGGGACCTCCGACTTAATATCGCCATGATATTAAGTCGAAGGGTGCACAGAAAAGCAGTTTTTACTGCTTTTCTGTGCACTTTCCTGGTGCCCAGAGAAATTAGCGCCTACCTTTGGGTAAGTGCTAATTTCTGAAAGTAAAATATGCGGCTTGGCTGCACATTTTACTTACTGAATCACTCGGGAATACCTAATAGGTCCATCAACATACATTTGCATGTTGCGGGCGCTATTAGGTTCAGGGGGGTTGGATGCACGTTTTGGACGCACTATTACCCCCTTACTGAATAAGGGGTAAAGCTATTGCGTCTAAAACGCGCATTCAAATGCCGGCAAACAGTGCGCCTTCTACCCCCTCCCTCCGTCGGAGCACACTGTACTGTATCGGCCCGTAAATTTGCTTTTATTGTTCTATATATAATTTTATTTACATTGGTAAATTTTTAAGAAAAAATATTTACGATTTATTCCTGACACAGGCAGATCTGCCAAAATACAACCTGTCAGGATCTTATAAAGAACCAGTTTAAAGTTTTGTCTTTTTTCTCATTTCTTATTGTAGTTTACAATATTTTATGTCCAATATTGAGACTTTTTTACTTTATAATAAATGTAATTGATTTTTAATTTGATTTTTATTGGTCTTGCATTCCCTGCACTCTCCTCTTACTTTTATGTTACCTGTGGTGCAATCTACTTCTGTTGTGACTAAACCTGAACCAGTCTGACCATTCCTTTCATGGTTTACAGCCCAAAAAAAAAAAAAACCAGAGACTTGGCTTTTGTTCAAGATAGTCCTGCAGAGTTAGATGGTAACTGTTCCAAATTCATTACTGTAGAAATATTACAGTATATACAGTGTTCAAGAAGAGATCAGTTGTGTCACTGCAGTCTACTGTAAAAAAAATATTGTGCCAATGACCAAAAAATGTATTAATGGGGGATTTTCCGAGACATGTGAAAATATTTTTTCCAATTCATTACCAAGAAAGTTTAGATATGAAGAAGTAATTTTAAAACTGCATACTTTAAAAAAGTAGAGTGATTTCAATTATGGTAAGGAACAAAGCAAGTGGATGGAAATAACTAGCAAGAGCAGTGAAACAAGTAGCAAGATTTTCAAAGAAGCATGCAACAACAGTGTAGGGGATGGGAGTCCAGGTAAGATGTTTTTTAACAGCCTGGACAGCTTCTAAAGGCAAGGTGGCTGAAAGTGGCAAGGGAGAAGGGAAGTAGAGGAAGAATTAATATGAAAGGAATTAGAAAGGCAATCGAGAGTATGAGAGGTAGAAGAAATGATGAAATGGCTCAAATCATAGTTACTTTCACCTAGAAAAGCTAGATCCGAACCAATAATTAGGTTTTTGTTTCAGAAGGTAGCCATGGAGGGAAACAAAGCTAATGTCATCTGAAAAGAATACAAGGGCTTCCAGTTCATTTGCTAACAAGTATGAAGCATAGGATTTGTTATTGTCTTCTAAATTAATATTTTTAACTCTTTTGAATAAAATTCTAAATTTCATAATGGACTATCAGGCTTGCAGTACACCACTTTTTCCAGTTGTTCATCAGTGGGTTTCAGATCCTGGTACTCATCTTTACTTGAGGACCTTTAGTAATGAAAGAAAAAAGGCAATTCTTGCAAGGATAGTAAACAAGAGCTGCAGGATATCAAAAGAGTGAGAAACAGGGAGAAGGCTAAAAAAGCGGAAGTCAAGAAATAGATCAGGTTTCAGGGTTGAAAGCAAGCAAGAATCTTTGAGAATATAGGTATGATGGAACATTTTCTAGGAGGCATCATGCCAAGGAAATAAGAAAAGAAGATTAAGTAATGGCAATGGAGTAAGTTCAAATTCCAAGCCCCCAAGGAAAGATTTCAGAAAAAGTCCCCTCGCTCGGTGAAAATTATCAGAGAGCGGAAGAGTCCATCTCTGAGAATCAAGGACCAGGCGGAGGGATGTTTCTAGCTTTCTCAGGTCTTCTTCCCTTCTATCCCCCTCCCAAGCTCCTTTCTCAAGTCCTCCTCCCTATAAAGGAGTGGCTCTAAAACCCTTCCTTAACCTGAGCAGGGCCAGATATTTAGCTTGGTCCACCTTAAAAGCCAGAGAGAGAGAGAGCTCTGTGAATGGGACCTTGCTGGGCAGGAATAAGGGTGCGGGCCTTGCTGAGAACTGACAGCACCTGTGTCTCCAGGAGAAGGTAGCTCCTATCACATCTCTGTCCTAAGGTAAAGGCTGTATGAGTTATGCTGCTGAAGATAAGAAGATTGTATGCTGAATGTTATACTAAAGCTGGAATCTTGTGTGGCTTATGTCTCCAGCTTAAAGTTTCTCAGCTATCCCACACTCCCCTTTCTAAGTACTATCCCCCCAAGACCCAAATGAGTCCTCCTCCCACTCCACCCTATTCTTCTCTAGTCATCCCATCATCTAGCTGGTGCTGTGCCATGCAGCACAAAGGAGACTGAATGGTCCTTCACCCTAGAGCTACAGCACTCTTCAGAAATCTTCCAGTGACACTGATAAGAGAGAAAGCCAGTTTGGGACCTGTGCGCTGGCACATGCCCCCTTCTTTCCTGTTACCACAAAAATCCATGCAGGGGGCAGGCTACTGCCGGGTCTGTGAGCATATGCACGAGTTCACAAGCCCCACACGGGCTCCCTCTCTGATCAGTGCCACGCAAAGATCATTGCGGGGTGCTGACCCTGTTCTGCAGATCCGAGGTAGAGGTCCATTCAGCCTCCTTGTGCTTGGGCCCCCCCTCGCATTACAAGGACTGCTTGGATGGAATTTACACTAGTGAGGAGAGGGTTAAATTAAAAGATTAAAAAAGTAAAATAACCAGTGGAACTGCAGGAGTGCCTAGAAAAAGTGAATTACCAGGGAGGGTATAAATATGATAAAGGAAAATCATCCTTATTAGGTTATATACACGTTTAACACAATTTCCCCAACACTTAAGTTCAATATTTTCTTTTCTGTAAAACAGGTTTTTTATAATCTGACATTTTTGTTATTTATTGTTAATTTTATTGAAATGTCAATGTTTTATGCTCATACACCATTTGGGTGATCATTGATCAGGAAGGCAGTAAATAAATTATTGGAAACAAACAGTGCAGCAGCCTGCTGTTCTTTCTTTCATCCATCCTTTCATCCAAAGCCACTCTTCATTAAGCACATTTTATAAACCTAATTTCCAGTACAAACCTGTAACCCCACAACCTTCTCTTTCTTCTCTACCAGAGCAAACAAAAGAGATTTTTGAAACGTTTCATCATTTCGTAACACTGTAAGTTATAGCTACCGGAAAAGTGAATCTTGCCTAGCACAGAACTAATAATAAGATCAATTTCTGCATGCACCAGTCTACAGCAGAAAGAAATTAAAAATGCCAAGATCCACCTGTATAGCACGAGCTATATTTAAATTGTCTTTAAACTTGCAAGACGTACAGGAAATGAGAATGACTGAATAGCAAGCCAATCTGAAGACTACAGAAAAGGGTTTCAAGTAAATGAGAACCAAGCCGAGAAGAGACGAAGAAAGACATTCGAAATTGAAAATAAGTCAGGCACACTAGAAATGCTTGATATGTACCTTCCTGCTTTACACACATTAAAAATAATGTTAAAAGCCTGTGACTAACTGAAAGGGGAGAAAATACTATGAATGTGATGTCATACAAAAGCTGCTGTAAGAAGTGTTTACTGAAGCATATCACATCATTACTAACAATTCATGAAGAGCCAGATTTATAAAAGGTTTTCATCTTGGGTAAAATGTGTATGTGTGTGAAGTGAAAGGCTTTTTAAATCAATTCTAAGGTGATTAATTAGTGAAGAGTGGTCAAACATTTGAGTCAATGGACTAGCATACTACAAAAAGTCCATGCGACAGAGCTTTAGTGTAACATAAAACTTTGTTATTCAGGCTCAATAAATATTTAAATAAAACGGTGATATCAGCATTGTTGTTTGTTTCATGTTTTTTCAACCAAAGAGTTCAAAATGTGTTACAGGAGCTAAGATATTACATACTGAATCTTACATGTGCAAATAAGAGCCATGAGCCTAGCATCAGTAGGCTATAATTACATAGGCACATACTTAAACAGGCACAAAGTTGTAACAGCACAGCAGTAACAATTCTATACATTTTTCAGTTCTTCCAATTGGTGTGGGGAGATGGGGAAGACAAGAGCCAATGTCTGTTAGGAGTTGGCCAGGAATGGGGATCATCGCTTTGCTTCTGGCTATGGGCTCAATGCTGCTTGAAAAAGGGGTCTGAAAGTTAGTAGGTCTGGGGCATGTCTAACGTACAATGAGAAAAAGTTCCATAAAGTGAAGGCTGATTCTCACAAGGCCCTCTTTCTCATGCTCGTGAGGCATATTTCCTTGAGGGATGGCCCAGTTAAACAGGTGTGTGACAGTGAGCACAAGTGGGCATTTTGATGTATAAGTGCTGGGATAGCTGTTAAGGTACAGAGGTTTATTTCCATTGATAGCCTTGTAGGGCAGAATCAGAATTTTAATTTGGCATGGTAGAGAACTAGGATCCAGTAGAAAGTTTTCACAGACCCTGTGATTTTGTCACATTTTCTCATGCTCCTCATCGTTTGTGCTGCAGAATTCTGCAAACGTTGCAGGCGATTGGTTAGTAAAGTGCATCTCAGTAGGCCAGGACTCAAGGAGTGGTCAGATGTGTCGTAACTGGCATAGGTAGAAGAATGCTGATTTGGCCACTGTTAGGACTTGCGCATCAGCCAAAAGTTTAAAGTCAAGTAGAAATCTAGGCTCCAGCACTGACAGCTACAGAGAAGAGTCAAATCAGCAGAGGTTACCTTTGAGTTTAGGCAAGAGGGGCCTTCTTTACCAAATTCACAGTATTTCAATCTTTCGTGGGTTTAGTTTTAATTTGTTTTGCTGTAGCCAGGTAGAAATATTACCTAAGCAGATATTTAGGTTAATTAATTCATCAGGATCTGGACTAAGTGGGGCTACAAGCTGAATATCATCTGCATAGGAATAGTGATATTGTGGGCGCTGATGAGTTTAATTAGCGGGAGCCATGTAGATGTTGAAGAGGATGGGTGATAACAGATCCTTGTGAAACTCCGCAGGGGAGCTGGTGAGCCTGCAAAAGAGCACTTACAAGGGAAACAGACTGTATAAGGTTTTGGAGGAAGGATTAGAACCAGGTTAAAGCTGGGCCCACCAGCCCCAGGGCCTTCATGCAGGACAGTAGAATTTTGTGAGCTACAGCGTTAAATAAAAATGAGAGGCCAAAAAACACTAGCAGTACTTTCAAGATTAGTCATAGTTCCTCCATTAAGCCTATTAGTCCCATTTCAGTGTTGTCATGGAGTCTAAAGCCTGATTAATATGGGTCTAGGGCACTTGTGATTTGTAAGAACTTAGCTGGAATAGAACTGCTTTTTCAATTATCTTGCTTAGGAATGGGAGCTAGGAAATTGAATTGCAGTTGCCTAGGTCAGCTGGGTTTCTTAAGGACTGGTCAGATTACAGCTTTTTTTTTTTTTTTTTAGAACATTTGGTAGTTAACTCTCTGCTAAAAGTGCACTGATGATAGCTTTCAGATGGTTCAGCAGGCCAGATTGGGCTAAGCTGATGATTCAAGATGGTCAGGGTTCAACATGGCAAGTTGTTGCTCTGGTGTTGGCAAGGATGGTGTCAATATCATCCTCAAAGAGCAGATAGAAGGTGGAGGGAGTCTGGGGTGAAAGGGCTTGTATTGCTGAGAGTGAGTTCTCCTTTGGAACTGCATCCAGCTCTGATCAGATGCTGGCAATCTTCTCTAAAGAAGTAAGCTAGATTGTTAGAGTGTTTTTCCAACATCAGTATGGATGGGACAGTGGGGTGGATCGCAGAAGCTTACTGAATATAACGAATCTCTGGAGGAGTTTTTTGCATGGTTTATTCTTTTGGTGTACTATACTTTTTTAGCATCAGACACTGTTCTATTGTGGGTAGCATGTCGTCTACATTCATTCCTATCTTCCTAAATGGCTGATTTCCACCACTTCCTTTCCAGAATTCTCCCAGTTTGTTTTAACTCAGTTCATTTGAGAATCATGGGGTGGATCTGGCATTTTTGACATGGCAATTTTTTTTAATAGGGCATTGCTATCCATGGTTTTCTTTAGATCTGTGATCCAGGCATTGACTAAGGAGACAGCTGAGGTGGGGGGATTATTTTGTTTCAGTTTCTGGAGAATATTTAAGAATGTTTCTAGGTTTACATGTAAAGTTGGTCTGACTAGCATTTTGGCATTTTCATTATATGCGTTCCAAGTTGGCGGTGGCATGAGGATGAGTTGCATGATGTGGTCTGTCCACGAGAGCTGTGTGGTCTGTGGAGTCTTGAGTGAGAGGTCTTGAAATAGCTGATGTGGTTCAAGAATCAAGCTTAGAGTGTTGCCTGCTTTGTGAGTGGGTTTGTCAACTCGGGTTAGGCTTAGGGCTTCAAATGAATCAAGAAGTTGTGGATGGAGGCTGGTGCAGATCACCTGCATGGATTTTAGTCCTAAGGAGGTTTAGGATTATCTCTGAGACAGTTCATAGCAGATCTTGTACGGCTTCATCGGTGGGCAATGAATCAAGAAAATCCCCCACTTGGGATGGGTGCTTGCCTATAGAAAAATAGATTCTGTTTTTTTAATCTCTCATGTGGGAGTGTACATTTGGAGATCATTACTCCCAATGAACATCCTTTGCTGGTCTGGCCATTATTTGCTGCGATTCCCTCAGAGATAAAATGACTGAGCATTGGGATCTCAATTTCATGTAGGGGATTAGGCATGTAATCTGGCAAGTGTCCCCCTTGGTCAGTGATGTTTGGATACGGGCAGGCAATGCAGTGGAAGATAAGAGAGAGCAAGGCACATCTTGGGAGAGAGTGGGCGACAGCATATCTTGAAGGTGAGGGGGGAGGGAGTGACAGTCTTTCCTCCAGCAGGAATTCTAGGGATGATCCGCTGGATTCCAGATGGGTGGTGTTTTCAGTAGTTTGTCTGAGGTTTCTGGTTGTGTCTTTGAGATGTGCACAAAGGGGATTGCCCATTGGTGCAGACCTTCAGCGCCAGGCCCAAGGGTGGGAGGTTTTTCTTTGGTGTAGCCCTTTAAAGTGCTTGGTGGCCCATTGGAATGACATCAGCAGGGTGAAGCAGAGGGTGTCAGCCAGGTCTGGCAATGAGAACAGGCTGTGGGTCATGCAGGAGGGTAAAAAGATCTCTGGCAGAGATCGAGTCTGGTATAGATTTCAAGAAAAAGAAATAATTTTGATAATCTACAGTGAAAATGTTCAATTCAAAAAAAGTTCATTACTGTGCCAAACATCCGTGTCCTGCTTTTAAATAAGTTTTAATATCTTCATGTTATTCATAGGCACATGGATTATTCCTAGTTTTGAAAAAGCATACTGCAAACAAAAAATATTTCATGTATTTCTTCAGAAACAACATGGCAAGGTTTGCATTTAATTTTATAATTCTCTATCTTCCAACTCAAAACACTCTTTAAATATCAGTATTTCAACCTTTTTTAAGTTGCTTGATTTGCAAGGAATCTATGGTCATGTCTCTTGAGGACCAGAGCTGGCCACCCTTGCTGTATAGAATATACCCAGATATATCATCTAGTTGCTGTCAAAATTATAGTTCAACAGGTGATTTGCCACACATATGGTTGGGATATTCAAAACTTAAATCATTTTGGAGAGATTTTCTGATAGTGATCTCCAGAATTGTACTCAGTGATATGCCCTGAAATTCTGAGACTTTTATTCTAGGATTCTCTGTTCCTGTGGTGGGGAAAAGGAATGGTAAATTTATCTCCCATATTTAAGTAGCAGCAAAGCGTACCACTACATCCAACTTAAACAAACAGAGACCCCCAAACAACTGATGACTGGTTAGTCCAGGTTTGGGAAGGGTATACAATGGACATAATGACATATGATAATAGGGGACTTCCTTACATACTTGATGTAAAGCATGGAGTCATTTTCTAGATGTAATGGACACAAATATAGATAAAGAGATTTTTTTGGTTAACTAGTTATTTTGGGATGAATATACTGATTCTCTACTTAAAACTTCATTTATCATCTCCAGTTTTAAGAGGTAAGGAAAGTTAGATTAATAGTCTAACTGTGTAGAATTATACCTCTAATCACATTATTCTTTTTATTGCTATATAAAATGTAATACGGAAAAAAAAGAAATATAGGAAATAGGTAGTCCACGGTAAAGAAAATAAATTTAGGCTTGCAGTTAACATCTCTATTCTCCAGTATTTGTAACTGAGTACACATTTCATATGCTTCTATAGCTCCGTTACCATAGGTATAAAATATAGTAGGAATTAACACACCAGTATTTCTTTTTTATGGAAAATTGGGCTACAGTCTCTTCTTAAATAGAAAGATGCTCTCATATGACCAAATGTATGAAATGGTCCATATTAATAATGTGTAACACAGCTGAGCAAGTCAATACAGCAGTTATAAAGCCACAAGTCAGCAGATTCCTGTCAATTGATAACTTAAAATGTCCAAAATTTACAGGAGCTTGCTGATATTTTGTTAATGCCACAGAAAGCTGTCGGAACATGTTCTTTAATATGTCATTTTTATCACAATGCACTCAGCTCTTTTACGCCTACACACTTCTAAAATATGACTCAGAAATCGCTCTCTCATCAGTGCACAAGCAGAGATAAAGCAACTGTTTTGATTATTCTCTTATACAAAAGAGATAAAATACCGTTGTTATAGATAATTTAATGAGTTCTAAATTATGGGGCCTATTCATTAAAATACACTATTTTTAGTATGTATAAAACCCCAATTAACATGGGATGCCCCAAATTTTTAGATACATCCACTAAAATGTAGTCTCTTTAGTGGGTATGCAAAATTAGCATGCACATCAAGCCAAAAGCTTTAACCTATGCATGCTACATCCTTAAATTCCCTATGCTAATCCGCCAAAAGTGATTTTAGTGCATACCCACTAACATTCATTGGGACCAGGTTAGTGAGCACATAAGGGATTTTGCGCACTGTATACAATTTCATAAACACACAAAGCTTTAATGCACAGGCTTCAAAATTAACAACTAGAAAAAAAAATACAGTGGCTTGCAAAAGTATTCTAGTCCCCCCAAAATAGTCAGCAGATTTGTGTGGATAACAAATGACACTTATACAGACTGTTCCAGACAGTATGTTTTACTGCAAACCAGTATGCTCTTGAAGTAAATTTTAAAAGTCACAATTCATTATTTCTCTGCATGTTTTGTAAAATAAAATTAAAAAATGAAAAATGCTGCTTGCATAAGTATTCAGCCCCGGTATTGTGGAAGCTCCAAGTTTAACCAGATGAAAGATATTGCCCTAACAACTGGCTTACAATTGGCCACTACCTGTGAATCATTAAAAAAAAAAAAAGGTCAGCTTTTCTGGATAAAAGACTCTTTAATTCCAATAACATTAGTCAGACTGTGAATCTAAAAGAAAGTGAAAATGAAGATCCAAGAGCATTCTAAAAAAATTAAAGATAAAGTTAATGACATGCACAAGATAGAAAAGGCTACAAAACAATATCCAAGTGCTTGGATATCCCCATGAGCATTGTTGGATCAATTGTGAGGAAATGGAAGATGCATCATTCCACCCAGACACTGCTACCTAGACAAGGCTGTCCCTAAAAATTCAACATTAGAGGGATGAGCAGACTTGTGCGGGAACCAGAGAGGCTGATGGGGGGTTGTCTAATTGCTGGCCACAATTAGCCAACCTCAGTTAGTAAAAGAACTGTTAGGAAAAAGAAAGGCCACAGAGAAGGAAGATGTTTACCACACCTGCTGCAAATGCTGTTATTATTAGAGAGTCTCCTCTATTTGTGTCTGGTTATTGTTACTTCTAAAGGCTATGCAGATGTTTATGCGCTGATCCCATGAGAACTGGTAATCAAGGCCATATAAGAAATTGAGAGTTGCAGGGCCCTGGGAGACAAACACCAAATAGCACCAAGCAGATGTGCTGAATTATGATAAGAACAATAAAAAGGAGGGAGGACTCACTCTTGCTCTAAGCCAGGTTAGAAAAAGTTCTATACAGATAAGCAGAGCTGTAAGAATTTCGTCGTCCTTGTTGTTTGTCAGACTGCCGGAGCTGAGAGAGCAGACGGATTTGCTGGGCCCATTTCAATTGCCGTTAGGAACATAAGATTTGCTATCTTTATATGTATCTTTTAATATTTTTCTAGTATTTATTATTTGCCTGCAATCAACTTTCTAGTACTTGCTGTTATTTATCTTACATGTTATTATTCTTTTGCTTAGCAAGTGCTCAAATAAACTTACTATCCAATACCTGGCTTTAGTGTATGCGTGCATGTTTGTCTATGTATTGGAGAAACACCGAGGTTTAGAAGCCCCTAGGTATCTCCCTCTTTCCTGAGAATTAGCCTTGAAGTAGGCCTGAGGAAGTACAGGCAAGCCCCTCGGTATATTCTCTGAGTATGCGCATGAGTGTGCAGCTGAGCTCAGAACAGACGCCAACAATCACTCTGAAGGAGCTACAGAGTTCAGTGGCTGAGGCTGGAGTGGAGGTGCACCAGTCATCCATATCAAGAGCTCTGAATACAACTGGCCAGCATGGGAGGGTGTCTAGAAAGAAGCCACATCAAAGCATGTCTGGAGTTTGCCAGAAAGCATCACAGTGATCCAGCCAAAATATGGGATAATGTTTTTTGGTCAGATGAGACAAAAATGGAGATTTTTGACCAAAATTAAAAACACTGGGGCAGATTTTCAAAGCCTACGTGTGTAGGGGGGGTTACGTGCGCCAAGCCTATTTTGCATAGGCCCAGCGACACGCGCAAGCCCCGGGACGCTTGTAAGTCCCGGGGCTTGGAAAAATGGGCGAGGTGGTCCGGCGGCGTGGCCAGAGGCCTCTCCACTACCACTCGGCTGGCGTGCACAACCTACGCCTGCCCGGAGGCAGGAACAAATAACAAAATAAAGGTTAGGGGGGTTTTAGGTAGGGCTGGGGGGCGAGTTAGGTAGGGGAAGGGAGGGGAGCCGAAGGAAAGTTCCCTCTGAGGCCGCTCTGATTTCGGAGAGACCTTGGAGGGAACGGGGAAAGCCATCGGGGTTCCCCTAGGGCTCGGCATGTGCAAGGTGCACAAGTGTGCACCCCCTTGTGCGCGCCGACCCCAGATTTTATGACATGCGCGCACATGTTATAAAATCGGGCGTACACTTGTGCGCGCCGTGTTGCCCGCACAAATGTACACCCGCGCGTAAGTCTTAAAATCCGGCCCACTATAGGTTTGCACCATATAACACTGCCCATTCTTCAGCAAACACCATCCTAATTGTAAAGTATGGGAGTGGCATCATCATGGGGATTGGGCATCTTGTTAAATTGAACAATGGGCAGACAACCTGCTTCAGTCTGCTAAAAATCTAAAAGTTGGGAGAAAGTTCACCTTTCAGCAGGACACTGATCCCAAGCGTCATCCAACTAACCTAAACAACCTAGAGCAAATGTGCCAGGGCGAATGAGCAAAAATCACTGCCAAACAGTGTGCAAAGCTGGTAGAAACTTACCCCAACAGACTTAAAGCTGTTATTGTAGTAAAAGGTGCTTCTACCAGGTACTAGTCTGAAGGGTTGAATACTTATGCAAGCAGCATTTTTCAGTTTTTAATTTTATTTTACAAAAAAGGCAGAGAAATAAAGAATTATGACTTTGAAAATTTACTTTAAGAGCATACTGATTTGCAATAAACATACTGTCTGGAGCAATCTGTGTAAGTGTCATTTGTAATCCCCAAGCCTCACACAGAAAAGCAGAAAATACTGCTTTTCTGTGGTTCCTCCGACTTAATATTGTCACGACACGAAGCAGAAGGAAACAAAGCAGCAGAAAAAAATTAAGTCTTTAAACCGGTCACATTAGGAAGAGAGATACTCAATTTACGAGCGTCTGTTTTCTGAACCTGTGCACAGCCATGTCTCCTGGCCGCTCGATGTCATGGACGCATGAGAACATAAGAACATAAGAAATTGCCATGCTGGGTTAGACCAAGGGTCCATCAAGCCCAGCATCCTGTTTCCAACAGAGGTCAAACCAGGCCACAAGAACCTGGCAATTACCCAAACACTAAGAAGATCCCATGCTACTGATACAATTAATAGCAGTGGCTATTCCCTAATTAAACTTGATTAATAGCCATTAATGGACTTCTCCTCCAAGAATTTATCCAAACCTTTTTTGAACCCAGCTACACTAACTGCACTAACCACATCCTCTGGCAATAAATTCCAGAGCTTTATTGTGCGTTAAGTGAAAAATAATTTTCTCCGAGTAGTCTTAAATGTGCTACTTGCCAACTTCATGGAATGCCCCCTAGTCCTTCTATTATTCGAAAGTGTAAATAACCGAGTCACATCTACTCGTTCAAGACCTCTCATGATCTTAAAGACCTCTATCATATCCCCCCTCAGCCGTCTCTTCTCCAAGCTGAACAGCCCTAACCTCTTCAGCCTTTCTTCATAGGGGAGCTGTTCCATCCCCTTTATCATTTTGGTTGCCCTTCTCTGTACCTTCTCCATCGCAACTATATCTTTTTTGAGATGCGGCGACCAGAACTGTACACAGCATTCAAGGTGTAGTCTCACCATGGAGCGATACAGAGGCATTATGACGTTTTCCGTTTTATTAACCATTCCCTTCCTAATAATTCCTAACATTCTGTTTGCTTTTTTGACTGCTGCAGCACACTGAGCCAACGATTTTAAAGTATTATCCACTATGATGCCTAGATCTTTTTCCTGGGTGGTAGCTCCTAATATGGAACCTAACATCGTGTAACTACAGCAAGGGTTATTTTTCCCTATATGCAACACCTTGCACTTGTCCACATTAAATTTCATCTGCCATTTGGATGCCCAATCTTCCAGTTTTGCAAGGTCCTCCTGTAATGTATCACAGTCTGCTTGTGATTTAACTACTCTGAATAATTTTGTATCATCCGCAAATTTGATAACCTCACTCATCGTATTCCTTTCCAGATCATTTATATATATATTGAAAAGCACCGGACCAAGTACAGATCCCTGAGGCACTCCACTGTTTACCCTTTTCCACTGAGAAAATTGACCATTTAATCCTACTCTCTGTTTCCTGTCTTTTAACCAGTTTGTAATCCACGAAAGGACATCGCCTCCTATCCCATGACTTTTTAGTTTTCGAAGAAGCCTCTCATGAGGGACTAGTGCATCCTTTTTAGCGCTTCGAGCGCCTAGGAGAGGTGATTGTACGCGCATCAAAAAAAGTGCATCCACTTTGGGGACACACTTTTAGTGAGTCAGTACTGCATCAGCCTGAATACGTTTACCAAAATTACATTTGTGCTGCCAACATAGCTCAGCACAATGTATTGTTCTATTTGGAGGACTATTTTAATTGAATAAAAATTAATATTCCAAAAGTACGACATACAGATTAGTCAAATGTCAATCCTAAATTTTAACTGGCCACACAAAACTAGAATATCCTTATGGACAATTTTATATGAACCAGAACAAGTAAGAAGCCGATTTGCTCTAAGATACAAGACTAAAATTATTTCATCTTCTGTTGACAGAACTATCATATCAACCCATTTAGAAAGGATGTTTCAACTGCGTGCACGATTTTTATGTGACAGAACAAGAGAAACAGCATTTTTGACAGTCATTGAAAAGGTCAATTCAGTGCTACTTGTTAAAAGAACCCTTCAGACAAAGTTGTTTTCTAAAAATGAGAATTTGGGTTAGCATCATAAAAAATGATGGCAGATAAAAACCAAAAGGACCATCTAGTCTGGCCAAACCTGATGCAATACTGCTTTACTGTCACACCCTCATAAACAAGGGCCTTCAATGTTTAGCCCATGTTCTCTCAAATTCTAATACTTATTCCACATATCCACTAGCCCTTTTGTCTGAAAGTATTTGCTGTGTTGTTACTCTGGAGCCTAACCCCTTTTAGCCACATACTATGACCTCTTGTTCTAGAGCATTACTGCCACTAGAAAATGCTTCTTGTGTATTATCTGCATCTTTGAGTTATTTGACTATGTCCATGAGATCCAATCCCTCTCCCCCACCAAGTGCAGGTTCTTAAGTCTCACTTCATAGGGTTTATGGGCTAGGTTCTGCAGCATTTTTGTAGCACTTCTCCAGAATGTCTTTGGTCTATATCCTTTTGAAAAGACAGCCTCCAGAACCACACACAATACTCCAGATAAGAGTCAGTATTGTGGCCTACGCACAATCGGGCCGAGCGCACCGTTAGCCCTCATTTGGCCGCGTGTTTTTGACGTGCTATTTTTACCCCTTATACAGTTAGGAGTAATAGCACGTCGAAAACGCACGGCCAACCCCCCCGAAACTAATAGCGCCCGCAACATGCAAATGCATGTTGATGAGCCTATTAGTCCCACGCGATACAGAAAGTAAAATGTGCAGCCAAGCTGCACATTTTACTCTCAGAAATTAACGCCTACCCAAAGGCAGGTGTTAATTTCAGCCAGCACCGGGAAAGTGTACAGAAAAGCAGAAAAAACTGCTTTTCTGTTCACCCTCCAACTTAACATCATAGCGATATTAAGTCGGAGGTCCCCCAAAATAAAAAAAAAAAAATCTTAAAAAAAAAAAAAAAAATCTGCCCGCGGGTTGGAAAACGGATGCTCAATTTTGCCGGCGTCCATTTTCCGAATCTGTGGCTGTCAGCGGGTTCGACAACAGACATCAGTAAAATTAAGCGTCGGCTATCAAACCCACAGACAGCCGCCGCTTCTGTCAAAAAGAAGGCGCTAGTGTCCCTAGCGCCTCCTTTTTACCGCAGGCCCTAATTTGCATACTTTTCATTAGTGAATCGCGCGCCCAGGAGAGTGGCCTGGGCGCTCGCCGGCTCTCCCGTGCGGTTTACTGTATCGGCCCAAATGTAATTTAGCAAGCCTGCTTGATATAACTAGGTAATGGATCTCTAGGTACTGTACAACAGTTGACCCCCAGCCTTTCAGACTCATTGATTTCTGCCTGCTACGATATCCTGAACCATTTTACATCTTTGCACTAAACATTGCCCTAGGAGTTACAAAGGGAATACTCTGCACATCAAAAGCCACTGTAAAGGGAGGCACTGGGAACAGCGAAGCACATAACAACTTGCAAGCCTTTGTCTATTTAAGGATAGCTAATTTATGAAAAGACAGACACATATCCACCCCAGACTGCCATAGTCATTCAGACACACACACACACATCCACATCAACACCTCTGCCCCCTCTTTTTATGCTGAGGCACCTTTCACTGATACAGATATACAATGCACTGGAAGTCTTCATAACCTTGCACATTTTTCTCATTCTGCTGTCTAAAAAATACAACGCAAAAAGACATTAAAAGTTTGTTTCACTAATCTACACAACATATTCTATGCTTTTATCATGAAAAAAATTGTAAAAATATTCCAAAAGTAATTACCATAGGAATAAAAAAACACTCTTTGCCATTATAAACCCAAATGGGCTCTGGTTCAAAACTTACCTTAACAATGCCCATAATAAATTAAACAGAGCTCATCTGTGTCCACTCACAGTGGCTGAGTTGTGTCAAATACTCCTGGATAAAGAATCAAATTATAATCTTCTGTTGTATGAAGTGAATTTGAAGGAAAGGTCAAAACAAGCCGAATAAGGAGCTGCCAAAATAACTCTGCATAAAGTCATTCAGAGGTACAGATTTGTGGGAAGGCTATAAGAAAATTTCAAATATGTTTGAATATCCCTTGGGATATTATCAGGGTCATCACTATAAAGTGGAAACAGTCCGAAATCATCAAGATACTGCTGCTATCAGGCCAAAAATCAGTAGCCATGGGTTAAGGAAACTGTTGCAGAAGATCGCTGTGAGGCCTAAAATTTAAAAAAAAAAAAAAAAAAACTACAGAGATCTCTGGCTGAGACTGAGAAAATGTTGACTGTTCAACAGTTTCATGACTATTACACAAACACGGTAAAACACACACAGGGATATTATAAAATAATCCTCTATCTAATGAATACATATAAACAGAGAATGAATTATACATACAATTTTTAAATACAATATATGTATAAACTTTATTAATGTCACAAAATCTAGAACATCCTATAAACAATTAAAAACTATCACAAGCAACCTCCAAACTCTCACATTCACACGCTTTAAAACCTATAGCACCTGTAAACATAGTGACCAAACATACACGTTTTAATTTATACAAATATTTTTTACACCAATATTCTTCAATATCTTATAACCACTAATGTCAGTAGCGATTGTATTCTATATCCACTCCCCACTTATAAATCAATCTGAAATTCTTGTCCGGGTTTCCCAAATCAGAATACTCTTCTGATCTCCTTCATAAAAAATGATCACATTTCTCCTGGTCCATACTGTGCAGGGTCTGGCCAGAGCAATGGGGGGGAGTGAACATCGAGCCACAGTAACATCAGGCTTAAGAGCAGAAAGAAGGGCCTGTAGGAGCAGTGGAGTGCCAGCTTCTACTAGCATTTGGTGGTGGGGTAGCCAGAAACTAAAAAAGTCAGATCATTCAGTGAATTGACAATTATAGGAGAGAAGCAGCAAATTATCACTGCAGCAGTGCACTGGGCCAAGTGGCACTGATGCTGAGACCAATCAGTGCCATGCACATGCACTTGTCTCCATCCTGTCAACAACTTAAGGCTCAGAGCATGATGCTTTTTTTTATGTTAGAGTGATAGACAGAAACTAACCATAATATCGCTGTATTTGACAGAGAAAAAAAATATTATTTAAATAAATAGAAAGTATGCAAAACATTTTACAGAACTATATTACTATATACCAAATATATAAAACCTAGAAGTCATGCAGTGAATAAAAATATGTAAGCCTACAGTAATATTTAGTAACTGCAGGGCAAAAACAGTTTTAAAAGAGATCCTAATTCAAGATAGTTAGTAACATTTAACAAGAATATCGTTAGCTATATGATGTCTAAAGTTTAAAATGGTAATATCTGAACGCGAAATGTCAAGTTCTGTGCAGTTTCTGTGTTTTCATAAGCAAAGAATAAACACTGTAATGTTTAAGCACAGTAGTGCATTGTACAATGAGAAATATCCCAGATGTCTACAAAATCCACATTCAAAACCTTGAATAACCAATTCGGTCTTTCATCCTTCCACGGCAGAGAAAAAGACTTTGAATTATGACTGGGTAATAATAATTGTGTATTATGCTTACAAATTGCTTTCCAAATAGCACAATATATTATTTATAAAACTGCTATTACTTTACAAATTTATTTCTGATGCAATTATTTGTATTCATGATGCAATAATTATCTTGAATAAATGTGTATATACTACATTACAAACTGCAATACCACTTATACAAGGAAAAGAATAATTTCTAAAAACCGAAAAGTTATTTAGGTATTATGCAAGCACACAAAACAAGGGCAAGTTGATTTACAAGTCAAAAATCCTTTCAGATTCCATGCCAGCGAAAATTATTTGATATAATACAATATAAGAATGAACAGTACAGTAAGTACAGCAATCAATTCTACTTCTCTTGATCCATCTTGACTGTCACCTGTCTATGAAAGCAACCACTCAAACAACAATGCCTATTTTATGTGTGACTAAAACTCCAGCTGTTTGGTATTGTGACCTCCAATAAATAGTGTAATGATGTTTGATGTGAGACATTTCACTTCTAAGTAAAGTGCTACAATTTATCAACAATAAATACAAAGTACAGTATTTATTTATTTATTTGATTTATATTCTGCGTTTTGGCATCTCAAAGCAGATTACATTCAGGTACTGTAGGTATTTCCCTATTCCCAGACAGCACAACTATAAAGCACAGCACAGCTACTATTGTTACATATTCCAAAACAAAAACGAACAGGATTTTGCTTGTTTATCATTTCATTTTCCCTAGTTAAAGGTTACAGCCACCATCCCTATCTCCACCACTCCTGCCTCCCAAGGCCTCTTACCCCATCCACGAGGGTCATCAAAGTCCAAATGGGCAGGAGCAATCCCCAGTCAATCCTGCCCTGCCGAGCATTGCCTCAGGTAGAAAACTTAGATTGTGAACCCTCTGGGGATAGGGAATTACCTACAGTATCTGAATGTAATCCACTTTGAAGCGCTGAAAAAAGTGTGAAAAGCGGAATATAAATCTAAATAAATAAAATCTTTAACATATGGCATCACTCCTCCACCAATTTGACTTGGTCTGTCATTTCAATATAATTTGTACCCTGGCATCACAGTGTCCCATTGGTTATCCTCTTTCCACTAGGTCCTGAAATGCCTGCTATATCTATATCACCATTCAGCACCATACAGTCCAACTCTCCAATCTTATTTTTTAGACTTCTGGCATTCACATATAATCAATTCAAAGTATGTTTTTAAATTGTATTCATAACCAGTCTAGGAGTTGAAATGGGTAGTTTGATGTCATTTATCTCTATCTGTTCTTTATTTAAATGCACCTGGGCCACTTCTGCCTCTATCACAAGCTATCTATTGGGATACTTTAACTTCCTCATTATGCCCTTATCCTTTGAAGATACCTCACACCAAACCACATGCTCCTGTCAGCTTTCCCCCATGATTTAATTTAAAAGCTACTCTATTTCCTTTTTAAAGGTTAGCACAATCCACCTCAAAAACCATGTGCTTAGTGTCTCCTTGGTAGTATACCAGCTAAACACCTTGGGTCTTGAAGACAATCCCCCCCCCCCCCAACCCCAAACAGAGAATCCACACCAGAGTTTGGAAGAATAAATAAGGGACTCTGTTCTAACGTGGAGTGGTACCCCCAGCAATACGGTGTATAATGGCCCCTCATCTCCCTAAGCAGCCCTTACATCTTTCTAGAGAGGGCAGTAAAGGTTATATCCTTAATCCTCACCTGAATTCCCTACTCAGAGTCATGGCCTTCTGCGGTCAGTTCCTTACTCCTGACTGGTTAAGTCTCCAAAATTCTCCACAATTCCAGCAGCCTCCTACACCTCTCTTTCTTAAAGCAGTATTACCTCATCTAGAATTTCTTTTCTACAATGCTTTCTGTGGCACATGCCAGTTACTTTGTCCTCATTTCTGAAATGTTTCTCGCAGTGTAAGCTACTCACTTTATCAAATCTGTATATGAATGTTGTATTAAATAATATTGTGATTGCTCTGTATTGTGTCCTAAAAATGCAATAAAAGTTAAGTGGCCTATATACTAACCTGCATTAAAATAAGGCCATCCACAGTACCCTACTGATTTTAATGCATGTTTTAAACTACGTTTTAACATGGTATATACTAAGCTAATAAGAAGAATTTGGCTATGCTATTTATTTGCCATTTGAGGTAAATATGTTCATTTTATTTATTTATTTATTTAACGCTTTTGTATACAGCTGTTTGTTTGCACATCACATCGGTTTATACTGAAACAATCAGAAGAATGAAAGGAAGTTACATTTTAACAATTTGAACAACAATAGGATAGGGAGTTGCATTTTAACATTTTGAGCAACAATAGGATAGGAACTAGAGGTGGGGGAGATTAGAGGCAAGACGTCAATAGGAACATGTAACTATAATATCATAACAGAGGACATTATGGAAGGAAAACAGCAAATTTGAAAAAGGGTTTGTGGGGGGGGGGGGGGTAACAGTACTTGTGGGTATGTGTGGAAGTGTGTGTGAGGACCATTGGTAGGCTTGTTTGAAAAGCCAGGTTTTTAATTTCTTTTTGAAGTTTTGATGTTTGGTTCAAGAATTAAGTCGAGGGGCATTAAGCTCCAGATGGCAGGGCCGGCAAGGGATAGTGCACGTTCGCGAGTCAAGGATAGGTGTGTGAGTTTGGGCGAGGTGATTGGTAATGTGCCGTTATTGGCAGATCTTGTGGGCCTTCGGGGGGGTTGGAAATAGAAGGAGGTGTTGAACCAGTTTATATTTTGGTTGTATAGAGTCCTGTGAATTAGGGTAAGACTCTTGAATCGTATTCTCAGGTGTATGGGTAGCTAATGAAGGTGTTTTAGAATAGGGGTGATGTGATTGTTTCTTCTAGTGTTTGTAAGGATTCTAGCTGTGGCGTTTTGTAACATTTTGAGGGGCTTTAGTGATGTTGCTGGGAGTACTAAGAGTAAGGAGTTGCAGTAGTCTATTTTGGATAGGATGATTGCCTGGAGGACTGTTCTGAAATCGTTGTGATAGAGGGGGCCTTAGTTTTTTTTAGAACGTGAAGTTAGTAAAAGCAGTCCTTCATTGTTGAGTTAATGAATTTTTTTAGGCTCAATTTATTGTCAAGTGTGAATATGACACCTCGGTTTCTTACATCGCTTGCAAAAGGAGGGTAGGCTTGGTTGGGGGAGAGTTCAGTCGGGGTTTTATCATTTGATTTGTGGTTTATTATCAGGAGTTCAGTTCTGGTGGCGTTTAGTGTTAAGTTCATTTGCGTGAGCAGTTGGTTGATGGATATGAGATAGTTGTCCCAGAGTAGGAGAGATTTGGAGATGGATTCAGAGATGGGGATGAGGATTTGGATGTCATCTGCGTAAATGAAGAATGTGAGCCCTAGGTCAGTTAGTAGATTACATAAGGGGAGCATGTATATATTGAAGAGAGTGGATGATAGGGAGGAGCCTTGTGGGATGCCTTGAGTTAGTGGGATAAGTTCGGATTCATTGTTGTCAATTTTTACTTTATAATGTCTGTTTTCCAGATATGATATGAACCATTGAAGTGCGACACCAGATAGGCCAATTTCGATTAGTCTGTCAATGAGGATTTTGTGACTAATGGTGTCAAAGACCGCTAAGATATCTACTATTGCTAGGATGAAGGACTGTCCTTTATCTAGTCCTCTGAGGACAGTGTTGGTGAGGGAGATTAGTAGTGTCTCAGTGCTGAAGAACTTGCGGAAACCAAATTGTGAGGGGTGTAGAACATTGTGTTTCTCAAGGTGTTCGGTTAGCTGCTTGTTAACTACTCTTTCCAGGATTTTGGCAAGGGAGGATCGATACGGGTCTGAAGTTGCTTAGTTCTGAGGGGCTCAGTTGGGGGTTTTTTAAGATGGGTTTGACTAAAGCTCCTTTTATGTCAGTTGGTAAATGTCCCTGAGTTAGGGATGTATTGATGATGTCTGCGATGGATCTGGCTATTATGTTTGGGATGGATTTTAGTGATTTTGCTGGGATTGCGTTGGCTGGGTGTTATGATGGGTTGATTTTTTTATGACCAACTATTTCAGAGGAAGAGATGGTCTCGAATTCTTCAAAGGTGGCGTCTGGGATTTAGGGGAGGGTAATTTTGTTTGGTATGGTGGGGGGGGAATTTGGTCATAATGTTAATGATTTTGTCTTTGAAGAAGAGGGCAAGATCGTTGCATCTTGTTTTGGACTCATTCTCAGACATTAGTGGTGGGGATATTTTTGTGAGGTTGGTAACATAGGAGAAAAGGGCTTTTGGGTTAAATTGGAAATCATGTATTTTTTTTGTATAGTAATCAGGTTTGGTTTTGAGGATTGCTGTTCTATAGATATGAAGGGTGGTTCTGTATGTGGTCAGAAGGCTGAGGGTGTGAGAGTTTCGCCATTTCTTTTTGATTTTTCTGAGTTCGCATTTTAGATTTTTTAGTTCGGGTGAATACCATGTGTTTTTGTTATGACGGGAGGGTTTTAAGCCCTTGGTTACTAAAGGACAGAATTGGTTGGCTATGTTGTTTGTGATGGTGTTCCAAGTTGTGAGGGCGGATTCAGTGTCTGTTAAATCTAGGTTGTTAGAGCTGGTGGGAGTGCTTCGATCAGGACATCTGTTTTACAAGGTTTTCTGAATTGTATTTTGGTAGTGTAATTAGGAGTAGTGTGAGTTGGTGCGTTTATGGAGAAGTTTTCGTGAATTAGTGTGTGATCAGACCAAGGGACAGGGGTACATACAGAGGATTTAATGTGTGGGTTTATGAAGATTAGGTCTAGGGAGTGTCCTGCTTTGTGAGTAGGGGAGTCTATAATTTGTTTGAAGCCTATGGCTAAGAGTGAGTTAAGGATCGCTTCACAGGTAGGGGTTAAGGGGAGGGTGTCAACGTGTAGATTGAAGTTGTCAAGGATGATGGCGGGGGTGTCAATGTTCTTAGTAATAAATTTGATGAGGGGGGAGGCGTTGTGTTCTAGTATGCCAGGGGGTGCATATACCAGGCAGATTTGGAGTTGGGTGGATTTGAAATAGGAAATTTCATAGTTTGGGGCTGTGTGTGTATTCTGAAGTTTGAAGCTGTGTTCTTTCTTTGCCGCTAAAAGGAGGCCACCTCCTCTTTTTTTGATCCTAGGGACAGAGATGATGACATAAAGGTGGGTCAGAAGTTGGTTGGTTAGGACTATGTCTGTTTGTTTGAGCCATGTTTCGGTAATGGTGCATATGTTGGGTTTGTGATCTGTTAGGATGTCAAGGCTTCCCTTTAGATGTCTTCTTGCTTAGGGCCTCTCTAGTCCCCCACCAGCCCTCTACCAATGATAACTGCAACCACCCCCCCCCCCACTTCTGATCTCACCACCCACCCAATCCTCCCAATGAGAGCCACATTAATTTCCCTCCAACTGCTTTGACCCATTCTCCCAGCCCACTCTGATGGCGTTCACAATTACCCTTTTCCACACTGATACACCTTCCTGATTGCACCACCATCCACTTCAACTCCCCCTTCCCAATCCTGCATTGCTGACAATCTGCTGCTCCAATCCACCAAGGGAAAACATGAATGGCAACTACAATCTCTCCCCTTCTGATATCCTCAATGGCAACCACAATCTCATGCCCTTCTGATTCCCTTGACGGCAAATACAATCACCAGCCTCCTTCCAATCACCCCAATGGCAACCACAATCAACCCCACTTCGATTTTCCCATAACAACCACAATTCCCACACCCTCCTACAGCCATGCCTATTAACTCCCCTGCTCTTAAATCACACAGGTACACATTCCCCCCTCACCGCAGCCAGCTGGAAGACACAGTCCGTCCTGCCTCTCCTCCAGATGTCCGAACGGCTTCACAGTTTGAATTTTGCATTATACACAGTCTTATGGCACTGCCATTCAGACATGAGGAGCAGCCAGAGGATGAAGGTAGGAAGCTCTTAAGCCAGCTGATGGGGTGGGGGTGGATCCCTGATGAAGAGGGGTGGAATCAGAGGGGCAGGTGATTGTGATTGCCATTGGGGATCAAGAGGGCAATCAAAGTAGGAAGGTGCTGCAGAATCAAAATAGAACCAGAGTTGAGGGCCATTGTGGGGAGGAGTGGGAGACAATTTTGGTTTCCATTAGGGGATCGGGAAACAGGAATAGAAACTGGGGATTGTTGTGGTTGGCATCAGGGAGGAATGGTGGGTAGGCACGATAATACCTTAGAACCAGCCTGAGACCAGGAGCTAAGTTTGCCACACTAACAAAGCCATGGTAAATTTAACTCCAGTTACCACACATTAATAAAAAAAAAAGAGAGATAATTATCCTATTTACTTATTCAGCATATGTGTCTGAATGCATCAATAGCAGAGCTTAGAGCACGGGCCACTAAATGATTAAAAAAAATAGAAATATGTTAAAACACTGATACACCAGTACAGCCAGGGATGCAAAAATCCCAAGTGACTACATTTCATTCCTGGCTCCCACGCAGGAGATGACAAGTTTACAGCTTTAGCACCAGGTAAGACACACTGAGAAGGACCAGCCACTATTGCCTAATGCAGCCCTTGCTGAGCCATGGAAAGGAGGTCCTGCCACTATTTAGATGGCAAGAGAAGGGGGAGAAACTGGGGGAGAGAAGGAGAAGAAAGGGGAGAGAACTGAAGAGGATAAGAGGCTATATGACAAGGAAAAAGAGAAAAGGATTGAGAAAAAGGCTGATAGAAGAAAGCTAAAAAAAAAATCCTCCCTTGTCCACTCTTTCTTAAAGTAGCATTACCTCTTTTCTCTGTTTTTCTTTCGCCTCTAGAATTTATTTTTTTTTACAGTGCTTTCTGTGTCACATGCTAGCTACTTTGTCCTCATCTCTCAAATTTTTCTGGCGGTACTCACCCTTCATCAAACTTGTATATGAATGTTGTGTTTAATAATATTGTGACTGCCTTGTATTTCCAAAAAATAAGAATAAATAAATAAATAAATAAATAAATAAATAAGAAAGAAAGAAAGAAAGAAAGAAAGAAAGAAAGAAAGAAAGAAAGAAAGAAGCAAATTTGCTTATCTATATACAGGGTTCTCCATAGACAGGATAAATTAGCCTCAGGAATCCCCTCAGTCTCTTGTAAAGCTTAAGTTTTAGAGAGCTGGTCAACCTTTTCTCTTTTTTCCTCTTGTCATCCAGCCTTTTAGCCTCTAGAATTCCCTCTACCCTTTCTACTCCTTCTCTCCTGATCTAAACAGGTAGGTAATAAGTATGGTTAAGTCATCCTGCTGTCTAAAGAAAACCCTATTTACAGGTAGGCAAATTTGCTTTCTCTGTCAACAAGGAGAGCTGAATTATCCATGAAATGTGACAGAGTTGTACAGAGCAGAGTTGCTTACCTGTAACAGGTGTTCTCCTAGGCAGCAGGATGTTAGTCCTCAGAAGTGGGTGACATCATCAGATGGAGCCCAGCACGGAAAACGTTTGCCAAAATTTCTAGAAACTTTCACTGGCACACTGAGCATGCCCAGCATGTCATTATCCACGCAGGATCCCTCTTCAGTCTCGTAATATAGAATTACAAAAAAATAAAACAACAAACATAGGAGAAACCCTCCACCGGAGCCGGCACCGTCAATGCTGGCACCGTTGCTGAAGCGGTTGGACTTGCTCCTCAATGTGCTGCCGACGCAGCCTGAACCGGTGTCCCGAGAGCTCTCGCTGCCACGGGAGACACTAGGGCGACCTCGATCGGAGACCATCCATATTGGGAATTCCTCCGATGAAGGAGGGCTGTCTGGGCCTGTGGTTTCTTATCCAAGGCCAACGCCATGGCTGATATTGCTCGAGTTGCCAGGTCCATTGATGCCGCTGATGCCTGCGGTGCCTCCAGTGGCCTTGGGGCTCTCGGCACCCCCAGTGCCATGGCCCAAGGCACTCGCGGCAACCCTTGGGGGTCATCTGGGCACAGAGCGAACACCCCTGGATGTCATGCGATGACCCCTGGCACAAAATGCAGACCTCATGAGGGTCTGTAATGGACATAGTCCGTGGGCAGTGGGGGCATCTGCGGAAACCAGACAACACACTGAAAATAGTTAACCGACAGGCAGTCAATGGCCGGTGGCCACCGGAGGACGGCACTGTTTTAATCGACCACAAAGAATGGGTAACTTACCATAATGCCCTCTAATTAAGGCCAGGAAGGATCAAGGGATCCAGTGAGGAAAAAGGAATGAGAAAGCTTGGAAGTAGAAGTTTTCCAAAGAAAAAAACAGCACGAGCTCCACATCCGTGAGACGATAGCTCCGAGGAAAAAAAAGAGGCTGAAGAGGGACCCCACATGGACGCGTGGATAGTGGAATGCTGGCCATGCTCAGTGTGCCAGTCAAAGTTTCTAGAAACTTAGACCAAATGTTTACATGCTGGGGTCTATCTGATGATATCACCCATTTGTGAGGACAACCATCCTCCTTGTCATAGAAGAACAGAAGAATTTACTTAAAACAACCTGGCCCCACTGGCGAAGAGTTGACTACTAGGAGAACAGGCTGCGCAGAATATGATATCCAGACAATAATGGAATATGAAAATGTGCACAAATGACCAAGTAGCAGCTTTGCAAAAGTCTTCAGTAGAAGTGTCCCAAAGATGATCCACTGAATTTGCCATGGTTCTTACTCGATGAGCCTTGACAGAGTCTGCAATCTGTAGGTCAGCCAGTGCATAACAGTGTGCAATACCATCCACTCACCAACTGAACAGAATGTATTTGGCCACTGCCATTTCCAGTTTATTGGGGTCAAAGGACACATTAATTGAGAAGTTTGACAATGAGGTTGATTCCTTCTCAATTACTACTAATAAACATATACAGTGGTGTACAAAACAAAACTATAAAAGACAGTCCCTACGCTGTAGAGCTTATAATTTAATCAAGACAAACATACAGGGCAAAAGAGACTTGGGTAATTTCATTTATTAAGACAATGGTTAAAAATTAATGAGGCTATAAGCAAGATAGGCAGGTGTTAAGATTTAAAAGCAGCCTCAAAAAGGTGGGTTTTTAAGATTGCAATTAAATAAGGCAAGGGGGAGCAGGACACACAATCTCAAGAAGACTTTGTTGTGCCACTAACCATGCTGAGAGCTCCCTTACATTGTACAAGGGGGGAGGGGTGGGATGGGGAGCAGAGATGAGTCTGGACTGCTCTGTAGTGATCTCCGTGAGTCCTTTTGGACTTTGAGTGGGGTTTGGAATTTGTAATGATGAATGGGGAGGGTAATGAGGAGGGAGGGGAAGTGCAGGGGTGGGTGGGGGGCGGGTTGGGTTATTCTCCTATGGCTTACTAGTGGGATGGTGTTTTGTTAATGGTTTGTCAAAGTATGATCTCTCATTCTGCACTGATGTTGATCTGGAGTGGGGGCCTTGGCTGGGAGGGCCTTCATGACAAAGGGGAAATTCATTCCTTTCATATAATGTCGATCCCTAGGCTAATAGCTGATGGCTAATAGCGGGCTGTGATTATTCTCGTGGAATGTGTGAGGTTTTAATTCACCCATTAAAATAACTAAAATTCTGTCGCTCCTAAAGAAACATGCGGCTGATATAGTTTATTTACAGGAAACACATCTTAATGATCTGGAGCATCCAAAATTGGCTAAGGCATGGGTGGAGGAAGTACATTTTGCTTCGGCCACTACTAAGTCAGCTGGGGTTGCTATATTGGTCCATAAGTCCCTCCCACTCCAGATAAAGACATTTTGGACCCTTTGGGAAGATATGTCATTTTGGTCGCGGAGCTATACCACATCCCGGTTGTATTATGTAACATATATGCCCCTAATAATCCAAGACTCGAGTTATTTCAAAATCTGTATGGACATCTGGCTCCCTATTTGGAGCATGCCATTGTACTAGGAGGTGACTTTAATAGTATTACACACCCGTTCTTAGACAGAGTTGGTGTCCAAAATGGGGGGGGGGGGGGGGGGCAATCCGGGAAGGGGATACGTTTTCTGGAAAATGCATTGCACCTGGTGGATCCATGGTGTACCTTAAATCCGACTGCCAAAGACATCACGCATATATCCCGGGCCCGTGCATCACAGTCCAGGATAGATTATATCCTAATTAGTACTAGTATTTTTTCTAAGATTGTTGCGACTGGTATAGAAGAGATAGTATCCAATCATGCCCCTGTTTGGATTGAAATGACATGGAACCCTGACCCCCCTCATTGTCGTGGTTGGCGATATCCTTACTATTTAAATGATGACCCTCATTTTAGTCTTACCTGCGGGATACATGGATGGCTTATGTTCAGACCAATCAAGAGCATTTGAGTAATCCAATTCTGTTTTGGTACGCTGGGAAGGCTGTTCTCAGAGGGGAGATTATATCTTATACTGCCCGTCGACGGAAAATAATGGATAAACAATTGTTGACTCTCATTTCACAGTTGAAACGAGTTAGAGGCTCCCTGCAAAACTCCAACACCAATGCCAACCGAGAACGTTATTTTGCTCTTCAGAATACTATTAATACATTGCTCCATCAACGAGCTAAGAAAAGTATACTTTACCATAAATTTTGCTTATTTCAATTTGCATTGAAGCTGGTAGAATGATGGCAAATTTGATTCGTTCACAATGAACCCCTCATCAGATACTGGCCTTACAGGTCCCTAGGAGCAAATAACCCAGAATACCCCCACTATTTTGTCCACATTCCGGGACTACTAAGCTAGGCTGTATTCAGCTAGTCCTGTCTCTATGGCGGCCTGTGAATTCTGTCAAGGTCTTAATCTGTCTTGCTTAAGTCCGGAGCAATTGGCTTGCTTAGACGCTCAGATTACTGAGGACGAGGTTCGCCTCACCATTAAATAGGCTAAATGCTGCAAAGCACCAGGCCCTGACGGATATAATGCTGAATTCTATAGGGGCTTGATCGATATGGTTACAACGCCTCTTTCCCGTACCTTCAACTCCTTAATACACTCTGGATCATTCCCAGCTCATATGAATGTGGCACATATCACTTTAATACCAAAACCCAGTAAGGATCCTACACTCCCAGAGTCCTATCAACCGATTTCTCTCCTGAATATTGATCACAAGCTTATGGCAAAACTTATGGACGAGCGTCTGGTGGGCCTAATGCACTCTTTAATTCAACCAAGCCAGGTGTGCTCTGTACAGCAGCGGTATGCGCTTATGAACATTAGGAAGGTGATATCAGCGATGGCCTTATGCCAACAAGTGGGGGAACCTTACCTAGCCGTCAGCTTTGATGCTGAAAAAAAAGGCTTTCGACCGGGTGGAATGGAACTACTTGTTTTCTACTTTACGTTCCATTGGTATCAAGGGAGTTTTTTTTAAGGCAATTCAGCTCCTATATCATGACCCTATAGCCATTTTGCTCGCTAATGCATCCCATTCTGCTCCCTTTCCCATATACAGGGGCACACTCCCGGGTTGCCCTCTTTCCCCCTTGTTGTTCCTATTGCAATTGGAACCTCTTCTATTGGCAATACAAGGGGATCGAGGGGCGAAAGGCATATGGGTTCTGCACGGAAACCTTTAAATATGCTGCTTTTGCGGATGATATCTTGGCCTTTTTAACCAACCCCCGTCAGTCTTTAAATGCGCTGTTATGGTTGTTCCATAGATTTGGAGAATTCTCGGGGCTTAAATTAAACATAGGCAAGTCGGAGGCAATGGCCTTCCCTGAATCGTTACAAGACCACTGGGGGAATTGTTCCCATTAGCTTGGGCGGATACTAAACTTAAATACTTGGGGATCATAATCCCTTCCCATTTGCCAAAGCTTTATGAAGTGAATGTGCTCCCACTTCTTTGGACCTCCGTGACCCGTCTAGAAGCTTGGAGACATCTCCTATTATCGCTGATCGGGCGAGTTAACTTATATAAAATGGTTCTCCTTCCCAAGTGGCTATACCTCTTTCAAAATTTACCCTTGGTGCTTAAAGGGCGGGATTTGAAGATCTTCGATGGGGCATTACGTTCCTCTCTGTGGCGTGGTAAGAAGTCACATATCGTACTTCGATATCTTCAGGTGTGCTGGGGGCATGGAGATCTGAACGTGCCGGATTTAAAATTATATAACTTGGCTGGTAATTTACGGCTGGTGCGGGATTGGCTGCTGGGAGAGTCAGCTTACATCAATCTGTTGACTGAGAAAATCTTAATGGGGAACCTGGATCCACGATTTGTATTACAGATGGAGGGGTCTAAACTGACGCTTCCTCCCTTATTAATGCTAATGCTAGCTCCGATTCGGTGGGTGTGGAAGCTTGTTGCCAAGAAGCTCTCCTTCCCGGGACAATGTGCTTATTTCCTCCCTATCAAGGGCAATACAGATTTCCTACCAGGGTCTAGTACGGCGGGGTTCCATGATTAGGCTTCCAAGGGCATTGTCTACTTAGGGCATGTATTAGATGCCAAGGGTCAGCTACTACCCTTCTCTTCTCTGTCCCTACAATACAAATTTATCAAAAACCCATATATTTTCCTATCTACAACTACATCACTACATCAACTCGCTGCCTGCTCCGGTAAAGCTCCCTCAAACGTTTTTGAATCTGGAAGAATTCTTTTGCTCTTGCAAAAGAGCGGAGCCCTTCTTTGTCTCACTATTATAAAAAATTGACTAATCACAGGGGTGATGAGATATTCACCTTGTTACAATCCCGATGGAATAAAGAGGCCGAGCATTTAGTAACAACGGAGCAAATTAAGATGGGCTTCTGTTCCATACCGGCTGTTTCCATTAATGTTTATTATAGAGAATTACAGTTTAAAATTTTGTGGTGAGCCTATATACCGCCTAGTGTTGCGGTTCAGTACCAAAGCCAGGTATCTGCTCTCTGTGGGAAGTGTGGAACAATGGTGGGGACGTTCATGCATGTTTTTTGGGATTGTCCTCTGGTCAAGTGCTACTGGGTGCACATACTACAATATCTATCCCGAATATTGGATGTCAATCTGATACCTACTCCACAGTTGGTGCTTTTTGGAATTTTACTAGCCTTTGTGGTGCGAGGATGGGGAGCCCAGGTGCTAGTACGGAAGGCCTTATGTGTTGGGAAAAAAGTAATTCTTCTTCAGTGGAAACTCCCTGCGCCCCCTTCTTATTGGACATGGCGAAATCATCTTCATGGCATGTTACATATGGATAAAGAACTGGCCAAGACATTGTGTCAACACCAGTTGGAGATTTCTGCATACCTAGGACCCTTATATTCAAACCTTACTGCATCAGCCCAGGAGTTTAATACTTAATAATTAGGCGCATATAAGATGAGGGATCTATTATACATCACTGTACTGACTACGGGTTATATAGGTTTAAGTGAGTAAGTCATGGGAGAATGGGATCTCAAGAGAGGGTTTATTGAGGGGGGATGGGGCAAATAAAGGGGGGGGTGGTAATGAGGGGGAGGAATGGCTCCGTCTTCTGGATAAAATGAGAGTGTTTTGTGTCTAGTTGAGGTTACTCATGCTTGATTGTTAAAGGTTCACTTTTTTACTTCTTATGCGTGATGCCACTGTTAGACTGTTTATGTTACACTCAATAAAAATAAAATCTCTCATTCCCATGTTCAGAATTCACACTGTGGTTTTAACCACTTTTTACCCAATTTGGAGACTTTTCACAGTGGATCTGGTGATTTTCTTCAAGTTGGAGGTGGCAACACTACTTATGATGGATCCAGAGCCCAGTGTGACCATGAGGAGAGCTTTTCCTCCACCAGGGGTCCTCAGCTAGCCCCACTCCCAAATCACCACTTTCCTGATCATTTGATGCCTCAGACCTACTTAACCCAGCCTGTCTAGTGCCTCTTCATTCAGTCACCTTGGTTCTCTGATCTGGCCAGCCTTACCTTGTTACTCTGCTTTGTCTGGTTATTCTTTCTCGCCTTGTGGCCTACCCAGGCTTCCTGCCTTCCCTTGTGGCCTCTCTTGGCCTCTAATCTTGCTCTATATCCTCCCTTGGCCTCTTGTCTTGCACTGGGCCCTTCCAGGCCTTCTGGACTTGCTTTGCAGCCTCTCCATGCCCTCCTGGGCTTTTCTGTCTTACCTTGCGGCCTCCGGACTTACTAGGATTACCTTGCTCAGACTCGTGCCCTCTTAAGCTTTCCTGTTTCCTGTTGCCTGTCTAGTCCTGTCCTTGTCCAATCCTTGTTCAGTCCTGCCTCTGTCCGGTCCTTTTCAATCCCTTGTCTATTTCCCAGGCCTGGTCCTTATCCTTCATTCCAGCCAGTACCTGTATAAAGCTTCCAGCCAGTACCTTTTCTCCGGCTTCCATCCAGTATCTGAAGCACCATGATGTTTGCCAGGAGGAAAGTCCTACTGGCCCCCAGAAACCAAAGTCTCAACCTGCAAGGGAGGGGTTTGGTTAGGTAGAAGACCAGCTCTAGCCCTGCCTTACAGTCTTGTACCACTTCTGCGGGGGTGCTCCCTGATTCCAGCCTGCCAGACTGTGACAACCCCACCTCAATTCCCTGTACTGTCTGATGCACACCTCATACCAAGACTTGGGGCTGTTACCCATCGGTGCCTTCCAGAGGTGAAACTGCTGCACCCTGTGGAACATATGACCACAGTTGTAACAGTTCACATCTAGTTTCAAACTTTAATAACAGATGGAGAAAGAATGTCCATGATGGATATTTGGTGCATGCAGATGCAGGCCTTAAACTCATTTTCTGTGGGCTTCTCCAACTTTGACATGACTATTTTCTTTTTTCCTTTTATTTTGAAGAATTTAAAAGTTCCACGGAGAGGCTGCTGAGGCAGCAGTAAAAGAATTCACAAGGAGGCATAAAAACAAAAGAGGCACTAGGCTTCGAATATTATCTATAGATGCAAAAACATTTTAAGAGAGAGATGGTAAACATCCGTGCAATAGCTTGGAAAAACAAAGACTGAGGGGCTCATGAGACAGCACGTGTGCACGAGATTTTCTGCACATGCTCAATAAAGCTTTACTGAGCCTTGAGAGATAAATCTGTTTGGCACTTTTTGATGATGTCACACGTGATAGCTAATTCAGCCCTGTTTGTCGATGGAGAAGAGTGAATTATATAGTAAAAAAATCCTTTTTCTCTGGCACCTAAAAATTTGGACTGGCAACTTTTCTAAATTTTTTCATCCGAGTATAATAGATATTAAAATAGAGAAAACCATATTTCCCTCAAACTATGTACAAGTATGACTAACAAGCTTCTCAAATGTTCATAGAATTACATGAAAAGAGATGTTAACAATAAGTAATGATGAAACACAAAGAACTGCATTCTCAAAATGTCTTCTCCCACTTCATTTCTATAATAAAAATATTTTAGAACAGGGTTCAATAGATACACTTCACCCTCCACTCTTCTATATTTCCAAATCTACTTCTCTCACAACAGGAGCTAAGGCAGAGAAAATGGCCAGGAAAGGCAAAGCTTGTTAAAGGAAAGTGATAATCTTGTAGATAAAGCACTGAACTAAGAATCAAAATAATTCTTGGTAAATAAGCTCATTTCATAGCTGCCACTGAGTGTCTGTGTAATTACAGTTGAGTATTTTGTGTACATATTAAGATACTCTGTCTACAGATCAAAGACTCCCATGATGCAGTTTACTATGAGAGTTATCTGCAACATATTTAGATACAACCCAACAGTCTATAAGCGTAAAATGTTTTAGATAAGTTTCAGAAATGTATATAGGAAGGTAACGGAGAAGGTGCCAGGATCTATGGCAATGTATGATTCTTCTTACATATTGTGTATTGCTCTTCAAGATTTTTTCAGGGAATATTGTATTTAAAATGCCCACTGTACAAAAGTCCAAACCATTCCTGCTTTTATGCTGAACTTAGCCACACTTAAATAGGTAAGAAGCACTGAGTTATATATGTAAAGCATGTTTGGACCATGTTGAGATGATAGATGCTAAATATCCAAATGATTATTACCCTGGTTATTATCCCATAACAGCTAGTAAAAGATGAATGCCTAAAGGATCTCTGTTATTCAAAGATAGAGACTGGATGATTAATGTAGCCAGGTTTAATGGAGTCCTTATACCGTTCCACTTCATACTGGTCCACCTTTTATCATTCTGATTTTCTGTCTCACCCTACTTAGTGTGCAAATGTCATAATTTGGGGATAGGGTGCTTCATTTAGTTATTGTCCTAGCCATAGTATATGTGAGTTTGGCTTGGTTGCTGGAAAACCACAAATGATACAACATCCTTCAGTGCTTTTTCTTTCTCACAAATTATTATGCCATCTGATCATCCCAGTTTAGCTATCTTTAAAATTCAATTAGATTACAAAAATCCAATTAGACACACATAATTTTTCAATGTTACTACATTTCAGATTAACATGGCATATGAAGAACAAATTTGTGGGTGTCTCAGAAACATATATTATAACATCTCTGAAGTATTCTTACATTGCCCTAATGAAAAGGTATTACCCTGATTCTTTGTAGGTTGTGATATGACAGATTCTACTTACGGCAGCTTGTTGTTGTTTTAGTCTGTCTCTATTCTGTTCCAGTTCTTGTAGACTAAGAACAGGAGGAAGCTTCTGTATATAGAAATAAAGCCATATTGAAAAATAAAATAATTGTATTTGACAGTTACAACTTGACAACTAAATTTACTGACATTAAGAAAAAATGTGCTCAAATTTTGCAATCAATAACAAATGTAATAAAATAGGTAAAAACCCAAGCAAACTATATAAGTTATATGGCATATTATGTGGCTACTTAATTACATAACTATGATTACATGTGCAAAAGCAATTTACAATGTGTAAAGCAAATACAAAAATAGGACTACCATCCTGCTTGTCCTGTGAGAACAAAAATAGCATTTCCTTATCTGCAATAAACCTAATGATATTTCATAAATATTTTGCCAAAACTAATTGATATTCCAGGGGTAGTAATTCTAGTCCTGGAGTGCCACAAACAGGTCTGGTTGTCAGGACATCCATAAAATGAAGTTACTTACCTATAAACAGAGGTTTTCCAATGGATATCGGTCCTCATACATGGGTGACATCATCAAATGGAGAACGACATGGGACTCTGACTTCAAAGCTTCTTGAAACTTTGAGAATGCCACATTGGGTGGGCATGTGCAGCCCATGATAAAGCTAAGACTTGGGAAAACCAATTTGAGGAGAGGCAGGATGGTTTTGTGAGGACTGACATATTGCTCTCTATCGGAGAACCCGTTACAGGTAAGTAACTTCACCTTCTCCGAGGACAAGCAGGATGGGGTCTCCCAAGCTACAAGCCGTCTCAAACAAAAAGATAAAGGGAAAAACCAAACAGTGCCAACAGGCAATATTGTTTTGGGTGATGACAGGCCAAGCTAACATTTTATGTTTTTTGTTTGTTTGTTTTATGACAGTCTGAACCAAATTAACAGGCCCTAGGAGGGAATGAGTTGGGTTCTACACCCAAAAGAGACACCTAGGGCAGGCTGCTCAATACTTACTGTTGCATCTAGAGTCCTTCTGCAAACAGTAGTGAGATGTGAGCGTGTGGAAAAATCCCACACCTCAATTTTACTATCAACACAGTCATGGCTCCAACACTAAGTACTGACATGTACCACCAAACCCAGGTCTTCCTGGGCATAACTAAAGGGGCGCAATTCACTAGTCAAAAGAAAGAATTCTTGGCTACAATAATTTCAGGTTTATTAGTGTCAAAGAAACTAAAGTTGGATGGACTATCTGAGGGCTTCAGGCTATTCCAGATAGAAGGCTACAGATCACCTGTAGCCCGAATTGCAATGTCAGTTCACCTTTGTGATCTTAGACACAACCACAAGTGAAAACGAAGGAACATGAGTAGAACTATTGTATTGCAAAAACTTAGTGGAAAATGGAAAGTCATTAGACTGAAGCTCATTGACTCTGCATGCCAAGTGACTACCACCAACAATTATGAACTTCCAGAAGAAGTACTTCCATCTATAAAAGCCCAGTGGCTGAAAATGAGCTTTTAATAACTGGATGAACAACACATTGAGATTTCATAACATAGTGGGAAGCTGACAGGGACTTCAAAGGAAGCCAATCACACATAGAAAAGCCTACAACTAAAGGCTGTACAAAGATGGATTTATTTTCTACATGGTGGAAGAAAGTATCAATTTCACCTTAACTGCATCGGACATCAAACTAATGCTGAGAAATATAAATAATACTCAGGTGTTTTTTTTTGTGAAAACAGGAGAAAGGATATAGGGCCTCTCTCTCAAACTATTCATAAAACTTTGCCATACCACACCATAGGATTTCCTCTTGAAATCCTTTTTGGATGCCAGAGGAATTCAAGATATGTCACTGGCAGATTCAGGGGTTGCAGGATACCTTCTCCACATCTAGGCTAAGAGGCTTAAAGAAAAATAATGAGAAGAGACCGAGTTCAAGTCCGTGCTGTGCAAAGACAAAAAATGAGTGAGGAAGCTACTAGGCAGCTCCTGCACATGTCTCAGTAGAGTTCAAAGTTTTACCAGCTACAGAGATGAGTCCATTCAATGCCACCAGATGATACCACCCACATGTAATGGCCAATTCAGCCTTGCTAGCGACAGAAAAAAAAAAACCATACAAAAGAACAGACAAATACATAAACAATCTCCAAACAAAAGAAATATACCTGCCAGAGTCATTATTAAACTGCTCTAATTAGCCCTAAACGTTATCAAAGGGATGAAACATCCAAAAATCGCCAATGGTCTATGCAAAAGCTTGCTGAAAAAGATGTCTTAAGCAATTTCTGGAACATTTTTGGGCATAAGACAAAGATATTCAGACAAAGAGTTCCAAAAAATTGATCCTGCTATAAAAAAAAAAAGCTCTTTGATAAGTCTCCACAAGATGTGCATGATGAAGTGAAGGAACATCCAGAATACCTCTTTGTGAGGACAATAAGTACATGCATAGGATTATAAACATTCAACACTGCATTCATCCATGAGAAGCTGTTTTCACTTAACATCTTGTGTGTTAATATGGTGATCTTATATTTAATTTGCCATTCAACTGGGAGCCAATGTAACAGGCAAAATTGGAATGCTTGCACTCACAGGCCCTTGTCTGGAGATGTTCCAGAAAGCCGAGTTTTGTAAAATTTGTAGTTCTTTTAAAGCAATAGCTGGCATCCCTATGTAGATTGAGTTACAATAATCCATACTGGAGAACAATAAGGCTTGAAGGGCAGATTGAAATTCCATCAAGTTTAATAAGGACTTGAGCTTGCGCAATACTCACAGATTAAAGAACTCCACTCTGATAACAACTTTTACATGGTAATGGATCATTAGGTTTGGATCTAGAATGACCCCAGGCATTAAAAGTGAGATTACAGAAAAATTACTTGAATTTAGGAAGCTTGTGAAAGACATGGCTATTTCCTCAGGTTTTTAACTGATTTTATAGAGCCGATTTTATAGTTTATTGGAAATTAAGATTAGGTAGGCTCTTTTAGTTCTATTTTTTTGTATTGCTTTTGAATTTTATGTGTTTTATGTTACATCTGTTTTCTGAATTTTGTTGGCTTAATAGATGATTTGTATTGTGTATCATTTTGATTTTATGGAAAAACAATATATTAAATAAGACCTTATCTTCTTTTATATGCATTAAAAGAACCACTAGATTTATTCCTAGGACCTGTAAATAAACTCTGTGATAAAAAATGACTTACATTTTCTCTTCTTCAAAAAGTAATCAAAGATTCATCACTAATAATAATTTTCAAACTGGATCCATGTTCAAATTGCCTCCTTTTATATACTTCTAACTTGTTCCTTTTGTTTCTTGTCTGTAATAATCCTAACTGTATCTCTCTCATTTTAACCCTCCTATGTGCTATTAATTCATTCTCTCTACTACAATTATATGCAAGATTCTGTCTTTAGCTGATTATCCACAGCTTAAAAATCTATTAGCGATTTGAAAGACTGCATCACTAAAATCTTCTTGTGGCGGATCATTTCTGCTGTTCTTAAAGAATAGGCAAATTCCATGGCATCATGTGGTGGTCGGTTTCACTTCTGGTTCTACTCACCATTGCAGTTTCATGAGACTAAAGTATGATTTTTAGGACAACAGTTTATGTGAATACTATGGTGCTGATGTACGTGGGGACATTTACTTACACTACAGTGAGGACACATTTTTATAAAACATGTTTGGTCAAATGTACTAAGCATTTTTCCACCATGGACACAAAATGGGAAAGTCCTCTCATACAACAAGCCCTGTAAACCAAATGGGTTACCAAAAAAAAAAAAAAAAAAAGAGACTCAAATTTATTTCACAAGAAAATATTTAATTTGATGTCATTCTCACCTCCAGTTCATATTTGACCATATCAAAGGAGTCATTGGAAAAATATACTTCATCAATGCTGTTAATGATTTCTTGTTCCGCCTGAGGATCGGTGGGCTGCTCTCGGAGTTCTCGCAGCTCCTCCTTTACACACAAAAATAAATTTGAAAAAATAAATTAAAGTTACATGTGTTTTATAACAGAATATACTTTGAGCTACACAGCACATTTTCCCAACCATATACGGTCTTCTTAGGCAACCGAACCACAACACTGGAAACCAACAGATTCCAAAATCACTTGAGACTTGTGGTAGAACTTTCCCACCCAATCTAGCATTTCTCCATATGTTTATGTCTCTGGTACCTACAATTACCAAAGCATGACAAAATCCCCAAATTTTAAGTTTCTTTTCATGATACACTTTTAAATGTCGTCCTACATATACCTCCTCTTAGGGCCTTATTTGCCAAACGTATCGCACGCGAAATGTCCCTTTTTGAGTGCGATACCAAAATGGGGGCAGAGTCGGCCCCGGAAGAGGAGGAGTCGGGGCGTCACCGGGGCCGACTCCGTGACGATGGTGCGCACAGCGAAAAGGTAAGTGCCTTTTCGCTGCCTATTTCACTCCCAATAGCTACACTTCCTATGGTGGCGCTATTGGTGCGAAACCAGCAGCGATCGCACCACGACGGTGCGATCGCTGCCGGCTAGTGCAGGCCCGTCCCCCGTTTCGGCCCCCCGCCCCTCATCTTCTAAAGTATCACAGGCCTGCGATACTTTAGAAAATGAGGCCCTTAGTCATTCAGCAAAACGAAGAAAAGTAATTTAAAATTAAACAAGTAAGGAAAAAAAAACCTAAATTAGAACTAGAGAAAAACACACTTTTCACCCTTCAATCCACAGCTTTCAGCACAGTGGAGCAGCAATAGTCAGGGTCATTCATCAAAATGCGTTATGGCATAACGCATGCGGTTTTTTTTTTTGGTTTGTTTTATCACATAGTGAGATGCATACGCAAATTTTTAAATTGTAGTCAAAGGGGAGGAGTTTGGGTGGGGTTTATGAAAATGAGAGACGTTTAACATTGCATGCGACAGCATAACGCACATTATCACGCCAGAAATAACTACACCTTTTTTCCTGGCGCTAAGGTATGCGATATGCCCGAAACGCATACCTTTATCACAAATCCCGTTTTGGGCAGAAGAGGAGAGAGGTGGAGTAGAGTAAAGTAGAGCAGATTAAATTAGAGTGGCGTGAGCACCTCTGGGATGGCCCATGTATTAGTCAACTATTTATACCACTGTAGGAAAGTCAACTAGTAACTTGAGGTAAGGTTTTGGTAGTGGTCTAGGGTTTTGGGGCCAGTTTTACATCCACAGTGAATCGTACGAACAGCACAGTTCACATCAGCGAACATTTGATGTGATATGGAATGAGGGAAGGTATACAAAGATGAGATTTCTACAGTGTACTCTCGCCCTAGGTTGATAGCACCTAGGTAGAGAGTCATCAAGCTAGGGCAACAGTATATTGTAGAAATCTCATCTTTGTGTACCACCAAAACCTCACCTCGAATTACTAGTTGACCCTCCTACAGTGATATAAATAGTTGACTTATATGAGAGGCTTATAAAGAGCCTTGCTCTCTCTCGCTTTCTCCAGGAACAGCCCAAAACAAGGAAATGTTAAAATTTATAATGTGGTAGGCAGTGTTTTGCATTTAAACCTTCCCTAGGGCACAAAAATAACTTGTCACAGCTCTGTTCATATTCAAAACTTAAATTGATCCTTCATGAAATTGTCTTTTCATTAAATAAGCCCTGTGGGGATATGGAAATACCTATAGTACTTGAATGTAATCTGCTCTGATGTACACTATGAAGTGCCAGAAAAGCGGAATATAAAAAATCTAAATAAATTAATAAATACCATTTTAGAATGAGCTGGGTTAAAGAAGGCTACTTATAAGAAATGTTTTTAATATAAAATCCTTTTTAAGCAAACTGCTCAGACAGCTGTATAACAAAACACTGAAAAGAACTGACACAAGCTAAAATTACAGTAACTCAATTCCTGAAAATGCAACCATATGAATCCATTCACTCTTTGAAAGCCCTGCTGCTGTAATATAATGCCCATTTCTAACCAAAAGAGTACTTCTTAATGAGCAAAAGATTCAAACAATAGGTTCTGCAACATTATGACCTTGTTTTTATTTTCACTGTAAGTTTGATATAGGACATAAAAAAAGCTGGTTGGCACATGACCTCACAGGAAGGGGGGGGGGCATTCAGGCTATTGGTCCAAAGCAGCTAGCTCACTGGAAAAACTGATCTATGATAACCTGGATTTCCAACAGTAAGTGAGCTACTAGTGCATAATCTTCTGCAAACAAGACCCTGACCAAAGATTCCACCACCTTAAAATAAGCTTGAAGATATCTCAGGTTCAACAATCCTTCATGATTGGATGTAAACTCCCTAACCCTGTCCTGGAGGGCATCCAGGAGCGCCATGGAAAAGATAACAGAGAAAAGTATTGGCATCAGTACACAGCCTTGTTTTGTGCTATTTGAGACTGAAAGGGATACGAGAACCCCCACACCTTGGACAGTATCCTTTCATGGAAAGATTGAATGATAGAAACAAACTTCTCTGGGCAGCCAAGTTTCTGGAGGACTTCCACAGGCTATTGCAACTGACGGCATCAAAGGCTTTTGTCATGTTTAAGATCTATATATAGATCTCGATTTTGCTCAAGGAACTTTTCTTGAGTCTGCCTGGTCAAGAGCACCATGTCTATGATCCATCAGCCAGATCCAGATCTACACTGCGATTCTGGAAAGATGCTATCCACAAGTTGTTCCATTTTATTGAAAATTACTCTTGACGGCATTTCTCAGCAATAGAAAGCAGATATCTTTAACTGTTCATCTTCCTATTTATTCCTATCCAACAAAACTTTAAGTTGGTTCTCTTCCTATCTCCATAATCGTATCTACATGGTAAAGGTGGGCCAGGTAACTTCAGATAAGATACACTCTGACGTTCCTCAGGGATCGTCCTTATCTGCCACGCTGTTCAATTTTAATATGTTACCACTTTGTAAACTACTTGCCGCCCTAGGGATTTCATATTACCTATATGCAGATATTATGCAGTTACTTATTCCAGTGAAGGACATGATTAATTTAAGGGCACTTTCAATCAATGTGTATGTGTCATCCATACAACAACTGTTATTCCATATGAAATTAAAACTGAATCACCAAAAGACTGAAATACTCTTAATTAGTAATAAGATTGATGCTAACTTGCCCATGTTTATAACATTGATTCAATTGATATTACCTTAATAAGCTCGGCCCATGACTTTGACATAATTATCAATAGTGAGCTGAGTATAAAAAATAAATATGATAATAAAAGGTGGTTTAAAAAGCAACATATTTTTTAAAAATTGAAACTTCTACTTAATCCTGACGATATTAGGACTGTCCTGCAAGCATTGATTTTTTCTAAACTTGACTACTGTAACACTTTACTCTTAGGCATACCCAATAATACTCTAAGACCACTTCAGTGTTGCGCGGAGTGGTGGACACCTGGACCGAGGCGAGGTTCGTGCCACCTATAGGAGAGGAACTCCTATAGGTCCTCATCATCGGGAGGCAGATACAGGTGGTGGAGACCCAACTGGACCTTCATCTATACCAGCCCTCGCTCCCCGCAGGTTAAGCCCTTGGGTGCCGGGGCCAGCAGGACTTAGGAGCGGGTCTCCGGACGAAGACTATCTTGAAAGCGAGGTTGGACATAGCAGAGGTCGGGGCCAGCAGCTAGCAAGAGAGATGTTGAGCAGGCAAGAGGTCAGGGCAGGCAGCAGACTACACAGAATCCAGGGACGAGCCGAGTCGAGAACCAGAAGAGCAAGCTGAGGAGACGAGGAGCTGGAACAGGAACATGGAGCAGGACCAGGAACACATGGAGCAGGAACAGGGACACGCGGCGCAACCAGCAGCTCAGAGCAGAGCGGGACCTGTTGCCAAGGCAAGGGGAAAATGGCAAGGCAGGGTATATATACCTGCCCTGCCCCACGTCATCTCTGCGGGCCACGGGGACCTCCTCACTGTTGGCCCTTTAAATGGAGGCGGAGTCTCGTGCGCTAAGGAACCCGGCAGCATTGGCGTCAGGTTGCGGTGCGATTAGAGGCGGGCCGCAGCGGCAGGAACCGTCGACGGGAGCCGGGGAAGAACGGGACAGGCGCGTATCCTCGGCCCCCTAAGGTGAGGAGACCCAGCTGCGTGGGCCCACAGCCAGGGCACCTAACATTCAGTTATTGCAAAATGCAGCAGCCAGAGTTTTGTCAGGTGTAAGAAAATTTGATCATATTACCCCCAACTCTTATAAATTTGCAATGGCTCCCAGTAAAATATAGGATTGAACACAAGATCCTTTGCTTGATTCATAAATCAATATTTAATGATGAAATGAAATGGGTAAATGCCTCCCTTCATTTTTACACGTCGCAATGTAATCTAAGATCAGCAAACATAGGTCTGCTTTCTATTCCAACGGTTAAAACTGCACATCTGAATAAAGTAAGGGAAAGAGCCTTATCAGTTGCTGGTCCTATTCTCTGGAACTCAATTTCAACTGAGTTAAGATTAGAGACGAATTTTAAAAAATGTAAAAGAGATTTAAAAACCTGGTTGTCTAGCCAAGCTTTCAGAAATGAGTTAGCTATATAATAGTTGAACAGTATCTAATGAATCAGACTTTCTTTTATTTTAATCTTATACGATTGTTTATTTTAGGTTTATTTTTAACCTGAATTTTGATCCTAATTTTAGTTTTATTTTAATTTTTATATTTGAACTGGATTTCCATTTTATTGTTTTATTTACTGTAAAATGTTATTTGATGTAATTTCTGAATTTATATGTTGTATACTGTTTTAAGTGACTTTTATTTATATGCTGTAAACTGGTATGAATGATATACAGAATATCAGTATTCAAAATAATATAAATAAATAAATAAGCAAAGAATCATAAAGGTTCTAACAGATAAGTACCAGGTCTTGCTGTACTCTAGTTCATAAACTGCTATTAATCAATAGGGTTAGCTGACTGAGGTTCAGGGAGGGAAAAATATTTAGAAAACTTGGGCATCAGTCAAAACATTTTAGAACCTACAGCAAAACTCTTTATTTTGTAACCTTTTTTGGCTCATTATTTTTGTCTATTTTTTAACTTTTTTTAAATGCTTTTTTTTGTTTGGTTTCTTGTTTTATCTATATTCAGATTTCTTTATTCATTTTTGCTCCATGTTTGTCTATTTTTTGTTCTTGCTTTCTTGCTTTTTCTTCCTTTGCGATTTTTGTTTTGGCTGTTTTGGGGTTTTGTTTTTTTTTTACTTACCTAGTTTTACTTTTTCTCTCCCTTATTGATTATCTTCCCCACTCCTTCCAGGATCTCTTCTGTGATGGCAGGAAGCAGACCTAAGCCACAGTCCCAACAGCACTGTTCAGACAGGCACAGGGATCCAAATTTTAGTCACTTGGAAATTTTCTACCCTGCTGAGGTTGTCTCTTAGTTGCACACCATAATTAGTAAAAGGGAACAACAAAAAGTGTATTTATTTTTTCACACAAATCTTTTATATTTTCAGTTTTTTACCCTTTTATTTATTTATATGATTTAATTTTTCAGGCACTTCAAAACTGCCTTGTATAAAGTTGCTTCTCACCTTCTTCTTGCTACCTCCTTTCCCAGGGTGAAAAAATATTTAACAAACTCGGGCAGCAGCCAAAAATTTTAGGAGCCACAGCAAAAGATTTCTGGGATTCCAAGAGCTGAAGGGAATGGCAGAACTTTGGTCAAAAATATAAGCACTGAGAAAGCAACACATTTTTGTGTAAAACAGGTTAATAAACAAAAAGAGATTGTTATGGTTCTTTAAGAACAGAAATGGTAAGAGCAAAAAGCTATACTAGTCTGAATATAAGAGGATGCTACATATAAAACACCCCCCCCCCCCTTATATTTGGATCAATATCATAAAAATAGAGATAAGCTAGCTTGGTTACCCAATGAAGACTTCTTTCTTGGTCTTTGGGAGCACATATGGTTAACATCATGTGAATCAGTGTGTCAAGGATTAGCAGGCTGGAGTCAGAGAGCATCCCAACAGAGGCAGTACAGGGCAAGACTGGAGCTCATCTAATTGGAGAAAATTCTTTTTCACTCAAAGCACAATTAAGCTCCGGAATTTGTTGCCAGAGGATGTGGTTAGTGCAATTAGTGTAGCTGGGTTTAAAGAAGGTTAAGTTCTTGGAGGAGAAGTCGATTAGCTGCTATTAATCAAGTTGACTTAGAAAATAGCCTCTGCTATTATTGGCATCAGTAGCATGGGATCTACTTAATGTTTGCCAGGTACTTGTAGCCTGGATTGGCCACTGTTGGAAACAGGATGCTGGGCTTGATGGACCCTTGGTCTGACCCAGTATGGCAATTTCTTATGTTCTTATGTAGAATCAGGATCCCTTTTGGGCAGTGGTCTTGGACTAGACTAGAGCATACTTGACACCGAAGCGCTGAATCAGGTTCTCTGGGGTACCAAAATGCTGAATCAGGTTCTCTGGGGTGCTGATGTACTGGACTAATATCTCTGGAAAATTGAAGGTCCGTGGCAGAAAACCTTTGGTGCTGAATGGTTGTGTCGGCATCTCTCCGGGGCTGGGCCGCTGGCTAGGGGCCTCTCCAAAGCTAGGCCACTGATTCACAGCCTCTCAGGTGCTGGGTGGCTGGCCCACATCTCTCAGGCACTGGGTGGCTGGGCCAGCATTTCCTGGTTGCTGGGTGGCTGGGCCCGCATCTCTTGGGTGGCTGAGCAATATCCCTCAGGCACTGGCTGGCTAAAACAGCATTTCTTTGGCACAGGCTGGCTGGGACAGCATCTCTCTGGTACAGGTTAACTGGAACTGCATCTCTCTGGCCATGGTTGTCTAGAACAGTGTCTTTCTGGCATTGGCTGGCACAGCCAAAATGGAATTCCTCAAGAAGAGGATCTGCTGAACTAGTTCTCTCCTGGAGTGGAGTAGATGGAATGGACTCTTCCTGGAACTGAGGCACCACTGAGACTGGCAGGGCTTCAGAAGAAATTACTATTCCCTCAGGCTGGGAAGATAAGATAGGATGTGCAGATGATGTTAAAAGTATTTTCATACGGGCCAATACAGTACAGTGCGCTCCGGTGGAGCGCACTGTTAGCCCGGGTTTGGCAGCATGTTTTCAATGTGCTAGCTTTACCCCTTAAACAGTAAGGGGTAGAGGAGGACCGGAAGGCTCATCTGCATACTGCTCCCAGCATCCCTCGGGAGAGGAGTCCAGAGGTCACCGCGAGCGATCCAGGGATTGACTTCCACAGCCCAGCTTCCAGAGGCCCCGCAAGGTTTGCAGTAGAGGAGGATCGGAAGCGCGCACCGTTAGGCGCGCGAATCTCAAATCCCTCTTTTGAATGAGTGAAGATTAATTCAACCGTGGTTTAAGAGGATTGGTAAGTATAGTTTTCAGAAATCTTTGGGTTTATAAAAGTTTGGTGAACGGTGAAATTAAGGGATATATTCTTTAGAGTTTTTGTGTGTCTGAAGTAATAAGCAAGCCAGAGATAGTTAATTCTAGTGTCTGTCTTTCCCACCCACTCAACACCTGATTTTTAGGCACAAGACACTTTCTCATTAAAAATCAATCAGGGTCTTATCTAAAACATAATATTGTACCAGCCCTTATTGAAAGTTTAATTATCCCCTTGTAGGACACTAGCTGATTAATTACTAAATTCACCTGTAAATTTAAAGTACTCTCATTCCAACTCCCTTATTATCCTAAACTTAACTAAGAACTCAATAAAACTAACATGAAGGCAGCAGTCCAGCAGCAAGAGGGGGGCTTTCCAGTCTTTTGCATTGAGTGTCACATGTATGATTTTTTACTCGCCGGTGAGAGATTGTATGTGTGCACTCGGTGCAAAGAGCTCCTGGCTCTCAGGGAACGAGTTCGATCTCTGGAGGCTAGAGTAGCAGACTTGGAAGAGCTGAGGGAGACAGAGAGGTACATTGACGAGACCTTCAGGGACATAGTAGCCAAGTCCCAAATCCATTCTGGCAGCCCCAGTGCTGCCTTGGATCAGAAAGGTCTCCCAGTAGGAGAACATCACCCTGGTGTAGCAGGAAGTGATCCTGTAGCAAGGACCTGCTCTCCAGGTGATGTATTGTCCTCTCGCACTGAGGACAAATCTCCCAGGGCTACTGCCCAGGAGGGAAGGGTTAGGCCGGCCATCATAGTTGGTGATTCAATTATTAGAAATGTAGATAGCAGGGTGGCTGGTGGACGTGAGGACTGCCTGGTAACTTGCCTGCCTGGTGCGAAGGTGGCAGACCTCACGCGTCACCTAGATAGGATTATAGACAGTGCTGGGGAGGAGCCGGCTGTCGTGGTACATGTGGGCACCAACGACATAGGAAAATGTGGGAGAGAGGTTCTGGAAGCCAAATTTAGGATTTTAGGTAGGAAGCTGAAATCCAGAACCTCCAGGGTGGCATTCTCTGAAATGCTTCCTGTTCCACGTGCAGGTCCCCAAAGGCAGGCAGAGCTCCAGAGTTTCAATGCGTGGATGAGACGATGGTGCAGGGAAGAGGGATTCAGCTTTGTAAGGAACTGGGGAAACTTTTGGGGAAAGGGGAGACTTTTCCGAAAGGACGGGCTCCACCTTAACCAGTGTGGAACCAAGCTGCTGGCACTAACTTTCAAAAAGGAGATAGAGCAGCTTTTAAACTAGAACAAGGAGGAAAGCCGACAGTCACTCAGCAGTGCATGGTTCGGAGAAATGTATCCTTGAAGGATACTAATGAAACAGGAGAGTTAGGGCATCCCAACAGAAAGGTTCCATCAAAAGCAAACATAGTTCATATGCCTATATGTAAAAAATCACCAAAGCTAATGATTACCGAATTATCCCAAACAACTGAAAAGCAGGTTGTTAAAACAAGCAAAAACCACACTTTGAAATGTCTGTATGCCAATGCCAGAAGTCTAAGAAGTAAGATGGGAGAGTTAGAGTGTTTAGCAGCAAATGAGTAGATTGACATAATTGGCATCACAGAGACTTGGTGGAAGGAGGATAACCAATGGGACAGTGCTATATCAGGGTACAAATTATATCGCAATGATAGGGAGGATCAACTTGGTGAGGGTGTGGCACTTTATGTCCGGGAGGGTATAGAGTCCAACAGGATAAAGATCATACAAGAGAGTAAATACTCAGTAGAATCTATATGGGTAGAAATCCCATGTGTGTTGGGTAAGAGTATAGTGATAGGAGTATACTACCGTCCACCTGTACAAAATGGTCAGACAGATGATGAAATGCTAAGAGAAATCAGGGAAGCAAACCAATTTGGCAGTGCAATAATAATGGGAGATTTCAATTACCCCAATATTGACTGGGTAAATGTAACATCAGGACTTGCTAGAGACAAAGTTCCTGGATGTAATAGATGACTGCTTCATGGAGCAATTGGTTCAGGAACCTACAAGAGAGGGAGCTATTTTAGATTTAATTCTTAGTGGAACGCAAGATTTGGTGAAAGAAGTAACAGTGGTGGGGCCACTTGGCAACAGTGATCATAACATGATCAAATTTAAACTAATAACTGGAAGGGGGACAATAAGTAAATCTGCAGCTCTAACACTAAATTTTAAAAAGGGAAACTTTGATAAAATGAGGAAAATAGTTAGAAAGAAACTGAAAGGTGCAGTTGCAAAGGTTAAAAGTGTTCAACAGGCTTGGACATTGTTTAAAAATACAATCCTAGAGGCGCAGTCCATATGTATTCCGCGCATTAAGAAAGGTGGAAGGAAGGCAAAACGATTACCATCATGGTTAAAAGGTGAGGTGAAAGAGGCTATTTTAGCCAAAAAAACATCCTTCAAAAATTGGAAGAAGGATCCATCTGAAGAAAATAGGATAAAACATAAGCATTGTCAAGGTAAGTGTAAAACATTGATAAGACAGGCGAAGAGAGAATTTAAAATGACGTTGGCCATAGAGGCAAAAACTCATAATAAAAACTTTTTTAAATATATCCAAAGCAAGAAACCTGTGAGGGAGTGGGTTGGACCATTAGATGACAGAGGGGTTAAAGGGGCTCTTAGGGAAGATAAGGCCATTGCAGAAAGACTAAATGAATTCTTTGCCTCCGTGTTTACTAATGAGGATGTTGGGGAGATACCAGTTCCGGAGATGGTTTTCAGGGGTGATGACTCAGACGAACTGAACGAAATCACTGTGAACCTGGAAGATGTAGTAGGCCAGATTGACAAACTAAAGAGTAGCAAATCACCTGGACCGGATGGTATGCATCCTAGGGTCCTGAAGGAACTCAAAAATGAAATACTGATCTATTAGTTAAAATTTGTAACCTATCATTAAAATCATCCATTGTACCTGAAGACTGAAGGGTGGCCAATGTAACCCCAATATTTAAAAAAGGCTCCAGGGGCGATCCGGGTAATTATAGACCAGTGAGCCTGACTTCAGTGCCGGGAAAAATAGTGGAAACTATTCTCAAGATCAAAATTGTAGAGCATATAGAAAGACATGATTTAATGGGACACAGTCAACATGGATTTACCCAAGGGAAGTCTTGCCTAACAAATCTGCTTCATTTTTTTGAAGGGGTTAATAAACATGTGGATAAAGGTGAACCGGTAGATGTAGTGTATTTGGATTTTCAGAAGGCGTTTGACAAAGTCCCTCATGAGAGGCTTCTATGAAAACTAAAAAGTCATGGGATAGGAGGCGATGTCCTTTCGTGGATTACAAACTGGTTAAAAGACAGGAAACAGAGAGTAGGATTAAATGGTCAATATTCTCAGTGGAAAAGGGTAAACGGTGGAGTACCTCAGGGATCTGTATTGGGACCGGTGCTTTTCAATATATATATAAATGATCTGGAAAGGAATACGACGAGTGAGGTTATCAAATTTGCGGATGATACAAAATTATTCAGAGTAGTTAAATCACAGGCAGACTGTGATACATTACAGGAGGACCTTGCAAGACTGGAAGATTGGGCATCCAAATGGCAGATGAAATTTAATGTGGACAAGTGCAAGGTGATGCACATAGGGAAAAATAACCCTTGCTGTAGTTACACGATGTTAGGTTCCATGTTAGGAGCTACCACCCAGGAAAAAGATCTAGGCATCATAGTGGATAATACTTTAAAATCGTCGGCTCAGTGTGCTGCAGCAGTCAAAAAAGCAAATAGAATGTTAGGAATTATTAGGAAGGGAATGGTTAATAGAACGGAAAATGTCATAATGCCTCTGTATCGCTCCATGGTGAGACCGCACCTTGAATACTGTGTACAATTCTGGTCGCCGCATCTCAAAAAAGATATAGTTGCGATGGAGAAGGTACAGAGAAGGGCAACCAAAATGATAAAGGGGATGGAACAGCTCCCCTATAAGGAAAGGCTGAAGAGGTTAGGGCTGTTCAGCTTGGAGAAGAGACGGCTGAGGGGGGATATGATAGAGGTCTTTAAGATCATGAGAGGTCTTGAACGAGTAGATGTGACTCGGTTATTTACACTTTCGAATAATAGAAGGACTAGGGGGCATTCCATGAAGTTAGCAAGTAACACATTTAAGACTAATCGGAGAAAATTCTTTTTCACTCAACGCACAATAAAGCTCTGGAATTGGTTGCCAAAGAAGGTAGTTAGTGCAGTTAGTGTAGCTGGGTTCAAAAAAGGTTTGGATAAGTTCTTGGAGGAGAAGTCCATTAATGGCTATTAATCAATTATACTTAGGGAATAGCCACTGCTATTAATTGCATCAGTAGCATGGGTTCTTCTTAGTGTTTGGGTAATTGCCAGGTTTTTGTGGCCTGGTTTTTGGCCTCTGTTGGAAACAGGATGCTGGGCTTGATGGACCCTTGGTCTGTCCCAGCATGGCAATTTCTTATGTTCTTATGTTCTTAATAATGCGTCGAAAATGCGTGGCCAACCCACCCGAAACTAATAGCGCCCGCAACATGCAAATGCATGTTGATGGCCCTATTAGTTATTCCCGTGCGATCCAGAAAGCAAAATGTGCAGCAAAGCCGCACATCTTACTTTCAAAAATTAACGCCTGCCCAAAGGCTGGCGTTAATTTCTGCTGGTGCTGGGGAAGTGTACAGAAAAGCAGAAAAAACTGCTTTTCTGTACACCCTCTGATTTAATATCATAGCGATATTAAGTCGGAGGCCCCAAAAATTAAAAAAAAAAAATTTTAAATCGGCCCTTGGTCCGCGGGTCGGAAGACAGATGCTCAATTATGCCGGCATCCATTTTCCGAACCCATGGCTGTCAGCGGGTTTGAGAACTGATGCCAGCAAAATTGAGCTTTGGCTGTCAAAACCCGCTGATAGCTGCCGCTCCTGTCAAAAAGGAGGCGCTAGAGTCCCTAGCGCCTCTTTTTACTGTGGGCCCTAATTTGCATAGGCCACCCTCCTGAATCGCACACCCAGGAGAGTGGCCTGTGCGGGCGCTCACCGGCTCTCCCACGCGTTTTTCTGTATCGGCCTGATAGTGATTAATGACTGAACAGAAGTACAGGACTTCCGTGAAAGCAGTACTGTAGGTGTGGTGGGAATAGGACTGGTGTTAGTTTCTGAATCTTGTATACTCAGGAGAGATCCAGAGAAGGCCAGTATAGGAAAGGCACACACTGCATTCCTATGAGTCAGCGCTGATCTAGTTAGCAGTTTGTTACCTGCACATGATGTCTGCTAAATTCTCAGGACTGAATCAACTAGCTCTGTTTCAAAATTTCTACCGTCTGAGAACGGCAGAAAAACCGAAGAACTGCTGCAAACAGAAACAGAATTTGCCCTTGCTAGTAAGGGATTTAAATTAAGCTGGCAAGTTGTAATTGAATTACCTTTGCTTTTCAAGAAAGATGTGCTGGGTATAAAAGCAGAATTAACCTTTACGGGTGTTGGTTTTAATTCTCTGTGGCTGGATTTACCTGTTCTGAGTGTATATGATTTTCAAGGGAGCTTCCATATTAGGTTGCATGCTGGCAGACACTGGTGTTCATGGCTTGGAAGGCATTTTTAAAAACCCCACATCTAAAGCAGGTCTGTGTGAAGTAAGAGCTAGCATACTGACCATTTTTGCATCTCCAGCTGTCTGGATTAAGGAAATGATATTGGTAGCACTCAGTGAAGGTTGGAGGACTCCAAACTTGGCAAACAGGGTAGACAAAACAAGGCCACAGAATTTAGAATGACTTCAGTTGGTGGGGCAGGAACCCAATTGTTAACATCTATAGCAGAATGATTTAAATCTGTACAGAATTCACTAGGTTGACAGGGAGCCCTGCACCCACTCCTATGGAAGTTGTTTGGCCTCTTCATTCTGTCAAGGATTGGCAGGCTGGGGTCAGGGAACAACCCTACAGAGGCAATACAGGAATGCAGGACAAGAATGGAGCTGGTCATGTGCCTAACCAACCTCCTACCCCCGCTGGTTGTACCCTTGGGTTCTGGGGGCCAGTAGGTTGTCCTCGGTAGAGCATCAGGGTGGCAAGATGAGGCAGGCTGGACAAGGCAGGGCAGGTTACAGAGCACAGGCTGAAGCTGGATACAGAGAGCAGGTTGGGGCTTAGACACAGATCACAGGCAAGGACAGGACTAGACAGGGACCGGACAGGGACAGGACAAGGACAAGACTGAAAAAAGATTGGGCAAGGACAGGACTACACAGGCAAGGGAAACAAGAAAGTCCAATAGGACATAAGGCTGGCAAGGTAATCCTAGTAAACCTGAAGGCTGCACAAGAAGACAAGTAGGCCCAGGAGGGCACAGGGCATGGCAGGGAGCCTGAAAGGACACAGAGCAAGGACAGAAGACCTGTAAAGGCCCAGAGCAAGATAAGAAGTCAAAAAGCAAGATAAGGGGGCCTGGGTAGGCCACAAGGCAAGGCAGGAAGTCTTGGTAGTCTACAAGGCAAGACAGAATAGCATAGAAAGAGTGGCCAGTTCAGAGAGCCAAGTTAACTCAATGAAGAAACACTGTTGCACTGGACAGGCTGAGTTAAGTAGGGCTGATGCTTGGGCATAGTATAAGCAGCAAAGATGTAACTGGCAAAGTAGTGAACCAGGCTCGCTGAAGACTCCTGGTGGAGTGAAGATTGTTCAGCAGGCGAAACTGTGACACACTGGCTCACAATATTTTTTAAATTTGTATTTACTAATATTCTATTGGGTGTGGCCCCTTTAAGAGCTGGGTTCTAGCAGCAGCAGGCCTTGGAGTCATGACCGTCCAATGTTTTATTTCTTTTTTCTCCTCTGTGCTCTATTGTGCTAAGAATGAGCGGCACATTAGCAGCAGCAAAGCTATGAATGCAGAGCTACATTGCTGGCTGGGGCGTGCAGAAGGACGTCAGGTCACACAAGCAACTACAGCATCAAGGTTGCTGCTGTGGATCATGCTAGGAAGCAACCACAGCACCAGAAGCAGCCAACTCTTCTCAAGTGATGAGAAGAGTCTAGCTTCTGTGGAGGATAGTGGCAGCGAAGGCACATTCCAACTGTAATATCAAAGTCCCAGAGTTATGATCTAAAAAGTCCTGACATGGGCCGTGTTTCGAAGATCAAATCTCTATCAGAGGATTATCATAAACTATAAAAGAGACGGGCCTTTAAAGAAATTCACACAAGATAAGTTGTTGAACTTTTTATTTGCAAATATCATTAAAAAAAAAAAACAACTTACAAAGGACTTGGACCAATGATTAAATATAAAGCAGGGAAGGTCTGATGGCCAGAAGTGCTTATTAATGACAGTCCTTCACCTACAATAATATACTGTTGTGTTCCTTTGTTGTTCTTATGGATTATATGCTATTTTAAAAAATCATGTCATATTTACGCCAATATAATACAAAATACAAAGGCAGAGTAAGACAGACAAAATTAATAGAACAATAAAGTGATGCAAGAAAGATGATAGATGAACAAAGGATAGTAAACTGTCCTATCAGTAAAATGAGGCAATTTTTTTTTTTTTTTTAAAGATATATGAGAGAGAGGCAGACATTGCAATCAGCACTTTTTACTAAAGTCTAACTACAACATCACACCTATCAATTCCTTCCTCTAATTTACTTATGGAGTTAGTGTTTTAGTGTGAGAAAATTTGCCATTTCCTCCCCATCTTGGCTACTGTCAGTGGTGCAATAGCACTGTAAAGCATAAGTTTAAAAAACTGAAAAACAGATAACTCATCAATAAAAATTTTCAAACATACTATCACCTGTTTTCTATACATATTTTGGAAATATTGCAAAGGAGGAGACATTTTAAGCTTTTGCCATTTCAGCAGAAAGCTCTAATTACTTTACTCCCACACAAACCAAAAGGTCTGAAACAGCAGATGTGACTAAGTAATTGGTCTTACTGAAATAAGTAATGGAAGCAACCTTGTATTAGAAGTGGAAGATGAACTGTACCTCATCTTGGAAAAATTCTGATTCAAAGGGCAGATAATAAACATTTCTTCCACCTTTTCATATACTTTTAGATCAACCAAGGAATCTTTTCTCTCTGTAATTTATTATTTTTTAAAGAATGAATAGCTTTATTAATGATTGCTTATGTTCTACCTCTCTCCTTTAGTGGCATGTTTAACAAACTGCACAAAAAATGAACCCAAAACAACCTATTGCTAAGGCAAGTCATATTAAAATGAATAAATCCCAGAATTGTATTTCTTTTCCCATCAAGTGGACACAGATAGAACTTTAAATTCCTTGTACTCCCATAAGCCTTTAGCCGTGACATTCAAACTTGTATCAAATGTTCTATTTTAGCCTTTTACATGATCTTCCTCCCCAAAAAGGGAAACCAAAGCAGTTTACTTAAAAAGGCTTCACACACAAGAGTAGATGTCTAGTGAACAGACTCAAATATCTCATGAGCTTGTCAGACTTGTTTTTGCAAAATGAGAAAAAAATGCCCACCAAATATCTCCAGGTGCTCAAGGAACCTACAAAATTCAGGAATTTTGCAGTACTGTACCAGCTGCAATCAGAGAGGAAGGAAATCTCAACATAATAAGACACTATGTAACTAAGCCCATTGCCACTGCTGACTTATCCTCTGCCTCCTCTGGTATGCTTATTGAAATTGTTCAACCTCAGGGACAGTGCTGTCACTAGGCGAACAGTTGCCTAGAGAAGCGCTTCTCAACCGGTGTATCGCGACACACCAGTGTGTCGCCAAGCAGCAGCAGGTGTGTCGCGTGCTACCAGCCTCCTGCTGCACTTCTCCCCTCTTCCTTCACCGAGTGAGAGGCAGGCTATCTTCCACTGCTGCCGTTACCACCCGGGCTATCAGCACGTACAAGCCTGAATGGGAACAGCAGCAGTGTTAGTGGAGGCTGGCAACTACGGCTGGGCCTTTTCTTCTTCCCGCGCCTGCCCCCACCCTAGCCTGGAACAGGAAGTGATGTGCAGTGGGGTGCGCGGGAAGAAGAAAGAGCCATGCTGCATGAAAATGTAGCAGCGGCAGCAGCGGCCCCAAAGCAAAATCAGAAGCAGCCAGCAATCGGCACATGAGACAGCAGAATTAGCCTCCCATGGCCGATGGGATTCTTCTTTCTTGGCCTGCGGGGGCTTTGAGGAGGAGGCTGCTGCAGCTAGCATTTGTGCTGTGGGTGTGCGGGGAAGGAAATGAGAGAGAGACAGACAGCCTGTAAGTGAGAGAATGCATGTGTGATTGAGTGTGCATGTGTAACTGTGGCTGAGAGCCTGTGTGTAAGTGAGAGCATTTAATTGAGATCATCTATGTAAAGTGTGTGAGAGAGAGCATGTGTGTGATTGAGAGAAACTGGTCAGAGAGCTGATGTGTGTATATAGAAGAGACAATGGAAGTGACTGGACAGGGAGATGACTGCAATGTGTGTGTGAGAGAGAGAAAGTGATTATGGGAATGAGAAGCCTGTGCATGTGGAAAGAGTTAGCATAGGAGTAAGAAACCTGGGTGTGTATGAGACACAGCATGGGAGTGAGAAGCCTGTATATGTAAGATAGAACATGGAAGTGGGAAGCCTGTGAGTGTGTGTGTGTGTGTGTGTGTGTATGAGAGAGAGAGAGATTGATTGGAAAGGTGACTGGTGCGTAGGTTAGAGAAAAAATGGTCGGGAGATGATTGGTGTGTGAAAGACAGTAACTGGTCATGGGGGTGTAACTGGTGTGTGTGTGTGTGTGAGAGAGAGAGATAGAGAGACTGGTCTTAGGCACTAAGGAAAAGGACCACGAGTACAGAGCTTCAGCCACTACGGCTTCTGGTGTGTGCTACTGGCCTGCAAGGAAGAGGAGTAGGAGAGCTGCTGGAGGGGGTTAGTAAAGGTGGCTTTTTAAGTTTATTTTTCTTGATTGACTGCCATTTTAATTACTGAATATTATGTGATGTGTCTGCTGTTTTGAAATATTTTATTGGTGTTGGGAGAATTTTAAATAATTTTTATGAGTTTTTAATTGTTGGATATTATTCTGTTCATAGTTGTTGTGAAACATTTATTCTGCTTATTAGTATAGTTATACAATTATTTCTGTGTTGGGATCTATAGCTGCTTGGCTAGTTCTGTTTTCCTAATAGGAGGTGTTTTGGTGTTTAGGGCCTGATTTAATATTTGTAGTGTTGCCTTTTCATACGTAGGGTTGTTACTGTTTGAGTGCATTCCATAATACAAGTGTAACTGTGTGCGGATTAATTTATGTGCATTACTGCAGATCCTGGTAGTATGTTAGGTCGGTTCTGTGTATGTGACCAAGGTGAGGTATTTTACTGTATCAGTCTTATTTGTTGTATTTCTCAAGAAGACATGCATTAGTGATAAACTGCTGTCTTTTCTTAAGTAGGGCTATTGAGCCTGGTAGTTGGAGTTTGTGTTGCTGTTACTGAGATGACACTAGAACCAGAATATATATTTTGTAAGGTGAATTGTACGGGGAATGTCATAACTCTGCTTTACATCCATAATTGTGGGTCAGGGGGGTTCCTGTGGATGCAAACTGTACTTTTACATTTAGCCCTATGATGGTCATGTGTTCAGTGTGTCACGCATGTGAGAACCATCTGTCAGGTGTGTCCCGACAGAAAAAAGGTTGTGAACCACTGGCCTAGAGCACCAAACCTTGGGGAAGGGGAGGAGGCCAGCAAAATCCAGTCAATGCCAGGCCCCCAGCTAGATGGGCTCTGCTGGTGGCCCGGAGCCTAATATTGCTGGTGGCCCGGAGCCTAATATTCTTAAGACAAGAACCCACACAAGATTTGTTAAATAAATGAGTTCTCTTTTGTAGGTTTCTTCCATTCCATATTGGATGTTGCCAGAGAATCCCAGGGAGAGAGACTCATGTCCAGAGGATTACTGGAAGCCCAGGAATTCCAGCCATGAAAAGAACAAAGATCTGGGTTTTTCAGCATACCTATTTGGCACACAAGGATGGCTTCTTTTAAAAAATGAGAAATCAGTCTCATGCATGTCATTTAAACATTGTGCAATATAATTCAGTAGGGATCCCAACTCAGATGCTTCAGTTCTTCCTGTCCCCTTTCTCTTCCTTTTAAATCAGAGGTTTTGTCTACATTTTCGCTGTTGGACAGTGAGTTCTTTACATGATAGGCAGAAGTTTTAAAAAAGGTCCCACCTGCTGTGCGGCAACTCCCTCTCTGAGGGAGTTTGCTCTTGTCTACCATAAGGACATCATCACTGATTCATCACAAGGGTGTCACGTGTGTGAAAGAATAGCCCAAATGGTTCAACTTGCTACTAGGGCAACATGGGAATCCCTAACCTACAGTGAAACTTATTCCCAGATTCAGCCAAGAGAAGCTATTGCACCAAAACAGTCTCTAGGAACTACCAATAACACAAAAGATAGGAGATTCACTCTGCTGATACAACACATAGCAAGTGTGTCCTGCAAAGGTTTGCAGTCCAGACCAAGATCAAGAAGTCAATCAGGGCTAAACATTAGAATTCAAACCACACTGTGCAGGATCCAATGACTCACTAGTCCCTAAACTACAGAATGTGGACTTTTATTGGTCCCAGATCTTGTACTTGCACATCTGCCAAAACTGGTGGCCACAGGGGCTCCACACAAGCCCATTATGAAGCACAGCTCAGAAACTTGATAAAAATAGCCAATTCCAGACAGTACTAGGGCCAATATTCAAAAACCCCTAACATCTCTTACCCAGCTAAAATTAGCCGGACAAGTTATCCTGGATATTGGGCAGGATAAACCTCCCATTAAATTTCCCAAAATAAAGTTATCCAGCTGCCTTTAGCCGAATACTTTAAAACCTAACCAGCTATCTTTGAATATTGCCAGTTAGGTTTGAAGTTGTTAGGCTAGAGGCAGCCAGCCAATTTAAGGCTTAACAGATTATATTCAAAAGAATATGGCAACACTCTTTAAAAAGAGGCAGCACGGTACCCTGCAATCCCAGCTGCTCCCAATCTTGTTCTGACAGCAATGCTGGAAGCATGAGCTTATGCTGTCAGAGTAACATTGGGGCACATAAGGTGGTTTCAGAAGGTACCGGATGGGTGAGAGGATTTAGGGTTAGCGTGCAGGGAACGTGTGTTGGGGGGGAGGGGGGGCATTGATTTCAGAAGTTGCCTAATTGGGCAAGGGGCAGAAATGGGGAAGAAGGCCAGCATCAACTTGTCCTATTTTTCTTTTTAAACAGGACTTGAAGGGGCTTGGCCTGGCAGGGCAGGGTGTATTTTTTACATATATTGAATAGGGGCTGGGAACAGGGCCGACTATTAGCACTTAACTGGCTATATTCTTTTGAATATGGCTGGTTAAGCCTTAAGTTATCTGGCCACATGCAGCTACATCATTTTATGACTGTTCTGAAGCAAACAAAGTTAATCCAGCTAATTTAGCTGGATACAGCTGAAAATCGGCTAAGTTAGCCAAACACCAGAATGCTTAATCCAGCTAAAATTTACTGGATAAGTGCCCTAGATCTTAAAAAATAGGCATTTAGCTGGATAACTCACAGTTCTCCAGTTAAATGCCTTTGAATATGGGCCTGATTGCTATTGTGCGGCTGCAACAGCCAGAGAGAATATTGCACCAGCTGCAGTTACTCCCACTGGAAATCCTGCTATCGTGGTACTACAATTTACACCAACTGAAGCTTGAGAAAGGGCCCAGACAGGAGGAGGAGAAACTTGACAGGATGTGCTGACATTTCCTATTTTATTGTTGTTGGTCTATTATACCAATTGGTACAGAATGCTGTGAAGTTAATGGTACACACAGGTCTAGTAACCATATTGATCCTGGAGAAAGGCCCTATGAGGTTTGAGAAGCTCATATATTAAATATTTTTAGATTATTCTTAAATTGGTCCTATAAAAATATCACAACCTAAAAAGATTACAGCTTAATTATTTACTTAGCAATACTGCCAACAGCAAAAAAAAAAAAAAAAAATATTCCAGAAAATATACTTCTCAATTTCCCATTATCTAGTGAATTGGAATCTCAGGTGTAGCTGAAGCTTTTATTGCCCAATTGTGTCACCTACTGGATCATTTGTGCAAGTACAAGGAACTAACCAAGTTACTGCACTTTTCAAAACAGGAGACATTTCAGTGATTTCTTACAATCTCACTGACAGCGTGGACAGTGGGGACAATTCACTGGCTTTCCATAATGTTTTGGAGATCAGCCCATGCCCTATCCTGCTGTGAGTAAGAGTACCACTGCTCCACACTGTGCATGTTTTTAATGTATTTCTATTAAACCTTATAATCCACTGTTTCAAGAAAAAATCCTACCCACAGCAAAGAGCAGGTTTTTGGATAAAAGGCATTACTTTGAGAGAGAAATGAGGAAAAAAGAAAGGCAAAGCAGCAATGGCAGAGAAAACCCTTAAAATGTAATACTGTATAACTCAAATCTCCCAATTATTCTCAATTTTAAGCAACATTAGAATCGCTCAGCCAGCATATGGTTACAAGAAGAAACAGGGAGGAGACAGTGGCAGCTAGAAGGAAGGTAAAGATGGGAGCTACAGCAGCAGGAGAAATGCAAGGATAGGATCAGTAATTGCGGCAAGGAGTGGACAGGAAGAGCAATAGTAGCATAAAGGTACTTGAATGGGGAGAGCTTCAGCTGAGGGAGGGTGTAAGGAGGAGAGTATTCATAGTATGAGGTTGGGAGTGACTGAGAGTGGAGGTTGCAGGATGGCTGATGCAGGGTTAGAGTCATAAAGAAGAGGCAGAGGCGGGTGTTGGATGGAGCTGTAGCAATGGATGTGTGAGCGCCGATTGTTGTGATTTCGTAGCAGCTGGAAAATTCTGGTGCAGAAGCCAAAGTCTGCTGCACCTACTGCAGAACTGTGACAAACTAGGAGGCTTGGATATATGTTGTATAGTGGAAAAAGGATCTTGAAATTTCTCTTTGTAATGCTGAATTATCGTATGTTAAGAGAATTTTTGGGAAAATGAGAATAAAGTTGCGTATCAGTAGCATCCATGTTATTGCAGTAGATACGGAAAATGGGTAGACCAAGGGCTTTGTGATCTTTATCTGCTGTCAAGTTCTGTATTACTATGTTACATTAAGACAGTTATCAATATGAAAATATAAAAAGGGTGCCTTGATGAGTTCTAAAGCCACCCCTTATCAAATGAACAAGCTGGGCTTTGAACATTTTGATAGGGATCAAAATAACATGGTACAGAATATTCCATTTCAGTAAAGAAAGGTAATTTGGCAGGCCATACAATGCCACTAGTAAGTATGCTGCATCAGGACTCAAGGATGTTTCAAGGTCCGTCTGGAGAGTAGCATGATCTTCTCCAACAAAGGACACAAACCAAGGTAATAATTGCAAGTCCCACTTGAGCCAGGGAGCCTTCAATAGTCTGCTGTCTCAGAGGAGTCCCTCCAGTTTCACCTGAAGAAACAACAGTGAACTCTTCTCTTTGCTTTTGACCATAGCTCCAGAACGAAGCAAAGTGAAAGAAAATGGTAAGCAACAGCAGCCCCTCCAGGCATGTCTTCCCCTCAAGCTGCCCATCCTCTCATACTATTTATTTAAAAATGTATAGTCTACACATCTAAAATCATAAAGAGTACCACAGTGTCCCAATACTTATATCCTTCACCAAGAACCTTTCAGATAGATATACCCATTAGGCTTCATTGACCATCATAATAGGTGTCATGGTATAGCATAATTTCACTTTCATACTCAACCTTATATTTAATCATTGGTCAATATTGATGCATTATTTTTGTTGTATTTTTTGTTTGCAAAAAGCTTCTCCAATAGTGATACCACCAATAATGTGCACTTTTTATGATTTAATGCTAATACTTAGCTTAGTATATAGAAGCTACTGTTTGTATGGAAGCCACTTCTTTCACATAGTTCCATAAAGCCGCCCAACACGGAGCCGTGTTTCGGATTACAAAACAATCCTTTTTCAAGGGCTAAATCACTGAAACATAAAATAGGTTCAAAATTAGATTATAAAAAGTTGTTCTCTGTTACTGTTGTTTTCTTCTACCCCAGTTCGATGTAAACCGATCTGATATGGTATTCAACCTTGAAGGTCGGTATAGAAAAATGCTAAATAAATAAAATAAATAAATATACTAAGCTAAGTATTAGCATTAAATCATAAAAAGTGCACATTATTGGTGGTATCACTATTGGAGAAGCTTTTTCCAAACAAAAAATACAACAAAAATAATGCATCAATATTGACCAATGAATAAATATAAGATTGAGTATGAAAGTGAAATTATGCTATACGATGACACCTACCGTGTTTCCCCGAAAGTAAGACAGCGTCTTACTTTCTTTTTACCCCAAAAAGTCCCACTATGTCTTACTTTCAGGGTATGTCTTATATTGGAAAAAACCTGTATGACATCCCCCGAAAGTAAGACGTAGTGTTCAAAAAAAAATAAAATGTTTTAAATACCTGTCGGAGGGCCGCGTGGGTCCAGGCGGCCGGCGGGAGCCGGGTGGTCGCGTGTTAAATCTAGGCCGCGGGCGGGTGGGCGCTTGTTCCAGGCGGCGGGGGGATGCGCGTTAGTTCGAGAAGGGCGGCGGGTGGTCGCGTGTTAAATCTAGGCCGGGTCGCACAGGCGCGCATTCATTCACTGCCGGTGGGGGCAGCCCCGGCAGCCCCCACCGGCAGTGAATGAATGCGCGCACAGGCCCACAGCGCCTGTGCGACCCCTGCGATTCGGCGCTGGGGGCTGCCGGTGGGGGCTGCTTTCGGCGCTCAAGGCAGTCACTTCCGCGCATCCACCCGCCCCCCCCCCCCCCCCGGGAACAAGCGCCCACCCGCCCGCGGCCTAGATTTAACACGCGACCACCCGGCTCCCGCCGCCAGCCGCCTGGACCCACGCGGCCCTCCGACAGGTATTTAAAAATAATTTTTTTTTGAACACTACGTCTTACTTTCGGGGGATGTCTTACATTAGCCGACCCCCCTAAAATTCCCACTACGTCTTACTATCAGGGGTGTCTTACTATCGGGGAAACACGGTATTATGATGGTCAATGATGGTCAATGAAGCCTAATGGGTATATCTATCTGAAAGGTTCTTGGTGAAGGATATAAGTATTGGGACACTTGGGTACTAATCACCATCGGTCCTATCCAAAGTAAAGAAGAACTTTATATCTGTGGTCATTGAGTTAGCCTACACATCTACCATTCTAGATGGCTCACAAATAAATATACATAATTAAATACATAAAATACAAAAACAAAATACATGGATCATAAAAATGTAAAAAATCAATATAAAATACAATACACATTCCATACAACGCAATCAACAAATACTTGCAATAAGAGTCAAATAAGCAGTCCAGAGCACACAAACATAATTCCAGAGCTTGCTATAACTGTACTAACTGCTAAAAAATACAATACAGCTTTTCTCATCAGGCCTCTAAATAAAAATTGACAATAGAATAAGGTGAAATGTATACTTAGCGGTTAATTTCCTTTCTTTTAGCCCTAGCAGACCACTCCATACAGGTGGGATGTGTCCCCTGACCAACAAATGTAGGCAGAAACAAAAATTCATGTGCTGACATCACTCCCTATAAAAGGGTCTGGTGCTACCTTAGCTTCTCAGTATGCTATGCCAAAGCTAAAAATCAACCAGCTGCCTTTGTTAATTTTGGTTACCATTATAACTAAAACCTATTACCATTGCTAATATCTCCTTCTTGGATATTAGCCCTGGAACCCAAATTTCAGCTCCAAGTTCATAAACAGGACTGCTGCTGTCAGCATCGTCCTTGCTGTTGGCTTTCTGAGTCTAAAGCTTCCCTGGAACTACAGAAAAGAAAACAAATGGAGAGACATTACTCAAAAGAATAATTTTAGTAATGAAACCAAAAAGGTCAGGGCCTGAGGATGACATCTGCTCTCTTCTCCCAGAGCTATGTTTCTCTGCTGGAAGAAAGACCCTTTTTTCGCTAATTTTTATATGTATATCTATAGGTACTATTCAAGAAAACACTATCACAAAAACAATAATGATATTCCTTCCAAGACAGCTTCTTTCATATATTTCAAGTTGTAAAAATCTACTAAAGAAAAAACAAAGATTGGGGAAAAAGCCAGCTCATAACTTACTATATAGTAGCAAGCAAACCCCAATTCAAAAAAGTGTTGCAAAAGAATGTTTTTTTGTTGAGTACTCAAAAATGTGAGAAGTTATAGTGAATACTAAAAAGTATGAAAGCACGTCATTTAATCTTGCCTTATTATAGGACAATATGTTGACTGAAAACACCACATGTGTTTTTATTGTTGATATTTATAGCTTGATGTTAATAAAGAGGTATTGCAGCTCAGTGTTAATGAACCGTTTACCTGTTTACCAATACCTTGAATATGTCTCACTACTACTGAAAAGAAAGGAGGGCATATTGTGCACAGTGATCCCCTTTCTCTGTAGGATTGCCAAAGGTCATCCTGGAGACAGACTTTCCATCAAGTCTCCAAGATGTTACAATAGCAAAGCTTGAAAGGAAGTGATGGCAGATCCCTTCCTAAGTAAGCTCTTTACCAAGTTGATGGAGACCTCCCTCAGTGGAAGTCTTATGATCTTGACTCCTTGGAATAATTGTATCTACTGTGAGAGAAGGATGAGATAGTTTTTATTTCTCCATCCCTTGCAGCAAGCTAGGATCTGATCCTGCCCTACGTGAGTCTTGTTCGTCATGTCCTCTTCCAATAATCTTTGAAGGCCACGATAGAGTGCCTGGACTCTGAGATCAGGAAAACTGTACCTCTTGTAAAGCTGACCCTTCATGGGCTCCATCCTCTAAGTCTGCTAAACAGTCTGCTTTCACATTGCCACCAGTCATAATCCATGCTGTTACCTTTCCACCCTATGTAGCCCGGTTCTTTAACAGGCAATGTTGGAAAAAGAATATCATGCTCTTCTTGGTAAGAATTATTTGACCAAGGTAAAGGAGCATCTCTGAATGCCCCTCCCAGACTAAGATCAGGGAATATATTGTCTTCCAACTAATACATCCTCCCAAGACTGGATGTCATCCACTGGTCCTCCCAGGAAAAATGACTTCCCTGGTCCCTGCTTTCCCTTTTTCCTACTAGGAGCTTGCTTGTTTAACAACTTAACGGGGTTGACCTGAAAAACCCTTTATGGAATCATCTCACCTGACCTCTAGTAGGGTCAAGGCCCCTTCTGCAAGATCTTGCACATCAAGGTCTCCAGCGTGTCCAATTCCAACCCATAATCATAAGATGATTTTGTTAGTTCTGCAAAGAAACTCCATCCTAGACCAAATGTAACTGACCAAATGTGACTGCTTAATTTGCAGCCCATGTTCTGGAATTCTAGATAGCTGTTCTTGGTCCTTTGCCTGAACCTGGCTCCTTTTGGCCCTTATCCAGAATTTCTGTCTCGCTTCTGCTGGTTTTGAGCATACTCTCCTCTCAGCCTAGATGGCTTATGCCAACAGTTCCACTGAACCCTGAGGAAAGGTCAAGATCTATTTCCTCCTAGAAACAAGTATAAGTACCTCCTAAAACAAAAAAAGCTAATGCCTGCTTACAGTATAAGAGGAGCTAGTATTTCTCCTTAGAAAGAGAGACTTCACTACTCCTTGCTGAGGCAGAGATAAACTGAGGAGCTGAGGCAGCACCAAGCCCTTTTATAGGAAGTGAAGTCAGTGCTTGATTTTTTTTTTTGTCTCTGCCTCCATCTGCAGGAAAGAACATAAGAACATGCCATACTGGGTCAGACAAAGGGTCCATCAAGCCCAGCATCCTATTTCCAACAGTGGCCAATCCAGGCCATAAGAACCTGGCAAGTACCCAAAAACTAAATCTATTCCATGTTACTGTTGCTAGTAATAGCGGTGGCTATTTTCTAAGTCAACTTAATTAATAGCAGGTAATGGAATTCTCTTCCAAGAACTTATCCAATCCTTTTTTAAACACAGCTATACTAACTGCACTAACCACATCTTCTGGCAACAGATTCCAGAGTTTAATTGTGCGTTGAGTGAAAAAGAACTTTCTCCGATTAGTTTTAAATGTGCCCCATGCCAACTTCATGGAGTGCCCCCTAGTCTTTCTATTATCCGAAAGAGTAAAAAACCGAATCACATCTACCTGTTCTAGACCTCTCATGATTTTAAACACCTCTATCATATCCCCCCTCAGCAGTCTCTTCTCCAAGCTGAAAAGTCCTAACCTCTTTAGTCTTTCCTCATAGGGGAGCTGTTCCATTCCCTTTATCATTTTGGTCGACCTTCTCGGTACCTTCTCCATCGCAATTATATCTTTTTTGAGATGCAGTGACCAGAATTGTACACAGTATTCAAGGTGCGGTCTCAATATGGAGCGATACAGAGGCATTATGACATTTTCTGTTTTATTCACCATTCCCTTTCTAATAATTCCCAACATTCTGTTTGCTTTTTTGACTGCCGTAGCACACTGAACCGACGATTTCAATGTGTTATCCACTATGACGCCTAGATCTCTTTCTTGGGTAGTAGCACCTAATATGGAACCTAACATCATGTAATTATAGCATGGGTTATTTTTCCCTATATGCATCACCTTGCACTTGTCCACATTAAATTTCATCTGCCATTTTGATGACCAATTTTCCAGCCTCACAAGGTCTTCCTGCAATGTATCACAATCTGCTTGTGATTTAACTACTCTGAACAATTTTGTATCATCTGCAAATTTGATTACCTCACTACATCTACAGGTTCACCTTTATCCACATGTTTATTAACTCCTTCAAAAAAGTGAAGCAGATTTGTGAGGCAAGACTTGCCTTGGGTAAAGCCATGCTGACTTTGTTCCATTAAACCATGTCTTTCTATATGTTCTGTGATTTTGATGCTTAGAACACTTTCCACTATTTTTCCTGGCACTGAAGTCAGGCTAACCTGTCTGTAGTTTCCCGGATCGTCCCTGGAGCCATTTTTAAATATGGGGGTTACATCAGCTATCCTCCAGTCTTCAGGTACAATGGATGATTTTAATGATAGGTTACAAATTTTTACCAATAGGTCTGAAATTTCATTTTTTAGTTCCTTCATAACTCTGGGGTGTATACCAACCGGTCCAGGTGATTTACTACTCTTAAGTTTGTCAATCAGGTCTACCACATTGTCTAGGTTCACCGTGATTTGGTTCAGCCCATCTGAATCATTACCCATGAAAACCTTCTCCAGTATGGGTACCTCCCCTATATCCTCTTCAGTAAACACCAAAGAAAAGAAATCATTTAATCTTTCCGCGATGGCCTTATCTTCTCTAAGTGCCCCTTTAACCCCTCGATCATCTAACAGTCCAACTGACTCCCTCACAGGCTTTCTGCTTCGGATACATTTTAAAATGTTTTTACTGTGAGTTCTTGCCTCTACGGCCAACTTCTTTTCAAATTCTCTCTTAACCTGTCTTATCAATGTCTTACATTTAACTTGCCAATGTTTATGCATTATCATATTTTCTTCTGTTGGATCCTTCTTCCAATTTTTGAATGAAGATCTTTTAGCTAAAATAGCTTCTTTCACCTCCCCTTTTAACCATGCCGGTAATCGTTTTGCCTTCTTTCCACCTTTCTTAATGTGTGGAATACATCTGGATATTGCTTCTAGGATGGTATTTTTTAACAATGACCACACCTCTTGCAAACCTTTTACTTTTGTAGCTACTCCTTTCAATTTTTTTCTATTTTTCTCATTTCATCAAAGTTTCCCTTTTGAAAGTTTAGCACTAGAGCCATGGATTTGCTTACTGTCCTCCTTCCAGTCATTAAATCAAATTTGATCATATTATGATCACTACTGCCAAGCAGCCCCACCACAGTTACCTCTCTCACCAAATCCTGTTCTCCACTGAGAATTAGATCTAAAATTGCTCCCTCTCTCTTCGGTTCCTGAACCAATTGCTCCATAAAGCTATCAATTATTCCATCCAGGAACTTTATCTCTCTAGTGTGTCCCGATGATACATTTACCCAGTCAATATTGGAGTAATTGAAGTTTAAAAAGTCCAAAAGAAGAAGGAGCAAAAACCTTGCACGTAAGCAAGTATCACAGTACACTGGTGCAGGATAATAAATCTTTAATCACCACAAATTCTATGGTAGTTGTAGGCAGTTCCAATAATGAAAGATCTGAAAGATCTCAATGCTGATAATGGCGACTCCAAAACGTTCAAATAACAGCTTTTAAATTGATCCCCCCAGGCTGCGTCGGGGGGACCAAGGGTATATTTAAATCTTTGAAAGAATACCCGGAGCGCTCCGGGTATTCTTTCAAAGATTTAAATATACCCTTGGTCCCCCCCGACGCAGCCTGGGGGGATCAATTTAAACGCTGTTATTTTGAACGTTTTGGAGTCGCCATTATCAGCATTGAGATCTTTCAGATCTTTCATTATTGGAACTGCCTACAACTACCATAGAATTTGTGGTGATTAAAGATTTATTATCCTGCACCAGAGTAATTGAAGTTTCCCATTATTACCGCACTACCAATTTGGTTAGTTTCCCTAATTTCTCTTAGCATTTCACTGTCAGTCTCACCATCTTGACCAGGTGGACAGTAGTATACTCCTATCACTATAGTCTTCCCCAACACACAAGGGATTTCTACCCATAAAGATTCAAGTTTGCATTTAGTCGCGTGCAGGATGTTTATCCTGTTGGACTCTATGCCATCCCGGACATAAAGCACCACACCGCCTCCCTGGTGCTCCTCTCTGTCATTGCGATATAGTTTGTACCCCGGTACAGCACTGTCCCATTGGTTGTCCTCTTTCCACCATGTCTCTGATATGCCAATTAAGTCTATGTCATCATTTACTTCTATACATTCTAATTCTCCCATCTTACTTCTTAGACTTCTGGCATTAGCATACAAACATTTCAAAGTTTGTTTTTTGTTTGTATTTTCATTCTGCTTTTTAATTGATAGGGATAAGTTAGAATTTTTTAGCTCAGGTGAGTTTTTAGTTACAGGCACTTGGACTACTTTTCTTATTATTGGAACCTCACTGTCAGGATGTCCTAATTCTAATGCATCATTAGTATCCTTTGAAGATACCTCTCTCCGAACCATGCGCTGCTGAGCAACTGTCGGCTTTTCCCTTTGTTCTAGTTTAAAAGCTGCTCTATCTCCTTTTTAAAGGTTAGCGCCAGCAGTCTGGTTCCACCCTGTTTAAGGTGGAGCCCATCCCTTCGGAAGAGACTCCCCCTTCCCCAAAAGGTTCCCCAGTTCCTAACAAAACTGAATCCCTCTTCCTTGCACCATCGTCTCATCCATGCATTTAGACTCTGGAGCTCTGCCTGCCTCTGGTGACCTGCACGTGGAACAGGAAGCATTTCAGAGAATGCTTCCCTGAAGGTTCTGGATTTAAGTTTTCTACCTAAGAGCCTAAATTTAGCTTCCAGAACTTCCCTCCCACATTTTCCTATGTCGTTGGTGCCCAGATGTACCACGACAGCCGGCTCCTCCCCAGCACTGTCTAAAATCCTATCTAGGTGATGCATGAGGTCCGCCACCTTCGCACCATGTTATCAGGCGATCCTCACACCCACCAGCCACCCAGCCATCTACATTCCTAATAATCAAATCACCTGCTATGACGGCCAACCTAACCCTTCCCTCCTGGGCAGTAGGCCTTGGGGAGAAATCCTCGGTACGAAAGGACACTGCATCACCTGGAGAGCAGGTCCTTGCTACAGGATCCTTTCCTGCTGCACCAGGTTGATGCTCTCCAATCATGAGATCTTCTTCCTCCAAGGCAGCACCAGGGCTGCCAGTCTGAAGTTGGGACTTGGCTACTATGTCCCTGAAGGTCTCATCTATATACCTCTCTGTCTGCCTCAGCTCCTCCAGGTCTGCCACTCTAGCCTCCAGAGATCGGACTCGTTCCCTGAGTGCCAGGAGCTCTTTGCATCGCATGCACATGTACAACTTCTCACCGGTGGGTAAAACATCATACATGTGACACTCGATGCAAAAGACTGGGAAGCCCCCCTCTTGCTGCTGGACTGCTGCCTTCATCTCAATTTTGATCAGTTCCTAGTTAAGTTTTAGGTTGCTATGGGAGAAGGAATGTGTCTAATTAACGTCCTTTAAATGTATTAGTGAATTCGCTATATGTCTGTTAGTGGCCTACAGGGGTCTGATCAAACTCTCAATAAAGCTTTTGTTGTTGGGTTTTTTCTTTTTTTTTTTTTTTGTGAAAGTGGAACCTTCCTATAAATTAAAGGATGAGCTAGGGTTGGGAAATACAAATAGTCTAACTTCAGTTAGTCAGCCAGAGTGACTCACTGCTCTCTTGATTAACAAATGTTGATACCTATTCAAACCAAATCACACTACCTCAACACCTTTCCAAGGTGAGTAACTGAACTGAACTTTTCAACCTTTTTACTTATGTATACACTGCTCCTAGCTTATTTCTAGCTTCTGGCTACTTTTTGGAGTTTGGTTTTTTTTGTGGGGTTTTGGTTTTTTTTTTTTAAATATAAACACTCAGTTCTGCTTACTAGCTGCCTTACAGACTTTTAAAAATAAACACACTACCTACTGCTTACTAGCTGCCTTATTGACTGACTATTTAACAATACAAACAGTTTAACTTGTTTATTCACTGCCTGACTATTAAAAGCACAAACACACTAAATAATATTCCCAAATAGTTAACTTTGCCCCACTACTTTTAAAAAAGACAAGCAAAAACTTACTGATTCCTTTCAGCCACCAGCAAGGTGATCCTCTCCTCTCAGTACTCCCACTGGAATGGTAAGGGACACATCCCACCTGTATGGACTGGTCTGCGAGCAGCTCTTTGTTAACTCATTAAAAACTAACTCCTTTAAAATTGCTTTTAACAGAGTCAGGCAATAGAATATTGGGACTTCAATCCTTCAGGTATGGAATACATAAAACTGGACCAGCTACTTCAAACAAACATTCTTTTTAAACACTGGATTAAGATGGAAGATCCAGTGTATCAAAAGCCACAACTGCATCTAATAATACAAAAAAGTCAGTTCTATTATCAAACCCTTTCAAAATAACTGTAGTCATGGATAACAGCAAATGGATAACAGCAACAGTTAAAGGTTCAAGACTTCACCATATCCATGGCTCTATATTTTATAATTAACAGTCCTTATGTGTCCTTATAAACAATCATCAAGTATTCTTTTTCAATTTTTTTTTCTTGCACTTAAAAATAACCACTTAGCTTGTAATCTTCAGAAGCTGATGAGTCTACCCCAGCACGGGACTGTGTTTGGATGGTTATCTGCTTCAGGAGGTAAAACATTGCTCTTAAATCCCATTAAGGTTCTCAAAACATTGGCTTCCTGCTCAACATCCCAGAGCTTTTGATTAAAAAGCAAAATATAAATCAACCAAACAACAACAAAAAAATCCCATTCTGTTGCCTGCACTGCAGCTGCACTCACTGGCCCCGCAACTTGTATATTGGGGCACCTCCCTCACTGCCTGCAGCCCCTCCCCTCTCCTCCAGGTGAGGTCATTAATTGTACATGTGCAAGCACGATGCAATGATTACCTGGAGCACCTAATATTTTTATAATATAGAGAGATTTTATGTTGCTGGACACATTTTTTTATTTTTGGTCATTTGGAGCCATTGTTTATTTTGGGCTGGCTGATAAAATTGGTACTATGGATTTGAAATTGATGGGTGGTTATTTTGTTAATAATAGTGACTAAGTAATGAAGGGCAAACACATTTCACTCCAGCTCCTTTGTTAATGATTCCTTTAGTTGGGGCCCCATGGACTGTTATCTCATAAAATTTCCACCATGTAAAGCTTCAACACATGTGAGTAAGTCCATATGCACCCAGGGTATTTTAGAAAATAAACCTCAGAAAGGAAAAGAAATGTGTTTATCCTTAGTAGAAAATAATTCTCAGAAATGTAATTCTTCAAATATTAATCTAAAGTACAATTCCTTTTCAAATTTACTAGATTTATTTGATTGGGTGACTAGAGAATTGGATCAAGGAAGAGTGCTCGATGCAATTTACTTGGATTTCAGCAAAGCTTTTGATACGGTCCTGCATAGCTTGTGAATAAAATGAGAAGCCTGGGAGTGGGCGCCAAGGTGATGAAGTAGATTTCAAACTGGTTGACTGACAGAAGACAGCGAGTAATGGTAAATGAAACCTACTATGAAGAGAGAACGGTGTTAAGTGGAGTGCCACAGGGATCGGTTTTAGGACTGATTCTGTTCTATGTCTTTGTAAGCGAAGATATTGAACAGAGAAGGTAAAGGTTGTCTTTTTGCCGATAATACTAAGATCTGTAACACAGTGGACATGCCTGACGGAGTAGACAGAATGAAAAGTGATTTAAGAAAGCTTGAAGACTTGGCAGCTGGGATTCATTGCAGAGATATGCATCTTAGGTGCAGTATTATAAAAGAGCTGTATGTGATGGGGGTGAAAAACTAATGTGCACGGACTAAGAGATGGATCTTGGGGTGATAGTATCTGACTATCTGAAGGCGGCGATGCAGTGTGACAAGGCAATAGCTAAAGCCAAAAGAATGCTGGGCTGCATAGAGAGGAATAACTAGTAAGAAAGAGGAGGTGATGATGCCCTTAAACAGGTCCTTGGGTGAGGCCTCACCTAGAGGACTGTGTTCAGTTCTGGAGACTGTATCTCAAGATAGGATGGAGGTGGTCCAGAGAAGGCCCATCATAATAGTGTGGGGTCTATATCGGAAGACTTATGAGGAGAGGCCGAAGGAACTAAATATATATACCTTGGAAGAGAGGAAGTGCAGGGGAGATATGATGTAGAACTTCAGATACCTGAATGTTTTTAATTATGCATGTTCCTCTAATATTTTCCGGAGGAAAGCAAACAGTAGAGCTGGGGTCACGATATGAAACTTCAGGGGGATGTCGCAGAACCATCAGGAAATATTTCTTCACAGAGAGAGTGATGGATGCCAAAAATGCCCTTCCATTAGAGGTGGTGAAGACAAAAACAGTAAACAAATTCAAAAAGGCATGGGACAAACACTGTGGCCCTCTAAAGGCTAGAGTTGGAAATTAAGGAAAGGGTGCATGGGGGTAACCAGCATGGAGCAGCAGCTATTATCCCAACAGAAGGCTTGAGGCTTACTACCCTTAAACAACTAGCTTACATGATTTTGATGCAACTGCAGCATCGCCCTCCACTTCGATGGCTAGGGGGGGAGGGGAAATTTGATTTAGATGACAACCAATGCCAGGCCTTGACTTTTACGATCCAGGCTACTGATATGCAAACACTAGGGGAAAAAGCACAGGACTGCTTCTACAGCCAAGGCAAAAAGCAAAGCATGTTCAAGCAGTAGCATTATATGTATTATCAGGAAGGCTGCCAACTCTGTAAAAATGTTGTTAGCAGTAACTTTGCATGGGTTTGACAATTGCTTGGTTTTGAGTTTTAATATTACTATCCTTAACAGAAACATAGGGGTAACCTGCATGGAGTAGCAGTTACTACCATAAGAAGCTTGCTGGGCATCATTTCTATGTTACTATGAAACCTATACTATACTAAACATATTAGCAACTAAAATAGATGCAATTTCTATTTAATTGGGCTTGATGGTATCTCAGATTGGAGAGATAGGAAAAAGACTGAGGATAAAATAATTGTTCTTTATTGCAATAAGAAAATTCAGAGCTTGCATGTACATGATACAGTTATTACAAGGGACAATACTGATTTGCTATGCAATTGGAAAATCTGGAAAATTTGCATAAAATCTGATGCGCGCTTCTGTCATGGGGTAACACTCCAGTTATTCCTCTGGCCTTTTCAGACCATCTCTGGACACTATACAAATGCTGCCACTGCATGTACATCTGCACTTGTTTTTGTTCCCATCTACACTGCCTGGTATGAGTGGGCTCCTGGTTGGGAACCTGGGAAGGATCTGATGAATCTTGGCTCCCAGTACGCCAAGCTTTTCTTGCATACATCCTTGTGTCCTAGCTACTACAGTTTTGTTCCTTCAGAGTGCTGTCCTCCTCTGCTCCAGACTCTCTCTAACCAGAACTGTCAGCAAATTTGGCTCTTTTTCGCCAGTATTTTCTAAGACCCCAGGTCTCGGCCCTCATTGGGGGATAGAACTTGTTCTCTTTCCTTGAACTCCTTCAAGAATTCCTTTTTTCTATTCCTGTGTCGTCTTTATTTCAGCTAACTGTATTAGTTTGCTTTCTTCTTTATACCTAGGAATGTAGTACCAGACTTAGCCAGAAGCATCTCCTATATACCCTGGTCACAACTTCCTTTCAAAAATATTTTAAATATTCAGTTGGTGAACATCTTCCACATAACTGTAACGTGGGTGGTAGCTCCTAATATGGAACCTAATATTGTGTAACTATAACATGGGTTATTTTTCCCTATATGCATCATCTTGCACTTGTCCACATTAAATTTCATCTGCCATTTGGATGCCCAATTTTCCTGTCTCTCAAGGTGTTCCTGCAATTTATCACAATCTGCTTGTGATTTAACTATTCTGAATAATTTCCTGGAACTGAAATAGAAACAAATATCTAGCAGAAAATAAGAGGACAAAATATTAACTTTGATAGTAGTCAAAAGAACTATGAGATTGTGCATTATCTCTGCTTGCCTCTCCCTAGGCTGCATTTCCCTCCTGGAAAAAGGGGCCCTTACTTCCCTTCTTCTCCTCATGCCTTTTCTATATGTAGAGACTTCATTTTCAATTTTTATTTTATTTTGCTTGGAATTTTCAATCTTATAACAAAAGATGTCAGTTAAAAAATAACTGCTATATCACATAGGAGAAAATCAGTGGAAAAATCATTTTTCAACCGATTTCTTTTTTGTTCTAACATTGAAATTCCCAGGCAAAATAAAATAAAAACTGAAAACGAAGGTTCTTATATATCTGTTATCTACATATATATATATTTTTTTTTACCAACATTCCTTTCTCAGGGTAGGCGCTGGACTGGTCTGCCAGAACCCAAGGAAAGAGAAACTGTGCAGAGCCCGTTTGCCTTGGTGCGAATGAGATGGGTTGGACAAATGACTGGTTTAGATGGAAATCCGTCACTATCTTAGGCTGGAACTTAGGATTTGTGTGCATGACTACCTTATCGTGGAAGAACTTCATGTAAGGCGGATGCGACACCAAGGCCTGAAGTTTGCTGACCCTGCATGCCGATGTGACCGCCACCAAAAAAGATGACCTTCCAGGTCAGGTACTTCAGGTCACAGGAGCGCAAAGGCTCAAAGGAAGCCTTCATCAATTGGGACAAAACCACACTGAGGTCCCAGGATACAGCAGGGGACTGCAGGGGAGGCTTCAGCTGAAGCAGACCCCATATAAAGCACTCCATTATGGGCTGCACCGAGATGGGTGAACCATCCACCACTTGGTGGTAGGCACCAATAGTACAGAAATGTACCCGGAATGAGTTGATCTTTAGGCCAACTTCCAAGAGGTGTAGAAGGTAATCAAATAGCTTTAGCATGGAACAAGATAACGGATCCAAGCCGTGGTGCTCATACCAAACGGAAAACCTCCTCCACTTCAGGCCATAAGACTTTCTAGTGCAGTGGTTCTCAACCCTGTCCTGGGGACCCCCCCCAGCCAGTCGGGTTTTCAGGATATCCACAATGAATATGCACGAGAGAAAATTTGCATACACTGCCTCCATATCATGCAAATTTTCTCTCATGCATATTCATTGTGGATATCCTGAAAACCCGACTGGCTCAGGGGGTCCCCAGGACAGGGTTGAGAACCACTGTTCTGGTGGAAGGTGAAGGTTTCCTGGATGCCACCAGAACCCAAGACACATCATCCAAGAAGTCTATGGGCTGCAAAATCATCCTCTCAACATCTAAGCAGTTAGGTACAAGGCCTAGAGGTTGAGATGGCGCAGTCTGCCCTGATCCTGCATGATGAGGTCTGGGGAGGTCCCGAGACTGATCAGCTCCCAGAGGCAGAGATCTTGCAAGAGAACCAGATCTGCCTCGGCCAATAAGAAGCAATGAGGATCATGGTCGCCTGGTCCTGTTGGAGCTTCTGGAGAGTCTTTGACACTAGCGAAAGCGGAGGATATGCATACAGGAGGCCCATGCCCCAATGTCAGGTGAAGGCATCCGATGCTGGATTGCTGTTCTCTCTGCACAGGGTGCAGAACTGACCTACCTTCCTGTTGTAGGGGGAAGTGAAGAGATCCACATCCGGGGATCCCCAGACACCACAGATCGAATCCGCAACCTCCTGCTTCAGGGACCACTCATGGGGACGGAAGGAATGGCTCAGGTCGTCTGCCACCACATTCTCCATCCCCGGCAGGTACATGGCTCGTAGAAGAATGCCCTGGGACAGAGCCCAAGACCAGATCTGGACCACTTCCTGGCAGAGGATGAACGATCATGTGCCTCCCTGCTTGTTGAGGTACCACAACATATATGACAGACACCTCGCTTCCTGAACGGACCATCGACTCTGGGTGCAGAGACGCTCCATATGGGCACCACAACTCATGTTGGAAGCATCCGTGGTGAGCACAATTTAAGCCGGAGAAGCCTGAAAGGGCATCCCTATCATCAAATTGGACAAATTCTCCCACTACGACAAGGAGTCCCAGAGTGGCGGAGTAATATGGATGTGCACCCAAAGGTCCTGGAAGGCCTGGCGCCACTGGGACCGCAGGGTCCACTGCGCTCTGTGCATGTGTATACGAGCAAAGGGAGTGACTTGGATGGTTGCAGCCATGTGCCCCAACAGACAGAGCATATGGTATGCCAAAACCTGGTGACTCTGAAAGGTCACTCTCGCCAGGGACACTACAGTGAGTGCTCAATCCCAGGGCAGAAATGTCCTGGCTTGAGCTGTGTCAAACCTGGCACCAATAAAGTCCAGCTGAGGCAACGGGATGAACCAGAACTTTGGGTAGTCTCCAACTCCCAAATGGTGTAGTGCAGGGGCTGCAGTGCTCCTTCCTGGGTGGCATTCTTTATAAACCAGTCATCCAGGTAGGGAGTGTCTTGCAGTCGCAACCGTCGCAGGTAGGCCCCTACCACGGCCAGGCACTTGGTGATGACATGGGGGTGCAGACGCCAGACCGAAAGGCAGCTCCCTGTACTGGAAGTGCTGTTCGCCCACCACAAAGCAAAAATATTTCCTGTGCACTTGGGAAATTTTGATGTGGGTGTAAGCATCTTTTAGATCGAGGAAGAAAAGCTAGTCCCTTGTTCGCAGAAGCGAAATCAGGGCACCAACGAGACCAACTTGAACTTTTTCCGCTTCAGGAATTTGTTCAAGGCTCTCAGGTCCAGAATAGGATGGAGTCCCCCTATTCTCTTTGGAATCAGGAAATACCTGGAGTAGAACCCACTCCCTCATTGCTGTGGCAGGATGGGCTCAAAAGCCTTGGCCATTATGAGGGCGGAGAGCTCTGTCAAGAGTACCTCCTGATTCACTGAAGGGCCCCAAAAGGGACATGGGGGAGAGTCCAGAGGGATGCCCCGAAAGTTCAACCTGTACCCACAAAGAAGGATGGCCAGGACACACCAGTCCGAGGTGAAAGACTGCCAGCAGTCTGCAAAGAATCTCAGTCGACTTCCAACCGGAGGGCCTCCGTCGAGAGCACTGGTGGCTGGCTTACACTCCCCTCCCAGCCAGTCAAAACCCTATGGCGGGGCTTTGCTGGGGCGTGGTTGAGCCCTATGGGGCTCGCTGTTGCCTCCGGCGAGCCCTGGGGCCAGCCCACTGAAACCTCACCCTGGTCGCCGGCAGGTAGTACCTGTGTAGCTGGTAAAGGGAGTACCTCAGCCCTTGCCATGAGGGCTTTTTGCCTGAAGACTGTGGGTCCAAGGGGCTGGCGGATCTCATGAATATTCTTCAGCTGTGCTACTGCCTCCTTAATCTTATCCCCAAAGAGATTCTCTCTCATTCAGGGCAAGTCCGCAATGCACTTTTGAACCTCGGGACGAAGGTTGGAAGCCCAGAGCGAGGCCATGCGGCAGACTCCAATGCCTGCTGCGGCCACTCTCGCCAATGTCTCAAACACATCGTATATGTACCGGACCTCATACTTATCACATTCTAATCCCTGCTGGACCACTTTCAAGAAGTTCTCCTGCAGTTGCTGAGGCAGGCTCTCACAAATCTTGAACCTGCTTCCAGAAGTTCCTGGAATGTTGGCCCATATCCAACTGATAGCAAGCAATGCATGGAACCCTGGAAGACCTTCCTCCCCAAGGCATCCAGAGCCCTGTGTTCTTGGTCCGAGGGAGCAGAGGCATGGATGCGAGAACACTTTGCCTTTCGTAGGGTAGACTCCACCACCACGGACTGGTGCAATAGCTGGCGACATTCAAATCCCATGGCTGGCTGAACTAGATACACCTCATCGGTCTTCCTATTCATAGGCGGTACAGAGATGGCGTGCTCCCAGAGCCAGACAAACAATTCCTTGAAGATGTCATCTCTTTAGGTGCATCTACAAACTGGAGGCCTTCCAGCATCTTATGCCTGGAGTCCACCTCAGTCAGGAGCTGGAAGGGAACGGATTCCGCCATGGCCCGCACAAAGCCGGCAAATGTCAAGTCCTCGGGAGGGGATTTATACCTCTCCTCCAGAGACAGCTTAGAGGGTAGGTCATCGGAGTTAGGAAAAGAAGACTCAGAGGTGTCCTCTCCCCACAGTTCATTTGGAGCTTCCTCCTTATTGAGATCACCCAGGGATACCGGTGGGGGAACGCTCACTACGCTCTTGGGACAGGGCACCAAAAGCCTGAAAGGCACAGGGGGTACCGCGGGCATTGGAGACATCGAGGGCATCGATGGACCAAGTAGGGGCTCGGGCAATGCCAGCCACGGCGACGGTCTTGGAAGAGGCGCCACCAGGCTCGACGGTACTCCCTCATCTGAAGAATCGGCAAAGGGAATGGTCTCCATCAGAGGCAGCATCGGTTGCATCAAGCAGGGCACCAAGGGACATATCTAAGCGCTCCAGCAATGGTGCCAACATCAACGGCCCCAATGGGACCAGCGGCTCAATGCCTTGTAGGGCTCAGCCGAGCGACAACCGTACTTCTGCATTCTAACTCCTCCTCGAGAGCTGTCAAAGAGAAGACAAATAGAGGAGGAGGTGGTGCTATCTGGTCTCCCTGTGGGAGACCGATGTCTGGCACCCCGTATCGGTGGGGACCACCTCGGGCTTTCAGCCACAATGGAGGGTGACACCTCCTCAGCCGCGGCCGCTTCGAGGGCATCTTGGCCAATGCCGGTGCCTTCCCAAGCTTGGTCCTGTGCGAGGACGGAGACTGATAACGGTGCTTCCTCGCCTTCCCACAGTGCTCGGCCCAGTCTTTCCCTGGTGCCAAGGGAGATAACAACGATCTGGACCTGGAAAGGGAGGAATGAGAGGTAAGCCAGTCCTCAGCATCTAATTCAATATGGGGACCCGGCGATGGAGAAGACAGTGTGGCCCCAATAGCCACCAGACCCTCCTTCCCCAGAAGCATCAACGACCCGACGTCGAAGGATCGAACTTCCTGGGGCCCAACAACTTCTCCAATCTTATCTAGGCACACACGGCGACTCTTGGGGGTCATCTGGGCACAGAGGGGACATCCACTGATGTCGTGCAATTCCCCCAAGCACAGAACACAGACCTCGTGGGGGTCTGTAATGGACATCATCCGAGGGCATTGGGGACATCGGCAAAAGACGGACATCATGCTAAATAAACAACCAACGAGCGGTCAATGGTCAGCGGTCACCGGGGGGTGAACGCAAAACTCACCGCAAAGCCCAATAACTAAGGCCAGGACGATGTTGAGGGACCCGGCCCAGGGGTGGCAGTTTTCCAAGAAACAACAGCTCCACATCCTTGAGATGATAGCTCCGTGGAAAAAAGAGAGACTAAAGAGGGACCTCACATGGACATGTGGATAGTGGCATGTTGTGCATGCTCAGTGTGCCAGTCAAAGTTTCTAGAAATTTTGGCAAAAGTTTTCCGTGCCGGGCTCCATCTGATGATGTCACCCACTTGTGAGGACTACCATCCTACTTGTCCTAGGTGACTAGGATCTCCTTTGGATCCTTCTGTTTTAGGATGTTCCTCTTCTAACTCTAGACTGAGACACTTTGAAAATTAAGGGGTTTAGCTCCTCGTCCCTGAAGAGTCTTGATGGTTAAAACTGCTGTCTTCACAGTTAACTCTTCCTGCCAATCTCTTTGGGAATCTTCCTCCTCCTTGTCTGAGGAGGAGCCTTCTTCCTCACAAGCTTCCTGCTCTATCTGCAGCTTCAGTCTTTTGCCCAGCTGGGCTGTTTGCTTTCTGTCCTTTATCTGGCAAAAGGCTTTATGCATGGCTATAATAAATTTGGGAGTAAAATCTTCCTCCTGCTCCTCCTCTTGCTACCCGTTACCCTAGGAGCAAGCTTGAGGCTGTGGAGGAGTGCCTTGATCATCTGTCACCCCCAGGTCTGGCAGTGCTGGAGGTGACTATGAGATGATGGGCAGGAAGACCATCCCCAGAAGGGCCTTTCTGCTCTCCTGCAGCTGCTGCGTTTATACCCTCCTCCTCCTCCTATAAAAAGAGCCTGCGACACTGGCTACTCAACATGCTCCACAAGCATTACATTTGCGGCTGGGTTCCATCCTACCTGAGGAGTCTTGTTTGTGGCATTACTGGCCTGCCTCTGCCTTCCACAGAGTGCTGTGTCTTCAATGCTGGCTTTTTTTTTCCTTTAAAAGGTACAGTTCAATGGTTCAATTTTTGCCAGAAAGGGAAACCTCAACCCTGATTGCCCTAGGGAAGAAAGAGCAGCTACTTTCATCTGAATGTCGTCCCTAAGGAGTTCCCGCTCGGCCCTAGCTTCCACCAAGGAAATCAACCTTCCAATTAGGCTGTTGCTCCAGGAACCTTCTTCCTCCATTTTCCTGCTGCACCAGATTACATCTACCATCAGGCTAGAGGCAGAATATTATTGATTCCTTCCCTGCTACACCAGACTATATAGGGAGGGCCATCAGATTAAAATCAGCTTGCTTTCTGCCTCCATCTGCTGGTAAGAGGGATAAATCCCACTTGCCTGGACTGGTCTGGCAGGATGATGAGGAATGTTCACCTTACACAAATTTGGATTGATAAAATCTAAGATAGAATTCAAGTCTGGTATTTAGAATCTAAGATGGTAGTTTTTACTAATGGGGGTTGCTCTAGAGGACTTTGAGGAGGTACCAGACTCTCTCCCTTTTCATTTTAAGTTTGGAACCACTGGTACAGAAACTATTGCAGACAGTAAATATAAAAAGGTATTAAGATTGGTGATCTAGAGATGACATTGGCTCTTTACTGATAATTTACTATTATTTATCTAAGAGCAAGTTTCCTATCTACCTGCAGTAAAGTATTTGTTGACATTCTTTGTCTCTTTCTCAGACCAGAGAATCAATTTAGAAAACTCTGTAGCGTTGGATCTTGTGGTTTATTTGAAAAATAACTTTCCAGGTCATTTCTCTCTTGCCTGGGCAAAAGATACCGGTAGTGATAAATACTTAGGACTGTAGATTCTCACAAATTTAGGCCTATTGTACACTAAAGTTTTAGACCTTTGAGAGATACTGAAAAAGGAAAATTGGTTCTTACCTGATAATTTTCGTTCCTGTAGTACCACGGATCAGTCCAGACTCCTGGGTTTTACCCCCCCTCTAGCAGATAGAGACAGAGAAGTTCTAAAGGTCTCTGACGTATATAGCAGGGCGCCACCTACAGTCCATCAGTATTGCTCAGTCACAAAGCAGAATGGATGTAAAAACCCAAACTAACTACATACACTAACCTATAGCCTTTAACTGGATCACTAATCCCAATTGGGAACAGAACCCGATGACTACAAAAAACAAGATTGATCTGCAGATGAAAAGTATACAATTGCTGACAGAGCGGACTCTCCATTACCTGTATGTGCCGAGTGAGCGGGACGCTGGACTGATCCGTGGTACTACAGGAACGAAAATTATCAGGTAAGAACCAATTTTCCTTTCCCTGTACGTACCCGGATCAGTCCAGACTCCTGGGACGTACCAGAGCTTTTCTTACCTGGTATGGGATCCGGAGAAGCCCGCTCTCAGCACGCCTTCTCCAAATCCACTGGCATCCAGAGCCTGGACATCCAGACGGTAATGTCTAGTAAAAGTATGTAAAGATTTCCATGTGGCCGCTCTGCAAATCTCCTGTGGCGAAATGTGCTGACATTCTGCCCAGGACGCCGCCTGAGAATGTGTAGAATGTGCCCTAAGACCCATCGGTAAGGGCTTACCACGCAACAGATATGCAGAATTTATAGTCTCCTTCAACCATCGGGTGATCGTTGTCTTAGACGCCATATTACCCCTTTTGGGGCCACTCCAAAGTACAAAGAGATGATCCGAGACACGAAAACTATTAGTGACCTCCAGATAATGCATCAAGGCCCTGCAAACATCGAACTTCTTTAGGTCCTTAGCAAAAGGATCCAACCAGTTCAAATCTGAAAAGGATGGAAGCTCTATTGATTAAGATGAAAGGAGGAAACAACCTTTGGCAGGAATGAAAGAACCGTTTGCAAGGATATTCCGGAGTCAGAAATCCTTAAGAAGGGTTCCTTGCAGGATAAAGCCTGAAGCTCAGATAATCTACGAGCCAAGGAAATTGCCACACGAAACACAACTTTCAAAGTAAGGTCCTTTAAGGTTGCGCGTTTCAAAGGTTCAAAGGGCGCAGCACACAAAGCTGTGAGGATTAAATTTAAATTCAAGGATGGACAAGGATGTCTGAATGGAGGGCGTAAATGTTTTGCTCCCTGAAGGAAGTGAGAGACATCTGGATGCGCCGACAACGCTCGACCCTGAATGGTACCACGTAAACAACCAAGAGCATCTACCTGCACCCTCAAGGAGCTATACGATAAGCCCTTAGCTAAACCAGCTTGAAGGAAACACAAAGTATCCGGCACAGACGCCCGTGTAGGAACAATATTGCGGTCTAAGCACCAAGACTCAACAACCTTCCATACTCGAACATAAGACAGAGAAGTGGAAGTTTTACACGACCGCAAAAGCGTAGTCACCACAGCATCCGAATAACCTTTACCCTTAAGATGCTGGCTCTCATAAGCCATGCCATGCTGCTAGACAAAAGCGATCGACTGGTCGAACAAACGGACCCTTGATGAAGCAGGTTCGGAAGTTCTGGGACCCTCAGATTGACCAGATCCGCAAACCATGGACAACGCGGCCACTTGGGAGCCATTAGAATGATGTCTTCCGGATGTAGTTCTACCCATCTGAGCACTTTGCCGATTAGGGGCCAAGGAGGAAACACATAAAGTAGAACAATTCGTCGGCCAAGGAAGCACCAGAGCATCTACTCCCTCCGCCGCCATGTCTCTGCGGCAAGCAAAGAAGCATGGAGCTTTGGAATTCTTGAATGTCGCCATGAGATCCATGCAAGCAGTACCCCACCGGTCGCAAATTAGCTGAAAGGCTTTATCAGCAAGTTCCCACTCTCCTGGATCGAGATGATGTCGACTGAGAAAATCCACGTGAACATTGTTGACCCCAGCAATGTGGGACGCCGCTATGCTGACCAAGTGCTTCCGCACAACTGATCAACTAGTGAGTTTCCAACACAACAGATTGGCTCTTGGTTCCTCCTTGGCGATTAATGTAAACCACCGTGATCGCTTTGTCGGACAGTATGCAGACCGACTTCCCCTTGAGGAGCGGAAGAAACTTCTGTAAAGCCAGTCAAACCGCCCTGGTTTCCAACTGATTGATGGACCATTGAGATTTCTCTTGGGACCACTGTCCTTGTACTGACTTTGTCAGATACACTGCCCCCCAACTGTAAAGGCTGACATCCGTAGTCACTACCATCCACTCCGGAACCACCAAGGGAACTCTGCGGGTCAAGTTTATTTATTTATTTATTTATTTAATTTCTTTTACTATACCGATGCTCAAGACTAGGTCTTATCGTACCGGTTTACAATGTAACTGAGGGGAAACCAATTAACATCAAGGTAGAAAGTAAAGTTACATTAAACAGGGAGCAAGTTGTCTGAAAGTAGCCATCAATCCAAAGTTACATTAAACAGGGAGCAAGTTACATTAAACAAGTTACATTAAACAGGGAGCAAGTTACATTAAACAGGGAGCAAGTTACATTAAACAGGGAGCAAGTTACATTAAACAGGGAGCAAGTTGTCTGAAAGTAGCCATCAATCCAAACTGAATCAAGCAGTCTCCATCAGTGAAAGGGGAAGGTGAAATTGTTTGGATACCTGGTTCCATCAGGAAAGCAACACCGATTGCAAAGGTCGCATGTGAGCGAAAGCCCAGGGAACCAGTTCCAATGTCGAGGTCATCAAACCCAGGACCTGTAAATAATCCCAAACTTTTGGAGGATGCTTGGACAACAATACTTGCTCCTGACCTTGTAATTTTAGAATGCGTTCTGACGTCAGGAAAACTCTGCCTTGTCGTGTATCAAACAGGGCCCCCAGATATTCTAATGACTGGGAGGGAATTAGCCGACTCTTGGCCAGATTCACAACCCATCCGAGCGTTTGAAACAACTGAAGCACCCGTTGGATCGCTTCCTGGCAAAGGACCTCAGACTTCGCTCGAATCAGTCAATCGTCCAAATACGGATGAACCAACAACCCTTCTCGACGAAGCTATGCTGCCACCACAACCATTATTTTGGTGAATGTCCTGGGTGCGGGCGCTAGGCTGAAAGGCAGGGCTTGAAACTGGTAATGATGTCCCAGGATTGAAAATCGCAGGAACCTCTGGTGATCGAATCAGATCCCGATGTGGAGATACGCCTCCGTCAGATCAGAGATGGCAGAAACTCCCCTTGATGGACTGTAGCGATGACTGACCTCAACGTCTCCATACAGAAGTGAGGTATCCAAAGACACCTGTTGACCCGCATTAAAATCGAGAATGGGCCAGAATGTTCTTTCTTTTTTTGGAACCACAAAGTAAATGGAGTAACGGCCCCTTCTTTGTTGAGACGGAGGAACAGGAATGATTGCGCCGAGGTTCAACAGGCGCGGTAACGTCTCTTCTACCACCTGGTGCTTGGTTATGTACCTGCATGGGGAAACCAGGAACTTGGGACTGGGACAGCATGCAAAATCTAAAGCATAATCGTCTCTTATCACAGACAGAACCCACTGGTCCGATGTTATTTTGGGAAGAAACAGAAAGTAATCGGTGTAAAGCAGCCTTTATTGGAATAAGCCCGACTCTGGCTGAGTTTCGCTCCCAAAGGAGCTGCCTCAGGGGCTATCGTTGTTAAATGTCTTCAATTGCGAATGATGAATGAACAGTCAAATATATACACACAATCCAGGCTGAGCAACTTGGTGTTATAATCTTTAACACCTGTTGAAATCACATAACCTGTTGGGTGATTTTCGACATAATTTTGTGTCTAGACCAGTATTAATACATTCCTTTCAAAGCCTGTTCTAAGAACACACATTTTTTGCATTCAGAGTTCGAAACAGCCACTGTAAAGCGCATAATCTTGTGTTTATCCAGAGTTGGGCTTATTCCACTAAAGGCTGCTTTACACCGATTACTTTCTGTTTCTTCGCTTATCAGCATCTTGGATCGGCTTCCGATGTTATTTTGGTCCACTCCTCATAAAACAGAGACAATCTGCCTCCAACTACTGGAACCAAGGAATGGACCGGCATCACATCATTGTGAAGGCTTTCCGCCCTGTGTGGACTGGGACATACCCTATCTGCCGAAACGTCAGCCACGAAAGGACTGAGACCACGACTGTTGCCTATTGGAATTTTGTCGAAAGGAGGGAGTGGGCGCCCGAGTAGCTCTAGACTTTCGACCCCCCCGAAACAGAGATTTTGAGGAAAAAGAACCCCTTTGCTTCGGCCGATCTTCCAGCAAACGATGAACCTTATTCTCTCCTAGAGACTGAATTAGATCCTCTAGCTCCTTACCAAACAGCAGTTTGCCCTTGAAAGGAAGAGATCCCAGCCGGGACTTGGAAGAAACATCTGCCGACCAGTTTCGTAGCCACAACAGATGACGGGCGGAGACAGCCGATACCATGGTTCTAGCAGATGTGTGGAGTAAATCATAAAAGGCATCCACACTATAAGCACTGACAGCTTCAAGACGGCCAGCTCGGAGGGCTTCCACCTCTGACAGCGAATCATTGGCCTGAAGCTGTAGCAGCCAACGAAGACCCGCTCTCAAAGAAAAATTGCTACACATAGCAGCTTGGACGTCAAGTGCCAAGACTTCAAAAAGTTTTTTAATTGAAGCTCCAGCTTTCTATCCTGCAAATCCTTGAGAGCAGTTGCACCTGTAACCGGGATGGTGGTCTTTTTAGAAACAGCCGACACCTCTGCATCCACCTTGGGAATACGAAGCAGCTCTAAAGCTTCCTCTGGTAAAGGGTATAGCTTGTCCATAGCCTTTGCAACTTTCAGACCCAAGTCTGGGGTGTCCCATTCCCTGAAAATCAAATCGTGGCTGAAAAATGAAAAGGAAAAGAGAAGGGTGGTCCACGGAGTCCCAACAATACTGGATCTGAAGATCCCAGCCGAGGTTCTTTATGGGGAGCCACAATACCCAACTCCCCTAAAATAGCAGGAATGAGAGGCCCTAACTCTTCCTTCCTAAAGAGTCGGACTACCTTCGGGTCGTCCCCTACCACAACATGGGACACTGGTCAGGGTCCCCATCAGACCCCCCGTGGAGGCTGCGAAGGCTGAGGAGTCACTAACCTCAAAGGCCGCTTAGGCTTAAAGGGTTCAAGCTCATCATGAGTTGGCCCGTTTCTTAGGCCTGGCCAGAGAATCCGATAGTAAAGATTTATCCCGCGCTCTCTTTTTCCCTGCTCTCAGTGCCTTAAAAGCCCTGTGGAGAAGCAGTACAAAATCAGATGAAAAAGAGTCAGAAGAAGAAGCATCTGTATCCCCCCCTCGGGGATATCCGTGCTGACTTTTGCGCCCAGCCCTCTTGAGTTGTCTCCCTCAGGGACCATTGTTTGAGGGGATAAAGGCGGCGGGAGAATTCCCTCCCCCGCCGCTGACAGGGCCGCCGAGTTCGCCGACTCGAGCGAATTCAAAATGGCACTCGTTCCCGCGCTCAGTGGGAACGGGATGACAGAAGGAGACTGTAAGTCCTGAAAAATGCTGGAGACCGAGTGGACCCGTAAAACAACCCCCTTAGGGGTTGTGGAGGCTCCCTCTCCACCAGAAACACAGAATAGAGGCTGTCCCTCGACAGGTGCGCGTGCGCGCGCACTGCTCCACAAGCCCGGCAAGTTAACCTCCGCGACATTTGTACCTCAAAAGAATTCAAACTTTCACCGCTAAAAATAAACAAAAACGACGGCGAAAAAATTAACAGAGGGGCCCGTCTCGACCGCGAGGGAAGGGAGAGTCCATGTAAAGGAAAAAGTAAATTTACAAAAAAGAAAATTTTTTTTTTTAATTTTATGCTCGCCCGATAGCCTCTGGGTCCTGGTCCAGCTGGGGGGAGTGAGCTGGGCTTCCCCGGTATCACCCCCAGTGCTGCACTAGACTGTTAGAAGGGCCCTCGACCCACAGCCACAGCTGCCTCTAAAACCAAGGGGGATGGTCCTCTCAGAATCTGACAACCCCTGGGAGACTGAAGCCTGTCTCACTTCTGTCCTCTTTGAAGAAAATATTTCATAAAGAAAACTAATTAACCTTACTCTTATTAGTTTCTTTTTCTTTTTTTTTTTAAAGCTATCTGACTATCACAGACTGTAGGTTTTGCTCCTGCTCCATCTGCTAGAGATAGAGAAATACTGACGGACTGTAGGTGGCGCCCTGCTATATACGTCAGAGTCCTTTAGAACTTCTCTGTCTCTATCTGCTAAAGGGGAGGCAAAACCCAGAAGTCTGGACTGATCCAGGTACGTACAGGGAAATTACTTATTAGCTGCCACAAACTTTTGTTAAAATGATTATCCTTCCAAGATGGTTATATATTTTTCAAGTAGTCATTTCTAAATTGTCTAGTTTAAAAATTAATAGAGCCATCTCATACTATTTGGAAGATGAAAAACACAGTTATTATTTAAAAAGCTTCAGCCAGCAATTAAAGATGAGGAAATGGAAGCCCCACATTAGAGCTGCAGTGATTTGACATTGGAGAAAAAACTGGTTAAAACATTACATATAGGCTGAACAAGGCAATTCCCTCTCGATCTATTATTTTGTTTCAAACAGTCCATTGGACCTGGACAACAAGAAATAAAATTTAGAAATTCTCCTCTATTATCTGTGTATCTTCAAACTAGCTGCAGCACTGCTTTTGAACCAGTACTGCACTGTAAAATACTCTTTAAACTGGGAAACTGTGGGGCCTGTATCAATTGCTCAATTTCTTTCTGTTGATGGGAAAGCAGTCAAATCTTTTCAACAGCTAAGAAAGTATATAACTTTAGTAATAAGGAATTTAATGCCTTCTTTCAGGTGAGATATTATATTGATTCTTTACTTAGAGGGGATAATACAGCCTTTGCAATAACTTCAGCTGACAAAGTAATCTTAGGACTCTCTCATGACAAGGGAATTATTTCCCATCCGTAAAAGTGATTAACACATTGCACTGGCCCACTCACTGACCTGTCAACAAAATGGCAGCATAATATGGAGCTGGAAGTGGGATAGATTACTTAGGACATAGTTTTACACCATTAATCTGAGATAACTGCATTATAAATTCAAACAGAGAACTTTAATCTATCTGAAGTGGGCACTGACAGCTGGTATTGCACGAAATGGCAGTTGTTGCAAGTGTGGTGACCCTGATGATTCATTTATTCACTGTACTTGGGTTTGCTCTTAAATTGCTGATTTTTGAAACACTTTTTTGTTTATCAATGAAATAAATCAGCATAGCAAACAGTTTTAAGTACCACACCAAAAATTAGTTTTTGTCACAGGATAGACTCTTGCTTTTTCCCCGTCGATAGCAGGGCTGAATTAGCCATGCTGTCATGGGAGTCCCAAGCTCTTGATCACGCATGTAGGTATCTGAAATCATGATTTGCGTGATCTAATACGACCTGGATAGTTGAATAATGAATTATTCTGAAATAGAGTGCAGAACCGCTCTGCCCAGTTTTGCATCATTAGATGACTGTTGATCTAGGCAGTAGTGCGATGTAAATGCATGGAGAGAAGACTAGGTAGCTGCTTTACAAATGTCACTTGGTTGCACGTATTTTAAGTGAGCCAATGAGGTCGCTACTGCTCGTACCTGATGAGCTGTTGGTGCTGAAGGAAGAGATAATTCATGTTTATCATAGCAGAATTGAATGAATTTTGTTATCCAACTGGAGATGGTCCTTTTTGTTACTGGCGATCCCATTTTCTCAGGATGGAAAAGAGACAAATAGTTGTGATACCCATGATAGGGAGTGCGTTCTCTGCTTATAGTAAGCTAGAGCACGCTTGCAGTCTAATGTATGTAAAAAGCGCACACTTTCATTATTGTGAGGTTTAGGGAAAAACATTGGCAATTCAATTGACTGGTTTAAGTGAAATTGAGAGACCACTTTCGGAAGAAACAACGGGTGAGTTCTCATGACTACCTTATGATGATAGAACTGAAGATATGGGCTGTAGTGAACTAAGGCCTGAAGTTCACTGACTCGACGTGCTGAAGTCACTGCTACTAAAAATACCACTTTCCATGTAAGGTATTTTATATGAGCCGATTCCAGCAGTTCAAATGGAAAAGCATTAGTTGTTCTAGGATCAGGTTTAGATTCCATGGGATTGGAAGCTTAGTAACTGGTGGTCGGAGGTGTAGTAAGCCTCTTAGAAACCGGGAGATCAATGGGTGCAATGAACTTGACTGTCCCTGGTGTGGTCTATGATAGGCGGCAATAGTACTGAGATGAACTCTAACTGTTGCTGTCGCTAGTCCAGTTCGATATAAACTGTGAAGGTAATCCAGAAGGGCCTCTGGCGAATAGTCCAATGGTTCTATGCCTTTAGATGTGCACCAAGAGGAATACCTTTTCCACTTGAATCCATAAGCTGGTGTAGTGGAAGGCTTTCTTGAGTTCAAGAGGACTGCTTGTGCCTCTAACGAAATTCCTTGTTCTGTCAGGAGGATCCGCTCAGCCTCCATGCTGTCAAGTGGAGGGATGTGTGCATCGGGTGTTGAAGAGTACCATCTTCCTGTGTTAGGAGATCTGGAAGATATGGTAATCTGATTGGTTCTGTTATGGAGAGGTCCAGGAGATAAGTGCACCACGGCTGTCGGGGCCAAGCCAGGGCTATTAAGATTAGTTGTGCTGCATCCTGGATACATTTTTGTATTGTCCGGGTTATTAGCAGAATCGGAGGGAATGCATACATTAATTCTTCCGTCCAAGGGAGTAGGAATACATCCTGTGCCACTCTGCGTTGAGTGGGCCAAACCGAGCAGAATCGAGGAACCTTCGTATTGGCTTCTGTGGCAAAGAGATCTATGGATGGGATTCCCCACTGAGCAAAGATATCAAGAGTCACTTGGTGATTGAGAGTCCACTCATGAGGATAGAATACTCTGCCGAGTCTGTCTGCTCGTGTATTTATCGCTCCCGGTAGGTAAGTGCCTGGAGGTGAATGGAATGGCGATGCGTATGGTGGAAGATGAACAGTGTCTCCTTGCAAAGGGTCCATGAACCTGACCCTCTTTGTTTGTTTATGTAGAACATTGCTACTTAGTTGTCTGTATATACCATTACCCGTCGACCTTTGAGCTGTGGAAGAAAGGCTCGAATGGCATTGCGAATCGCTCTGAGTTCTAACAGATTGATCTGTAAGTTCTTTTTGTAGTGGGACCATAGGCCCTGCGTTTCTAAGTAATCTAAGTGCGCTCCCCATTCTTTCCGAGAGGCATCCGTGGTTAACACGATGTTGTGTGGGGGAGTGCTGAATAAGGCACCTTTGGTGAGCGTGGTCTTGCTGAGCCACCAAGTCACATTGGTTGCCATTGCTGTGGTGAGATTCACCCTGTGAGTTAGGGGTTGAGAGTGTTGTATCCACTGACATTTCAATCCCCATTGCAGATGTCTCATGTGTAAACGTGTATTGAGGACTATAAAGATGGCTGCCGTCATGTGTCCCAGTACGGTTAATATCTGGCGTGCCGAAGGTCGCTGCATTAACCGTAGGGCACGTAGTAGTCTCTGTATTTCCAAGCGTCTGTCCTCTGGCAGAAAAGCTTGGTTTCAAGTGGTATCCAGTCGAGCTCCTATGAATTGTAGGACCTGAGTCAGGGTCAAGAACGATTTTTAGTAGTTGATGACCAGTCCCAGTTTGTACAAACAGCGAACTAACTGCTGTTGATGTTGCAGTAGGGTAGATGGGTTTGATGCCACAAGAAGCCAATCATCGAGGTATGGAAACAATTTCATACCCTTCTGCCGGAGGAAGGCCACCACCACTGCCATGCATTTTGTGAATACTCTTGGGGCTGCTTAGAGGCCGAATGGAAGAACCACATAATGATAATGGTTGTCCTTGAACTGAAAGGACAGGTAACGCCACGAAGATTGGTGTATCGGGATGTGGGTATATGCATCCTTCAGGTCTATGGAACACATCCAATCGTTGGGTTGCAGAAGAGGCAATATAGTCTTTAAGGGCACCATCTTGAACTTTTCCTTTATCAAATATTTGTTCAAATCTCGGAGGTCTAGAATTGGGTGGAAACCCCCCCCGATTTCTAGTATGGTGAAAAAAACCCTTGTTGTGGGCTGATAGAGGAATGGATCTGATGGCTCCTTGTTGTTGTAGCGATTTTATTTCCATCGCTAACTGTTTCTGATGGCTCCTGCAAGTTGTTGCTATGAGATGCGGGAGCGGGGGTAGTTGTGCAAATGGTAGTTGGTACCCATGTCGTACTTTCTCCAGCACCCAACTGTCTGATGTTATGGCAGTCCATGCCACTATCCTTGATGCAATTCTGCCTGGCGGTGTTACAGATTGTGGTGGTGGCCTCTGCATCACTAAAAAGATTGTGACTGTTTGGCTGGGGCAGATGGTTGTTGCCCTGTGCCGCGTTGAGATCTAGCGTGACCTCTTCCTCTTTGCTGTTGCTGTTGTCTCAGTAGCTGTTGGTAGGGTGCAGGCCTGTAGGATGAATATGACTTGTATGGCCTTCTAGTGAAAGATTGCCTATGTGCGGATTGAAAATATCTCCTTTGCAGCAGAAGTGATGATGGCGTCGCTAGAGACTGGACCACCACTGCCTGCTCCTTGAGATTCGCTACCGTCTCTTGGAACTTATCTCCAAAGAGATTTCCCCCTTTACGTGAGAGGTTAACAAGTTTACTATGTACGACCAATTCTTGCTGCAAGCATGGAGGATTGAAATACCTTTCATACAAATTCATCCAGGCAGCGATTCTCCCTACCTGGGGAAGCCGAAGCATGGCAATTTTGACTTTTTAGCCTTTTGCATGACCGACTCGACCACTATAGAATTATGAGGAAGTTGTGGTTGTGTGTAATATGGGGACTGCTGCATGCAGAATTTTAAATCCGCTTTGCGTGATACTGGTGCCGTGGTAAGCGGTGTCTCCCCACATCTTTTCCAAAACCCTGTCCAGAACTGCGTGTGATGGTAATGATGTCGGCTCTGCCGGTAAATAAAAGATTTTAAGTAGACCTAAGGTCTCTGATCTTGGGTCTGGTACCTTTTGTACATTTAATTGGAGGATGGACCCCATCTTTTCTAAAAATTTGATGTATGACAAATCCTCCGGGGGAGAGTAGGGTTCCCGAGGTTCATCAGGTGTTTCTGAAGGATAACCTGTGGACGTGTCTGGAGACATCTGAGGTGATTGAAAAGGTACAGGAGATAGTATCTGTGTGGTCGGGGTTGGCGGAGGGGTCCTTACTATGGGTTCCGGCGTTGGCTCCTTCGATGCCGAGAGCGATCTGGTTGGACTAGCCACAGGAGATCGAGGGAGCGCGAAAGCAGACTGCAGGGAGTCAAAGAATCCTGAAAGTGCTAGCAATAAGGTTGAGGAAAGCCTGCTGCGCTTGCGGTGGCATATGAGGCTTCGATTGTTTTGTCTTGCAACCTGGAGATAGAGCCGCTAATAAGATGTCTTCTCCTTCTGTTCCCACCTTTTGTGGTTGTGGAATGAGATCTTTAGTTAATTTCCTCTTTTTTGTTAGAGGTTCCTGAAAGGCGTGGCTTCTTTCACTATGTGAACGCCTTGAAGAGAGGTCAGAATAAACCCTTGAGCTAGAAGTGGCAGAGGAGGAGGATCTGGATGGTAGCTGCATGCCCTCTTCCTCTGACGAAATTTCACAAGTCAAATGTCTTGATAATGGCGATTAAGGAGTGGAGGCGAGGGAATGGGTTCGCGTTGTGTCCCTTGAGTGGCTCCTGTGGCTGTCTTTAGAGCGATGTCTAGTGTGTGCGCCTGAGATAGAGGTGTCTGTCCTCTGTTCTCCTTCTGCGCCCCTTTTTCCTAAGGTGGAATGCAAATACGTCGATTCCCTGTAGGGCTGCGTTGTCTTTGATCTTTCTCCCACCTTTGTTCCATCCTTAACCAGAAGTCCCCCTGTTTTGGGCAATCCGTGCTGCCTTGTTATAGCCTGCTTCGGCCTATGCGTCGAGCCTTTGTGTGAATGTGCGTCGTGCGAGTTGGGCGCCGTAGTATGCGCCAGCGTCGACCTTCGCATCGAATGCGAGTCATACATCAAGCTATCGGCGAGCTTCGGGCTTTGACTGTCGACACACTTCAGGTTTCGAATCCGGTGCGTCGGTTCGACGCCTTGTGTCGATGGCTTTATCGTCTTGGAAGCTGATGGAGTCGTTGTCGACGCCGATTTTGATTTTTTCCGTGTCGAGTCCGGCGCATCTGGCCCTTGGCTCTGTGTCTTGACTCACGTCGTCGGAGCTTTTTGCGTCCCTATAGTCTTCGACCCTGATGGGGTTTGTGATGAGACCTATATGCTGTTCTGCCTCTCTTGGTCTCTTTAGGCCTATCCCGCCCTCCAGTCCTGGAGGGGGATGGCTCCATGGACGCGGCTCTCCTCACCTGTGGGCCCTTCGTTTTTTCAGGTCCTGGGGAGGAATGTGCCTTTGACGGTGAAGCATAAGAGGCCCGAGCCCGGGCCTTTAGATCTTCTATCTTCTGCGCCCATTGTCACTGGGCCCTCGGAGACATTTTCCCACGTACTCACAGGTCTCCTGTGGATGGTCCGGTCCCAGGCATCTAAAACACTGATCATGTCCATCTGTTATGGACATGATCTTGCCGCAGGAACAGGGCTTAAAGCCAGATGGCCTCGGTGTCTTTTGGGACATTCTATTTTTAAACCAAATAAAGTGAAGCTGAGGAGTACGAAGCTCCACACGCGTTCCCGCGAGCAGAAAGAAACAGACTGAGGAGACTGTCGTTTCCTGCGCGGGAACTCATGCGCAGCCACACAGAGCAAAGCTCTGTTTTCTTCTTAGGAAGCTCCGCCTCCCGAGCCCTGATTGACAGTTCCCATGACAGCATGGCTAATTCAGCCCTGCTATTGACGGGAAAATATATATATATTAGAGGATCTATGCTCTGGGACTCCAGATCATGGGCTCTCAGGCAGGAAAACCTCCAACCCAGGACCCATAGACCAGAAAGCTTCACACACACGCACCCACCCCACTCTAATCCTCCCAACCCACTAAGCTCCTTCCAAATACTGATGCACTGCCCACCCAGCCCCCCTCACCAACATACACCCTACTCTAGTGCCTCCACACCAATTAAGCCTCTCCCGAACACTGACCCACTCCCCACTCAAGCCCCCACTAAGTCCCCCACCCTTATCCACACCCACATTAAGCCTCCTCACCCCCTAATATAACCCCACCTCCCTACTCTAGCCCCCCAACCACTAATGTAGGAATCTATGCAGGTCTGAAAGGGTTAACTGCAATTTTAAGGGGGGAGGGGGTTCACTTATAATTGCAGTTAACTCCTTCAGGTCTTCTACCATAATTAACACAACCCAACTATGCCTACCCCTCCCATACCCATCCCACTCACTCAGTCACCCCCAACTCTCCACTCTAGCCCTCTATCCTGCCAATGAGACCCCCCTCCCATCACACATACTTCAAAGACATAGATTTGAAAAGAATAACATCCATTCAGCTGAGTTCAGGTTGGCCTTTTCTGCCTGTTCTTTTGAAGGCAAAGCGGTGGCCAAATCAGAGTTCAGAACGTCTTTTAAAAAATAGGTTTTTAAAAATATTTTAGCTCAAGCAACAAATAGATGCAAGCACTCTATATAATACTTTTACCTAAGCAATAACTAGGCATTGGATTCCAGCAGCAACTCTTCATGGAAGACAAACACTACTGGGCTTCCAGGAAGGAAAAAGGGCTTTGGAGCTGGAAAAGATTGGAGAGCTGCAGGAGAGCAGCAAGAGAAATCCTGTGCCACTGATGGCACAGGTTCCACCCCCTCTCCACCAATTCATATATATTCTGAAGAGGCATGACCGTCTGCACAGAACTTATGGGCACATGTGTTCCTCTACTGAAGTGAGCTGTTTCAGACAGACTATACGTTTGTATGTAGTTATGATTCTGTGAATATAGCTGTAGTTACACCTACACAAAAGAGTGTTTGTGAGCTTTGGACTATAACAAAAAAATAAAAAGGAAACAAGGTGTGAAAGAGAGAGAAAGCAAAACAAATATATAAAAAAAGCAAAGGCTATAAAAATTTCCTTGCTAGTTGCAGTAGGCCAAGGCATTAACTGTGGAGAAGAAGACCTAAAGTAGAGAGATAGGGAAGAAATGTTGGAACAGATAACAACTAACAGCCGAGAAGATAGTCCCTTCTAGGGACAGGGAAATACCTATGGTAGTTGAATGTTATTCATCCTAAAGTGGCTGACCAGTCAAGAGAGATGGAATATAAAACTAAAAAAAAAAAAAAAAAAAAATCAGAAATGAAATTAGTGGAATAAGAGAAACAAGAGAAAGGAGATGAGAGAAAAGAGGGAGGAAATATGGACTGCAGGGAGAGGGCAGAGATGCAGGGAGAAATGAAAAGAAGAAAGATGGCGCAAAGTGTTGCACTTGATAACATAAGCATGACCATTCATTTATCACATGCCCGATGATATGAGAGAGAAGACAAAATATTTCTAGCCTTTTAGACAAAACATGTGTACAGCTCTCCCCTAAATTTTGCTACTGTCCAACTTAAAAACAAATTTTTAAAAGAACCCTGACAAGGTATAATATAAACATACAGGACCACACTCACTCGCAACCACCCTGAACATAAATGACTCCAAGACAAATAAGTTGGGAAAACAAAGGCCGCAGCTTTATTCACAAATGGTCCGAGCCCTAAAACATCGACCATTTATTGTCAAGGGATCTCAACATTTCCTCCCCCGTCTATCCGCCACTCCGGCAGGATAGCCTTCACCAGCCACCCGGCTTACATAATTGGCACTCACTCCAAGTTCCGGCCTCCGTTGTCCTCCGACAAGGAGCCAACCTGAGTGGACCCCTGCCTCCGCCTGCCAGGGGTCTGGCCCCAGCAGTCCCCGCCTCCTTCCAGCAAGGGACCACCCCCTGACAACAGCCCAGTTGTCAACCATCACATGTCTCCTGTTGAAATCCCTTTACCATCAACCATCGCTTTAACTCTGCTGGCTCGGACCAAGCGCCCCAGCTACGACGACCTGCCCAAAACACAACTTGTTCAGTTCCATATACAAACAGTGAACAATATCTCCAAATAGGGTGGGTGGGAGGGAAGCAAAAACTGTCTCGCCTACCCGCCGCCGAACGACTAACTAATGTTCCCTCCTGAAGCTCTGTAACTTCAAATAGCTTTCCCCCAATCAGATTCCGTCCCCTCACCCCCCAGCCAATCACAAGCTGCCACTCAACCTCCCGTCCTGCACTACCTTCCATGCACCCGGCACCCCCCCCCCCCCCTCCTCAAACGGACCTCCAACCTCCCTTCTCGTCCCCCCCCCTCCCCCCACCAACGCTCCTCGAGTGCGCCCTTCGTCATATTATGTGATCTCCGTGGACACAAGGTCCACTTTGACCGTCAAACAAGTACGAGCTGCAGCTGCAGCAATTCCTCCTTATAACACTCTGGATGGTAACAGACTAGTTGTCAGCAGATAAGGTCCTCCTGACCCCATCTAGTCTGCCTAGTTAGCCCTGCCTGCTGTGTCACCACAGAGTCTATGGGAGCTCCAACCATCACTCTTCCTTGCCTTTGCATCAAGTCTCTGGTTGTAAATGTCCAAAGTATGCTTCAGATCCATCACTAGTTTGCTTGCTACCACCTCTGCTGATAAGTTATTCCAAGAATCCACCTTTTCTATAACAGTAGTATTTTCTCATATTTTCTCCTATCCGCCCACCCTACCACCTCACAGAACTCCTTGTCCTTGAGCTTTTATATATATGGATAGAAGCCAAGAAATATGAATCTGATAAATCAATGGCTCTCAATATACTGTAGTTCTTCATGGAATTCAAATAACTGATTTTCATGAATGTGAAAATGTCATATCTACATATATTTGACTGAAGAATCAGATAAATGTGCATATTTTGGTTACCCTGAACAGCAAAACCTGCTTACAGGCCATGAACTCTGGAGTTCAGAATCACGGCCATTAATAGAGATGGGCCAAAAAATCATGACCAGTGACTGCAAACTCTGCCCATTATCAAGACATTCAGCTCAGATGAAGCTTTATGGACCACAATCACAGATTTTAATACTTCAAACACAGGAAATTGGGGGGGGAAAGGAGCAAATGGTTATTTTCAATTTGCTTTGTGGGACTTCTATCATGACCTTCATTCCAGCTGGAGATAAATACACATAAAATGGGTAGGGATAGCAATCACAAGTTTCAGCCCATCTCTAGTTTCAAAAGGATTTACGGGACTTGGAGTTATAGAAGCATTCAAAGAGCACATTACTTAGAACAAACTAATTACTCTCTGACCATCGCTCTGAAAATCCATGCCTGGCAGGCAAACTAAATGGTATTGGAAGAAGGTAGCATCTTCAGCCTCGACTGAAGCCCGCAGGAGGAGGCCACAGTGTCCCACACAACAGGGCTGCAGGAAACACAGTGAAACGGACTGCAAATGTGTTAACGCTGATGGAGGAGGGGGCGAGGGCTGCAGAGAGGGAGGGGGCAAGTGGAGGAGAAGAATGAGAGGGCTTTATGTGGAGGGCTTTATGTGGAGGCAGGAAGGAAAATAAATTATTTATCTTGTCTGCGTATAGAAATGTTAAGTAACAAGTGAAGGAGGAGGACGAGAACAGTAAGAGAGCTGCACTGGGAAGAATGGGTGAAGGAAGGGTAGAGTGAGAGAACTAAACCAAGAAAGTGAAGGGAGGGGAAGGGGGATGAGAAGGAAAGCACTGCAAGGAAGGGGGGGAAGAGTGGAAGAAGCAAGAGCGCGTAATCCCGGGCAAGCATGACAGGGAGAAATGTTGAAATGCCTGAATTTAGGGCCCAGATTTTAGATGGCTGTCAGTATGGCTTGTTATACAAAAGGATGCCTGCATTCATGCCATTACAACATTAATGCTGTCAGTGTAATCTCTCAGACTGGAGACATCTCCTAACACAAAAGAATTTGGATTGCTGAAAATTGCCAGCTAACAGCATAATGTGCTTTTACATCATTTGATCTCTATCTTTTCCTGTTAAAGAATCAACTACCAGGCTTCTACAAGATGTCATGTAACCGATTATCCCAGCAACTGTCTGAAAGAAAATCCTGACTTTTCAAATGATTCTAAATTCTTACAACATGAATCTCCTTTCATTGCTCAGGCAGCAGCTAACATAAAGCCTAATGTATTTCCAAAGTGCAGTGACAAGCAGCCCAGGGATTCAGTCTCAGCTCTACAGGATACTAATTAGAAAACACAGTTTTACTTACTCCTGCTGTTCTCACTATGCTGGATGAAATGAAAAGAAAAGGAAATGAAAAAAAAATATAGCAATTAGGCTAACATACTAGAAATAGGTTCTCCTACCCGCACAGCTGGTGGATCTATTCTTTCAGAAAAAGTAACATAGTTAAACATTTTATCAGGTCTTACATCAAAGACTAATTTCCAAGACCCTGGATGTAAAATTATATTTGCAATTTAGTATAATGTCCACGTTCACCTGAGAGCTAAAATATATCACCCTTTTCCTCCGACTAGGGCTGGCAATGCTCTGGGTTTGCCGGCTCTGACCCCGGAGTAACTCCAATAGTCTAGCTGCAGCTCCAGGATGGCTGTGGAGCCCAGAGAGACCCTCAGATCAGCTCCAGGAACTCCTTTTATGGCTCCAGAACTGTACGATTGAACCTAGCACTGCAGGTCCAAATTACAGACTGAACCAAAAGTCTGCAGGCCTAAGTAGCAAGACAAAATGGAAGTCTAGCCACATGACTGCTCTGCAGTTTAATATGAGATTGGGTGAACTGCACAGAGAGAAGAAACTGGCATTGTTCTTCCCATCAGAATCTGCCTGCACCTTACAATTCAGCTGGTACCACCAGAATATGAACTGCTAAGCCATGACCTTTACTGAAACTTTGTATCTAGCCATGACGTAATCATTGCTTGAGAGAAACCCCCAAAACCTGCCAGCATTTCTGTGAGAATATGCATATATGTACCAGCTCAGATGATAACATATTATAAGCCCGCCAGTCTAGAGATGTTGATAATATCCAATCAAGATCAACATATGGACACTGTGCATCTGACTATGTATGAACTGCTAAGAAGAAAAAAGATCCTAGATTTATAGTTTCTACACTAATTGCAGAACATTTTCCCTATTCAATTGCTGTTGTTCAGCTGAACTTTATGCCCATGAATTTGGCAGAATCCAAAACTTTCTCAGAGATCTAATCAGCTCAAGCCAGGGTTCAAAGCTGATCTCATTCCTGTCTAAGCCCTGGGCAAGAAAAGCCTTCTTCACTCTGTTCCTGCCTGTTTTACTTGCAGAAGTTGTATAAGCATTCTGGGTTTTGATGCCCTGAGCCTGTGGCAAAACCTGTCATTTGCGAGCATGGAGGTTGAACTGCCCTCTGTCTGAGACAGGATCCCATATTCTTCAGAGAAAGTGACCCGACGGCAAAGGGTGAGACAAATCGGCTCAATTCCTGCTTCAGCTGAGGGTAGTTAAATGGCATTGCATTTGCTAAGTGCAGGACGGCCCTGGGTCAAACACAAAAGTTGTCATCATATTTCTAACTACAGTATTTTGCTCTGTTAAACCAGATACGTAAATCAAATTATATCTACCATATGAAACCATTGTATGCTGCTAATAAAACCAATTATCTTCCTCACAAAAGGTATACATTTCTGCTCCTTTTTATATGAGTTTGGATCACAGGTTATCTGTCCAATATCAGATAATCCATCACTGCAGCTCCTCTTATAGGAACAGCTCCAAATTGCTGCATCAGTTCTGGATGATTTTACCAAACTCCAGCTCTGGAGTCATGGAGAAAAAAATATTTAAAAAAAAAATGGTGCTGTAATAAAGTTAATAACATTTTCTATCTGATATTACTGGATAAGGTACAATTAGATCTTACTTGCTAATTAGCTTTCCTTGAGTCCTGCAGACTCCCTCCTTTCAGCAGATGCGGGCAGAGTGCCAAAACTTTCCTTCTGGAGTCACCACCATACACGCTGGGCCAGCAGAAGGGAAGTCAGTAGTCTTTTGCCAACACACGGTCCATATTATCAGATATCTCTTGCTTTCCTTTCTTTTTTTTTTTTTTAAATCCAAGGAGACTTATCAGCTCGTTACCCGACCTGCTCCTCGACTGTGACATCCCTGGTTCCTTGGAACTCTAGCTCCCTACTTCCTTCAGTAGAAGGTGTCCATACACTTGAAGAAAAAATGTATAACATGAAATTACAATAAAGATAGGACAGCAACTTCCCTTCACATCACGCAGTGCTCTCTTGTTTGATTAACTGTGCTCTGTGTCCACTTGAACGCGCTCCCAATTTCCCTTTTTGGTGGGATCTAGACTGGTCCGTCAGGACTCGAGGAAAGCTAATTAGCAGGTAGGATCTAATTGTGCCTTCTGCTTCGTCCTGCGCTGCCTCTAGAACTCCTGTCGCAAACTTTGTCTCCTCCCGCTCGTAGAAATGCAATCAATAATGTTTTGTGAAGGTGCGCATGGAAGCCCAGGAAGCCGCCCTGCCCATCTCCATGGGAGCTATACTGCCCTGTATTCCGCCCATGATGTTGCTTGTGCCCTTTTGGAATGTTCTCTTGTTTTTCATTAGATAAGCCGCAGCTATCCCTTATCAACCTGGCGATTGGGGCTTTGGACACCACCTCTCCTTTTCCTAAGGCCTGAGAACAGCACAAATAGCCAGTCTGACTTCCCGAAGTCTTTAGTCACTTTCAGGTATTAGTGCTCACTAATAAAAATAATGTCTCTGATGTCTAGACAGGTGCCCACCTGAGCACCAGTGATCTTCAGACGGTATGGTTTGATATTACAAATAAGATACAGAGAAGACACATAAAGACCCGAGTTTTAAATTTCAAAAATATAGACTTTAACAAAATGGGGATGTACCTGGAGGAAAAAACTAGAAGATTGGGAGAAAATGGGTGAGGTGGAACAAAGGTGGGCCAAATTAAAAGGAGCCATTACAACAAATCTATATATGTTACAAAAGTAAACAAATGTACAAAGAAAAAGAAACTGATTTGGTTTTCAAAGGAGGTGACTGAAAACATAAAGGCAAAAAGAACAGAGTTCAGGAAGTATAAAGGATCCCAAAAAGAGGAACCCAGGGAAGAATACCTGGTGAAACTGAGGGAGATGAAGAAAAAAAAAATATCAGGAAAGCAAAAGATCAAGTGGAAGAAAGGATGGCCCAAAGAGATACCGAGAGGTGATAAAACATTTTTCAGACATACCAGAGAAAAAAGGAAGGCCCAAAGTGATGTAGTGAAATTGAAAGTTCACAAGCAGCAAGGTTTAGAGATAGATGAAGAAATGGCAGAAATATTAAACAAATGCTTCAGCTCTGTGTTCACTAAAGAAATCCCTGGCAAGGGCCGTTGCTGGGTAACAAGACCATAGATGGGAATGAGGTAGACAACGCCTTTTACATGAGAATGTATGGGAAGAGCTAAGAACAAACAAACAAAGTGGACAAGGCCATGGGGGCCAGATGACTTACATCCCAGGATACTATGGAAGCTCAGAGATGACCTGGCAGGTCCGCTGAAAGACTTTTTTAATAAATCCCTGGAAAAGGGAGTGGAGCTGCAAAATTGAAGAAGCGTGGTTGTGGTCCCACTTCACATAAGTGGTAGCAGAGAGGAAATTACAGGCCAGTTAGCCTCACCTCAGTAGTGGGAAAATTAATGGAGACACTGCTGAAAGAAAGAATAATGAACTATCAACAATCCAGTAAGTTGCTAGATCTTAGACAGCATGGATTCACAAAGGCAGTCCCGGGGAATTCGGCGCTACTGTGGAGCTCAGAATTTGCACAGAATTGCCATTTTCTGCGCAGAATGTGGCGAAGATGGAAGAGGACCCAGCGTGCCGCGAGCAGAGCTCGGCCTGCTCTCAGCGAAGGTGAAGACATATGTGTATGTGTGTGTGTGCAAGAGGGGGAGGGTGGTGAGAGACACATTGTGTGAGGGTGCATGAGTATGGGTGCCAGAGAGAGGGAACCTGTATGAGTGTGTATGTGAGAGAGAGAAAGGAAGCCTGTGTGGGTGTATATGCAAGAAAGAGAGGGACCCTGTATGAGGAGAAGTGTGTGTGTGTGTGTGTAATAGAGGACCCTGTATAAGGAAAGATGCGTGTGTGCGAGACACAGAGGGGGAGCCTGAATGACATTGTGTGTGTGTGAGGGGGTGTTTATATGCACTAAAGAGAGGGAGCCTGTGTGTTTCAGAGAAGAGACAGAGCGAGCCTGTGTGTGACAGAGAGAGACAGAAGAAGCCTGGGTGAGGGGCAGTACTGAGAGAGGGGTCAAACTCTGGGAGTGGAGATAGTGTGGAAGAGGTTGAGCCTAGAGGGGGAGGGGAGAGATACTGGCAGGTGGAGGAGTTGGGACCTGAGAGGGCAAAGTGACCAGGGAAGTATGAAGAGAGAGTGGAAGGGACACACAGTGAACTTCTAGGGAATTTCCGCTCAAAATATTTAAAATTCTGCATATTTAAGTAATAACTTTTTTCTGTATTACATTTTAAATTAGATTACTTAAAGACTGTCATGTATATTGTGTTATTTTGACAATATAAAATATGCAGAATTTTAAATTTTTTGTGCAGAATTCCCCCAGGAGTAACCAGGGGAAAGTCCTGTCAGACAAATCAAACTGATTTTTTTGATTGGTTGACTAGAGAATTAGATCGAGGAAGAGCACTCAATGTGATATACTTGGATTTCAGTAAAGCTTTTGATACGGTCCAGCATAGAAGACTTGTGAATAAAATGAAAAACTGCGGAGTCAGCGCCAAGGAAGTGGAGTGTATTACAAACTGACTGTCAGGAGACAGCAAGTAATGGTAAATGGAACCTACTCTGAAAAGAAAATGGTGTTAAGTGGAGTGCTATAAGGATTGGTATTGGGACCGGCTTTGTTCAATATCTTTGTGAGCAACATTGCAGAAGGGATAGAAGATAAAGTTTGTCTATTTACGGATGATACTAAGATCTGCAACAAAGTGGACACACCTTGAAGGAGCTGAGAGAATGAAAAGTGATTTAAGAAAGCTTGAAGACTGGTTGAAGATTTGGCAGCTGGGATTCAATGCCAAGAAGTGCAGAGTCATTCATCTGGCATGCGGTAATCCAAAAGAGCTGTAGTGATGGGAGGTGAAAGACTGATTTGCATGGACCAAGACAGGGTTCTTGGGGTGATAGTGACTGGCAATCTGAAGGCAGCAAAGCAATGTGACAAGGCGATAGCTAAAGCCAGAAGAATGCTGGGCTGCATAGAAAAAGGAATAGCCAGTAAAAAAAAAGGGAGGTGCTAATGCCCTTGGAACAGGTCCTTGGTGAGTCCTCATCTGCAGTACTGGAGTTCTGGAGACCATGTCTCAAAAAGAATAGAGACAGGATGGAGGAAGGCCAGAGAAGGGCGACCAAAATGGTGTGGGGTCTGAATCAGAAGACTTATGAGGAGATCCTGAAGGATCTAAATATGTAAACCCTGGAAGAGATAAGGTGCAGGGGAGATATAATACAGACCTTCAGATACCCGAAAGGTTTTAATGATGCACAAACTTCATGATGCACAAACTTTTCCACTGGAAAGAAATCAATAAAACTAGGGGTCACAAAATGAAACCCCAGGGAGGAGAAACTCAGAACCAACTCCAGAAAATATTTCTTCCCCTTCCAGAGGAGGTGGTGAAGATGAAAATAGTCAAAGAATTCAAAGGGGCATGGGATAAACACTGTGGATCCCTAAAGGCTAGAGGATGGAAATGAAGAAAAAGGGTGCATGGGGGTAATTTGCTGGTGCGGCAGTTACTACCCTTAACCAATAAGCCTTGAAACTTTTGATGCAACTGCAACATTACCCTCCGCTTCAATGGCAAGTGGAAAATGGGAGTTGGATTCAGACAACAATCAACAAGGGCCCCGACTTTTACGGTCTGGGGTACTGATAAATATGGGGTAACCTGCACGGAGCAGCAATAACAAAAGGCAATGGATTATTACCTTTAATCAATAAGCTTTGATGCTTATGATGCAACTACACCATCACTCTTCACTTTGATGGCAGTGGGAGGGATGAGGGACGGGGAAGAAGAAAAGGAATTGGATTCAGACGACGACCAACACAGGCCCTTGACTTTTATGGTCTGCGGTACTGATATGCAGACATAAGTGAAAAAGCACAGGACTGATTCTAAAGCCAAGTCCATAAGCAAAACACATCAGCACTGTCCAAATTTTCAAAAAGGCTCACCCCCCAGTAAAAATGTTGCCAGCAGTAGATTTTTTATGGATCATCATAAGGCTTGGGAATAACTGCACGGAGCAGCAATTGCTATTCTTACGAGAAACATGGAGGTAACCTGCACGGCATGGCAGATACTGCCATAAGAAGCTTGCTGGGCAGTCCAGATGGATCATTTTTTCCTTTTCTGCATCATTACTGTGTTACTATGTATCTTAGAAGGATTGTTCGGACATCTAGGCACCTCAAGTTCTTACATTTCCCTACATACTCTGCTTTCTGAATCCTGGGAGTGTGATGGCCTGATTGAGATGAAATTCTGACATAACTTTAGGAAGGAAGGGCGGTACTGGCCTGATTGTCACCTTCTCTTTTGAAAAAGACAGGTAGAGATTCCTGCATGACAGGGCCTGTAACTCCAATATCCTCCATGCTGAACAAACAGCTACCAACATTACTGTCTTCACCATCAGGTCTTACAGGGAAACTTTCTCTATGAGTTCAAATGGTGCCTTGGTTAGTGCCTTCAATATGAAATTCAGGTGTAACAGCCTTTTGGATGCAAGTACAAAACGATATTTTGATTATTACTATTTTTGGTATCCAACTTATAGTACCTTTTTGCCTACTGGAATGTTGGGAAGAACATCTACCAAACAAATAACAATGAACACTTATCATACAGTTATTGTACGCTGCTAGGATCACCTTTGCATATTTCTGGAAATCTACACTGCAACTTGGTCAATGGCAACAGATGGTAGCGGATATTGCAATAATAGAACAAATATTATGCATGTCCTATTGTGGCACAATGCTCTTCCGAGGGAGTCTCACCTGCTTTGCTCCCCTCAGGAAGTGCACCACATCTGGGTGCGCAGCAATGGAGGTCCCCGTAAATGGACCTCTGAAGCATACCAAAATGACCTCTGAAGCATACCAAAATGATAAGGGGAATGGAACAGCTTCCCTACGAGGAAAGACTAAAGAGGTTAGGACTTTTCAGCTTGGAGAAGAGACGACTGAGGGGGGATATGATAGAGGTGTTTAAAATCATGAGAGGTCTAGAACGGGTAGATGTAAATCGGTTATTTACTCTTTCGGATAGTAGAAAGACTAGGGGGCACTCCATGAAGTTAGCATGGGGCACATTTAAAACTAATCGGAGAAAGTTCTTTTTTACTCAACGCACAATTAAACTCTGGAATTTGTTACCAGGGGATGTGGTCAGTGCAGTTAGTATAGCTGTGTTTAAAAAAGGATTGGATAAGTTCTTGGAGGAGAAGTCCATTACCTGCTATTAAGTTCACTTAGAGAATAGCCACTGCCATTAGCAATGGTTACATGGAATAGACTTAGTTTTTGGGTACTTGCCAGGTTCCTATGACCTGGATTGGCCACTGTTGGAAACAGGATGCTGGGCTTGATGGACCCTTGGTCTGACCCAGTATGGCATTTTCTTATGTTCTTATGCAATTGCCACTACCTGTACTCTTAAGGTATTTACTGCTAGCCCCTTATCCAGCCCTTCTGTAAGGATTGTAGAATTGACGCTATCTCTATCTTCCTCAGAGACAGCCTTCTATCTTTACACCAAATTTCAAAAACCTTCCATATGTGGCTATAAGTGAAGGAGGTTGTCCATTTTCTGGCCCTCAGGAGCAAAGAGATTACCTGACTATAGTAACCCCTTCTGCTACGTCCTCATCTCAATAGCCAGGCTGTAAGAGAGAGAATCTTTCCGGATTCTCAATAACCACCAATCCCTGCCTGAGGAGCACTGGTATTCCACTGATTGGTTCTGTCACCTTTATTCTTACTAGGTCTGCATACCAAGGTCACCTTGGAAGTCTGGCACTACCACCACCACCCATCCTGGATGTTGCAAGATTTTTCTGATCACCTTGCCTACCACTGGCCAAGGCGGGAATATGTACGTCATCCGGTCTACCAGCCAGGACTGGGAATAATGTTTTTATTCCCTTGGATCTCCATTCCTTCCTTCGGCTGAAGAACTGACTGGTCTTAATTTTTCTCCTTGTGGCCATCAGGTCCCACTGAAGGGTTCCCCCACAATTTTACTATGAGCGTGAATGCCTCCTGTGCCAGCTCCCATTCTCCTGGGTCTAGCCTCTGCCCACTGAGGAAGTCTACCTGGAGATTGTCCATCCCTCCTATGTGAACTGCTGAGATGTCCAGAAAATGCTTGTCTGCTATTTCCATTATTAGAGCCGACTCTATTGCTAGGGATGCACTTCTTGTGCCCCCTTGTTTGTTCACAAAAGCCACTGTCATGGCATTGTCCAAATAGATCTGAATCGCTCTGTTCTGCAGTTATGGCTGAAAGTGGCCTAGAGCCAGCCTGATCTCTCTCAACTCCAGCACAATGGAGGAACTCAGACTTCTTGATGCAGCCAGGCTCCTTGGGCCACCTAATCCTGGCAGTGTGTTCCCCACCCTTGACAACTAGTGCCTGGGGTTACTGTTGACCATTGTAGGGGAGGATCCAGACTGGATCATCTGAGCAGATTGGTTGAGTCCAGCCACCGCTGCAGGCTCTGTTTGCTTCGAGGCACAAGATGGAACCTCTTGTCATACCATTGGCTCAGTGGCGACAATCTGCTTAACAACTGCGCTGAAATGGGCCCACAGCACTATACCGATCACTGTCACCATAGACACCAGGACCTACAAATACCTCCACACATAGGGAAGAGGAATCTGTTCCTGCAGTTTCCTTACCCTTTTCTCTCAAACACATGTTCCATGTTTTCGTGTTGAAGAGCATGTCTGAGATGGCCAGAACTGGTTCTTTCCCCTGTTCACTACCCATCCTAGACTCTCTAAGACTTTTATCGCTTTCTCTGCCTGCTGCCCTTCCTAGAGTGAGCCAGCTCTTATTAGCTGGCCATTCAGGTAGGGGTGCAATCTGACCCCTTCTTTCCTCAGGAAGGCTGCCTCCACTATCATCCCCTTTGTGAAGGTTCTTGTCACAGTTACAAACCTAAAGGGGAGTGCTCTGAATTGATAGTGCTCACCAGCAATTTTGAAGAGCAGATAGTTCTGAAAATTCTTCCTGATGGGTATGCCTCTGACAGGTCCAAGAAGGAAAGGAACTCTCCCTTTCTTACTGCCACTTTCACCATTGTCCGTGACTCCATATGAAAGTGAGGTACTATCAGTGGTAATTGACCTGTTTTACGTCTAGCACTAGCCAGAAGTTTTCTTTCTTTGGTACCAAAAAATAAATGGAATATACTCCCTTACCCTTCTGTTCTTTTGGTACTGGTGTAATGGTTTGTAATCAGACTAGCCTGTATAGGGTCTGAAAGACTGCTTCTCTTCTGTTTGCCTTGAATGGGGAGGAAATAAACAAATCTTTTATTGGAAATTTTAAGTCTGGGTTATAGCCTCTCTTTATAATATTAAGAACCCATTGGTCCTCCATCACCATGGCCCCAATTGTGGTAAATGTTTTGCAACCTGCTTCCCACTTGAGGAGTGGTCAAATGGGCCTTCACTTGTCATTGTGCACTCTTGTCATTGAGCAATATTCAGGTATTTCCTTCTTTGGCAAATGGCCTACTTCCCCAAAAGGGCTGCGATCTGCCTGGGGTCCTTGATGGGTGGAAAACTTGCCCTCTACCGGCCCTTTGTCATAGTCTCTGGGCCACCATCTCCAGGACCCTCCCTCTGGTGAATCATCTGGGTGTCTTTGGGACATCAACCCTCCCCAATCTTTAACCAATTTCTCCAAATCTTCCCCGAAAAGTAGTTTACCTTTAAAGGGTAACTTCCCTAGCTTAGTTTTGGATGCCGAGTCTGCTGTCCAGTTTTTCTGCCAAAGAAGTGGCCTCTCCATGACTTCTGTTGCAGCCTGCTTGGCTGATACTTTTGTAAGATCATATAAGGTATCCGCCACGAATGCCACCACGGCCTCTACCAGACTCGTGTCCACCGTATTGCAAGAGGCCTCTGCCTCTTCCAGACCCAAATTAATAAAGCCCTAGCTAGGGCCACCTGGAGGGCCAGAGCTGAACCCTCAAAACCCTTTTTTAATAAGGTCTATACCTTCCTGTCTTGGGGGTCTTTCAGGGCTGCTCCCCTTTCTTTTCTTTCTTTTTTTTAAGTTTTTATTTATGCATTTTAAAGATAATACAAAGCAAGTAATCTTTGTACAGCAACACTGGAGAAAAAAAAAAGAAAAAGAAAAAACAAACAATTTCACAATCAGGAAACATAATAATCTCCAAAATGGAAACACTAATCCAGGAGGGGGGGGAGGATTAGAAACAATATGAGGAGAATTTCAGTAGAATAATTCACATAAATAAAGACGGCAAGATAAAACCCCATAATATTACAGCCTAAGAGGGTTCTTGGATGACTAAGCAGGCATTCTTCTTGGCCTCTAGGAAATCCCGTAGCTGATCTGGGCTAAAGAAAATAAAAGTATTAGCATTTATCTTGAGGACACATTTACATGGATATCGAAAGAGAAAATTTGCACCAATAGCCAAAGCATCTTGTCGTATATTCAAAAAAGCTTTATGCCCCTCTTGAATAAGTTTAGGCAAGTCAGGGAAAATCCATACTAGGCCCCTATAAAAAGAAACATTAAAATGCTGAAAATAATGTTCCATAACTAAGCTTAGATCCTGTTGAGAATAGAAAGAAATCAGGAGTATGGATCTATCAGTCATTTCTTCCGATGAATTCTCCAAAAAAAGCAGTGAGGTTAGGCAAATCTGCTGAATTAGGAGAAGTAAATGATTGATCCAACTTCTGTTTATATGGAAGAAACATATATTTAGTTAAAGCAGGAACTTTATCGGATAGGATTTGTAATATATCCAAAAGAAATATTTCCTCAATGTAACAATTAAAAGTTCTCCAGAAACTTTGGAGTGGAAAAACGTTCAGGTATCATAGAGGCATTCACAGATTGCAGATTCTTAATATCATTTCCCATCGCTTGAATAGACAAAGAATGTTCCTGTAGTAACTGCTGGTGATCTCGAGCCACAGATTCCAATTCGATGAAACACTGTCCAGACGCTGGGACTGATCCTGGAAGACCTGTGAGAGACCCGCAATCAAATCCCAAAGTGAGTCTAGAGTAACTATCACTGGTTTGGTAATGGCTGTAGAGGGTCTAAGTGGTAAACAGTCGCCAGTTGATACAATTCCAGAAATGACTTCCCCTTCATGAGGGAAGGCTAATGGTTGGGCTCCACCAACTGCACCTTAACCCACGGGTACTACCTCCCACGGTGAGATTCCATAAGACCCTCCAGCCTGCGGTGGACCGTAGTCTTCCTCAGACTGGGGTCGGTCGGCATAGACCTCCGATTTTCCCAGGGCGATGGCCCCATACAGGAAAGCAGTTAACAGTGGTGTCTTAGGGTCCGGAGGCATAAGAGAGACTTCCCCAGGCGAGAACGGCACTCCTTCCTCCGTTCCGCCAGCGAGGCTTACCCGCATAGTTTCTGGGGTAGAAGTGATGAAGTCCGTGATGACACGTTGATCCAAGGGGAGTGAGGATTCAAAAAGAAAAATTCTCACCCTACCCTTCCTCTTATGGGGCATAATTTGTTGTGGAAATCCAGCGAATAAATCAGGAAAACCGGAGCCGAAATGAACAGTGTCTACCTCAGGCTGCCATCTTGGGTCCTCCCCCGCCGCCAGCTGCTCCCCTTTCTAATGGGATTGTTGTCTTTATGGCCAATGCCAAAATGATAGCATCTACCTTTGGCAGGTTCAACAAATTGTCCTTGTCCTGATGCTCTATAGGCTATAGCTTTTGCATATAAGTCTTGAATCTGGGACCTCCCATTCTACTGCCAGGATGATGTGTTTTGCTGAATGTATGGGAAAAGCCTTTGGAGGCTTCTTTATTCCTGTCAAGATCAAATTATCTTTCACTCCAGCCTTAGGCTTGTGCTTTTTCAAACTCAGCATATATGTGACCTTTGAGATCAGAGCCCCCAGCTCCTTAGGTCTAAACAGGTGCACTGCTGAGTCCTTAATTTCTCCTTCCTCCTGCTCAATCACCTCTTCTTGCAAGGAATCCTCTTCCTCCTCTGGCCCCCTTCACTCTTCCATGTTGGGCCTCCAGCCTTCCCAGGTTGCCTGTATTATGTATGGGTTTATCCCCTGGATCTCCAGCAAAGCTTTGCTTCTGCTTTAACTGCCAATAGGCCTGGTGCATGGCCAAAATGAATTCTGAAGTAAACTCCGAGGCCTCCCCCTGAGTAGACCCCAGCTGTTGGAGCTACTTAACTGGATCTGTCCTTCCTTCTGATGCCATGGAAGAGTGCCTTGATCATCCTGACATCAGCTCAAGCAATGCTGGATAAGACGTACTTGCCACACCACATTGCTCATTTGCTCCAGCCCCACAATCTTCCAACACCAGGGCCTGCTTATCATCATCACAATTAAGGCACAATGAGCCTGTAATGCTAGGAACCCAAAGGGCCCCGCATCACACACACTTACTCCACTTCTCTATACCTGGGATTGGATGCAGCAGCTTCAGGCCAGGCTGCTTTTTTTTTTTTTTTTTTTAACTTACAGTTTGGTTGAGCTCAGAAAGAAACCAGAAACCAGGAGACCAAACCACCTGGCTGCCTTGAGGAAGGAAGATCAGACCTAAGGGAGGCTGTGTCTCAAGGGGTTCCCCACCCCAGCTCTAGCTCCTGAGTAAAGTAACCTTACGAAAGGCTGTTGCCTTGGGGCCACTCCTCCTGCTGCTGGACCAGCTTCATGCACCCTTCACCATCTGCTGGAAGCAGAGACTACTGAGTTCCCCTCTGCTGGACTAGGCTATATGGTGGTGACATCAGAAGGAAGCATTCACACTCTGCCCCCATCTGCTGGTAGGAGGGAGAATGAGAAATAATTATTGTATTATTTTGTTTAGGAAGTTTGTTTTAGTTGTTTTAGTATGCCATTAATGTCATACATTTAAAGCTTCTATGCCAGTTAATTGTTTAAAAGAGAATTTTTTTTATTCTTAGGAAATGAATTACATAGTGCATTTTGTTATTTTCAGTACTCTTTGTCAAGTGTAGCAGCTCAAGCTCCAGAGCCCTGCTTCATTCTGAATCCAGCTCCATTCTAGCTTTAGAACATAGCTAAAACAACTTACCAGCTCCTCTCTGGTTCCAGGTCTTGGGAATCAACTCCAAGCTCAGATCATTCCTACCTCTGACCTTCCAGATGCAGTGAAGTTGTGACAAGTGTTCAAGAAGAGACCTAGAGGTCGCTATATTTTTGTTTTATATATAGTGCTAGTGTTTAGCATTAAATACACATGGGAACCACTTTATCTGCTAGTAAGCAATAATAAATGATGATGCTGTAGAATCCCTTAACCTGATTAATTTTAAGCCATTCTAATGTTTGCTCTGGGTTTCCACATTCTTTATGACAGAAGGTAAGCAACAAACTGTGGCATAATTATACAATCTTGTTAGGTTTCTTAGATCAGAGTAAAATACACTTATCTTAACAAAAATATATATTTTTAATCTGTTTCTATGGAAAATCGCATTTGAATGTAAGGATGTCTAATATTTCGCATAAGAGAACCTTATAACCACAATACAAACAGAAGAACATAAACCCTTCTGTTTAAAATTTGTAAAAAGCTGACAAGTTCCATAGCTTTTAATGAAACAGCACTGCATTTAAAGTAGTTTCAGGAGTCCTTATTCATTAATATGGTGTACCATGACAATACTATAGAGCTATCACTGAGCTGCCATGCAGTTCTACAAAAGAAGGCCAAAAATAAACCATATGAGTCCACATTTAGGTGGCATTCTGGAATGTCATGGAGTGAAGCACCGCGATCTTGCAAGGAAAAACTGACACGTGCCACAGCAACAAACACCTTTGAACCCAGCAGAGGTCACTGTGGGGTTCAGCTTTGAAGGAAGCTTTACTTTCAACACACAGCTATCAGCACATGCATTTGTACATTCAAATTGGTGAAGAAGAAAAAAGAAGGAAATTTGAATAATCGTATAGGGCAGAGGTAGAGTGGCTTGATCCATAAAGTTAATTTCTTAAAATCAGAAACCTTGTGGATTAGCATAGGGCTCAAAAAATCCCAGGACAGGTTACCATGGTACCTAGAAATTACCCCATGGCGTCCAAGATTTTCCTGCCTAATATAGACTAGTGAGGTCGAGTTCTTCTGATCTTTCAGCATGGTTGCCACTACTACCTAAGAGTACACTCTAATTCGCAGCAGTGCCCTTACAAGAGCCAGACCATAAGACCGAATGGAGATGGGTCTTTCATCTGAATCAGACCCTGCTAAAGCAGTCCCTGACCTCTGGGGGGCTGCCATGCGGTCCCTACCAGAAGCCTTACCAGGTCTGCATACCACCGTCTTCTTGGCCAGTTTAGAGCTACTAATATCACCTCTGAGAGGTGAACTTCTATTCTCTTTATAAACTTGCCTATGTGAAGCTACGAGGGGAATACATACAGGATCCTGCCCTTTGGTCATGGCTGGATTAAGGCATCTTTCACCGAAGCCTGCCTCATTTTTGCTGCATGAAAAATCTGTCCGCCTTGGCATTTGCTCAGGTTGCCATTATGTCCACTGTGGGCAATCCCCATTGCTCCACTGTCCTCTGGATAGTTTCCTGGCTGAGCTCCTATTCACCTGAGTCCAGCTTGTTACTGCTGAGAAAGTGTGGTTGTGTATTTTCTCTTCCTGCAATGTGGGATGCTGACAGCCAGAGCAGGTTCTCCTCTTCCCAGCACAGAATCCTGCTCACTTCCTCCACAAGCCTGGGGCTACGTATGCCCCCCTTGCTTGTTTATGGTATGCCATTACCATGGCACTGTCCAAAAGGGCTCTACTACCTTCCCCCTTATCCTTGGTAGGAAGGCTTGGAGTGCCCATCTGATAATTCTTAGCTGTAATCTGTTTATTGGCCAGAGAATCTCCTCCCTTGATCAACTCCCTTGGGCCAGATGGCTCTGACAATGTGCTCCACAATCGGCCATATTGGCATCTGTAATTAGCATTATCCAGTCAGGGGTTTCCATGAATGCAGCTTTTGTGAGACTGATGGGACCCAGCCACCAATCCAGACTCTCTTCTGCTGCCTAGGAGATCCAGAGATGCTGGTCATAATTCTGAGAGGCTAGCAACCACAGAGCCAACATTGACTGTTGTAACGGGCACATATGTGCCCTGGCACAGGGGACTACATCATGGCAGCCTTTATAAGCCCCAGCAGTTAGAGGTAGTCCAATATCCTGGGTGAATCTAGAGTACAAAATAATCTTACCTGCTCTATAATCTTGGAGTCTCCCTTGGGTGGCAGGAACAAACATCATTTTCTTGTGTTGAAGAGAATAGCTAGATACTCTAATGATGGAGAGGGTTATACAAGTTACTTTTTGCGTAATTTACCATCCAAACCAGCCTCTCTAGAAGCTGGATCACCATGGCCAAAGCCTGCTGGCCCTCCTGGGCAGTTTTGGCTCTGATGAGCTAATCATCCAAGCAGAGATGAACCAATATCACTTGCTTGCACATTGCTGCAGCTATGATCAACATGATGTTAGTAAAGGGCCTGGGGACCGTTGCAAGCCTAAAGGCTGAAACTGAAAATGATGGCTTAAAATGCAAAAATGAAGGTGCATTTGAAAGAAAGTCCAATGATGCCAGGAACTCTCCTTTCCTAACTACCGCCATGATCGAGTGGAAAGTCTCCATTCTCAAATGTGGAACCCTCAGATACTTGTTGACCCCTTTCAAATCTAGGATGGACCAGAAGGTACAATCCTTTTTTTGGAGCTAAAAAATAAATGGAATGGGCCTATTAGTCCCTTTCCTGGGGGAAGGGGGGCGGGGACTGGTCCTATTGCTTTCAAGTCCCACAATTTTTGAAGGGTCAACTTTTCTGACAATTTCTTGGTTTGTGACGTGCAGGGGAAAATCATAAATATGCATGGCACTGGGTCAACACACTCTGGCATGTACCCTTTTGAATTATGAATTATGTCCAGGTCCTGCCTGTATTTGCTGCTGTGTCAACCTAGAAAATGTTATGAAAAGGTACTAGATTACATATTTGCCAATGTGTTGATGTGTTGATTTAGAATATGTATGGATATGATCTAGAACATGCATTTGCTGTAATGTTGACCTAGAATAGGAATGTTGACAAAGCATGTGAATGTCGACCAAGAATTTTAATGCTGACTTTGTAAACTGTTGTGATCTTCTTTTGGAACAATGGTATATAAGTCACCTTAATAAATAAATAAATTGGGGCCCACTCTGCATAATACCATTCTAAGTGTCCCCCTACTAGTATTACTGGCAGAAGGGCCCACCTGATATCATTGTGGCGGGCGTCTTCTACCTGCGGCTGCTGGTGGGTCTCTCCTTGGCTTTTTGACCTCTCAAAAGTACTGAGATTTGCTTTCTACAGTGTATACAGTTGCTAAACCTGACATTTTCCTTTTATGTTTGTACCTAAAATGCTACCACCTAGGACCCCACATCCTCTGGAGGTTTTTGGGGTTTGATTTTGCCCAGATCCCGTACCAAATTCTCCAAATCTTTCCCAAACAGAAGTTCCCCATTAAAGAAAAGCTTGCACAGTTGTGCATTAGAAGCAGAGTTTGCCGCCCAGCTGAGCATCCAAAGCAGTCTCATAGATACCACTCCATTCTAGAATCCATTCTAATCAAGTCAAACACTGTGTTCGCCAAGGCAGCCACTGCTGACTCTAGGAGGGCAATTTCTTAATTCTTGAGCTGCTGCTGAATCCAGTGTAAAACAGCCCGAGCTACATAGCCCCTGCAGATCAAAGCCTGGACTGCCAAGGCCCCTGTAGAGAAGGCCTGCTTAAGGACTGCTTCTATCTTCCTATTCCGAGGCTCTTTTAGCACTGTACCTCCCACTACAGGGATGGTAGCTCTCTGGCCATTGCCGACACCAGTGCGTCCACCTTAGAATTTGCAATAATCTACTCTTCTCCTTTGCAGGGTCCTCCCTGAAGGAACTCCCATTCTATCAGTACCATCTACCTCAGGGCTTCATGAAAGGGAAGCCCTGAGGATGGGGTCACCATTTGCCATATCATCCACCTTGGTACTTGAGATTTTCAATGCCACCTGGACATTGGCAAAAAGGGATGCAAGCTCATCCTTTCAAAATAACCTCACTATTTAGCACTTTCTTCTTCCAATGAGCAATCTACGTCCTCCTGTGACCTCGGAGGTGTGCTTGCGCTCCTGACTCGTCCGCCAACTATCCTTCTTCCCCAGAATCCAGAGTGAAAGTTACAGCAGTGGAGGCATTTATTCTTAACACTTCCTGTAAGCATTTATGGGCCCCGCTCATTCCGCCAAGGTCCCCAGACCTCTGCATGGCACAGAACGCGTGGTGAATTATTAGTACCAACTCTGGGGGAAAATCCCATCTGGTGGGCCCCTGACGGGGTCTGACTCCCTTGCAGGGAGGCTGGGCTAGGGCCATCACAGACTGGGTAGAAGAAACCAGCTACACTAGCTACTTTCTTGGCCCCCACATGCACATCTGCATCCTTGGATCATAATTGCCATGGACGAAACTATTCACTTTCCTCTTTGTATGGTTTTTGGGTTTTGTTTTTTGTTTTTTTATAGTGTGCAGCCACCTCCACGCGGTCCCGTAGGGCTGTCTTTCTCTCCTGCCACAGCTTGCAGCTGCCACGGCTTCCTCCCTCCCTCTCTCTCCCAGTTTCGTTCATTCAATTACTCACCACCTCTAGTGAATTGATGCAGGGGCCATGGAACACAGCCACACACAGCTTGCAACTGTGTCTACTGCAGTTCATCATCTTGCTCTCTTTAGTGTGCTGTCTTTCTCTTCTTATTTTTTTTAAAGAAGGAAAAACAGTAACTGAGTATCTGAGCCTCTGCAGTGGCTGGACGAAAAGAGCTTGAAGAGTTGGAGGGAGGGAGGAAGAGAAGGATCTCAAGCCCTGGCAAAACAAGAATTTTTTTTTTGGTTTAGGGCCAGGTCTACCCAGATCCTCTACTCCAAAGGAGGTGCTATGGGAAATTGTGCATCCCTAGCACCTCCTTGACATCGAGTGCCCAGGTGAAGTGGCTGTGCACGGGTTAGGAAAACAGACGCTCGTAAATTGAGCATGTTTTCCTAACCTGACAGCCATCAAGACTTTTTTTTTTCACGTTGCTGCTTTCTGTGGTTCCTCCGACTTAATATCGCCAGTATTTTCTGTTCAACATTTGGAGCTCCTCAAGACTTAATGCCAGCACTGGAGATGGAGTAAATTTTTGAGGGTTAAAATGTGCACATCGGGCACACAGTTATTTATTTTATTTTTTTATATCGGGGGTACTAGCTAATAGCCTCATCAACATGGCATTTACATGTGATGAGCGCTATTAGCTATGCCCTGGTTTGGACACACATTTTGGACATGCCAATCCCCTTATTGCATCAGGGGTTATGAACATGAGTCCAAAGCGCGCGTCCAACCGCAGGTTAATCTGTGCGCAAGCCTGCCAGTGTGGCTACAAGGTCCCTGTCCTGGTGAGAGAGATCTCAAGCCACAATAGTTTTTATATGTACCCCTCCCCCACCAAGTCTTGTAACTCAAACAGCGGGAGCATGGCAAGGGAGCCCAAGTCCACTGTGTGATATGGAGTGATACTGTTGAACACTATGCAAAACAGTCTTCTAATTATGACTAACTGTTTCCCTATCAAGCTTTCAGCAAATGGATGGAGGGAAAAAAAAAAACAGGAGCCTGAAAGAAAAAAAAATATTCTGGAGAGTTACGAGAGCTTCCTTGGAGCACCTTTTCATTTAAAAGATTATCTACCTGGGGAGGTAGCCATACTACAAGTCTGTTCAGCTAACACACTGCTCCGAACAGGTCATAAAACTATTCCTGAAATCCGCAAAGTTGCTCTACAGTGCAGGGGCAAATGGACTGGGACACTCCAGAAGTGTGCCTGTTCTAAATCTGGGGATGATACCAGATCACAACACAAATTCTATTACATAATGGAGCTCAGAGGATAGTGGCAAGAGCAGTAAAACCTAGATTACATGCTTAAGTCACACAAAATGCAAGTGAAGTGTTAGCTATGTAAAAACTGGCATATAAACCATGTACACCATACCTTACTAGGAATGCGAAAATTTTCAATCGGACTCAGGTCATGTACATTCTCCTGAGGACTTTTGGGGCCCTAAAAAAAAAAAAAAAAGTTTACTAAATGTTAATGCATTGTATGCATCAATTAATAAACAAGCAAACTTTACCAACAGCACTCTTACTAATTCTGATAAGGATATCACAAAACAACCCAAAGCAAATCAGTAGAAGGGTTTCTGTCCAGTGGTAGACCAGTATGGACATGTTCTACTGTCCACCGTCTTTTTCCTGATCAAGAAAGAAGTACAGCAATCATACTTGAACTTAATCCTAGGTCTGTTTCTACTGTTCCTGACGGATTTCCAATCATGCTTACAAAAGTAATGTCAGAACCTGTAAAAGTAAAGTTTATCTGAGTTGAAAGCCCAAAATTGCCATGGGCCAAAAAAGGAGGGTCCCAACGCGTTATGGTACAATTTTAAATGAAAACCCCTGAATGCATGAATTCTACAATTCCCCCAAGACTTATTCATCAGAGATTAAATGCATTCAGCATGTATTCCTACCTTCTGCCTACTACCCCACCCCCCCAAAAAAAAAAATTGTTTTGTGGAGGGGAGGGTGACAGACGTAGGAGTACATTTTGAGTGCATATCTCCCCTGGCACATGCACATCCCTTCACCGCACCCTAATGCAACCCTCTCATTCTCCTCCTCCAATCCACAACCGTTCTCTCCCCCCATCCCAACCAGCAACAGACCCCTCTTTCCTCCTCCAGCCCCCACTCACTATCCTCATCTCTTCACCTTCCCTCCCACTCATTTTCTCTCTTCACCTTCTTCCCTGCAGCCATCTCACACTCTCTCCTCCTCTCTCTCCACTGCTGAAAGCTTCTCACTCTTTCCCCTCTCCACCCTGTATTCTTCAGATCTCTTACTCTTCTCCAAAGTCAAAATATTCCAGAAAACCTGCATCTCTAGTGTGTGGATGGCCTCATCTTGGCCACACAAGGAGCCATCTTTAATGAACTTAAATGCATTCTGAACAGGGACTTAAACATGTTGGAAGAATACTTATTTATTTATTTATTTATTTATTTAAAATTTTTATATACCGACATTCATCCAGGATATCATATCGGTTCACATTGTAACGCAAAACAAACGCACGGCATGGCGCTTTACATTGAACAGTAAAAAACATGATAACAAGGCATTAACGAGAGGGGGGGAACAATAATATGGGAAGTTTTGCAATAAAATTATATACAAGAATTGCAATTATATACATATGTACAAAAGAAAGAAAACTATGAGGTTAATTTTAATCAGGCTAGGAGATAAGATGGGGAAGAGAAGGGAGGAGAGCAAGGAAAGAGGGGGGCAGAGAGAAAGAAAAGAAGGTGGGGGAGAAAAGGGAGGGGAGAGTGGGGCGGAAGAAAGGGAAACAGGGGAGGAGTGTGGAGAGTGGGAACAGTGGTGAGGTATAGTGAAAAATTAAGTGTATGCTTTTGCAAAGAGCCAGGTCTTGAGCTTCCGCTTGAAAGATTTGAGGCATTCTTCTTGCCGTAGTTCAACAGGCATTTTGTTCCAGAGGGTCGGCCCGGCTATCGATAGTGCACGGGCTCTTGTGGAAGTGAGTTTATAGAGTTTAGGAGAGGGGATAGGCATGGTTGCTAGATGTGCTAGTCTGGTGGGCTTATTAGACTGGTGTAAACGGAAGGATTCATTGAACCAGTTCATTTCGGGATTGTATAGGGCTTTGTGGATGAGAGAGAGAGCCTTATATTGTATGCGGGAGGCAACTGGAAGCCAATGTAGGTCTTTTAGAACAGGTGTAATATGGTCATGTCTACGTAAATTGGTCAAGATCCGGGCTGTGGTGTTTTGTAAGATTTGAATGGGATGGATGGCATTATTAGGTAGGCCGAGGAGTAGGGAATTGCAGTAGTCGGTTTTGGCGAAGATTGTGGTTTGGAGAACTGTACGGAAATCGGGGGGATGTAATAAGGGTTTGAGTTTTTTTAGTGTGTGGAGTTTAAAGAAGCCATCTTTTAGAATGTTATTTATGAATTTCTTTAGTGTGACGTGACCATCAAGAATGATACCCAGATCACGGACTTGTTGAGTAAATTGGAACTGAGGAAAAGGGGGGAGGATCGGTTGGCTTTGGGGTGAGATGAGCATACTTTGGGGCTTTGGGGTGAGATGAGCATACTTCCGGAACTGGAAACTTAAGTCAAACTTAAAAAAAAACCACCTGTCACTGCTTTCCACCCTGACAGCAGGAATGCAAAGAAAACCTTGAATGTACATATTTATGGCAATAAGGCAAAGCATGATTTCACCTCAGTCTCTCTCAGCCTGATGCTTGAATGCACATTAACTTTTAAGGGCCAGCTAAATAAACATGGTAGCTGAGGGTTAATTTGATCCAAAAATTGGTAAACACAAGCTAGAAAGCATCTGCACCAGTGCTACAGATATCAACAACAGCCCTTAGGAACTCAGTAGCTGAATTCTGCACACCAGTATCGGCCAAAGTAGACACACACAAATTCTCAATGTTTAAATATTGTAATGCAACATTCTGTGGAACCCTTAAATCTACACCGGTACTGTGGCTGTCAATGCTAACAGATATTGTACCTCCATCTATCCACTGCAATACTACTATCCTCCGAGAATACCAGCATATTAAGGCTGATGAAAATCCTCCTATCCACCAAGACCTTACCAATCTTCCTCATCAGTGTTTAAAGTCACATAATCTATTCTGAACCCATGCTTTTATAAGCAAAGTAATTTTAACCCTGATGAAACAAAGAGAGCTAGATGAAGAATATAGGAGGTTATCAACAAACATCTTGGGGAAGACCCACCATAGAAGGTCCCTGGTTTGGATCTTCCATGTGGGCTATAGACATCTCTAAAGCTCTGTTAGAGGTAAATAACTCATGCATATATGAAATTAAGATCTTCACTAGATCATGGCCACCAAGAATAGACTATGATACTATTAATAATCCAATAACAGATTCATAAATGATAAAAGAGATATTAAACGCATTCAGTTTCCCTGGGCAATGATCTTCAACATCTCAGCAAAAAGAATTACAGTCACCGATACATCAGCCATACATAAGAAGATTTGTCTATGTACTGAAACCCTTCAGTATATGACTACAGCCTTATCACATCTTAAATATTCATACTTTACAATCATAAAAGTAAACATCCATCATCATGCATTTTTCTTCCATTCCCAAAGCCCGGATTGCCAGTTGCCAACTATTTCAGTTACTGAAGTGTAAATATTTATGCAACTATACTCAAATCAGAAAAAGCAATTCAAGTATAATCACTTTTAGCCATTGGTTCTTTCCTCATCTTCCTTAGAGTTTGACATTGAAGACAATGCTTAAGACTTGCTTATTTATTTTTTCTTTTTAATTACAAATCAATTTTAATTTTAGCCAATTTTCTTATTTTAGCATATTTTATCAGCCATGTCAGATATTAGTTGTTTTAAGAGAGACAACTGAATATTTCTGACATCTAGGAATGTATTTAATGTTACTTAATTTTAGTTTATGCTATGACTGTATGTATGCTTACTGCATGTCGGAATTTATTGTGTATGTTTTGACAGAGCTTCGGCAGTAAGCAATCAATAAATGTAAGTAAATAAATTTAAATTACCATAATGAAATAAAACATTGTACTTTGAGAACTAGTTTAACAAAACATTTTAAACTTGCTTTTACTTACATTTATAATGTAAATCTCAATTCCTTCCCTTCTTTTATTGTAAATTCATTACCTCAAGCTCACATTATTAAAGGTTACACACACCCTAATCAGTCAGAGGAGTCACTACTACTCCAAATCTGGTGATATAATGTAACATATAGAATTTAAACAATATAATTAAATTATTGGTATGGGAGACCTCATCCTGATTTAGGTAAATAAATCTCAACACTTTTCAAATGTGGAAGGACCCCTTTCCAGCCCAGGAAAAGCAAATAACCTAAAGCTAAAGAGACAGCCCATAGCACAGGATGGCACAGCTACAGTATTAGAAAAGTATTTTTATCAATTCCAATGTATCGTTTACAGCACAGTTTTTTTTTAAACTAAATATACTTTTAAAAAAACATTTTCTGAGAGGGAGGCAGCAGCTGTACAGACATATGTGCAAGAGCTCAATGATGGCTTCTATTTTTTTGTTTTATCATTTTAAATATACAGAAGCATAAACTTGCAAACAATAGCAAATACATAGTAATAATCACAGGAAAAGAAAAAAGAAAATCCCAACCCAGCTAACAGGCCACAATAAGAGGAGGGGGACCCAGAAAGGGAGTAAAAGACAGGAAAAGAGAAAAAATCTCCGTTATAAGGAAAATAAGAATCTTCCAGTGAGAACGCAATGTCAATCCAACATATTAACCCAAATCAAAATGCCCTCCTACAGAGTGGGCAAACCTATATTAAACTTGATCTGGAGCTCGGGAATTAATAAAGTATCTAAGCTGGATAGGATCCAGGAAAACACATTTCTCTGAGGAAAAACTAACATTGCATTTACATGGAAATCGCACAAAGAATCGAGCCCCCAGATCAACAACCTCTTGTCGCATATCAAGAAAGGCCTTCCTGCAAGCCTGAGTGGCCCTGGAAAAATCAGGGAAAATTTGAAGCCTGCCACCTATGAAAGAAATATTCATAGCTTGAAAATATAAATGAAGAATCAAGTCCAGATCAAAATTAGAAGAAAAGGTCACAATTAAGGTAGATCTATGTGACATCTTCTGATGTAGTCTCAAGAACAGTAAAGATGCCCAAAGATTCACCTCCAGAATTCAAAGCATCTTGAGCAGCACCTGATCCAGTAGACCTTTTAGCTGGAAAAAGATAGTAGGCCTTACGGATCGATGGAAGAGCAGATTGAAAAAGCCCAAGTACATCTTTCATATAGGTCTTGAAATGTTCTACAGGAGATATCATTGAGACCACTGGAAAATTTAATATCCTGAGATTAGAAGATCTTGCAAAGTTCTCTAGTGACGTCAACCTTTGATGTATTACAGAGTTATCTTGAATCAAGGTGTTATGAACAGACAAAACTTTACCCAAGTCTCTTTCCAAGACAGATATTTTTTCAGTGTGAGCAGAGGCAAGAGTCTCCTGAATTTGTATTCTAGATAGAAAAGTATCTGCTGCACAAAAGCAAGCACAATCTAGATATTCTTCAAGATTATGGGAGAGGACGCATGAACGGAAAAGCTCAAAACAGAGATTGCAGCAGGCTCACCTTGATGTAATTTAGATGGCATTCCTCCTTCAACAAGCTCCACAGCTGTGACTGAGGATCCAACAGAAGACTGAGATGTCCCTGAGCCTTTATGAATCTGCAATTTTCCTGCGCCAAATCCCTGCTCACCCAGGCTTCGAGCAATCACCACTGGCACCCCCTGGTCAGTATCTGGGCTATCCTGGCCCAAAGTAACATTGACAGACAGCGGCATTTCTTGCAGCCGCATCAGGGAAGACGGAGATCTATCATCAGGACTAAGTGAGATGTCCGGAAACATTTCAGGCCGGTGTTCTACTCCCTCGGAGACTGAGACATCGAAGACTAGCCCCGGAGTTGAAACAAGGAGTAGCTCCGAGATCGTCAATTGATGCAAAAGACAGTTTGCAAGGAAGCAGGGTGATCCCCTCAAAGCCTTCTGTGTCTTTTAACCATACTGTAGAGTGGAAAAAAGAACGAGGAAACAAGAAACTCCAGAGCGCTCTTACATAACGTCCTCACCCAATGCCATCTTGGATCCCCCTACTGCTTATATTTTATTTTATGTTTAAACACTTTTTATTATTATATGTTATTTTAATACTAATTTTTAGTAAGCAAGAACTAAACTTTGAACATGACAACCAACTTAACAATAGCATATGTGTCCCCTATTGACAATCGTAGGAATGCCTTCACTATACATTGAGAATATCTCACTATTTTATGAAAAACCCCTTTTCCTCACTTATACCATTCATACCACACATAAAGCACATTTTCATTATCATTTCACATACAGCAACTAATCCCCCTCCTATTCATTCATATACTAGGCATCAGATAATTTTTTAATCCACCTTTAACATTATTTTCGCATGAACTAAAATATCCCAGTTGAAATAATAAAATCTTTTTTCTGTATAATTCTCTTCTCTTTAGCATTTCCAAAGAGACTTGATGCTGCATTACTGATTTCCAGGTATTGAAAGAAAGCAATTCTTCACTATGCCAATATGAGAGAATTGTCTTTTTTACTATGGATGGGCACACTAATACCCCTAGCAAATAAGTGTAAATACAACATTTTACCTTCCCACAGGACAGATCTCTCTCAGCTCCAACAAGATTGCAGTTTATGGCATTCTGTAAACATATGACATAGATGCCCACTAAAGTAATTACATTTTAAACATACATCAGACGACCACAATGCATCTTAACTCCCTTTGTTCTAGTAATCTAAACACGATGTAAAATTTTAAATAGAATTTCTCGTAGGTTAGCTGGTAATAAATACCAATAAACAACATTAAAAGCATTCACGATATCTGCATCCTTCTGCTCCATCCTCAGTTCTTCATTCCATTGAGTAACCAACTTCATTAAATGAGATGTATTCAGTTGTTTTTTCAAATGCTTCACCCATACACCAATCTTATTGAACCTGGATGTAGTCTCAATAAATGTTTCCTCATCATCAGTAAATGATATCCTGGCACATCTGTAAACTATAGTGACGGGCTTGGTGTAGCCCAAATGTGCTGGTACCCAAAACTGGGTCATTTTGATTTTGAACTGATTTCCATCAAGTAAATAAACTTATCACAGTTTGATGCCTACCCAATGCCACAAGTAGACGAGCTAGTGGAATAACTAGGAAAAGCCCAATATATAACCACTCTTGATCTTACCAAAGGATATTGGCAAATCCCTCTTAAAGAATCCTCCAAAAAGAAAACTAACCTAAGGGGACTTTACCATTTTACCAGGATGCCATTCGGCCTTCATGAGGCCACCACCAGTTTCCAACACTTAATCAACCTAGTGCTATGGCCCCATTGAGAGGAAGGGCTCCGGGAAGTAAGGGTGTCTGTCATCTGATGCGGAGGCCCTCAGCATCCAGTAGTGTTCCAGTTTGTCCTGACTGAATATCCTAGGTCTGTAGCCCAGCGGTTGCTTGTGTGTAACAAGGCAGCTCTAGTTCCACTCCTCAAAAGAAGAAAAAGAAGAGCAAGGAAAAACACAAAAGGCTGAACTGGCTTCTTTGTAGTCACCAGGTCCCACGGTCCCCTGTATAAAAGGAACAGTCTGGTTCCTCTCCCACTCCCATAGAGGTAAATTTCCATTTCAAAAGTACACCAACAATGACAGGATGGGAAAAAGGCCTGGTCCAGGGTCACCTTATGAGCTCCCATCTACTAGTACTGGGAAGGTGCCCAGAACAACACACTCTCCTATGAGTTCTTAACAGCCAGAGGCTGTATAACATCTTTTCCTCATCCCCGGCTTAACAAGGGAAAACAAAAGAAAGCAAAACTCAAACACAAATGTATGCCCTTTTTATGCCTGGGGTTATATAACAACTTGTCTTGGAATTACTTAAATTCCCCATCAGTCCGGTTTATCAAAAGATGACCTTAGTCAATGACCATTTCATAGTTCTCCTCTGTGCAGCATACATCGACAATATTGTCATCCAGTCTCCGAGCTGGGAGTCTCAACTTCCCAGGGTAGAGGCAGTGCTAAAGTCATTAGGGGCAGCTGGGTTAACCATGAATGCAAAAAAGTGCAAGATAGCCTAGATGATGCACTTCCCTCTGCACTATGTAGTGGGTCAGGGGGAGGTACACCAGCTGATAAAGTTGCGAGTATCCAGGATTATATGCAACCACAGACTAAGAAATAGTAACACACCTTTCTTGAATTAGTAGGGTACTATAAGAGCTTTATACCCCACTTCGCTAGCCTAGCTAATCCCCCTCACCGAGATGTTGAAAAAAAAATACACCTAACCAACTACCCTGGCTACCTGACCCTCAGGGGGTCTTTGAAGTCTTAAAGGCCACCCTCTCTAGCAAACATGTCTTGAAGGGGGTAGACTTTAGCAGATGCATCCAGGGTTGGTTTCGGAGCGGTTCCTTCTCAAGAACACAAAGGTATAAATCATACCATACTGTACCTCAGCTGGAAGTTGTTGCCTCATGAAAGAAAGTATGCCACAATAGAAAAAGAATGTCTGGCCATAAAATGGGTGTTGGAAACACTAAGGTACTATTTACTGGGGAGACAGTTCCAGTTAGTACCCGACCACGCTCTGCTGAAGTGGCTCCAACATGATGCCCGTTTCTAGATTGGACTTTTTTCCCTATCCTGTGTCTGTTGGTGTGCATTTTCAAGTGGACAAAAACTCCTGTGGGAGAGGAACCAGACTATCCCTTTTACACAGTGGACTGTGGGACCTGGTACCACACAGAAGCTGGTTCAGCCTTTTGTGTTTTTCCTTCTTCCTTGCTCTTCCTGTTTTTCTTTTTTTGGGGGAATGGGGCTAGAGCTGCCTGGTTTCACACCAGCGACCGCTGAGCTACTGACCTAGGACATTCGGTCAGAATAAATTGGGATGCTACTGGATGCTGAGGGCCTCCACCTCAGATCATCTAACAGTCCAACCGACTCCTTCACAGGTTTCCTGTTTTGGATATATTTAAAAAAAATGTTATTATGAGTGTTTGCCTCAACAGCTAACTTCATTTCAAATTTTCACAGCTGGTCTTATCAATGTTTAACATTTAGCTTGACAATGCTTATACTTTTTCCTATTTTCTTCAGATGGATCCTTTCCAATTTTTGAAGGAAGTTTTTTTTTTTTATAAAATAGCCTCTTTCACTTCGTCTTTTAACCATGCTCGTAATTGTTTGGCCTTACTTCCACATTTCTTAATGTGTGGAATACATCTGGAATGCGCTTCTAAGATGGTATTGTTAAATAATGGTTTTACATTTATTAGTGTACATTCGGAATGGGGATGCAAGTACTAAAGATTTTTGACCAATGTCCATGCCTGTTGTACATTCAACCTTTGCAACTTTACCTTTCAGTGTTTTCTAACTGTTTTCCTCAGTTTATCAAAGTTTCCCTTTTGAAAGTTTAGTGCTAGAGCTGTAGATTTACATATTGTCCCTCCTCTAGTCAATTCAAATTTGATCATGTTCATTCATGGACAAACCCAGCCTGCAGTGGGACACAATGGAATCAGCACAACCTCGCTTCAGCATACCACATGGCCAGCACGAGACAGCAGGCACTGAGCCGGAGCAGCCTACCAGCCCCCTCATGCCACTTCTGAAGGCCCAAACCTCAGCTCCGGCCATGATGAGCACAGTACCAGCACAGAGTACAGCACCAGCATCAGCACCGAGAAAGCCCTCAATGCACGAGCAACTGGACCAAGTAGAAAGGAGTCACAGTGTCCACCTGTACCACATTTGGGCAGCTAGTGTGCCTGATGAGGGCTGTCAACGGCCAGACACAAACCCTGAGTGACCAGAAGGCAGCACAACAAGCTCCACAGTAGCTACCTCCATTAATAACCTCACCAGCTTCCTGACCCTGATTCTCCAACAAGTGCTGGAGCCTGCACCTGTTCCTTCACCAGCATCCCATGACTCCCCGCCATGCAGCAGTTCCCGGCCCAAGAGAAGACCCAAGGGTAGGCCCCCCCCAAAGACATGCCTTCCACAAATGGCAAGCCACATAGTGGCAAAAGGCCATGAAGGATCCAAACTGCTGCCCTGTAACGCCTAAGGACAAGAATTGTCAAACAAGCCTCTTTATAGAGTTCCTGTGCCTACTAGATGGAAGAAGCCTACTAGGTGCTTTCTTACTTCAGAGTTATTTATTATTTATTTTATTTTAGGGTTTTTTCTTTACCGACATTCGTGGGGACATCATGCCGGTTTACATCGAACAAGGGTAAAAAAATGAAAACAAAGTTACAAATAGCAAGGGAGTAGAAAACAGGGAGTTGAAACAAACAGGCATAGCAATATATAATAATGACAGCAGTACAAAGTTAAGCAAAAATAGAGTTGCTGTGACATCTAGATGGAAGAGGCCCAAAGTCAGTGGTTCATATAATCTCTTCTATTGCTAAGATAACATATCTCTCATTATCAGAAGGAAAGACCCTCTCCCGTTAAAATGTGCAGTTGTTAAACCTGTTCTAAAAAAGAAAAATTCTAATCCCGATATTTTAGATAATTTCAGACCTAAATCTAATTTTCCATTTATTTCTAAGATTCTAGACAACGTTGTACAAGCCCAACTCACAGAGCACACTGATTAAAATATATTATTTCCTTCACAATTCGGTTTCAGAAAACACTTCAACACTGAATCATTATTGCTTGCTCTGTCAGATACCGTATTAAGGGGATTTGATGCTGGCCAATCATATTTACTCATACTGCTTGATCTCTCAGCCGCCTTTGACAGTAAACCATCAAATTTTAATTCGTCAGTTGTCTGAAATGGGCCTTAGTGGCATCACTCTGCAATGGTTTAATTCATACTTACAAAATCAATCATTTCAAGTGAGAATTGACAATTCATTATCAGAGAAAACTAGTTTAGATTCCGGTATGCCACAGGGATTGTCTCTGTCAGCCACTCTCTTTAACATTTATGTTACCATTATGTCAATTATTAGCTGGTTTAGGTATCATGTACTACTTATATGCAGATGACATTCAATTTCTGGTACCAATCAAAGATATGATACACAATACACTGAAATTAGCTGAAGTCTACATTTCTGCAATTAAAACATTAGTTCACATGAAATTGATTTTGAACCTCAATAAAACTAAGATTATATTTAATGGAAAATTGAGAGTAAATAAATCTTTTTTTCAAATGGATTCTACCAAAACTGAATTAGTCACACATGCATGAGATTTAGGAGTAATAATTGATAGTGACTTGAATTTGAGAAAGCTTGATAGTAGAAAAATAAGAGATGGATATAACAAACGTCTCACATTAAGATGTTTAAAATCTTTGCTCACTTATGAGAATTTTCATACGGTCCTCCAAACACTTTTATTTTCAAACTTAGATTATTGTAATGCCCTTTTTCTTGGCCTCCCAGCATGTACATTAAGACCGTTGCAGCTATTGCAGAATGCTTAACTGGATGTAGAAAGTTCGATCATATTACTCCAACTTTAATTTCCTTGCATTGGTTACTGGTAAAATTTAAAATTGATTTTAAAGTTTTGTGCCTTTTACATAGCTGTATTAATGGCGAAAAAACAGAATGGCTTAATGCGGCAATCCATCTTTATACACTCCAAAGAAATTTAAGATCATCTAACAAGGATCTTCTAATGGTACCTTCTGTACACACACAGCACATCTTAGTGAAGTTAGGGAGAAAGCCATATCAATCTCAGGACCCAAATTATGAAATTCCTTACTGACAGAATTGAGGATGCAAGCAGATTTTATGCTTTTTTTGTTTTTTTTAATTTAAAAACATGGCTACTTAAGAAAGCTTTCAAGGACATGGAATAACCAAAATTATTGTGGCATGGATGTTTCTTTTACTAAACTTGAATGAGGCATGCTTTTTCATTTATTGTTAGTTTTAAGTTTGTTTTATATTATAATATTGTTTTTATTTTGATAATTTCTTTTTTTATAAATTCTATTGTATTTTTTATTATATGGATTTTATTTTCTATTCATTGTAAACCGTCGTGATTGAATATGGAATGACGGTATATAAAAGTTTTAAATAAATTAAATAAGAATTGTTTTGCGGGCTAGATGGAAGAAGCCTGCTGGGTCCATCCTGGCTACAGAGTTCCTATGGTGGCCTGATAATGGGAATGGTCTGTCTGCCAGTGTTGGCCTGCTGTCTACTTCTAACGCCCTTCTCCTTGCTCTGCCCATATTCTAGCCTCCTTGATGCAGTCTCCAGTCACAGTCCAGCTTCTGTCTCTTCTCATCTCCTGCTCCTAATACTGGTATCTCATCTCATCCTGCTGCAGCCTCCATGCTGCTGCCTCTCTTCCTAGGGCCCACAAAGCAAAGCGGTAATTGGTCTAGGGTAGCCACGGATGTGAAAAAACAAAAACAAGACCTATGTCTTTCAATTGAATAATATCTAGATTATGTACTCAGGCACAATGTGTAATTTCTGGAAGTATCCACTGGTTTAGTTATTGATAACATGTGACTTTAAAAACATATTTTGATCAGTAGTCCTCAAAGAGTCTTTATATCCAGGGTTAAGGGTGTTGTATTGTGCTCCATACGATGGCACCTTTCAACGAAAACAATCTGTAACCAACTTCAGGTTTTTTAAAGAACACAAACACAATCTTATTGGATACTTCCAGAAATTACACATTGTGTCTGAGTACATACTCTAGATATTATTCAATTTAAAGAGTCCCTGATGCAGCCATAAGGGCGAAACTTGGCCAGAGTCAGGTGGGTTCTGTTCTAATTGAATAAATCTTCTTTCCAAGGCATCGGTCTTGTTTTTGTTTTTTCATCTCCTCCTGGGGCTCCTGCCTCCATGCTGATGTCTCCTCCTGGGGCTCCAGCCTCCATGCTACTGTGACCTCTCCTGGGGCTCCTGCCTCCATGCTGGCCTCTCCAGTCCTGGTCCTGCTGCCTGCTACTTTATATTTGCTGCCATGGCCATGTCCATTAGGCTGTCCCCTTAAGTGCACTCTTTCAATATGGTCTGCCTGGCACCTTTTGGTTAACATCACATAGTTGTGCTGCTATCAGCTCTAACCTTAGAGCAATACTATAACTATTAGGGTACCACTTCTGCTTTCTATCTTCTTTGCTGTAATAATGATTGTGCAAAAGGATAAGATGCTAATACTGTTTATGTAATGTTGCCATTTGGAACAATGTATGTAGAGGTCTACACTCAATGTGCTGTTCATTTCTGTTACAATGTCATGTGCAACTACATATCTTGTCCTTACAGAATGTGATTACTAAAGAAGTTAACTTGCTTTCAGTCTGACATATATTGTGTAATAAAATGGTCACAGGTTTGAAAGAACACTTTCTGCTTGTGTTTTTATTGTGCTTTTTTCTTAAGAGTTCACTATGTCAAACTTTTGGAATCCACATGACTTTGCATGCTAGAGTGCCATTGGCCATTCCAAGTAGGTATTTTTGTGGCAGGCAAAACCATATGGCCTATGGCATACAACCAAAAGCAGACTATATGCTCCCAACGAAGACAGCAAGAGCTAAACAGGAAGCTCCTTACTGTGGAGCTTCAGTATTGGCTTCAGTTGCTTCTCCACAGAGCATACACTTAGCTAACTGTTGGGTACATGACCATGTATGTGAGCTGGGCACTAGCTAGCTAGTGTTCACCTCCATATGCAGTCTGTTAGCTGGGCACTAGCTAGCTAGTGTTCACCTCCATATGCAGTCTGGTAGAATAGGTGTAGAAATGTTTGGCTAGAGGTGCAGTAGTTATGTCTTCACTCTGTTAGGGTCCAATCGGTTGTCTAGCTATGTGAAGGTCATAGTGCACCTATTACAAACCACTGGCTTCGAAAATTGTGAAGCTATCACCTCTGACCAAATAATAGCCTTTCTATCTGGCTCTGGCACTAAATGCTATCATGACATAAGTCTTCAGTCAGAGGGCTACTTAAAAATGACATAAAACCCTAGGTGTGTTATCTCTAGGGAGCATAAATGAGCAGCTGCAAGTGGCCGAGCCAAAGGGTACATAGTGTACATGTAAAGCTTGTGTGGTGCTATGGACAAGTTACACTAATCACCCTACAAAACTTAACATTGGGCCCCTTACCTGAGTCCTCACTCCACCTAAAAGGCAATCTGGACAAAACCCTTTTTAGGTTCCACATCAAACAAAATGTCTTCTACTTGTTGGCTGCTCTAATACTGTGTCAGCAGCTGTGTGACAACTGAGGAGGAGTGAGGGAATTATGTAGCTTAGAGAAATCTAACAGGCCAAGAGCAGACAGCTAGGAGGCCTGCTGTTCCTTGGGGCCAGGCAGACCTCCAATCACATGACACTTCTAGAAACAGTTGCCCCATACATTCAGCATGACAGGTATTCTAATGATATATGTAAAGAGCAAAAACCACTGTATAACAGGACTAATCATACATAAGCCAAAATTATTTTTTTCTTTTTTCAGACCCCCCTCATCAGAAAGGCTTCTAATATCTTAAAGAATTCTAAGAAGTGCCTGCATCAAAATGTTTTCATTGAAGACTTTAAATGTATTAACAAAAAAAATGAGACCAATGATTACAAGCAAATCTGTTTTGGTCACTTCAATGGTCTAAGTGAATAAGATAATGATTCACTAACCAAATGTAAGTGATTTCTACACCATCCTGACTTTAGATGAGGGTCTCAAAAATGAAGAAAATAATGTTGGCTTATGTATGATTAGTCCTGTTATACGTGGCTTTTGCTCTATACATACAGGTTTTCTAATAAGGCAAGTTGTAGGCTCCTGAGGTCATCAACTGACAACAGCTTTTCTAGCATTTATGCTAGACATAGAGCTAATCATTGAGAGTCTATCAGAACACCTGCCCTGCTCACCACTAACTGTAAAAATGACAAACACCTCATGAGAGACAGCCTATAGGACAACAACTCCTGCCAGCCATAAAAGCCTTGAAAGATAGTGACTAACCTTAGAAATGGACCTTTCTGAAACCTGTTTGCCCCAGAAGTCCTCAGCCTCTGTGCTTTAAGGGTGGCCATAGATAGCATAAGGACTGTAACTGCTACTAGCTATCGCAACAAGCAAACTACTCTGTATATTTTATAGGTACATACATACAGCAGCACCACATGACTAGACCAGCCAAGGGCCTTGCAGCATCATGACATCTCCATATTTGACAAAGGCTACCTGTGATGTGTCAGGTGAGGCAATTTGCTTTTAACACAATTTTGCATTGGGTTCAATGATGTGAACCTTTTCTTAGGAGATATGTGGGTGCTCTTAGAATCATTAAAAACTATTTTGTGTTCTTGACATTTCTGAGGTGACTTGCAAATACAAGTGAAGGCATAACACCATCTGATTCCCACTACTGTCGTCACACAGTCTGACCAGCATCCTTGTCTAACCTCCCCGAGAACCTAACCAACATGATATTCAGCAGGCAAGGCCCTCACCATCTGTACATAATAGTTGACATTTTGCCTAGGTAGCTGTAGCAGAGTGCATCTGTGTATGGGTGCATGCAACCACAAAGAGGTATGCTAGCTTGGAATGACCTGTGAGTATTATGAGTGCCACAATGTTGGACAGCCGCTTTAGAAAAGCTCTAACTGAAGGCCTGCTAGGTTGGCACTCTGTCATCATCATTGGCTCTGACACAGCTGAGACAGTGCTGTCAGCAGTGTCTTTGCAGGCCCATGAGACATAAGGCATCCCAAGTACAGGTGCATAACTCCACCTGCACACAGTTGCAGCTATGGAATGAGGCTGTAAAATGGTAACTCTGTGACTGATACTTTAAACTATCTACCTGTAGCGTTAGAAGGTGATTTAAGCTCCAGAACTACTTGTGATTTATAGGATTTCTAGAGCTGTTGCTCTCCATGTTCAAGGCCCAGCTGGAGTTCCTTCACACCTATAGCACTATCTCACCCACATGCGAAAGCTAGGTCAGGGAAGCTAGGGGTAGGTCCATCAAGCCAAATGACGTAAGCTAGGCCAAGCTATGAACACTGTGTTGACAGCCTACACCAAATATCTTGCGACACATGCCTCTTTTAGACTACCAGTCAGAAAACACTAGGCCAGCCACATGTATTTGGTGTTATCTTTACTTTGATTACTATTTTTCAAATACACTCTACTACTCCATTGTCAAGATAAAGCTTAAGAAGGCATACGTGGTTTCTGTTACATAATGACCCAGATAGAAGAGTAGTGAGTCAAAGCAAGGTGACAGAGAGGAAAGTAGGTGCAAATATTCTATTGGTCTCCCTTCCATGGAATGGGAAGGGGTAGTTGAGGCCTAACAGGCAAAGAAGTGTTCTATGAGGCTTTGACAAAGCTGGATGCCACTCAGCATGGTGTCCTCTGCTTGTGTGAGTGCATATGGGGGATCCAGAGGTAGATCTTGATGTATTTCCACTGATATCCCATGGTGTAGAGCAAGATTATGAAATACACAGCAGAGCAGCACTATATCTTCTACTTTGGGTGGGGCATACTTTAAAGCTCCACCCATTTTGTCCAAACAGTGAAATCTATTTTTGAGTACTCCAAATGTGCGTTCTATGACACAGTGGGTAGAACATAAAGCCTCGTTGTACCTTGTCTCCGCTGGAGCAGTGGTCCCCAACCTTTTTTGCACCAGGGACCGGCTTCAAGCAAGACCATTTTTCCATGGCCCGGCAGGGCGGGGCAGGGGCGGGGCTTTGGTCATATGAGGGCGGAGTTATGGAGGGGGTTGGATTTTAGTGCACACTTATTTAATTATGACATTTATAATGTTAATGTGACTCAACTCACCATAGGTTCTCATATGCATGGCACACTGACCCATGATCGTCATGGGGCTAGATGTAAAAGTACAGTTTGTATCCACGGGAACCCCCCTGACCCACAATAATGGATGTAAAGCAGAATTATGACATTCCCCATACAACTCACCCTACAAAAAAGATATTCTGGTTCTGGTGACATCTCAGTAACAGTAACTCAAACTCCTTCTACTTCCAGGCTCAATAGCCCTACTTATGAAAAGACAGCAGTTTACCACCAATGCATGTCCTCTTGAGAAAACACAACAAATAAGACCGATACAAATGCTTACATGCTAGCACAATATTTCATCTCGGTAACAGATACAGAACCGACCTAACATACTCCCAGGATCTGTAGTAATGCACATAAACTAATCTGCACACAGTTACACCTGTATTATGGAATACACTCAAACAGGAGCAACCCTATCTATGAAAAGGCAACACTACAAATATTAAATCAGGTCCTAAAAACCAATACACCTCTTATTAGGAAAACAGAACTAGCAAGCAGCTATAGATCCCCACACAGAAATAATTGTAAAACTATACTAATAAGCAGAATAAATGTTTCAAAGCAGCTATGAACAGAATAACATCCAACAATTAAAAACTCATAAAAACTATTAAACATTCTCCAAACACCAATAAAATATTTCAAAAAAGCAGACATCACACAATTAAAATGGCAGTCAAGAAAAATAAACTTAAAAAGCCACTTTTACTTACCCTCTCCAGCAGCTGTCCTACTACCCTTCCCTGCAGGCCGTGGCACACACCAGAAGCAGCAGTAGAAGCTAAGCTCTATACTTATGGTCCTCTTCCTTAGTGCCCATGACTCACACACACACCATACCAGTCATGCCCCCATGACCAGTTTCTGTCTCTCACACACCAATCATCTCCCAAACAGTCTTTGGCACACATACACCAGTCACCTTCCTGAACAGTTTCTCTCATGCCATACACACACACAGGTTTCCCACTCCCGTGTTCTACTTACATATTTGGGCTTCTCACTCTCATAATCACTTTCTCTGTCTCTCTCTCTCACACACACACACACTCACCAGTCTCTCACTCCCATGTTCTCTTTCAGATATACAGGCTTCTCCCTCCCATGCTGTGTCTCACACACACCCAGGTTTCTCATTCTCATGCTCACTCTCTTCACATGCACAGGCTTCTCATTCCCATAATCACTTTCTCTCTGTTACACACACACACCAGTCTCTCTCATTTCCATGCTCACTCTCCACGTGCACAGGCTTCTCATTCCCTGAATCACATTCTCACACACCAGTCTTTTCTCTCACACACACCGTCACCTTACCAAGCAGTCTCTCTCTCTCATGCATGCACACTCACCCAGGTTTCTCACTCCCATGCTTTCTTTCACCCCCACAACACCAGGCTTCTTACGCCCATGCTTTCTCACATACCCAGACTTCTCACTTCCATGCTTTTTCTCTCTCACACACACACATCAGTCACCTCCCTGACTAATGTCTCACACTCTCACATACACATCAGTCATCTCCCTGAGCAATCACTTTCATTGTCTCTCACATACACACACACACACACACATCAGCTCTCTGACCAGTCAATCACACACAGGCTGGCTGCCTGCTTCTCTCTTTCTCTCACTCACTTCCTCCCCCCCCCCCCCCCCGAGCACAAACGGTAGCTGCACCACCTCCTCCTCCAGCCCCCGCAGGCCAAGAAAGAAGAATCCCATCGGCCGCGGGAGGCTCATGCTGCTGTCTCCTTTACCTATTATCAGCTGCTTCGATTGCTCGGGGGCCGATGCTGCTGTCGCCGCTGCTATTTTTTCATGCGGCACAGCTCTTTCTCCTTCCCGCGCACCGCGTATCACTTCCTGTTCCGGGTCAGAGGGGGGAGAGGGCGGGAAGAAGAAAAGGCCAGCCGCGGATGCCACAGCTTTTTTTTTTTTTTTGCACCGCTGCCGTTCCCGCTGGGCTTGAACGTGCTGATAGCCCAGCGGCAACGGCAGCAGGGAAGAAAGAGCAGCGGGAGAGACCGGGAGCGCGCGACACACCTGCCGGTGCTTGGCGGCGCCGTGGACCGGCAAAAAACTCCCACGGCCTGGTCCCGGTCCGCGGACCGGTGGTTGGGGACCCCTGCACTGGAATGCTGGGAATAGCAACAGGGGTGAGACGCCAAGTCTGCACCCGTATCCCAAATCTTCTGCAGCAAACACAGAGTGGGGCATCATTCACCTGACAGTCACTTTGCGATATGGCTGCCAAATCACAGCATGCTATAAGACAGTAGAAGCTAACCTCTAGCTTAGCATGAGCCTTAAAAGCCTAAGTGCATGCCACCTTTTCCTGTCACACTATATGACCACTATAGCAGTAGCTGAATCTGTGTCAGATCTTCCAGACTAGTAAACTGCATCTGGGGATTCCACTAAATGAATGGCAGCTCCTTACAACCAAGCTAAGGCTACTCGTTTGTTACAGTCATCAAAACCTGAAGCAGTACATCAGAGCTGCCACACCTATCCTAGCAGAAAAACCTCTACCTTGTGGTCTGAACGTGCAAGTCCCTGGCTGCTCTGCACTATGTCCTCCAGGGATACAAATTTGTCAGCCCTGACACAGGGAATATGCCTGGCCCAAAAAATGCACAGGCTGCTGCTTCTGGTTTACCTGTGTGATGGGCAAGACAAACTGTGCATGACATCCCGGCTGACCCATCACTCTTAAGGCGCACCTCATCTGCTGGTACTTGCCTGTTATGACCTGGTCCAGACAGTGGGAAAAAGTGGTTTAGGACATTCTCCCCACAACCCCTACTGTCATTTGAAAGGAGTCAATTGCCATGAACTGCAGGGTGGCCAATAGTTTGGTGAAGACCGGCACAGCATCGGACTTTTCCATTACTGGATCCAGATTCCCTCTGATTTCTTCATATAATTCCAGGATAGCCTGAGAACAGAGGCAATATCTGCTAACCACATAATCCTCTGGCATGCCCAGCAATGAGGCTTGTGAAGGAAATATGTGCTCGCCTGTGAGCCAAGTGCTGCCGTGGGCCCCGACCCTCTCCCTGCAGGGCCAGTGACACATGCTCCGGTGCAGAGACTTCCTCAGGAGGGGTTGGAACTTCCTTTGCCTGTTCTTGTGGTTAATGTTCTTCTTCTTGTTGTCTGCGGCGAACCTCCTAAGCATTCATTATCCCCCAACAAGAAAACTTGCCACAAACATTACGGTTTTAGGAAGACAGGCCAAGTAAGAACAGGTGTTTTTATTGGCCCAGGAGGGCCTGGTAGATGTGTCTGATAGAAGGCCTCATTTTATCACACGCGATAATAGCCGCGATCCTCTATAACAGCCGCAGGCATGCAATAAAAACTTTTTCCCCTTCTACTTCAAAAGAAAAGTTATTTCTGACATTAAATCCTGCGTTAATGTGCATTAAATTTCTGTGGAATTCAGTAGGACACCTTAATTTACATTAACTCCTCCCATTTGCATACTAAAATTAAAATTTGCATGCTAGATTACATTGCACTATTTATCATGCACACAACACGCATTAGACCCCATTTAACACGTGTTCGGGCCCTAAAGCAAGTTGATGAATGACCCAATTAGAAAGATCCACACAACAGTGCAGGAAGAAATTCTTAGATATATTTCTTGAGGTGTTTTTCTTGGGAGCTAAATGCTTTATTCCTCATCCATGCAAATGTGTTGTGGTATTAAATGCTGTGGAATATGTTTTTTGAGCCATTGCATTTAAGAGTCTTTTCAGACTCTAAACAGGAAGTTACAAGTTAATTCATGTCTCAGTACGGTGCCACTAACACACATATGGCAAAGTTGTCCAATACAGATTAATAGAATACTTCTCTTTTTTTTTTCTTTTATGATAATTTAGGCTGTAGCCCCATGGACTTTTTCTTGGCTTTCCCCTCTATATTGGTCTAATGGGATATGTGTTTATCTTTAAATGAGCTCTTATTGTTATTAATAAATACTGTGATTTTGGGGTTTGTAATATTTGCATATCCCTTTTTCTTTCAAATATTATAGCATTAGAAATCAAATTCAAAGAATATACTTAAGGTATCATTGTACCAGTATGTTGTGAGTAATAATGTCATAATAGAGGTGATAGATGATTAGACCAATTAATATGATGCTGCTTCACTGGGTGTGCAGTGATGTACTGTATATTATAGTGCTTAACATCATTATTCCAATTGTTTAATACATGTGTACATGTTGGGGGTTGTCAGTTTTTATATTTTGGCTGTTATATATATATATATATATATATATATAAGCATGCTCATGTGTCAATGGACTTATGGGAGCAAGCAACAACTGCTCTTGTCAGTATGCTGCCTTAGAGGAACGCAGTTCTCTGCAGATCAATTTGGAGACTCCAAGGAGGATTATGCAGTTTTTTTCTGGGACTCCTCTTGCCAAGCCATGGGGCAAGTTATCTGCATGTGAGCACCAAGAGGATCCAACAGTTCCACTATGAGTGAATTCTCAAAAGCATGCGTGGCACAGTCGATGGCTGGACTATTAAAACGCATCAAACAGGGTTAATATCTATTGATGCCCTTATAGTTTTGAATTCTATTAAATGCAACATTCTACCTCATGTCTGGAACCTACATTCTCCTTGTGTCACTGTGTCCAGAAATAAGCAAGACAGTTGGATTCCACTGGAGTGCATTCCATAGTTTATTTCGGAGTTGCATGGAACCATGAAGAGTAGAGGGAGCAGGACAGAATGTACACCCAAAGCCTACCCCCATGAATAAAATCCTGATTTGGACAGATGTAGATGGTACACTAGTTATAGTGGGGTATCAGCACCCCTTAAACAATTGAATAAACTCAGTCCATGGTTTTCTCACCTCTGTGAAGCAATAATTAAAGGCAATTCTGGAGGAAAAGCAATTTTACCAGCAGAAATTGGCTCCTTGATTACTGTTCACCCTGGACATAGCATTTTTCAACAATACAAGTATTTTTACTTGCATGCTGCAGCGTTGAACCAAAGGGCACTGTTTTGATTATACAAAACTACATGTGTTTTGTTCAGGAAAATTACTTGCATAGAAAGCAAGCACAAATCTCTGTCGGTAATTTTTCCATAGGCAATAATCAAAACAAAATTACTTGTGGAGTTTGGTTTGATATTGGTGTAAACCCAATGGTTAAAGTTACTATGGACACTTTTGATTATTGCCTCATAACATGTTACATAATATTGGTCAATTAATACCAGAAGAATCCTGCTCCTTCATCATGATCAGATGAGCTCATCTGACCAGCTTACAATAAATATTATGTAAACATATTTTACAATGAAACTGGACAAAAAAATTTCTGAACAAAACCTGGTGAAAAGTGAATATTTTTCTTAAAATGACTTTGTCAGCTGAGAAAAATATTGAAAACTGAACAGTACAGGAAAAAAAACATTCTCAATATTTTCTCTCCTAAAAACTATGCTGCATAGGTTGTGCTACATCATATTTCCAGTTCGGTATTTTTAACCATGTGTGTTGGACATATCCTAAAGAAAACTTTCAGTAGATCTTGATGTATTGGTAAATATCACTGCTTATAACTTTCTACAGTAACAGAGAAGATTCCTATTTGCTATAAATGTATGATCAAAAATGCATTTCAAATACAGTTTGAGAAATCCAAATACAAGGAACAGCAGAATTGTATACATAATGTTGAATATTTGATTAAGTTCTTAGCAGTTTAATATCTACACTAACCGTCCTCCCAAAAAAATAATTAAAACAGAAACGGACCGTGTAGAAGTAAATATTTATTTACTTAAAAATAGCTTGGTTGCAACTGTAAGAAACCTGCAAATATCAGCAAATTACAGTCTGGTTCATACAGGAAATAAAAAGCAAAAATAATCTCGCAAAGAAAACCAATCCCTTCCAAGGCAAAAATCTACTACTGGTCTTAATTTTCCCCTGATGAACATGTATACAAGCCTTTAATGAGAACGCTGGATATCTGCAGGACGGCCTAAAGCCGCACCAACATCTGCTACTAGGCTGGAGTGTGTTACTGTGCAAACAAACAAATCACTACCTGGGGAATCATAAAGGACTTGATCTTCTGCATCCTCCCGCAAATACTGTCGTTATTTCATAAGGAAAAATAACCACAAATATCCTTCACAGCAGTATATTATAATCCAAATGACATCAAAGTAGCCATTTTGCAGGCCACGTGACCAGTCGCAGGGACAGGTTTTTGAGTTGGCGAAGCGGTTCCCACTCCGTATTCCGGGAGTTGTAGTCCTCTGAGGCATTAGGCTAGCGTCCTTGACTGATAATTTCAGTCTGAAGAAAACTGCACTTCCCACAAGTCTCTCTTCTCTGACGAGTCAGCTTGGAGAATACACCACGCAGAAAACGTAGATGAAACAGCTGATAGGAACTAGGAAGGAAAGGTGCGGGGAAAGGACCGAGCTGAGAAATCGTAGATAAATAGTGAGATACAGGCACAGTCTCTGATTCAGATAACTTTATTCGCATAACACTTTTACAGGCGTTACCAAAGTAATACGTGTCTGGCACGCTCGGTAGGAATCACAGGGTTAGCAGTAAATAAATTGTCAAACTCCAGTAATTCGTTTCTCTTTTCCTTGCTGTTTTTTTTTTTTTAAGTCTCATCATTGTTAGAACATCGATGTTGAAATGCAAACCACATGAAAGTGAAAACTGCTCCAAATTGTAGCAGGCGTCTATCTGGGGTTTTGGTTGTTTGTCTTTTGTTTTTGTTAACTGCCAGTCTCGCAGCATTTTGTACACATTTAATTTCCTGTAACTTGTGTTTTTCTAGGCAAAATTATTAGGGCTTCGGCGAACCTCAAGTCGGAGTCTTTTTTTTCTACTTCCACAACAAAAACTCGGGAGAGAAATGATTTCGAGAATTTTTGTTAAAATGTGCACAATTGTTTTGATCAGCCAGTTTCTTCCTGTGCCTTTCTACTTGCTGCTCAGTCTGAACCAGTGCTGGGATCTGGCACCATGGACCTTCATTCACACTGCTTTTCTGTATTTTTTTTTTTTTAACTTAAAAAAAAAATACCTCGGCAAACCGCCGAGTTATGAAGGCAGACGCCGGTAGCCGCAGTTAGCAGGTAGCCGTCACGTTAGCAAGGAGGCGCTAAGGTCGCGCAAGCGACCCTAGTGCCTCCTTGCTAGCGTGACCCCTTAATTTGGCTATAGCATGAGGCCCCCCCCTTCCGGGGGCCACGCACACATTAAGAAAGCGGGCGCTGAAAAGTCAGCACCTGCTTTCCGCATTTAATATAGCATCGGCCCTCAAGTCAGGGTGGGAGTGCCATGTTGCCTTTTGAGGCAGTTTGTGAGACTGCAAACACGAAAGCCCAAAAAGGAAGGGGGGGTGCCAAAAGCAATGCTTGCTATAGGGAGGAAGGGAAGGGGAATTTGAGGACCCGAGCCAGCAGACTGAGAAGAGAGAGATTCAAACTTTTGAATGCTATAGGTGCTATGCTTCTGAGAACCTGAGAATACTGCTGACCATTTATGCTTTGCTGATGCTTCCCGTTCCTACTTAATGCAGACAAGAATAAGTATTTCCTTTTTGTCCTGTAGTCTAGTTCATACAGGTGAGATGTGCCCTCCGGCAAGGAGATGGAAGCAGAAACAAAAATTCAAGACCTGACATCTCGCCTTATAAAAGGCCTGGTGCTCCCTCAGCTCTTCAGTATATCTCTGCCTCAGCAGATGTGCAGACTGCTGCAGTAATAGATAGATGGATTCTTAGTAACTTGTTCCTGCCGTGTCTTTAGCAGCAGGAGCTGCAATCTGGGCTTCCAGGAAAACAGGCAAGAGCCCTGAAATATCCTGGTGGAAGCAAAAAGCCCATGAAAACAGTCAGAGCCTTGAATACAGGCAAAAGGTCCTGGAATCAGAAGCACAGGAAAAGGGTGGAAACAGGCAAAAGTCCTGGTAAACACAGACTCCCAGGAAAGCAGACATAGGGCAGGAATTGAAGAAGAAGACTTCACAGGTAAGTCTGAGGAGATCAGCATGTCTGTTTGAATGAGAGAGTGTTGGTATGTTTAAGTTGGGCTATGGTACCCATTTACCATTGTGAGCCACCTTCAGGTAAAAGTAGCTATGCTACTTTGGAGTACTTTGGAGTAACAGGTTCTCAGCTAAGAGAAATTCCTTTGAGGGTGTTTTACCAACAGGCAGGCAAAGCCAATTAGGAGTAGCAGAAGTGCTAATGAACAAGATGTAGAGCTGCAGATTAAAATCTTGGAACCTGGTTGTGAGATCCAAATTCCAGTGCTTTTTCTTACTCCAGCTCCTGGCTAGGTTCTGGTTTTTAGAAGATTCAGTACCTTGTTCGAAAAAAAAAAAACTCTTTTACAGCCTGTAGAAGGTTGTAATGGCGTACAAGGAAGACAGAAAGGCAGTGGTACCCAGTCTTTTGGCAGGTTCAATAGCCTGCTGCCTGTGCCCCCAAATTTTTTTTTTAATTTGGGGGTTTCATTTAGTATATATACATATATTTATATGTGTTATGTCTGCCGCCGTGGCCACCCACAGCCGACTCGACTCACTTCATGTTATGCTTGGCCCTCTACTCCTGGTACCCTCGCGACCGTAGCCAGTCGTTGCCGCCGCGTTCCTCACACACCATCTGTCCTCCCTTTAAAGGGCCAATGGCGGGAACTTCAGGCTCGTCCCCGGCTGATGACATCACGGGCCCGGGATACTTAAGGACTACCTCCATCCAACACTAACTAACTTGACAATGAGTTCCCTGGTTCCTAGCTGGAGCTTGCTCCAGTACTCCGGACCTGTTGTTCCTGCTCTACAGATCCCTTCCCTTCTTGCTGGTATTCTGTCACTGTACTTCCCGCTCCTCCGGGCCTGGCTCAGCACTTCTACATCTGGGACCCTGTCTCGACACTTCCCGCTACTTGGGGCCTGGCTCAGTGCTTCTACACCTGGGACCCTGTCTCGGCGCTTCCCGCAGCTCGGGGCCTGGCTCAGCGCTTCTACACCTGGGACCCTGTCTCGGTGCTTCCCGCTCCTCGGGGGCCTGGCTCAGCGCTTCTACACCTGGGACCCTGTCTCGGCGCTTCCCGCTCCTCAGGGCCTGGCTCAGCGCTTCTACATCTGGGACTCTTGTCTCTGCGCTCCAGCTCCTCGGGGTTGTCTCAGCACCTCCATATCTGGGACCCTGGATCTGTGCTCCCTCTTCTCTGGACCACCCTCAGCACTTCTGCATCGGGGATCCTGCTTCAGCGCTTCCTCTCTTCGGAGCCTGGGTCAGAGCTTCTACATCACGAGACGCTGTCTTTACGCTTCTGCTCTGGACCTGTTTCAGCGCTTCTACATTACAGTATGTAATCATATATTAGTGAAGAATAAGTATTTATAGCAATCAAGCCATATATTTACCTGCAGGCTGCCTGGCTGTATTTTTGTACCATAATGAGCAGGAGAAACATTGCAGTCGCTTTCTGTTACGCTCGGAGGTGGACACTTGTCCTGGAACAGTGGAGAACGGCTCCCTGGTAGGGACCAGGAAGCACCTGCCCCCAGGGGGCAGAGCACTGGAGGAGACAGAGGCTAGGATGAGCTTCACCACTGGAAGCCCGAGGTACCCCCGGGAGGAGCCCATAGGGACCCGGGCCGCCTGTCAGTACCAGTGAGACAGTCCGGAGGTACCACCTGGGGAGACGGACAGACGAACAGGAACAGAAGGACGCTGGAGTAACAAGACTGGAACAAAAGGATCCTGGAATGAGACTTGGAACAAGGTTCAGACGCAGTAACAATCTAGCAAGACACTAACCCAATTGCCAAGGCAAGGAAGTACAAGCAGGGACTTCCTTATATCAGGGAATCAATCAGGGCGCACTGTGGAGCTAGGACCCATCCTTAGCCATACAAGAGGCTGGGCGGTCCGCACGCATGCGCATAGGGGCATGGCCAACACTAGGGATGTGAATCGTTTTAGGACGATTAAAATTATCGTCCGATAATTTTAATATCGTCTTAAACCGTTATGGAACACAATACAATACAGATTCTAACGATTTATCGTTATAAATCGTTAGAATCGTGAGCCGGCACACTAAAACCCCCTAAAACCCACCCCCGACCCTTTAAATTAAATCCCCCACCCTCCCGAACCCCCCCCCAAATAACTTAAATAACCTGCGGGTCCAGCGGCGGTCCGGAACGGCAGCGGTCCGGAACGGGCTCCTGCTCTGAATCTTGTCGTCTTCAGCCGGCGCCATTTTCCAAAATGGCGCCGAAAAATGGCGGCGGCCATAGACGAAAAAGATTGGACGGCAGGAGGTCCTTCCGGACACCCGCTGGACTTTTGGCAAGTCTCGTGGGGGTCAGGAGGCCCCCCACAAGCTGGCCAAAAGTTCCTGGAGGTCCAGCGGGGGTCAGGGAGCGATTTCCCGCCGCGAATCGTTTTCGTACGGAAAATGGCGCCGGCAGGAGATCGACTGCAGGAGGTCGTTCAGCGAGGGTTCCGGCGCCTCGCTGAACGACCTCCTGCAGTCGATCTCCTGCCGGCGCCATTTTCCGTACGAAAACGATTCGCGGCGGGAAATCGCTCCCTGACCCCCGCTGGACCTCCAGGAACTTTTGGCCAGCTTGTGGGGGGCCTCCTGACCCCCACGAGACTTGCCAAAAGTCCAGCGGGGGTCCGGAAGGACCTCCTGCCGTCCAATCTTTTTCGTCTATGGCCGCCGCCATTTTTCGGCGCCATTTTGGAAAATGGCGCCGGCTGAAGACGACAAGATTCAGAGCAGGAGCCCTTTCCGGACCGCTGCCGTTCCGGACCGCCGCTGGACCCGCAGGTTATTTAAGTTATTTGGGGGGGGGTTCGGGAGGGTGGGGGGTTTAATTTAAAGGGTCGGGGGTGGGTTTTAGGGGGTTTTAATGTGCCGATTTTTCGATTTTTCACAATTTTTAACGATTTTTCACGATATTTTACCCCCCCAAACGGCAACAATACGATTCCCTCCCCCTCCCAGCCGAAATCGATCGTTAAGACGATCGAGGACACGATTCACATCCCTAGCCAACACAGCCTAGGACGCTGAGCTCCGGTGTGAGGCCCGGCGACCGCCGCCGCAGGACGCCGAGACCTGGAAGCGCAGCTGCCGTTAGGGAGGCAGACCCAGGACCTGCCGTGGAACCTTGGAGGCGAGTAGGTCCATGCACGGGCCGGGCGCAAACGGGGTGTGTAACACTTTCCCTTTTGTGTGCTTTATTTTATATGTTTAAAATAATCCCCGTACGACATAGTGAGGGCAAAGGTAGCGCCGGCGCCATTTTGAAGATTGGCAATACGGCCCGAGTGCAGGAGGTCGCTCCCGGACCCCCGCTGGACTTTTGGCAAGTCTTGTGGGGGTCAGGAGGCCCCCCCCAAGCTGGCCAAAAGTCCCTGGGGGTCCAGCGGGGGTCCGGGGCGATCTCCTGCACGCGTGACGTCGGGAGCCAGGAACCAAAATGGCGCCGGCGCTACCTTTGCCCTGTCACATGATAAGGGCAAAGGGCCACCGGCGCCATTTCTCTTAACGCAGCCGTGGCCAGAGAGAGGGAGATCGCGCCGGAACCCCCCCCCCCCACTGGACCCCAGGTAATTTAAAACATTTTGGGGGGGTTCGGGAGGGTGGGGGATTTGTTTTAAAGGTTCGGGGTGGGGTTTAGGGTTTTTTTGGTGTGCCGGTTTTCCCGCGCCCTATTTAACGATACAGTACAAATGCCCCTGACCATAAATCAGGGGCATTTATATTGTATCGTGCACTCTAACGATTTTGGACGATTTTAAAATTATCTGACGATAATTTTAATCGTTCAAAAACGATTCACATCCCTAGTATATTATAAGGGCCACGTGCTTATGACATGACACATTCAAGCTCACACACACGCGTACGTTTGCTACTGCTTGTTTACGCGAGAGAATGCAAACTTTTATTTTCACTCGGGTGTTTTCCGTGGCTGGGCTAGTCGCTCTGTGTAGGTGGACACGAGCAGGGCAGGAGATGGGAGGGAGTGTTTCAGGGATAGACTGGGGCTTACTGGTGGAGGCTGAGCAAGTTATATGGAGTAATACCACCTGGCTAGCAGGTTTTGAATGAGGGTTTAAAAGGGGTAAGGCAGGGTAATCAGATTTTCAGGTGTGCACTGGTGCTTACTGAAATAGGGAAGAGACAAACAGGAGGCTAGGAGACTGTTGTACTTACAGCTATTGAGAGGGATTCTCATTCTTGGTAGTCTCTTTTTAACATTATGATTACAATAACTGCAAGGGTTCTCAGATCAATACAGCGGAGAAGAGAAAGAGAGAGGAGGAGAAGAATACACAGGAGGAGGAGATACCCCTTGCACAGAGTTTACAGTACTCGGACACAGTTTCTGGATCTATCAGAGGAGAAAGTAATGCACAGGTTCGGATTCAACAAGGAAACCTTACAGTCTCTAGGCCAACTGTTAGAGGCAGAACTGCAACCTACATCCAAAGGGGCCATGCCTTGCCAGTACATGTCACTACCACTCTGGCCTTTTTTGCTACCGGCACCTTCCAAACACTTCTAGGGGTTACATCTGGAATCACTCAGTCTGCCAACGCTAGGTGTATAGAGCAGGTCCCGCCTTGCTCAGGAATACACAACACTTTATAACCTTCCCTTGCAGAAGATAGGAGCAACAACTAATGACCAATTTCTATCAAATTGTCTTGGGAGCTATCGATTGCACTCACGTCCCCATAAGGGTACCAGGAGGAGAGAAGGCTATGTACCTCAACCTCAAGGGCTTCCACTCCCTAAACATGCAAGTGCCCTGCATCACCAAGGGCATCATCATGTACATCGTGCCCGGATTCCAGGATCCGCTCATGATGCCTACATTGGGGCATGGATTGGGATGGCCACAGCCCAGTCTCCTACTCTCTTCCTACTAGCTGGACTGTGCTACCTGTAGCTCTGACCTCGCCTCCCGACGGTGAGGCTCAACAGGGCTCCTCCCCATGGCCGGTACCACCTCGGACCAAGGGCCCACTAACATACGATTCATAACATGCTGTTGTTGCTACTACTGGGTCACACGAGCTTTCCCCGGGAAGGCACGGAGCTCTCACAGTCTCTGCGCAAAAAAAAAAAAAAAAAAAAATGAAGTTAAGGGCTTGACTTTTCACTCCTCAGCTGCTTCATGAAGTCCGGTATAGAAATATATTAAATAAAATAAATAAAATAAGACTAGAGGCTCTGCACCTTAAGTAACGTGCCTACGGTTGCCAACTGTCTGGAGCTTTACATCGGGAGTGGGGAGGGGGTGGGTAGCAAGGTAGTACATTCCTGCGCTGCGCGCTGTCTTTGCTCTCTATGCCCATGGCTTCTTTTTTGCTGCTGCAGGCCCACTCTGGCTGGTGGTGCATTCGGCTGCCCACCATCAGCCAAAGGAAAAGGAAGGGAGCACCTCTGTGTTAGGATAAGTAAATGAGTGAACCCTTTGGCCGAGGTGAGAGGTGGAACCACCCAGGGAGAGGAACCCCGCTGTGCCTCACCATCAGAAGGTGGAGCCGCGGCTGCAGGATGGGAATACAGCAGACGTAGAGGTGGAGACGTAGAGGGTGACCCCTGGAGGTGGGCCACGGAACGGCAGCAACTGCTGACATCAGTCTTGCTTGAGACTAGAGTCAAAGGAGGAAACGGCACTGCCCGAGGAGCGGGGTTGCCGGGAAATACAGTCACTGTGACACACTGAATCAGTAGTGGAGAACTGCAGGGAGTTTCCTTGGTGGAAGAACACAGTAGTGATCCGCAGGGGTTCCTCAAATACACGGCACAGGTCCGCAGAGCAGGGGGAAACCCGGAAGTGAGTCCTCACGGCAATGGTCCACAGAGCAGGGTACACCGACGAGGATTCCCAAGTAGCAATCAGAGCAGTGATCCAGAAGTGGTTCTCACAGTGACAGGAAGTAAGCAGAAGTCCCGTAGAAGGCCTTAGGAGAAAGGCAGACTGGAAACCGGATGAGAGGCCCTCCGAGGAACGGATAACCAAGAGACGAGGGGGGCCCCCTGAGGAGCGGGTACCCAGTAGTGTCACACCACGGAAGCAAACCGGAACAAGCTGAGTAGAAGCTGGAACAACAGCAAGTGAACTCGTTGCCAAGTCACCAGCTGTCTGGGCAGGCTGGATTAAATATTAGAGCAGAGTGACGTCATCTGATAGGGACGCCCTCGAGGTTCCCGCCATGACGTGGTTAAAGCTGCTTGGGAAGGGGTAGATTTTCAGACGAGCGCGAACAGCCTACTTTTGTTTGCGCTCCAGGCGCAAACAAAAGTACGCTGGATTTTAGTAGATACGCGCGTAGTCGCGCGTATCGGCTAAAATCCTGGATCGGCGCGCGCAAGGCTATCGATTTCGTATAGCCTGCGCGCGCCGAGCCGCGCAGCCTACCCCCGTTCCCTCCTAGGCCGCTCCGAAATCGGAGCGGCCTAGAAGGGAACTTTCCTTTGCCCTCCCCTCACCTTCCCCTCCCTTCCCCTACCTAACCCACCCGCCCGGCCCTGTCTAAACCCCCATCCTACCTTTGTCGGGGGATTTACGCCTCCCAGAGGGAGGCGTAAATCCCCGCGCGCGAGCGGGACTCCTGCGCGCCGGGCCGCGACCTGGGGGCGGGTACGGAGGGCGCGGCCACGGCCCCGGGCCGTAGCCACGCCCCATACCCGCCCCCAAAACGCTGCCGACACGCCCCCGAAACGCCGCGCCGACCGGGCCCGCCCCCCGACACGCCCCCGACACGCCCCCCTCCGAGAACCCCGGGACTTACGCGAGTCCCGGGGCTCTGCGCGCGCCGGGAGGCCTATGTAAAATAGGCTTCCCGGCGCGCAGGGCCCTGCTCGCGTAAATCCGCCCGGTTTTGGGCGGATTTACGCGAGCAGGGCTCTGAAAATCCGCCCCGAAGTGCGTGCGGGCGCCTAAGAAACCCCATGAGTAAGATTGCGGTCGGGAGCTTCCATGCTGCTCAGATAGGCCCAGGAATGGAGGCCAGAAGGCCGGTGGTAGCTGGCCGAAGCCGCTAGTTCGCCCAATGGAGCCGTCTGTGGCTGCGGAGCGTAACACTCTCTGTCATTGGAACAGAGCAAAACAAAAAAAAGTCTAGTAAGGCCGTTGGCCTAAAAAAAAAGAAGTCCCACGGGGCTGTTGGCGGACCCCATCCCGCCGGCAGCCTGAAGAAGAAAAGAGGCCCTTGCTGTCGCTGTCAGCCAGAACAAAGAAAAATGCCCTGCAGAGCCATCGGCAGACTCCCATCTCTCCGATGAACCAAAGAAGAGGAAAAGACCCAGAGGCCCTACAAGCGCATCAGTCCGAAACAAAGAACAGCCCCATTGGCACTCCCTATCCTGCCGGCGACCTAAGAAGAAAAGGGTCCTGGTGCCGGCAGGGCTATCGGCTAGAAGAAATAGAAAGGCCCAGCGGAGCACAATCCCATCCATAAAAGAAATCCAATTCTTGGGATCTGGCAAGTGCCACTTTCTTATGCCTCGCTTTCATCACACGTCTATATAAACACAATTTAAGTTACTTTACAAAGTGGTTTTAATTTTCTGTGAGTTACATAAAACAACATTCTGAGAATGTTATACCCCTGACGGTGTTGAGATGTTCAGTCCACGGCTTCATAGATCTAGCGATGTGCTCTAGTTCATCCCAGAATACTACAGAAAGGAGGTGAAATGGCCATAGAGGCAAAAACTCACAGTAAAACTTTTTAAAATATATCCGAAGCAGAAATCCTGTGAGGGAGTCAGTTGGACTGTTAGATGGTCAAGGGGCTAAAGGGGCTCTTAGAGAAGATAAGGCCATCGTGGAAAGATTAAATGATTTCTTTGCTTCGGTGTTTACTGAAGAGGATGTTGGGGAGATACCCATTCTGGAGAAGGTTTTCAGGGTTTAATGATTCAGATGAACTGAACCAAATCACGGTGAACCTGGAAGATATGGTAGGCCTGGTAGACAAACTGAAGAGTAGTAAATCACCTGTACCGGATGGTATACACCCCAGGGTTCTGAAGGAACTCAAAAATAAAATTTCAGATCTATTAGTTAAAATGTATAACCTATCATTAAAATCATCCATTGTACCTGAAGACTGGAGGGGGGCTAATGTAACCCCAATATTTAAAAAGGGCTCCAAGGCCAATCCAGGAAACTACAGACCGGTTAGCCTGACTCCAGTGCCAGGAAAAATAGTGGAAAGTGTTCTAAAGATCAAAATCACAAAACATATAGAAAGACATGGGCCATGGTTTAATGGAACAAAGTCAGCATGGATTTACACAAGGCAAGTCTTGCCTCACAAATCTGCTTCACTTTTTTGAAGGGGTTAATAAGCATGTGGATATAGATGAACTGGTAGATGTAGTGTATTTGGATTTTCAGAAGGCATTTGACAAAGGTCCTCATGAGAGGCTTCTAAGAAGAGTAAAAATTAATGGGATAGGTAACTATGTTCTTTCATGGATTACAAACTGGTTAAAAGACAGGAAACAGAGAGTAGAATTAAATGGACAATTTTCTAAGTGAAAAAGGGTATACAGTGGAGTGCCTCAAGGATCTGTACTGGGACCCGTGCTTTTCAATATATTTATAAATGATTTGGAAAGGAATATGACGAAGGAAGTAAGCAAATTTGCAGATGATACAAAATTATTCAGAGTAGTTAAATCACAAGCAGATTGTGATAAATTGCAGAAGGACCTTCTGAGAACTAAAAAATTGGGCATCCAAATGGCAGATGAAATTTAATGTGGATAAGTGCAAGGTGATGCATATAGGGAAAAATAACCCATGCTGTAATTAAACAATCTTAGGTTCCATATTAGAAACTATCACCCAGGAAAGAGATCTAGACGTCATAGTGGATAATACTTTGAAATCATCGGCTCAGTGTGCTGTGGCAGTCAAAAAAGCAAACAGAATGTTAGGAATTATTAGGAAGGGAATGGTGAATAAAACAGAGGATGTCATAATGCCTCTGTATCGCTCCATGGTGAGACTGCACCTTGAATACTGTGTACAATTCTGGTTGCCGCAGATCTAGAAAGTTATAGTTGCGATGGAGAAGGACTAGGGGGAACTCCATGAAGTTAGCATGTAGCACATTTAAAACTAATTGGAGAAAATTCTTTTTTACTCGACGCACAATTAAACTATGGAATTTGTTGCCAGGGGATGTGGTTAGTGCAGTTAGCATAGCTGGGTTTAAAAAAGGTTTGATAAGTTCTCGGAGGAGAAGTCCACTACCTGCTATTAATCAAGTTGACTTAGAAAATAGCCACTGCTATTACTAGCATCAGTACCGAGGGATATACTGTTATTGTTTGGAATAGATGTAGGTGGATCCTTGGGCCTGTGGCAGATGACTACGCCCCCGGGGAAAGATCCCGAGAGGGACCACCGGTCAGGCTCAGAGTTTGGAGACGGACACACACTAGTTCTTTTATTAAACAGTATATTGAACCACCAGAGGTGGCAGTAGTGAGCTGGAAGCACCCGGCTGGGCTGTAGTCCCTCAGAAACTGGAACAGCGATCCCAGGATGCCAGAGCTGTAGAGAAACTAAGTATAGTGAGTAGGCAGGGTATGCAGAGTTCAGGAATAGAACCTTGATGGTAACACTTACACAATAGTCTCTAGAAGCAGCCCAGGAGCTGGAATGGATTAGGCCCTCGAGGAGCGAGTACCTGGTTCCAGAGAAAGCTGAGAGAAGGATGGTAACTCACTGGTGTAGGCAGCGATGACTTAAGAACATAAGAAAATGCCATACTGGGTCAGACCAAGGGTCCATCAAGCCCAGCATCCTGTTTCCAACCGTGGCCAATCCAGGCCATAAGAACCTGGCAAGTACCCCTTCCTAGCAGAAGTGGTATTCAGAAGCAGGTCTGAGAACGTGGGCCCTCGAAGAGTGAGTACCGGTTCCAGACTGTGACCTGAAAGGCAAAAGAGAAATGAGGCCCCCGAGGAGCGGGTACCCCTGGTAAGTCCGAGGAGGCAGAGTGGCTAGGAGCATAAGAAAACCTTTCCTTTCCTTGCTAACTCGATTAGTTAGTGAATTCAGAGACCTTAAATATCCGGTGCGGATGACGTCATCTCAGGGGGACGCCCCTGAGGTTCGCGCCACTGCTGGTACTTGAGTTGGGGCGCGCGCCCTTAGGCTTCTGGGAACATGGCAGAGTGCAGCATCTTGCCGGTCTGGGGACGCCGGAGGAGGGCGCCAAGATGACACCGCGGCAGCCAAACTTCCAACAAGCAAAGAGGGAGTCGCCACAGAGGTAAGGTGGGTGTGGTGGAGACATCGGCAGCGACGGTCGCAACATATACTTAGTTTATGGGTACTTGTAGCCTGGATTGCCCACTGTTGGAAACAGGATGTTGGGCTTGATGGACCCTTGGTCTGACCCAGTACGGCAATTTCTTATGTTCTTACACCCCTGTTCCCTCTGAGGTGTGTTAATGCTGGGAAAACCCTCACTAATAACAGGCTGAGTCTCCCTCACAGCAAATAATGTCTGTCCTTTATTTTATTTTCCAGAGATCGATGAGTCTAACAGAAGATGTAAGGAGAGACATCCTGAGGAGCCCACTAAACATCTGGAAGTGACTTAAAACTGTATCAGAGTAAGATGTAGAGGAAAACTGCCCATGTTGTGACTGGGAGGAAAACTGTTGGAATCTGTGCAAGCCAGAAGAAAGGCTGAGAAACATGACAGGAGACTCCACTGAAAATGTGACTCCCTGTGAGCAAAGTACACAACACCTGAGAGAACAGGCTGGGTTGAAACTCTCTTCAGGCAATGAATGTGCAAGTAAAGTAATATTAAATGTTCACCAGAAGATTCATACAAGACAGAAAATATTTCCATATAGTGAATGTAATAAATATTTTATTAATCCATCACAAGTGAAAATGCAGCAGGAGATCCAAATAGGAGAAAAGGTTATTTACATGTTCCAACTATGATAAAAGCTTCACTTGGAAAACAAAATTGAAAAGGCACCAAAGGATGCACACAGGAGAGGAATCATTCACTTGTACTTGAATGTGATAAAAGCTTCAGTTCGAAATCAGAACTGAAAATGCATGAAAGAATTCACACAGGAGAGAAACCATTTGCAAGCAGAGAGTGTGATAAAAGCTTCAGGTTTTATTCAAACCTGAAAAATCAAGCAAGGATCCCACAAGACAGAAACTATTTGCATGCACAAAGGGGTAGATTTTCAAAAAACGCGAATAGGCGTACTTTTGCTGGCGCATCAGGCGCAAGCAAAAGTACGCTGGATTTTAGTAGATACGCGCGGAGCCGCGTGTATCCACTAAAATCCTGGATCGGCGCGCGCAAGGCTATGAATTCTGTATAGCCGGCGCGCGCCGAGCCGCGCTGCCTACCCCCGTTCCCTCCAAGGCCGCTCCGAAATCGGAGCGGCCTTGGAGGGAATCCTCTAACGCCCTCCCCTCATCTTCCCCTCCCTTCCTCTATCTAACCCACCCGCCCGGCCCTGTCTACACCCCCCCCCCTTACCTTTCTCCGGGGATTTACGCCTCCCGGAGGGAGAAGTAAATCCCCGTGCGCCAGCGGGCCTCCTGCGCGCCGGGCCGCGACCTGGGGGCGGGTACGGAGGGCGCGGCCACGCCCCCGGGCCGTAGCCACGCCCCTGTACCCACCCCCAAAACGCTGCCGACACGCCCCCGAAACGCCGCGACGACCAGGCCCGTCCCCCCGACACGCCCCCCTCGGAGAACCCCGGGACTTACGCGAGTCCCGGGGCTCTGCGCGCGCCGGTAGGCCTATGTAAAATAGGCGCACCGGCGCGCAGGGCCCTGCTCGCCTAAATCCGCCCGGTTTTGGGCGGATTTAGGCGAGCAGGGCTCTGAAAATCCGCCCCAAAGTGTGATAAAAGCTTCAGTGCAAAATCAGAACTAAAAATGAAAGGATCCACACAGGAGAAAAACTATTTACATGCACTGAGTGTGATAAATGCTTCCCTAATGAAATATATTCTGAAAATACATTAAAAAATCCACACAGAAGAGAACAATTTATATGCATGTAGTGTAAAAAACTTCATGTTTTGTTCAAAATTGAAAAGGCATGTAAGGATCCACAAAGAAGACAAACCATTTACATGCTGCGAATGAGATAAAACCTTCCATGGGAAATTAGAACTGAAATTTCATGAAAGGATCCACACAGGAGAGAAACCATTTATATGCACTAAGGGCCGGATTTTAATACCTACGCGCTGGCGTACATTTGTGCACGCAACCCGGCTTGCTCAAATCTACGCCCGATTTTCTAACATGCACGCGCAGGGGGAGGAATATTTGTGCAGTTAAAAAACCACCAACAAAAGAAGAAACAGAACAGTTTTGGAGAGATTTGTATGAAGATCATGTAGAGCATGGGTGACCAACTCCAATCCACAAGAGCCACAAACTGGCCAGGTTTTCAGGATATCCTCAATGAATATGCATGAGTTAGTTTTGCATGCACTGCCTCCATTGTATGCAAATGTATGTCATGCATATTCATTGTGGATATCCTGAAAACCTGACCTGTTTCAGGCTCTTCAGGACTGTAATTGGCCAACCCTGCAGTAGAGCATTAAAAAAAGAGGAGCCCTCCTATGCTCCAGAACTGATGACATTACTCTCCCCCAGGGAGAGATCGCTGCTAGCAAACCCAGCCGTTAGGCTCCTACAGAAGTGAGGAGACCTGGGGCTATTGGAGGACGTCAGCCCGATGGAATTCCCATTGAGGCATGAAGCCCTGCAGGAAGCTGTTGCGGCTCAGCAATTCAACTTTGGAGCAGGCGAAACGTCCACCAGAGTGGCAGGATTGGGGCCTGGAGAGAGCTCTGCTGTTTTTCCCTCTTTGCAACTTAAAACTCTGGTAAGACCACAAACTTTCACATTGGAGCTTATCTGGGAAGCAATTAATGATCTAAATAAGAATATGGTGACAAAATATGTTTTGTTGAATACAGTGAAAGTTACAAAAATTAGAGTTGATAAAATTGAAGAAGAAAATGCTCAAATTAAAAGTGAACTGTTAACAGTTAAAGTCGATCTGGGAAAAGTAAATGATTTACAATATGCCTTAGTAAAGGAAAACCAGATGTTACAACTTAAAATTGAGAACTTGGAAAATATTTCAAGGAGTAAAAATATCTGGTGTATCAACTTTCCTAAGCTTCCGATGTCAACACCAACTCAACTCTGGCGGAGATATTTAATAGAAGTGCTTAAACTACCAGAGGCCACACTACCTATTATCTCCAAAATATATTACCTTCCACCATTGAAGAAAACCACCAGGGAAATAATAACTAGAATATTCCAATGCAAGAATTTCAACCAGTACAAGCACCAAGTATAGTCGTCTCCGCAATATTAGAAGATTCTGAGAGCAACCTGGCAAGACCATCAACACTGCTCATGACTTTTATGCTAGAGTCTGATAAAGACTGGGTATTTAGAAAGTATTTCCTAAATAGATCAGAGGAGTTCCTGGGTTGCAGAGTTCAGATGTTCCCAGATTTGTCTAAGCAATCCCAAAAACGTAGATGACAATTTTTATTGTTAAGACCTCAAGTCGTGCAACTAGGGATGTTCTTTATATTGAAATTCCAATATAAATGCTTAATAAAGCATAGAGGTAATTCATATATATTTACTCCACCATCTCAGTTAACAGAATTCTTAGTAAATAAAGGTAGACAATTGCTTAGCTCTTCACCAGGCCCTGAATAAGGGCACTTCTATAGTGGAAATTAGATCTCTCAGAGAAATGTAAACTGTCCTATAGCTAAATTATTTTGCAGTATATTATATTTCCTGAAGTTGTGTAATTTTGGTTGTAATTGAGGGCTTGTCAGACAGGTAGAAATTTCATGTAATATGATGTTTTCAATATTTGTTTTCTTTGTTCTACCTGTATTTCTACTCAAGTAATTTTTGCTTGATGAATACATATGTAAAAGATATAAACAGAGAGATGAGCCAAGCAAACGGGCCCGTCTACCACCCATCGCAGAAGGTATGCAAACCATGGTCGATGCGGCCGCTCAGACACTACCAGAATCACCCTGCCCAGATGAATCTCAATGCACCGCAGCACCTGTCCTATGAGTGGCCATGGAGGAAACACCTACAGCAAGAGGTGTGTCGGCCACTGTTGCACGAGAGTGTCGATGCCCTCTGATCCAACCTCCCTTCTGCGACTGAAAAAGCGATCCGTTTTCACATTTGTTGGGGTCGTCATGAGGTCTATCATTGGTTTACCCCACCTTGCTTGCAGCAAGGCTTCCGCTGACAACTCCCACTCCCCTGGATCGAGACGCTGTCCTGCTGAGGAAGTCCACCTGCATGTTGTTCACTCTGACCACATGAGATGCAGCTAGCCTCACCAAATGTTTATCTGCCCACACAAACAGCTCCTGCGCCTCCAGGGCCACTAGATGACTCTTTGTTTTGCCTTGACGATTGATGTACGCTACCATCGTCACATTGTCCAAGAATACTCACACTGACTTGTCCCGAATGAGGGGAAAAAATGCTTGCACATTGCCCTGGTTTCCAGTCGATTTATCAACCAAGCTGCCTCTTTCCAGTGATCACTGACCCTGGGCTGACTTCCCTTGACAAATTGCCCCCCATCCAGAGAGGCTGGCATCGATGGTTACCAGTACCCAGTCAGGTATTTCCAGATCCATTCCCTTCTCCAGATTGTGCCGTGACAACCACACGAAAGACTGGACCTGGCATCCTCTGGCAATGGTAAAGGAAGCTGAAATTCCTCTGACAGTGGACTCCAATGGGATAACAGAGTCCTCTGCAGAGGATGCATGTGAGCAAAAACCCATGGCACTAAATTCAGCGTAGAAGGCATGGACCCCAGGACTTGCAAGTAATCGCAGACTTTGGGCACTGACAGGCTCATTAACCGAAGAACCTGACTCTGCAGCTTGAGCTCTCTCTCAGATGTCAGGAACACTAGCTGTGAATCGAAGCATGCACCCAGATACTCCAAAGATTGGATCGGCTTCAGATGACTCTTTGAGAGATTCAACACCCAGCCCAATGCTCCCAGAAGCTGAAATACATGCTGGACTGAGTGACCACACTCTGCCTCCAATTTCACTCGTATCAGCCAATCGTCCAGGTATGGATGGACCAGGACACCATCCTTCCTGAGTGCTGCCGCCACTACCACCATCACCTTTGTAAATGTGTGCGGTGCCGTTGCCATCCCAAAGGGAAGAGCTCAAAACTGAAAATGTTCTCTCAGAACCATGAACCTCAGGAATCTCTGATGATCGGGCCGAATGGGGATAAGAAGATAGGCCTCTGACAAGTCCAAAGATGCTAGAAACTCCCCTTTGTGCACAGCCGCTAATACTATGCTCAGCGTCTCCTTCCGAAAACGCAGCCCATGGAGGGCTGCATTTACATTCTCCAGATTGAGAATGGGTTGGTGTTGCGTGTGTCGGTCTCAAACGGCTTCAACCTTTGTGCCTCACCTTGCTTCCTTCTCTTTCCTCAAGCCTTGGGAAGATGGCTACTGCCGCGTCTTCATGCCGCTATCTCCGGCGTCCCCGGATCGGCAATGGCGACTGTGTTCGCCATGATTTCCTGAGCGCCTCCTAGGGTGCGCGTGCGCACACCACCCAGGTCTAAAACCACGTCATAGCAGGAACCTCGGGGGCGTCCCCTCCGAGTGACGTCACTGCATACGGGTATTTAGCCTGCCCTTGTTTTGCTAAGAAACCAAGTTAGCAAGGATTGGATTGGATTGGACTGCTCCAGTCTAAGCTGCTCTGCCGCTTCCAGCTCTCTCTGCCCTTCGGGGTATTCTCTCTAAACTGGGTACCTGCTCCTCGGGAGCCCTTCTACTCTATTTCAGGTACCTATCCTGGGACTCCAGGTACTCGCTCCTCGAGGGCCTGCTCTCCCTAATCTGGTGCCTGCCACTGATCAAGTTCTGCCTGACTGGACCCTCAACTACAGCTACAGCTTCAGTGAGTACTACCTTCAGTCTGTCTTCAGCTTCAGCGCTCCGCTCTACATCCGGGATCTGTTCCTGATATGCTGTACTGCCTACCATTACTTGAGTGAGAGACTGTCTCCTCTGCTGAGGATCTCTGGACTACTTCACTGGGGTATCTCCACTGCTGCCCGCTTCCTGGGCAGTGCCATCAAGCTGTATAATAAAATTAACTTCTCTGTGTTTGCGTGTATTGAGTCTAGCCTAGTACTGCCGTTCCTCACGGGGCTCCTCCCCGTGGGAGTGTTCATCACCGCAGTACCCAAGAATCCACTACAACACCTCAAAACCATAACAGATTGCTAACTCCATGGATTCGGCTCAGCTCACCGCTTTACAGGCCATTCCGGGCCTGGCCCAGCGAATCTCCAAACAACAGAATTCGCTGGACAATTTGACTGTTGCCTTTAACCAGTTACACGCACAGATGAATACACCGACTGCCGCAGGTAAAGAAGTTACACCGCCAGAAGTGACGGTCAAGACTACAGTACCTCTATCTGCTCCAACACGCTTCGCGGGTGAAGTGTGGAAATGTAGAGGATTTATTAATCAATGTTGCATGCGCTTTTCTCTGCAACCTAACCATTTCCCTACAGCGTATGCCAAGACCACCTATATCCTTTTGTATCTGGACGGAAGAGCGCTGGCTTGGGCCTCACCGCTGTGGGAGCACAATGACCCTATCCTGAATGATTTTGCCGGGTTTCTTGAACTGTTCAAGTCAGTATCTGAGGACCCTGCCCATACTCGACAGCAGGATCAACTCTAGTTCATCTAAAACAAGGTAACAAACCTTTACCAGACTTCACCATTGAATTCAAGATGTTGGCTTCTGAATTACATTGGGACCCTAGGTGCTTGAAAACCCTATTTTTTGAAGGCCTGAACTCCCGGTTGAAGGATGAACTGGTGACTCGTGAGATGCCTGAGACCTTAGCTGAACTTATGAAGTTGGCAGCGAAGATTGACCACTGTATTCGTGACAAAGTTCAAGAGGTCAAGAGTCCCAGAAGACCACTCCAGGGAGAGACTCGTGTCAAGTCTGTACCCAGGCCTACACCCCCAGGTCCTGCTGCTGGCGAAGAAGAACCAATGCAATTTGGCCGCAGTCATTTGACTTCTAAAGAGAGACGATTCCGAAAGAGGTCGGGACTATGCATGTATTGTGGACAAGCTGGTCATGCTGTACAAACATGCCCTATATGTCCGGGAAACTGGCAGACCTAAGTCCTGTGGGAGGACTCTTCTTAGGTCTAACTGCACCCTCTCCTCCAGTCTCTTTAATCTGCGGGCCTTTGGAATTCCAAACCCTTGCCTTAGTAGACTCTGGGGCAGGAGGGAACTTCATTTTGAAACGTCTAGTGGAACACTTGCGGATCCCTACCACTACTATGACGCCTCCATTACTATTGTCCTCTATTCATGGAGAGCTCTTACCGGGTGAAGTAACTCTGCTTACAGAACCAGTGAGCTTGCGTACTGGTGCTCTTCATACAGAGACTATTTCCTTCTTTGTGCTAGAGAAGGCCATGCACCCTTTGGTATTTGGGCTACCGTGGCTGCAGAAACACATGCCACAATTCAACTGGATCACTTTGGAGCTTTCACGTTGGGCTCCAGATTGTCATGGCAAATGCCTAATGGAAGTCTCTCCAATACCCTGCATGCCAACTACTCCGTTGTTGCCTGGGTTGCCGCCTCAATATGCATCTTACCAAGATGTATTCTCTAAAGAAGCTGCTGATGTGTTACCTCCACACAGATCCTACGACTGTGCAATCAATCTGAAGCCAAATACAGAACCACCCAAAGGAAGGGTCTATCCCCTCTCTGTGGTGGAGAATAAGGTGATGTCAGAATACATCCAGGAGAATCTCCAGAAAGCTTTCATAAGACCTTCTAAGTCTCCTGCCGGTGTAGGATTTTTCTTCGTGGGGAAAAAGGACGGAATGTTATGTCCATGCATTGACTACAGAGGTCTGAATGAGATCACCATAAAGGACCACTACCCGCTACCTCTCATCTCAGAGGTATTTGATAGGTTACAGGGAGCCAAGATATTCTGCAAGCTTGACCTCAAAGGAGCATATAATCTAGTTCGCATTCGTGCTGGCGATGAATTGAAGATGGCTTTTAATACCCGGGATGAACACTTTGAATACCTGGTGATGCCCTTCGGCTTGTGCAATGCCCTGGCTGTCTTCCAAAACTTGATGAACGACATTCTGTGTGATTTACTCTACCAATGTGTCATTGTCTACTTAGACGACATCTTGATATTTTCTCAGGACCTGCAATCCCATCAGGAAGATGTCAAAAGAGTTCTGCAGAGACTTTGTGAGGACCGCTTGTATGCCAAGTTGTCTAAATGTGAATTTCATAAAGAATCAGTACCCTTCTTAGGTTACATTGTCTCAAACAATGGTTTCCAAAAGGACCTTCAGAAGCTTGAGAGTATTCAGAAATGGCCACAACCCATGGGCCTAAAAGCTCTAAGATGATTTTTGGGATTTACCAATTACTACCGGACCTTTATTAAGAATTACTCTTCATTGACTGTTCCATTAACAGCTATGACTAAGAAAGGAGCCAACATTGCTAATTGATCTATGGAGGCTGTGACTGCATTCCAGAAGTTAAAAGACACCTTCCAAAGCAAACCTTGTCTTCGCCATCCGGACCCTACTCGACCCTTGATTGTGGAAGTCTATGCCGCTGATGTAGGTGTAGGGGCCGTGCTAAGCCAGACCGGCAATTCAAAGATCTTACACCCCTGTTCATTCTTTTCCCAACACTTCTTGGCAGCGGAGAAGAACTACGGTATTGGGGATAAAGAACTGCTGGCAATAAAAATGGCATTCGAAGAATTGCGCCCCTGGCTTGAAGGTGCCCAACATCAGATTACTGTTTACACTGATCACAAAAATCTGGAGTACCTCCGTCACGCTCAGCGCCTCAACCATAGACAAGCGAGGTGGTCCCTGTTCTTCAACAGATTTGACTTTGTGCTAAAATACCGCCCTGGTGACAAAAATGTCAGAGCAGATGCATTATCTCACTCTTTTCTCTCAGAAGATGTACCTGATGAACCTCAGCATATTATTGACCCGAAGAGAGTGATTCTCGCAGCTACACATCCGGTACCCCCGGGCAAGACCATTGTACCCCGCAATCTGAGAAAGAAATTGCTAAGATGGGCTCATGATTCGAAACTGGCCAGACACCCTGGTCAACGGCGAACACTGGCCAAGCTACAAATGTATTATTGGTGGCCCACCATGAAAGAAGACACTCTAGCTTACGTAGCCTCCTGCTCTAATTGTGCCAGACCGAAACCGCCGCCCAGATGTCCTTGGGGCCTGCTTCAACCCTTGCCAGCACCGGACGAGCCCTGGACCCATATTGCAACAGATTTTGTGGTGGACCTGCCACTCTCCGGAGGTAACAACACCATTTGGGTTACAGTGTACCGATTCTCGAAGATGGCTCACTTCGTGGCTTTCCCTGGCTTGCCTTCAGCCATGGAACTTGCTAAGTTATTCATCACCCACATCTTCCACTTACATGGTATGCCAAAACACATTTTTTCTGACAGAGAAGCTCAATTTCCAGCAAAGTTCCGGAATGCCTTGTGTAAGAAATTCGACATCACACTTGACTTTACCTCTGCGTATCATCCTCAGTCAAATGGCCAAACTGAGAGAATGAATAGAACTCTCAAACAGTTCCTCCACGCCTATGTCATTTCACGACAGGATTATTTATTTATTTATTTATTTAATTTTATAACTTTTATATACCGGCATTCGTAAAAAACATCATGTCGGTTTACATGTAATTGAGAAAGGAAATTACAATGATAGGTGGAGGAAAGATAGATAGTTAAAAGGTAAGTTAACTTTACTGTGGTGCCAACGTGCGTCACAGCTAAAAACGAGATTACATATAATAAACCATATTAGACAAAATTAGACATATAATAAATATAATAAACCATATAATAAACCATATTAGACATATTAGACATATTAGACATATTAGACAGTATATATACATATAATAAACCATATTAGACAAAATTAGACAGTATTAGACAAAGTTAGACAGAAATTAATTATGTACAAGGGGAGGTGGTGCGAGGGGGTGGGGGTGAAGCGCAGTGGGGAGGTGGAGGAGGAGGGGTTGAGGGAGGCGAAGGGTGGCAGGGGAATGAAGGGGCAAGATAGGGAAGGGGGATGGAGGGTAGGGTGGTGTAGGAGGGGGGGGTGTCATATACGTGATATGGCGATCATTATGAGTAATTGTACAAGAGGCGGGGGAGAGGGAAAAGTAAGAGGGGGGAGGAGGAGGGGGTGGAACTGTACAAGGGAGCTGTGGGTAGTGGTGGGAAAGGTGAGTTGGTAACTGTAAAGGAAGCTGCTTAGAGGAAGGAAGGTGGTGGAGGTGGGTGAGGGGAGGAGTGTGGGGGGGGGGCAGGGGGCAAGGGGAAACTGAGGGGAGGTGGGGAGGTAAGAGTGTTGCGATAGAGTCACAGCGCTAGGATTGTGAAGTGTTGGGATAGGCCTGTTTAAATAACCAGGTCTTGATTCCTTTTTTGAATTGATTAAGTGATGGTTCTAGTCGGAGCTCGGCGGGGAGGGAGTTCCAGAGGGTGGGGCCGGCAATGGAGAAGGCTCTCTCTCTGGTGGATGTGAGGTGAGCAATTTTGAGTGAAGGGGTGTAGAGGGTGCCAGCAAGGGAGTTTCTGGTGGGGCGGTTGGTCTGACGGAAGTGTGGCATATCTTCGATCCATGGGGAATTATTTTTGTAAAGTGTGTTATGTATGATAGTGAGTGTTTTGTATTGAGAACGATAGGTGATTGGGAGCCAGTGGAGGTCTTGAAGTATGGGAGTGATATGATCAGTCTTTCTTGAGTTTGTGAGGACGCGGGCCATGGTGTTTTGTAAGATTTGGAGGGGTTTGATTGTGGAGGAGGGAAGGCCTATTAGCAGTGAGTTGCAATAATCAAGTCTTGATAGCATGGTGGTTTGCATAACGGTACGGAAGTCGTGTACGTGGAGGAGAGGCTTCAGTTTTTTGAGGGTTTGAAGTTTATAGAAGCCCCCTTTTAGGAGCGATTTGATGTGGGATTTGAAGCTTAGTTGTGTATCTAGGCAAACTCCTAGATCTCTGACAGTGGGCGGATGCGTGAGATTTTGTGAGGTGTTTTTATGCGTTTGGTGGTTGGAAAAGCTGGGTTGATTAGTAATAATAAGAATTTCGGTTTTTGAGGTATTTAGTGAAAGGTGTAGGTTGGAAAGGAGGGAGTTGATAGATGCAAGGCATGTCTCCCAGAAGTGCAGGGTTTCGTTGAGGGATTTTTGGATGGGGATAAGTATTTCTAAGTCGTCAGCGTACAAGAAGAATTTTAGTTCCATTTTAGATTACTGGGCTGAACTGTTGCCCTGGGCTAAATTTGCCATCAATTCGCATCCAGCGTCATCTACTGGATCTACACTATTTGAAGTCGTCTACGGATGACAACCCTTACCACCTTTACCACTTCTACTTTCTGTGTCGTCCCCGGCAGATCAATTTACTGCCAACGACATCCAGCAGCTCTGGAGAAAGACTAAAGAGATGTTCCAAAAAGCAGGACAAAGAGCAAAGAAAGGATATGATGATCACCGTAGCAAGGCTCCTGAATTCCAGCCTGGAGACAAAGTTTGGCTCTCTACCAAACATCTGAGACTTAAGCTTCCATCTGCTCGATTTGCTCTTTGCTTTGTTGGACCCTTTCCTATTCTCCGACGATTGGGCTCTCTTACCTACAGTCTAAGACTCCCTCCAGCTATGCAGAATCATAATGCATTCCATGTGTTGCTGCTGAAACCGCTTGTTCTTAGCGAGTTTTCCACCAAGACACCTGAACCTACTCCATTTGATGCAGAAGAAGACATTGAACACAAGGTTGATGCCATCCTTGATGTAAGAAAGAGAGGCAGAGTTTGGGAATACCTCCTGTCATGGGAGGGATACAGACCAGAAGAAAACTCTTGGGAACCTATGGCTAATATCATGGACAAAGAGATGCAGCATCAATTTTATCGATCGCATCCTCAAAAACCTAGACCAGGTAGGGAGTCTAGAGGGGGCCCTTTGAAGGGGGGTACTGTTGCATCTGTCGGTCTCAGACGACTTCGACCTCTGTGCCTCACCTTGCTTCCTTCTCTCTTCTCAAGCCTTGGGAAGATGGCTGCTGCCGCTTCTTTATGCCGCTCTCTCCGGCGTCCCCGGATCGGCAACGGTGACGGGGTTTGCCATGATTTCCTGAGGGCCTCCTAGGGTGCGCATGCGCACCCACCCACATCTATAACCATGTCATGGCAGGAACCTCGGGGGCGTCCCCTCCGAGTGACGTCACCGCATACGGGTATTTAGCCTGCCCTTGTTTTGCTAACAAACTGAGTAGCAAGGATTGGATTGTTATGTTTTCGAGGTGTTTGGTGGATTCTTAGGGCAACAGTGATGGAGACTCCCATGGGGAGGGGCCCCGCGGGGAACTCTAGCACCAGGCTAGACTCGGATGCACAAAACACAGAGATAATAACTTTATTATGCAGCTTGTAGAGTTCACCAGAGGTGACAGTAGAGAGCAGTTTCTGTAGTAGCAGTCTGGGATCCTTGGCGGAGGAGACCCGTCCCACAATGATGGCGTGAGGCCGAGTAGATGTGAATTGGTTATTTACTCTTTCGGATAATAGAAGGACTAGGGCTATTAGTTTTGGCGGGGTTGGCCGTGCTTTTTCGACGCGCTATTACCCCTTACTGTATAACGGGTAAAAATAGCGCGTCGAAAACGCACGGCCAAACCGGGGCTAAATGTGCGCTCAACCAAGTGCACCATACTGAATCGGCCCGTTTGTATGGAACTTGAGCTCCTCCTCTCTCACGCTGCATTCTCAAGCTCCTCCCTTCTCATGCTGTACTCTCCAGCTGTGCCCCTCTCTCTCTCTCACGATGTACTCTCCAGCTCTGCCCCTCTCTCTCACTGTATTCTCCAGCTCTGCCCCTCTCTCTCTCTCTCACGCTGCACTCTACAGCTCTGCTCCCCTCTCTCACGCTATACTATCCAGCTCTGCCTCCCCTCTCTCACGCTGTACTCTCCAGCTCCACCCCTCTCTCACTGTACTCTCCAGCTCTGCCCCTCTCTCTCATGCTGTGCTCTCCAGCTCTGCCTCTCTTTCTCTCACTGTACTCTCCAGTTTCACCCCTCTGATGCTGTGCTCTCCAGCTCTGCCTCCCATCTCTCGCACCGTATTCTCCAGCTCCACCTCTTTCTCTTGCCGTTCTCTGCAGCTCCGCCCCTCTCAATGTACTCTGCAGTTTCACCCTTTTCTCTATCAGAATTGCCCAGTCCCCTCTGCTAGGGCACCCACACTCCCATAATTGTGTGGCTGTGGCAAGGGCCACAAAATTCAGCTCTTGCCAAGGACCAAAAAATTTGATGGCAGTGAAATAGCGCATTTACCCTCACCTGCCCACCCCAGAAGAGAAACATTGATGGTAGTGGATGGTGCATTAACCCCCTTAATCCCCCACCCACCTGCCCCCGAAGAGATGTATTGGTGGCAATGAACAGCACAATTTCCCCGCTACCGTCCCCTGGATGTCCTCACTCACTGGCTTCTATCGGACAAACAGGAGGAGGAGGACGGAGACCTTGCAGATCCTTCAGTACATCCTCCCTTCTCCCCCGCTGAGACCTGAACAATGAAGTTTGAACCCCTAGGTTCAAAGCAGGATATTCAAGTCCGCTAAGGGAGGAGGAAGGATGTATCACAAATACTGCAGATTCACTGTTCTCTTCCTCGTTTGCAGATAGTGCCCTCTGAGTGAGGGGGTCCATGGGCATGGGGAGGTCCTGTAGATTGTTAACTTGAGATTGTGGGCTGGAGGGAAGAGAACAAACTCACTGGGGACTGGGGAGGAGGGGAAGTGAGTGAACCAGGGGAAATGGGGGAGTGAACTGGGGATGAGAGTAGTGAACCAGAGAAAGTTAAGGGTTTGTGTGGTGGAAGAAGGGAGGAAGGTAATGTATCAGGGTGAGTGAGGGGTATGGGAGGAGTGAAAAACCATAGAGGGGGAGAGAGCCAGGGGGGAGTGAGGGGCTTGGGAGGGGAAAATAATTTGAGTGACCAAGGGGTTTATAGGGGGGGGGGGGAAGAGCCACGGTGAGTGAGGGGATCAGGTGGGGAGAAGAAGTGAAGGAGAGTGGGTCAAGGAGGCTTTTGAAAGGGGATCAGCTGGGAGGAGCAAGTGAAAGAGAAGGGTAAAAGGGGCTTTGGAAGGGGATAAGGAAAAGAGAGGATGGGGGTGTGATTCTGCTACCAGAGGAGGGGGTCTTAAAAGGGGGCATACTGTCAGGATTCCGCCTAATATGCAGACTCCACACCAGCAGAGGTCATCAGCAAGTCCTGCTCACAGCTGGTGTAGCCACCTCCTCACTGATCACATGGTATGGCAGCTCTAAGCCTATTTAGCCCAGCCTCTCCAACACTCCTTGCCTCTACATCGAGTCACCTTGGCTACTTGACCTGACCACGCTTGCCTTGTGGCCTACATTGGCCTCCTGCTTTGCTCTGTGGCCTACCTTGGCTTCCTGCCTTACTTTGTGGCCTTTTAGGCCTTCCTGCCTTGCTCAGTGACCTTCTGGGCCTATCTGTCCTGCCTTGCAGTGTTTGGGCTTTCTAGGTTCACCTAGCCCAGCCTTGTACCCTATTTGGGCCTTCTTGTTTATTATTGTTTGTTCTGGTAAGGTTCTTGTCCATTCCTTGCCTAGTCTTGTCTTGTCTAGTCCTTGTCCTGTCTGTCCCAGTCCAGTACAAGTTTCCAGTCCAGGCCTTGCCCTCACTTCTAGCTCTTATTTGCCTGTCTTCAGTCCCAGCATTGTCTCCTGTTTCAGGTCTTGTCTCCAGCCCCAGCCTTTCCTTGATTCCTGCCATTGCCTCCAGTCCTGCCTATACACAGCCCTTGCCTGCCGCCAGTACCAGCCTTGTCTCCAGCTCCCAGCCTGTACCTGTATCCACCACCCAGCTTGTCCGGTTTCAGCAAAGTCCTGCCGGCCAGCAGAGCTCAAGGACTCAACATGCGGGAGAGGTGGCTGGTATAGGCAGAAGACCCAGTCTGGCCTTGCCCTAGAGTCTGGCCCTGCTGGGGGAAATCACAGCCCAGCCTGCCTGACCTATGACACTTTATCTCAGTGGTCCCCAACCTTTTTTGCACCAGGGACCGGCTTCAAGCAAGACCAATTTTCCATGGCCCGGCAGGGCGGGGTGGGGGTGGGGCTTTGGTCATATGGGGACGGAGTTATGGAGGGGGTTGGATTTTAGTGCATACTTATCATTTAATTATGACATTTATAATGTGAATGTGACTCAACTCACCATAGGTTCTCACATGCATGACACACTGACCCATGATCGTCACGGGGCTAGATGTAAAAGTACAGTTTGCATCCACGGGAACCCCCCTGACCCACAATAATGGATGTAAAGCAGAATTATGACATTCCCCATACAACTCACCCTACAAAAAAGATATTCTGGTTCTGATGTCATCTCAGTAACAGCAACTCAAACTCCTTCTACTTCCAGGCTCAATAGCCCTACTTATGAAAAGACAGCAGTTTACCACCAATGCATGTCCTCTTGAGAAAACACAACAAATAAGACTGATACAAACGCTTACATGCTAGTAAAATATCTCATCTCGGTAACAGACACAGAACCGACCTAACATACTCCCAGGATCTGTAGTAATGCACATAAACTAATCCGCAAACAGTTACACTTGTATTATGGAACACACTCAAACAGGAGCAACCCTATCTATGAAAAGGCAACACTACAAATATTAAATCAGGTCCTAAAAACCAATACACCTCTCATTAGGAAAACAGAACTAGCAAGCAGCTATAGATCCCCACACAGAAATAATTGTAAAACTATACTAATAAGCAGAATAAATGTTTCAAAACAGCTATGAACAGAATAACATCCAACAATTAAAAACTCATAAAAACTATTAAACATGCTCCAAACACCAATAAAATATTTCAAAAAAGCAGACATCACATAATTAAAATGGCAGTCAATCAAGGAATATAAACTTAAAAAGCCACCTTTACTTACCCCCTCCAGCAGCTCTCCTACTCCCCTTCCATGCAGGCCATGGCACATACCAGAAGCAGCAGTAGAAGCTAAGCTCTATACTCATGGTCCTCTTCCTTAGTGCCCATGTGTCTCACACACACACACCATACCAGTCATGTCCCCATGACCAGTTTCTGTCTCTCACACACCAATCATCTCCCAAACAGTCTTTGGCACACACACACCAGTCACCTTCCTGAACATTTTCTCTCATGCCATTCACACACACACAGGCTTCCCACTCCCGTGTTCTACTTACATATATGGGCTTCTCATTCTCATAATCACTTTCTCTGTCTCACACACACACACATACACACACTCACCAGTCTCTCACTCCCATGCTTGTTCTCTCCACATGCACAGGCTTCTCATTCCCATAATCACTTTCTTTCTCTCTCTCACACACACACACAAACACACACCAGTCATCTGATCTCTCTCATGCATACACACACAGGCTTCCCACTCCCATGTTCTCTTTCAGATATACATGCTTCTCACTCCCATGCTGAGTCTCACACACACCCAGGTTTCTCACTCCCATGCTCACTCTCTTCACATGCACAGGCTTCTCATTTCCATAATCACTTTCTCTCTATTACACCCACACCAGTCTCTCTCTCATTTCCATGCTCACTCTCCACGTGCACAGGCTTCTCATTCCCTGAATCACATTCTTTCTCTCACATTCACACACACACACACACACACCAGTCTCTTTCTCTCACACACACCGTCACCTTACCAACCAGTCTCTCATGCATGCACACACATACAGACTTCTCACTCCCATGCTTTCTTTCACACACGCACAGCCCCCCACCAACACCAGGCTTCTTACACCCTTGCTTTCTCACATACCCAGATTTCTCACTTCCATGCTTTTTCTCTCTCTCACACTCACATACACATCAGTCATCTCCCTGAACAATCACTTTCATTGTCTCTCACATACACACACACATCAGCTCTCTGACCAGTTTCTCTCAATCACACACATGCTCGCAATCACACACAGGCAGGCTGGCTGCTTCTCTCTCTTTCTCTCACTCACTTCCTCTCCCCCCCCCACCCCCGCACAAATGGTAGCTGCAGCAGCCTCCTCCTCCAGCCCCCGCAGGTCAAGAAAGAAGAATCCCATTGGCCGCGGGAGGCTCATGCTGCTGTCTCCTTTCCCAATTACCGTCTGCTTTGATTGCTCAGGGGCCGATGCTTTTGCCGCCGCTGCTACTTTTCCACGCGGCACGGCCCCATATGCCAGGAAGCTTGCCAGCGCCCCTCTCCCATGTTGCCATGTCTACAACCTCGACTGCAGCATGCCGGAAACACCACCGGCTCCAACCTCCACAACCGTCATGCCACCAAGCCTCCATGCTCTTTAAGTGCATGTGCGCAATATACGCTCACTGGTGAGAAACCAGAGTCGGCACCCTCTGAAGACATAATCCCTTCAGACCTATATAAGCCTTAGTCTTGCAATAATTCAGTAATGGGTCTCCTGCATTGTGTGTAGGGTATGTTGTTGCTCCTGGTTCCTGCGTTCCTATTCCTACCTCATCTCTGCAGCCCAGCATTGCCTCAAGTTTCAAGCTTAGCTCAGCCTTGCCTCATCTCTCCAGCTCAGCCTGTCTTGTGTCCTCAGTCCCCCTTGCCTTATCTCCCTGCATTCTCTGGGACTGACTTCTGGATCTGACCCTTGCTTGGACATTGACTATTCTTGTTTGCCATTTGCCTCTGACTCTTGCCTGGACACTGACCATTCTTGCTTGTCACCAGCATCTGACTCTAGCCTGGTCCTGGATCAACACCTATGCCATTGCAGAGACTCTCGCTTAAGACCTGACCACCCCCAGAACCCAAGGACTCAACCCAAGGGGAAAGGGGTTAGTATAGGTGAAGCTCTTATTCAGTCTCTCTCTTGCGTAGCTCTGCCAGCTGTCGGTGAGGGCCTACGGGCACTACCCCATAGGCTGAACCAACCTTACTACAGCAGCAAGGGTCCACAGCTCTTAAAATTTCACCAGACCCTAGGAGCCAATACACTTTCTATGTGTAGCATATAAAGTGCTGGTGCTTTATCTTTTACCAGGGATGTTACAGGTCTGGGTCCGAGTCTGCGTCTACAGAAGGAAGAAAATCTTCTGGGGCCTTGGGCACAATCACTCTCTGGCTTACTCACAGCTCACACTCTAGGTAGAAAATCTCAATAAGGTGCAACAGGGTCCCGAAAAGGAGCAAAGAAACAAAATAGGTAGAAAGTAAACTCAACCCAGTGTCCATCTATTCAACCCTTTCACTGGAAGCAGCAGGGAAAACATTCTCAAAAGGAGTCCAGAAATGGTGTTCAACATAAATCCTTTACTGCAAATTAAAGAATAGGGTCCAGGCAAAGACCACAAAAATTGAGAATCAGCATACAGCAGAAAACCAAAAATAAAACACAGGATTTCCTTGTCCATGGTGAACTTCTTATCACTCTCCTATCTCTTGCACCTTCCTCCTCGGTCAATATATCATTGCCAGTGGGGTGAGTCAGCTAGAGTGTGACTTCCAGCATCAGCCAATCTGTTGGAAAAATAGCCCTAATCCAAAAGTATAAAAAATGAGTTTCAAACTTCCCCAAATCTTAAACTGTAATCCAAATTTCCAAATTTGAGGCCCTTGATTCTCCTTTCAAAGGTCTCTCATTCTCTCTCCACCCTTGCTTGTCTGCTCACTTGGGTAAAAAGATATCCAATCTCAATCCTCAGGGAAACAGGGGGCCCACCTTTCCTTTCAGACCAAGAAGACAAAAATCTTCATAATCAAGCACTTCTCCACAGTTGAGACTCTGGATGAATCTAAAAAATAATTCTCCTTCTCTATCTCCTCTCTGCTCTGAGAGCAAGGGGTGACCTCCAGCTCCTAGCCCATCTCTGTTGAAGTCCTGGGAGGGATCTCTGGTGCCTTCCTCCTGGCTTCTTCAGCTGTGCCTGACCCTCTGACTATTGAGCATGCTCCAAGAAACTTTATACACCCTTGAAGCCTATCCCCCAGAAAGGTGAGGTTTTGGCATCGGGAGGATTCAAAAATGCAAACTCACTCCCACTGCCCATAGCTGAAAACAAATCTTGGGATTATATTTAGTGATTTAGGCATAGCCCCATCACATATGGAAGCCAGACTGCTATAGACCCTCAACATTGAAACTACACACTAGGAGAATCCCTTACCTCAATTACACATGTAAAACACAGAGAAATCCTTACCAAATACAGAATAAGGAACCACAAATTACAAATAGAAACATGCAAATAAACTAAATGTCACAGCTGAGGGTCTGGCTAGAGCTGAGGAGCCCCCATGAGGGCAGCACAGGACTTCAGGACAGAGCAGAAAGAATCTTCTGCCTATACCATCTACTTCCTCCACAGGACGCCTTGGGTTCTGGCGGCCGTCAGGACTTAGGCTGTGGTCGAAATCAAGGTGCAGGCTAGAACTTGGAGTGGATACGATGGCAAGCAGGGCTGGAGACTGAGGCAATGCATGATTGGACACTGAGCCACGGCAAGGCTGGAGACTTGGGCAAGGCAGGAGATTGATATTGAGTCAAGGACTAGGCTAGAAAAGGACAGGACAAGACTAGACAGAACAGAGAACGAGGAAAACATAGGCCCAAAGGCAGCAGTTCAGAAGGCCTGTAGGCCACTAAGCATAAGACCCAAAGACCAGACAGAGAGATACTAGAGAGCCCGTAGGCTGCAGGCTAGGCAGAAGGCCTGAGAAGGCCACAAGGGTAGGCAAGACAGAGCCAGAAGGCCTGGAGGCCACAGAGCAATACAAGGTAGAATAGGGCCAAGCAGGGAGTCGAGTAGACTCGATGACAAGGCATTGTGTATTGCAAGAGGCTGGGTTAAATAAGCCAAGTCTTGCAGAGTCACGAGCTCATGGACACTATGACTGGAGGAAGAGTAGGTGTAGCTCCATGGGGACCTCTGGTGGTAGCAAGGCTGCATAGCAAGCAAAATCCTAACACTAAACCAGAAATCCCATGAAGACAAGACTACAGTAGAAAACTGAAGACATCATCACTCCTGCCTTCTGCCCCTACCCCTGTCCTCTCCATATGCTGCCAGTCCTAAACCTGGACTAGGACCAAAGGTGACCTCTCCTCCTGCCCCACCCTCTGTCCAGCACTTCCCATGACTGCCCCAACTCTGCCCACCATCGCCCTGACCTTGCTGTCCCTAATACTCTGCCTACCCATCCCCCTGACTCCTCTTCCCTCACTCTTCCCCACCCTATATCCACCATCAGCCTGACCCCACTCTTCTTTTAACCTCTGCCCATCATCCTCCTAGCCCCATTCTTCTACCACACTCTGCCCACCACCCGTAACCCTGCTCTTCCCCATCCTCCCCCTGATCCTCGCTTTGTCCACCATTACTTTGACTCCGCTCTTTTCTCATCATCTCCCTGAACACCTGCCATTCTCTCCCACCCCCCCGACCTCATTCTTCCTCCACTCTCTCTCCACCATCCCCCTGCGCCTCATAAACTAAACTAAGCCTACCTCCTAGTCTCCTTACCCTCTGCTCATTATTTCCCTGACCATTTTTGCAGCGTACGCTCTCTTCCCCCATCACCTTTTGCCTATCATGACCTCTTTCCCTGCATAGCACCCTGAACGTTTTCAGCAATCCCGGGGCATTTTTCTCATCCTCCTGGCTCCCAGACAGCAGTCCCTACCTCCTCCTTACCATGGCAGCTCTCTCCTTTGGCTGGTCAGCCCAGTGGGGATGACAATGAGTTGCGGGACCTGGAAGAAGAAAGCAGAAGTATCTCTCCTCCCACACAATGGAAGCAAAGGGAGGCAGTGCGAGGGAGGCAGGAGCAGCAGCAGAAAATGAAGCAGGAAACAAGCGACGGCAGCAATTCCAAGCAGTCCAAGTTGCTGCTGCATGCGCCTCTCCTGCTTTTTGTCTCTTCATCTGCGTGAAAGTCAGGCCTAGCAGCTGTGGGACAATCTGAGGCACAGTAGAGCAGTGCAGTGCTACCCGAAGCCAGGAAGGAGAGGTTGAGGATATGAAAACAAAATTTGGCAGTGGCCGTGGATGAGACTCAGGGCACCAATCTTTGGGTACGGGGCATGGTTCCCATGTGCCCGGTGCTAATGACACTTCTGAAGTCTTCGATATTATATGTGTTAATTTCTCAGTAAAGATCAATTATGATGGCTCTACCGAATGACGGTATATAAAACTCAACAAATAAATAAATAAATAGGCTTCCATCCAGCCCAGGCATTCCTGAACTTTGAAGGCTCTGAAAGGAGTGGAGATAAATAATAACCTGTCATAAGTAAACAAAGACTTTGATGATTTCAAACTTTTACATGTCTAGCTTAAGGGCAGTGTTGTTTCCCATTCAAATGAGCTTCATTAATGAACAGGGAATCATGAACTGGCAGTGATTCCAGTGCCTCCAGGCCCTCCAACTGCTGCACCTTTAAGGAGCTGAGGCAGATTGGACTTGACCCTGCTCACTGAACCAAAGTGAGGAAGCACAGGTCCCCCACGTCCCACCTATGGCTATGCCTCTGCCCCAAACAGAAATACAGACCCTGAAGTCAAATCCCCCCCCCCCCCCCCCCACACACACCCTTACATTCAATCTCCCCCAAGGCAAAAACACGTTGAGGCTCTCTTAAAACATCCTTCCCTCTCTACCCTAGTGATCAAACGCTAAACGGGCTTCCAAGCATGTAAAACCCCACTCACCCTAGATCCCTCCAAAATCTTCATTTGGCAAGAGGGAACTGGTGCCAGTTCCAGTATATCACTGCTTACACTTTTGCCTGCACATGGCTTTGCATGGAAGTCAGAGTGTCAGTGGTGGCATTTTGGATTTGCTACTACTGGGGATGAGTCGGGGTTTGGTGGCTCCACAGGCCCATTTAGAGATGGTAGATGATGGGGGACTCCAGGTATAAGTCCTTTATAAATTGTACATATTTTGGCTGTTACATGCACATTAGCATTACCATCAGGGAACCGGCGGTAATGCTAATACACATGCAAACTGCGCACAGTGAGAAAAAAAAGATGTGTACTTCAGCAGTGATTAGAATCAGCAGCCAGATGTGGTCCAGAGACAGCACTCCTGCCAGTCAAGCAGCAGTTTCATTATTTTGTCCTTTGATCAGCAGTTGTTCCTTTGACCACTAGAGGGAGTTTGTTACATATCTTTACCAAGTCCCTGTCCCCACAAGCACACAGACACAGGTAATTTAACATATTATTTATCTTTATTAATTTATTTCCTTAATTACCTATGTTGCCTAAGATCTATTAAAATCCAAAACTGGACACAACTGTGAGGAAACTGTGTCTCAGCTGGGACCAGAAGAAGCAATCCTGTGTTTCAGAAACAGAAGCTCCATTCATCAACCAAAAAGAGGATCTTCTACTCACCAAGCAGCAGAAGCTCTGCAATCTGTCTTCAACTATAATTTTATCTGTCCCCATTTAAGGAGGATCATTAAAAACATGTGATTCTGTAAAAAATAGGCAAGATTAAAAAAAAAAAAAAAAAGCTGTGCCCTCTGTTTTCAGTGCAGTATTTAAGAAGATATACTCGCCCTGTGTGAAATAAAAAAATGCTGTGTTACATTGGCAACTTTAAAATTCTCCAAGCAGTCTTCTAGATATTTCTATACCATTGTGGGAGCAATCAAGTTAGCAAGTTTGAACCATAACTAAGAACATTTTGGTTTAGCTCTAAAAATAATGACTGGGTGGGGCAAAGATTCATTCAGCATTTTCTGTTACACCTGATGGTGTCGGAAATACCTATAAGAGGGTAACTTTTCAAAGCCATTTCCATGGTTAAAACAATGCTTTGCTGGGGAAATGGGCTTTCTAAGAATTGCCCGGACGGTACACTTTTCCTGCAGTTTCAAGAGGCATTCCCTGGGGAGGGGTTTGGAATTACACACGTACTTTTGCATTTTCAGAAGTATGCCCGTAAGTTTTCTTCTGAAAAACCACTCACACAACTTAGCAGGTGTAAATGTGTGGCGTTAGTTTTTCTGGAGTAGTTTTCAAAGTGAACGTATGTACATGCACTGTCCCTTTGAAAATTAATGCAAACTGCGTGCACAGTCTTAAAAATACTCCCATAGAAGCTGATTTTCAAGTGATTTCTGTGAGTAAAAAAACCTTTCACCTGTCTAAATTGGCTCCCTGAAAATTGCCCGCCCTCTATGTGCACGCAAACTTTTAGCTACATTGAGAGAAGCCATTCCTGGGTGGGGAGGGGGGTTATGTTTAGGTCAGGAGAGGAAAAGTGTTCACATAGATGGCATTTTCATATTTTCACACACATTTTTAAAACAAAATTCCACCCATAAAGAGCTGGTGCAAGTGATCACTCATATTTTCTACCCATGACAGTTTTTAAAGTGAAAGTCTGCATGCATGCACTTTTGGTTTGAAAATTGGTGCAAAGCCCGCGGGTAAAAAGTATACATGGTCTTTGTTCCAGTGCAGACAGGGGAAACTGTTAATAAGGTTCACTGTTTACCGGAGGACAGACCGCAGTCTAGGGGGGCTGCCCCTACCCGGTCACGGTTTTGCGGTGGTCGCCAGCCTCGAGGCTCCCGGGGATCAGTCTCTTCTTTTCGTCACAGTGCCCAGTGCCAACAATCTTATTCGCAGTCCTTTCACAGGCGCCGTTTCGGTCGTTCGGGCGCCGGTCAGACTGTGCAGGGGGGCAAGCCTGCACAATGATGGGTGGCCGGTCCATTCCTCCGTTCCCAGAACAGGGGGGCGTCTCAGCCGATTTTACAAGGAATGGGTCCTAGATGTGATAAAACACGGTTACGAATTAGATTTTTCACGCCGGCCGTTCCCATTTTTTCTGGTATCCCCTTGCGGGTTCTCAGCGAAGCACCGGGCGGTACGGTCCACACTGGCTCACCTCAGGGAGCTCGGCGATTGTTCCCGTCCCGGACAACGAGCTTCGCAGGGGCCAGTATTCCATTTACTTCGTGGTAAAGCAGGAAGGAACGTTTCGGCCTATCCTGGACCTGAAGGGGGTCAACAAATGTCTGTGGGTTCCTTGATTTCGAATGGAAACTTTACGTTCCGTGATCGCTTCTGTGCGTCAGGGGGAGTTTCTGGCCTCCCTGGACCTCACGGAGGCGTATCTCCACATTGGCATTCGGGCGGAGCATCAACAGTTTCTTCAGTTTGCAGTGCTGCGGCAGCATTTTCAATTCCAGGCACTCCCGTTCGGCCTGGCCACAGCGCCTCGAACATTCACCAAGATTATGGTGGTAGTGGCAGCGCACCTCCGAAGGGAAGGTTTGTTGGTGCACCCGTACTTGGACGATTGGCTGATTCGTGCCAAGTCGGAGACGTTCTGCCAAGCGGCGATCCAGCGGGTACTCCAGTTGTTGGACAAACTAGGTTGGATAGTCAATGTCTCCAAGAGTCAGCTGAAGCCGTCGCAGTCACTGGAGTTTTTGGGAGCGTTATTTGACACGCCTCAGGGAATGGTTTCTCTCACGCAACACAGCACTACGCTTACACGTCCCACAAAGAAATCTTAGATCAGCCAACAGAGCTCTACTAACCATCCCCTCAGTCAAGAAAGCAAAACTTACCCAAGTTAGAGAACGAGCCCTTTCCTTGGCCGGACCAGCATTATGGAATTCATTGCCACTTGAAACAAGATTACAAAGTGATTTAAAAAGCTTTAAAAAAAGTTTAAAAACATGGCTTTTCAAAAAAGCATTCTACAATATGAATGGGGAACAAGAAGTTTAAAGAAATAAGCGAATGAACATCTACACAAAGCTAAAGTCACCCTATTAGCATAATTGAATATCCATCATCATTATAGAATAACTTAAGAAACTTGCAGTTTAAAGTTCAATTATTGTATGATTTCCTATTAATCATATAAAAGACAAGATCCAGATTTCACATTATATACCTCAGATTATGAAAATTGTTACCGTAAATGTTTTGGCACTTTGTTAGTAAGAATTTAATCAAATATATATATGCGTGCCACCCTGTAAACCGTTGTGATGGTGCACTACTAAACGACGGTATAGAAAAGATATTAAATAAATAAATAAATAAATAAATAAATAAATAAATAAATAAGACCAGATGTTCAAATTGCAAGCGCACATTTGCAGATTGTTATCCAAGCAGGTGCCCATTGTCTGGGACTATTTGCAGGTGTTGGGGTCCATGACGTCGACACTGGAATTGGTGCCTTGGGTGTTCGCCCATATGCGGCCTTTACAGTCAGCGTTGCTCTCCCGATGGAACCCGGTCTCGGAAGAATTTCATCTGCCCTTGCCCCTCACACAGGCAGCCAGGGACAGCTTGGATTGGAGGTTGTATCCGACCAACTTGAGTCGAGGTGTTCCTTTAGAGATCCCGTCTTGGACGGTCATTACCATGGATGCCAGTCTGCTCGGCTGGGGAGCGGTGTGTTTATGGCGCTCAATACAGGGGCAGTGGTCACCTCAGGAGGCATCGTGGTCCATAAATCGACTGAAAACCAGAGCAGTCCGGCTGGCTCTTCTGGAGTTCCTTCCACTCATTCGCAGTCGGGCAGTCAGAGTGTTGTCCGACAACGCGACCACGGTGGCGTACATCAACTGGCAAGGGGGAACCAAGAGTCAGGCCGTAGCGTCCGAGGCTCGTCTCATGTTCGCCTGGGCGGAGCAACATCTCAGTTGTATAGCAGCCTCCCACATAGCCGGGGTAGACAATGTTCAGGCCAATTTCTTGAGTCGGAATTGGCTGGATCCCGGAGAGTGGGAGCTAGCGGAGGACGCTTTTCAGCGCATTTGTGCTCGGTGGGGCACACCTGCGGTCGATTTGATGGCAGCCTTCCAGAATGCGAAAGCGCCTCGGTTCTTTGCTCGAAGGCGGGAGATGGCAGCAGAGGGAGTAGATGCTCTGGCTCTGCCATGGCCGACGGAGGTACTACTCTATGTGTTTCCACCGTGGCCACTCATAGGAAAGGTGTTATGGCGGATCGAGGCACATTCGGCGGACGTTGTACTGGTGGCACCCGAGTGGCCACGACGCCCGTGGTTCGCAGACCTTCTGAACTTGGCGGTAGAGGAGCCTCTTCGTTTCCCGTATATTCCGTATCTCCTGCACCAAGGACCCGTGTGTTTCGACCAGGTCAATCGCTTTTATCTAGCGGCCTGGCTTTTGAGAGGCAAAGACTGAGGTCCAAGGGCTACGCGGAACCGGTGGTCTCTACTCTCTTACGTTCCCGGAAGACGTCTACTTCTTTATCCTATGTAAGGGTCTGGAAGTTGTTTGAATCATGGTGCCTGGACCGGGATGTGATTCCTACGCGAGCAGCCGTGCCGGATATCTTTCTGTTTCTGCAGGACGGTTTGTCTAAGGGTCTTTCATGTAGTTCCCTGTGGGTCCAGGTGGCGGCGCTGGGTTCCTTACGTGGTTTGATCCAGGGGAAGCCTGTGGCGGCTCATCCCGATGTAGCGATTTTCTGTGAGGGGCGAAACATCTGTGGCCTCCAGTTCGTCAGTCTTGCCCGTCCTGGAATTTGAATCTTGTCCTTCGGGCCTTGTGTGGCGCTCCGTTTGAGCCTCTTCGCAAAACCACCTTGAAGGATTTGACGCTGAAGGTGGTGTTCTTAGTGGCCATTGTTTCGGAGCATCGAATTTCCGAGCTTCAAGCTTTATCGTGCAGGGAGCCCTTTTTGAGGATATCAGAGTCAGGAGTATCCTTGCGTATGGTTCCCTCCTTTTTACCCAAGGTAGTTTCCTCCTTCCATGTCAACCAGACGGTGGAGCTACCGTCATTCTTGCAGCTCGCTGATTCGGATCCCTTGGCTAAGGACCTCCGTAAATTGGATGTGCGGCGCGTCCTATTACGTTACCTGGAGGTGACTAATGCGTTTCGGGTTTCCGATCATCTCTTTGTGCTCTGGAGTGGTCCGAGGAGGGGCAATGCGGCGTCCAAGACTACCGTTGTGTGGTGGTTAAAAGAGGCCATCAATTCGGCATATATGCTGCAGGGTCGGTCTCTGCTGTTGGGGCTACGTGCCCATTCTACTCGCTCCCAGGCCACTTCCTGGGGGGAATGTCAGCATATCTCGGCGGAAGAAATTTGCAGGGCGGCTACGTGGTAATCTTTGCATACTTTTTCCCGACACTACCGTTTGGATGTCAAGGCTCCCGGCGCGGGGGAATTTGGAGAAGGTGTGCTTAGAGTGGGCCTCTCTGGATCCCATCCCAGGTAAAGTGTGCTTGGGTACAGCAGAACAAACAAGAAGGCTCCGATATTCTTCCTGCCTGTGAAGATCCTGTCTTTTTGTACTGCTTAGAACTTTGGGCCATTAACATGGGGGATTTTGGCCTGTGCATGGAAAAAAATGTAAAAACTGGTTACAGGTAGGTATTAAAGTTTTGCTTTTACAGATGGCATGGGAAATAACGGGAGGAGGCTGCCTACTGCACTATTTCCCTCAAAGCTCATTTACATATGGATAGGTGCTAATTTTAGCACTTTCACCTTAATGTGATGGGGGATAGACGTAACAGGAATGTTAAGACCCTTTTGCATGGGCTAAAAATAGCACTCTGTGCAATGAGGTTTTAACATGCCCGTTAAACTTTATTCCACAGCTAATAATGAAATGCTGCCTTAAAGGAAGTGACCGTTCCAATGTCAAATAAAGACGTATACAATTAAAGGCCATAGTATATAAAAATATTCAAAAGAACAAGAAACAATGAAAGGTTTTATCAAGTTGCTGCTGTCTTCTGATATTTCAGATGTAATACCATTTTCTTGGGTGAGTAAATGCTAAATATAATTCCATTTATATTACTTTTTTTATCCAGTTTGTCACTGTTTCTTTACTTGGGTGGTTTGGCTACAAAAGCATCTCAGAGCAATAACACCCCCACAAGTAAGATGTGCAAAAAGTATAGTTTTTTTGTTTTGCAAATAATTTTGTGGTAAAACATTTTCACTTTTATATAAAAACCTTAGCCATTAAGTTTAAGGGGCAATGATTTGAGCAAAGTCAAAAAGTGGTGAATTCTAATAACATTCATAGAAAATTGTGAACCAAAATTAATAGGTTACAGCTAATAAGAATCTATAGATGTATGAAAAATACAGTTTTTGTTTTGTGAATATTCGTTTTTGCACTTTTCACACTGGGTACAACTATTTTTTTGCACACCTGTACAGTGTTAACTGTGTTATTGTCCTTCTTTCTGTTCAACGTCTTTACTGCATATACCACAAAATAAGTTTATTAATAGTTATTTATAGAGTTCAATCAATATGCATAGAGAAGGGAGATAACAGGCAAGTCATAGAAGACAAGTTACAAAAAAGGAATACAAATACAAACACATTCAGAGGCTGGCAGATCCCTACTCAAAGAATTCATTATCTAGGTGAAGTGCCTTAGCATCAGATAAGGCACACATGGGTCTGTTTATTAAAGGGCGAAAGGTTTCTCTGGATACCACATCATACTGGAGAAACCTATCACACATTATATCTGCAGCATTGTAGTAGTATTCACCAAAAATTACTGGTCACAAGTAAGTCGTGAAATATTTGCCATCATCATGTCTAAATGGAGTTATCACGTCTAAGTCAACATATTGTGCCTGAAGTATTCACATTTTATTAAAGCTGAGCAAGATTTTGCAGATAATGTAAGAAAACAAACATGTGAATCTTATATAGCTAGGCATTTTGTGGAAAATCTTTGGCAGTGCTTTGAGATGGAGAGAAAGCATCTGGATGTAGTAAATATGAGGTGCACTGAGTTGATGAAAATCTATCAAGTTCAGAATTTGTATTTGTGTTTTCTGTCTATCATACTCATGCATCTCTGAGTGTGTGATTTTTTTTTGTGAATTTTTTTTTTTAACTGTCAATCCTAAGTGTTCCTTATTTCGGGTGTGTGTATGTAGTGCTTGAGATGAACAAATGGCATGTGAGAGGAATGAGAGTTGGAGTGAGAGGTGCATATTAGAGGGTATGAGAGGAAAGAACTGGAAAGAAATTAGGAGTGGAGGAGCAGGAAAGGGCAAGAAAGTAGAGGAGTGGCCTATATAGCAGCAGGCAGAGAAGGGCATGCTCAGGCAACCAGTGATAATCAAAAGTCTGATGAGCCAAATCCTGAATGTATCAGGTCAGAAGGCACTAGTGCAGCAGCTTAGACAAGGTCACAGATTTGCAATGTTCATGTCAATAGCAAGAATAATGAGCTGCTGATAGAAAATGTCCTGGAGTTCTATGAATTACTGTTTAAAAGAGAGTCTGTCAAGAAATCCATGACGATCACAAAGGAATGTGGTCCAATTTCACTAGAAGTGTCAGCAGCTTGGGAGTGACCAAAAGTACATTGGTCATTAACAAGAAGTGTTTTCAGACTTAAAAGACAGGTGAAGGAGATGTCAATCAAGCACTTTTGCCATGCTGCAGGAACTGGTGGAGGGCTGCCAGAAATGTATCACTCTTTATCACACCAATGGAAGAGAGACTGCAAAGCATACTGACACCTGAGGCCATTGTGGGATGCTCTGTGGACATGGACGCAGCTGTAGATCAGTCTGAGAAGGAAGCAGAAAAGGGGTAGGGAATTAGAGTCACATATACACCTACCAAATAGGAAAACATGTAATTTACATTTTTATAGCACACACTTTACTGGCCTTTCCATATTTATCTCATGATGGCAAGAGGGAACCACATTACGGTGCTGACAGTTGCATGCATAGTAGGGGTGTGCAGAGTCAAAAAATTTGTTTTGTTTTGCTCATTCATTTCAGAGGTCACATTAAACTGTCAGGTTTGTTTCAAATGAAAAAAAAACTTTGTTTCATTTGTGTTTTTGTTTTACATTGAAGTTAATGGGGGAAGCAATCAATAGGCCCAATTTACTTCACTGTAAAAGAAAAAAAGGGGCTGGGACCTAGGCCTAATGCTGGGGCCAGAGCCAGGGCCAAGGCTAGGTCTCAGGACCAAGATCAAGGCCTGACTCTGGGGCCTGGTTCCATCATTTAGGCCTAGGCCCAAGCTCGATGATGTGGCCCTGCCTGAGGTCAGGTCCTGTCACTAAGGTCCAATTCTAGGTCCTGTCACCGAAACTCAGGCCTGGAGGCTCAGGACCAGGCCTTCCTCCATCATCTTTTTTCCTCCACTGAATGAAAATGATGCACCATAATGCCACCATTGCAGTGCCTTCCTCCCCAGTAGATGTTGCCATTTTGATGTACATCCATACATTTTAAGGACCGTATATCAAAATGGTGCCATATGCTCAGGAGGAAGGCACTGCAGTGGCATCAATGTGGCGTGTCCTTCAGCCGGACATTATCATTTTTATTTGAGAGAAGAAAGAGGACAATGGAAGGCCTGATCCTAGGCTTCTAGGCCTAGGCATGGGCCTTGTTGATGGGACTCAGCCTCAGCGACAGCCTCTGGTATTGTGCCTAGGCCTCAGCAATGGGACTAGGCCTCAGCTTGGTCCCGCTAGAAGCCCATTTTTCTTTTGTTAAATTGCACAAATACGAAAATACATTAAAATTTTGGAGTATTTTTGATGGATGCTATTTTCATTTCCTTTGTAAGGAACCGAAAATAGCCTCATTTGTCACATTTTACTCATTCATTTAAAACAAATGCACATTCCTAATGCATAGCAGAAATCACAGGTACTGTCAGGCATGGTAAGGATTGATTACAACCCTGCTGGTACCCACTGACTACTTGGGATGAAAGAATGACATTCATAGTTTTGCAAGCATCACTTAATCATGCATCATTTGCTCAGTTAGTCTTACACAATCACTACCAAATAATGCTTCTGAGAAGGCTGCATCTAGAAAATCTAGCATCTCACCCTAAACCCTCATCAGTTCACACTGGCCACCCACCCAAAAACTGTAGCCATACTTTATAAATTAGCTCCCTTCACATATAAATTGGGGTTATTATACATGTATGTTCTATTTTTTAATGCACCTAGAAGATACGTACATATGTATAAAAAACTTAAAACCTGGCTCTTTAGCCAAGCTTTTCCAGGACCATGATCATCATTTTTTCCCCTCCAACCAGCAAGAGCATATCTTCTTCACAAACCCCCATTTTCCATACCACTACCTACTTCGGTATCTAATCTCTTGCTGCAGGACACTTGAGACTTTCTCACTTATACGTTATAATTTTTATGCTCAATAAGACCTGTCAACTTAATTGTTTAAGTCTTTTTCTTTTCTTTCCTTTATCTTTTGGTCATCAATGTTACAACGTTATTGTTAAATTTTGAACTTATGTACTCTGTTCCAAGTTTCATAACCTTGTTCTATGTAATGCCTTTTGGCAATTTTCATGTTCTGTTTCAATGTAAACCGATGTGATCTTTATTTCATATAGGAACGCCGGTATATAAAAATCTAAAAATAAATAAATGTATATAAAATAGGAAAAGAAAGTATGCACGTTCTGGCTGTGGAAATATTTGCACATATTGAAACATACACGTGTACATTTGGAGCATTACTACACAGTATTTTATAAACTGGCTTTTGAAAATTGCTAATTTAACATGCATAACTCCTTTGAAAATTCACTCTATAGAACTGAATTCTCAAAAGTTTTGCTACAATATATGCTACTTTTATGTGCATAACCCCTTTTAAAATTATTTATTTTCTGTGCATATTACCAGAAGACATTATGGAGTCTATGCACTAAATCTTAGCATGTGTACAAAGATTGTTTAATACACCTGTAATAGTATAGTATGCCCTAAACCAGGGGTTTTCATCTTTGTCCTTGAGTTCCTCCAAGCCAGTCTGGTTTTTCAGATATCCACAATAAATATGCATAGGATAGATTTACATGCACTGCCCCAGTGACAGATTTAGGATTCTCTCACTCCTAAGCACTGTTGGTACCATAGTCCCCCCTATGTACCACAGTCCCACCATTCCTCTCCCCTACTCTCCATTCCCATGAGTATTGGACAACAGGGAGCAGCAGGTCTTAGATTTTTGGGCCACTGAGGTGGCTAGAAGTAGTGCAGGGAGTAGCAAGTCTTCATCTCCTGTGGATCACAAGTGGAGGGAGGGTGGTCAGCGCTGGCAGCTTCACTGTTCAACTCCCAGGGGCTATACTGGGCTGGAGGTGATGCCAGAGCTTTCAATCTTTGGGCACAATAGGCCACATTAGAAAAGAGGTGGTGCCAGTGGCTTTACTCTTTAGCTTTCCCATAGCAACAGGATGCAGCAAATCTTTGACTCTACATGTCAGCTTTTTGTCTCCCTTAACAGAGGCATATGATGCCTTTGCACTACTTGCACTATATGGAAAGGTATCTCATGCATATTCATTGTGGATATCCTGAAAAGCAGATTTGCTAAGCTCCTGTTGAAAAAAATGTATATGACTTTAATAGATGTTCCATTTGTCAGCAGTTTTGAAATATTTATTCTTTTATTAGTGTGATTCTACTATTATAATCGATGCTTTATGTTTCTTGATTTTATTGTTTTATGAGGAATGGTGCTTCTGCTTTTCCATTGTTACATTGTAGACAGAGTCTGGCTTCTTGTAGTTTTCATTTCAGTTTTTGTCTGCATACTGCTGGTTCTAATATATGATCCTTTATTCTGTATTTGGTGAGGGTCTGTCTCTGCTCTGTGCCTGTGACCAAGGTGAGAGATTTTGCTAGCGTGTAGGTTCTGTGTAGGGATCTATAGCAATCGGGCTTGTTTCGATTCCCCAGTAGGTGATGCATTGGTATTCTGAGACTCAGTGTAATATTTACAGTGCATGCTTTTTCACAGGCAGGGCTCTTGTTTGAGTTCTTGATGTTACTACTGTTATGTTATAATAAGTTTGCTATATAGGTTTTGAGTGTCTTTTTTTGTAGGTTTTGTATTAGTTCACAATGTTATATATACATGTGGTGTCGTAATAAAAAGCGGCATGGACATGGGTTTGGAAATAGCCTTTTAAGACTCATGTCAAGCTATAGCTTAGCTTCTAATATGTAACAGCATGCTGTGGGTTGGCAGCGATATCACAAAGTCACAGTGATGTGAGTGATGCAGCCATTCTCTCTTTGCTGCAGGAGATTTGGGATATGGTTGCAGGTCCTGGCTTCTCACACCTGTTGCTATTCCCAACACGCCGGCGGAGATGAGGGCAATGAAGCCTTATGTTCTACCCGCTGTGTCATAGAATGCACCTTCAGAGTTATCAAAAGTAGATTTTGCTGTTTAGATAAAATGGGGGGATCTTTAATGTATGCCCCACCCAGAGTCACTGAGATAGTGCTGCTCTGCTGTGTATTCCATATCTGGCTTTACAGTATGGTATCCCAATAGATGTCATTCCAGATTTACCTGTGATCTCTCTTGTCCCCCTGCAAAAGCATGGGAGACCACAAGGATTGGCAGTCAGCTTCAGCAAACGCTACTTTGCTGTTAGTCCTCATCTACTCCTTCCCCTTCCATGGTTCGAGCTGGTCTTATCTGTTTTTTTACTCACAGGTCCTCTGACCAGGTCAGTGTGTAACAGAAACCACTTAGGCATAGTTAAACAACATCATGGTAATGGTGCAATAGGCTGTAGTAGACAAAGTAGACACAAAATAAACGTAACATCAAAAAGATGTGGCTGGCCTAATATATATTCATAGTGATTGTCAGGCCAAAAGAGTCAAATCTCCCAATAGAGTTTGTGTAGGACTGCCAAGACATTGTACAGAGCTTGCCCTAGCTTGTGCCTTCTCGCTTGACTCAACTACGCCTTTGACCCTGTTCTAGCCCTCACATGTTGGTGAGATAGTCGCATAGGTATGATGGAACTCCAGCAGGGCCTAGGAATTGGAGACAATTGCTCTAGAAGTCATAGAAATCACAAGTAGCTCAGCTGCTTAAAGGCACAGCTTGAAGCTACAAGTTGACAGTTACAATTATCAATCACATACTTGACATGTTACATCCAGATTCCCTATCTGACATCCATGTGCATCTGAATATATCCACATGTACATCGGATGCATAGTGTCACATGGGCCTGCAAAGAAACAGGTGTCAGCACTCTCAGCTGTTTCTGAGGCAGTGCTGACATTGAAGTGCTCACATAGCAGGCCTTCACTTACAGCCTTTTGGGAAGCACATGTCAACTATCATGGCACTCCCAAACTTCTTACTGGTCATTGCAAGCTAGCAGATCTCATAGGGGTTGCGCACGACCATGCAAGCTGGCCCTGCTATACCTAGATAAGCAGTCAACTTTCATATACAGATTGTGAGGGCTTTGGGCTGTCATGTTGGTTGTATTAGCTGTTTGGGAAGGGTGTACAAGGATGTTGGTCTGACTATCTGAAGGCTTGATTGGGAATAGGATGGTGTCATGCCTTAACATGTTGTTGAAAGCCACTTCTGAAGTGTATAGGTCATGCTGCCAGGTGTAGACAATCTTCTGTGAGGAATAATGACTCTGACTACCTCATTAGCAGGTAGGGGCAAGGTTGGCATAGACATCATTGATGGTTGATGATGAACAGACCAGGAACAGCAAATTTGGGCCTCGGTAGGTAACAAAAGTGCTGGAGATAGTCTGTAATCAATGATGTCCTAACAGACGTGTGTCTGGGTATGTCTGGGTGGGTGACATGCTGTGTTAACCTCTGACTATATCTGTGTCTGGGGTTGATATGGGGCTCGTAGTTAGGTTCTTTAAACACCAATGCATACACCAGAGCATGCACTATGTATGCATCCAAATAGCTCACATTGGCTTTTGACACAAGTATTTCTGTGCTTCCACTCTTTATGATGGATGCAACAGCTATGTTAATGTGTAGATGGGGAGAAAATGGCCTCACACATTATAACCAAACATTTCACCTTGGCCTGCCACTGTTTAATCATTCAGTTGAGATGGGAGTGTGAAAATTGGCAGCATTAGAGCTCAGATAAACTGTGCCACTTTGCATGATGAGCTGCCTGTAGTGTACACCTCTCCCCCTGGCACCAAAGACTCTCCCACCCAGTACCTAGAGTGGGCCTATTTGTTTTGGTATTGGGGTGTGCCTGGTTGAAAGAGCGGCTGCTCCTCAGGAGGCTGTTGTGTTTTTAGGGGGGATTTAGATGATTTAAACATTGGGGATTCAGGAATGGAGGGAAGGCAGAAGGCAAATGGTGCTGTCTGTTGCGTCTGTCGGTCTCAGACGGCTTCGACTTCTGTGCCTCACTTTTCTTCCTTCTCGCTCTTCAAGCCTTGGGAAGTTGGGTGCCACCGCAACATCATACCGCTCTCTCCGGCGTCCCCGGATCGGCAACAGCAATGGCGTTCGCCATGTTTCTCCTAAGGGCCTCCTAGGGTGCGCGCACGCATGTCACCCACGTCTTTATCCACGTCATGGCGGGAACCTCGGGGACGTCCCCTCCGATTGATGTCAGCACATCCTGGTATTTAGCCTGCCCTTCGTTTGCTAACAAACTGAGTTAGCAAGGATTGGATTGCCTCCGGTCTAAGCTGCTCTGTCGCTTCCCAGCAGCTGCTGGAAGCTCTCTCTCTGCCCTTCGGGGTAATTCATCGCTAACCTGGGTACCCGCTCCTAGGGAGCCCTTCTTCTCTCTTTCAGGTGCCTATCTGGGAAACCGGGAACTCGCTCCTCGAGGGCCTGCATTCCGTAACCTAGTGCCTGTATCCGATCTGCTTCTGCCTGCCACGATCTTCATCAATACAGCCAACTGCTCAGTGAGTAACTAACACTCTCAGTCTGTCTCACCTTCAGGAGTCTACATCCGGGTTCTGCCTCTACTACCCTGCGCTGCCCTTCAGCTACCTAAGTGTGGGACTGTTCTTCTCTGCCGAGGATCCCTGGACTGCTTCCATTGAGTTGCCTTCACAACTGTCCTACCAGGGCAGTACCATCAAGTTGTATAATAAATACAAATTCTCTGTGTCTGCGTGTATATAGTCCAGCCTAGTACTGCGGTTCCTCATGGGGCTCCTCCCTATGGGAGTGGCCATCTCCTCAGTGCCCAAGAATCCACTTCAACACCTCAAAATGATAACACTGTCATGCCAGGTATCTTCATGTTCCCCAGATTAATGGGTTAGGGGAAGGGTCTGGCCAGTAGGTTGATGATACCTGGGAGCAGGGTTTACAGGAGGCCTGCCTGGACCCCTATTTGATATTTTCTTTTTCTATACAAAGGCCTTCTTACCCACTTATCTGTAGAAGATATGTTGGTAATTAGACAGTGAGCCTGCTTCTCAAGGCTGCATCGCTTGAGGTTTACTCTGCCATATGATCATGCTGGCAGGTTAGGCTTACAGAGAATCCACCATATGTAGCTGCATACATTTTAGGTGCATAGATTAGGTGGCACTTTTATCTTGCTGATTATAGGGGACAGGTTCTGCTGCTAACTGGAGCTGCATCACTTGTCCACTACCCAGCCTAATGATTATGCACCTCTGTCTACTTGCAGCCTTAGCAGATCAACAACCCAAGACAGTGCAAGGATGGGAGCCAGTCTGCTGAAGTCTGCCTGGTCCTAAGCAACAACAGGCCTCATCACTGACTGCTCTTGGGCAATGGGGAATCTCTGTCCTCCACATTTCTGTGACTCATCCTAAATTGTCATACTGCAACCTCTTTAAGTTTTATATAGGGGCCACTTTCTAGGATGACATGGGCTTCTAGCAGGCTGCAAGTAGATGACATCCTTTTTAAATGGTCATACCTAAAAAAGGTTTTTATTGAGTGCATTTTAAGTGGAGTGAGGGCAAAAGTAAGGGGCCCTAAGTAATCTTCTGTAGGGTTATTAGTGTCACTTTGCCTAACACCATACAAGAATTACATGTACACTATATACTCTCTGGGTCTGGAACCTGCAGTGGCACATTTCTGATCCCTACTAAATGAACAAACCTAGTGCTTTATGTACTTTTCAAGTAGACTTCTGACTAAAAGCTTATGTGATTTATTTTATTTATTTATTTATTGGGTTTTTTTATACCAGTGTTCAAAATTAAGTATCACATCGGAACTAGACAGTGAACTAGACCCAGCGAGAAGGCCCATTGTTTGGTCATATGTGATAGATCTTCACAATGGAAGAGGCCAAGGGTTTGTTATAGCTGCACTATGACATTAGCATAGCTATATAACCTATTGTTCACCAACAGAGTGAAGACATTGCTACAGCAACTCTAGCCAAGCATTTCTATATCTATTCCACTGGACAGTGTATGGAGATGAGCACTAGCTACATAGTGGCCATCTCACATACATGTCCATGTACCCAAGAGTTAGCTAAGAGTATTGGAAAAGGCAACATGGGCCACTTGGGAAGCTCCACATTAAGGAGATTCCTGTTTTGCTCTTGCTGTCTTCCTTGGGTGTATACAATGAGCTTTCTGTTTTATGGCCTAGGCAATATGGTCTTGTATGTGAGAGATATGCCTAGTTGGATAGACCAATGGCACTCTAGCATACAAGGTCATGTGGGTGCCAAACCTTTTACCTAGTGAACACTTAAGACAAAACAAAATTACAATGAAAGGACACAACCAGAAAGTGAAGTTTTAAAGCATATGAGCCCTTTATTAAACAACATTTCTAGTAGACAGAATCAAAGCAAGTCAACATCTTTGGTAATCACATTCTGCAAAGAAAAGATATCAAATAGCACATAATATTGTAACTGAAATGACCAACACATTTAGTGGAGACATGTACATAAATTGTTACAAATGGAATATGACATATATATAGTATTATGATCATATCCTTTTAAAAATCATGATTATTGCAAAAAATCTAGAAAATAGAAATGGCAACCCAATGGCTACAGTACAGCTCTAATGTTAGAGCTGATGCCAGCACAACTATGTGATGCCAAGCAAAAGCCCAGAGCATTCTTGTTAAAAAAAACTATACTCAAAGAGGACAGCTTAAGAGCCTTGGCAACAAAATTCAAGTAGCGGGCAACAGGACCAGGACCATAGAGCATAACATGGAGACAGGAGCCCCAGGAGATGACACAGCAGCATGGAGGCAGCAGTAGGATGAGATGAGAAGAAACAGCAGCAGGATCATGACTGGAGATCACATCAAGGAGGCAGAACTATGGATAGAGCATAGAGGAGGGCATAACAAGTAAGCAGCAGGACAACATAGGCAGACGGTAGACTATACCCATCAGCTAGCCAGCAGAGGAACTCTGTAGTCAGGACGGGCCCAGCAGGCATCTTCTATCTAGCCAGCATTGGAATTCTGTAAGGGTGGGTGCAGTAGTCTTATTCCATCTAGCCAGCACAGGAACTCTATATAGAGGACCTTTCTGGCTCGTTTGAACAAGTCATCTTTGAGTGAAAATTTTCACCCTTTACAATGTGGGGCGTCTTCAGCCTTTTCCTCACCTGGGCTTTTGGTTGGTTGGGGGTGGCATATGTTTTGGGGGGTCTACCCCTGGGCCTTCCCAAGAGCTGGGGTCTGTTGTGCAGAGTGGACTCCTGGGAGTATGGAGATGGAATGGATGCAGGCTCTGGCAATCTTTGAATTAGTTTTGATATGGTGGAGATGGTGGTTAGGCCCTGTGTAAGGGCTGTTGTCTGCGCTTGCATGGTGTTGGTGTGGCTGATTTGAGCCCTCCTCAATCGCATCAGCTCTGCCCGTATATGGTGCAGTTAGAGCCCATGCCGCCTCTCGATGTGGTCAAGTGTGTCTTGGACAGTCCGTTCCGATGCTGCTGGTGCTGTGGTTGGTGGTGACTGAGGCGCTGTCTGTGGCTCCAATGCTGACATGTTTGGACTGGTGGGCTGATCTGGCTGGGTTTGTGATGTATCCTACTGGTGACATGGTGTATTGGAGGTAGATGGTAACTGGCCACCTTTGTCCCATGCAAAGGGATGCCCCCTCTATGAAGCTGGAAAGGTTTAGGCTTGTGTCCAGGTGTAGGGGTAAGCCAAGGGGTGGTTGAAGCAGTTCTGGCAGCTGCTGCTGCTCCTTCTCCTTTTCCTTGCTCCACTGGGTCTCAGCATCAAGTTGCAAGCTGAGAGCTGGGACTGCGCTGCTGGTCCCTGTGGCTTCACGGCTGGGACTGGGGGTTTCCTGGGTGAGAGCTGTGGAAAAAAATAAGACATAAGTGTGAATGCTAAGAAGTGTACATGTACGGTTTGGCATAAGATGTGCACTTTGTATCAATCCATCAATGTGACCATCTCATGCCAAAACATGTGGATATCTGTGGCAGACTTGACATTTACAGGAGAATTGAACTTACCAGCCCCGGCTCGCATCATGTCCAAGGCTTCGTCTATCCCCTCGAAGACATCCGGTCCCAGTCATTGAATGAGGTGCTCCTCCATGGGCATGAGGACTATCAGGTAAGGGGCTTCTCCTCCCGTTTGGCACTGGTACCTGTTGTGGCTTGCCACCTTGCTTTTCAGCTGGACCTTTGTGTCGCGGTAGTGGTGGGCCACCTGCTCTCCGGTCCTCTTAATTCTGCTGCTCCGGGATATGGATTGGGCGATGTTGCACCACATCTGGCCCTTGGCTACCTTGGACATCTTTGCTGCACAGTTCCAAAACAGCATGTTCTAATGCTCAAAGACCCTGGCGATGAGCATCTCATTGACCTCGATGCTGAACTTGTATGCGCGAAGACAAGTCTGACCTGCTGCCTGGCTGCCAAATGAGTGGGTTGCCACTTCCACTTCCAGAGAGGTGGTGTCACGCTCCTGACTCTTGCTCCACTTCCCACTCCCCTCACTTCCTCCCCCCTGCACCTGCCCTACCAACACCCCTTCCCTCTGCTCTCTCTGTCTACCCCTACCCTGCTGAACTCCACCCACCATACTTGCCTACCTATCCCCTTCCCTTTCTTTACTCCTATCTCCTTCCTATCCCTTCCCTCCTCCCTATCTTTACTCCTGTCCCCACTCCTCCTCCTCCATAAGAACATAAGAAAATGCCATACTGGGTCAGACCAAGGGTCCATCAAGCCCAGCATCCTGTTTCCTACAGTGGCCAATCCAGGCCATAAGAACCTGGCAAGTACCCAAAAACTAAGTCTATTCCATGTTACCATTGCTAATGTCAGTGGCTATTCTCTAAGGGGTAGATTTTAAAAGAAGCGCGATCAGCCTACTTTTGCTTGCGCATCAGACTCAAGCAAAAGTACGCTGGACTTTAGTAGATACGCGCGGAGCCGCGCGTATCCACTAAAATCCTGGATCGGCGCGCGCAAGGCTATCGATTTTGTATAGCCTGCGCGCGCCGAGCCGAGCTGCCTCCCCCCGTTCCCTCCAAGGCCGCTCCGAAATCGGAGCGGCCTCGGAGGGAACTTTCCTTTGCCCTCCCCTCACCTTACCCTCCCTTCCCCTACCTAACCCACCCACCCGGCCCTGTCTACACCCCCCCCTTACCTTTGTCGGGGGATTTACGCCTCCCGGAGGGAGACGTAAATCCCCGCGTGCCAGCGGGCCTGCTGCGCGCCGGGCCGCGACCTGGGGGCGGGTACGGAGGGCGCGGCCACGCCCCCGGGCCGTAGCCACGCCCCCGTACCCGCCCCCAAAACGCTGCCGCCACGCCCCCGGAACGCCGCGACGACCGGGCCCGCCCCCCGACACACCCCCGACACGCCCCCCTCCGAGAACCCCGGGACTTACGCGAGTCCCGGGGCTCTGCGCGCGCCGGGAGGCCTATGTAAAATAGGCTTCCCGGCGAGCAGGGCTCTGAAAATCTACCCCTAAGTGAACTTAATAGCAGGTAATGGACTTCTCCTCCAAGAACTTATCCAATCCTTTTTTAAACACCACTATACTAACTGCACTAACCACATCCTCTGGCAACAAATTCCGGAGTTTAATTGTGCGTTGAGTAAAAAACTTTCTCCGATCAGTTTTAAAAGTGCCCCATGCTAACTTCATGGAGTGCCCCCTAGTCTTTCTACTATCCGAAAGAGTAAATAACCGATTCACATCTACCCGTTCTAGACCTCTCATGATTTTAAACACCTCTATCATATCCCCCCTCAGTCGTCTCTTCTCCAAGCTGAAAAGTCCTAACCTCTTTAGTCTTTCCTCGTAGGGAAGTTGTTCCATTCCCTTTATCATTTTGGTATCCCTTCTCCGTACCTTCTCCATCCCACTCCTGCCCTCCTTCTCCCTCCTCCTGTCTTCCCTTCTTCCCCCTCTCCTCATACCTCTCCTCTTATTTCTCCCCATGCTTTCCATGCACCATTTTCTACACCACTCCCCACTCCTCCACCATTCCTCCACCACCACATAAAGACTGACAAACTTGACCAACACACAAAAACTTCTATACACAGATAAACACAAGAGACAAAGGTAAAGGTAAACAGATGAGAACAGAAAACAGGACAACTCACTCAGAAATCACTATGAACTACCACTAAACTCCCACCAAGAACTCACCTCCTTTCCTCTCTCTCCCATGCCTGACATCCTCAAAGAGGCAGCTGCAGGAAGGTCACATATATAAACAAAGAAAATAACACGCAAGACACAAAATGAATTGAAAAGCGTAAAATGACGCACAACATGATAAATTATCGCAAGTTGCGCAACTTACCTACACAATGAGGTATATCAGATATTTCCCTAAGTATGCCCATTTTTTTATCGTGGATGCTAACGAGCCATATTTCTGCTTTATTTATAGTATTTTGATGAATATAGGCTTTAGATTGTAAGTCCTCTGAGGATAGGGATGTACCTGAGTGTAATCTACTCTGCAGTGTCAAAAAGCAGAATATAAATTTAAAATATTTAAAAACTACATAGAAGAAACTGCTATTGTTCTTCTATCAAACATTTGTTTGCACCTTATAATTTAGCTGGTACAGTAGACATACGGAACTGCTAAGTCATGTCCTTGGTGGAAACTTTGTAAGCCAGAGAGAAGAAAGACTTTGGGGCTTCAGAGATTCTGATCAGTTGCTGCTGCTGCTGCTGCTGCTGCTTTTACTTGCAGACTGAGAACTTTCTCTGTTCCCTTGCTGCTGTTCATGTGAACTCTATGTCCATGAACTAATCAGCATTGAAGATTGGGTTCAAAGCTTGACTCAACCTTGCCACGACTGTGGAGTGCTTGAAAGTCTTGTGCTGCCTGAGCCCTTCTCCCCATTCCTGTCGGCTTAGTTCACAGAGATATCTGTGAGCCTTCTGAGTTCTGCTTCCCTGAGACTGTGGCATTTACCTGCCATTTGCCTGCATAGAGCTTGAGCTGGTGAGATGCCCTCCGGTTGAGACAGGATCTCGAACTCTTTGGGAAGAGCAATCGCAGTAGCAGAGGGTGAGAGAAATTGGCTTATTTAATCTTTTAGCTGGGGATAATTAGTTGCATATTGACAAGTGCAAGCTGACTTTGAGTTAATGCAGGTTTGTTTGCATAACTTGTGCCATAAGATAGCTTTGCTCTGTTAAATCAGAAACGTAAAATTACATTTACCATATGAACCTTTGTATCCCTAAGCTGTTGCAATAAAGCTATCATTCTCAACCTCCAGAAAGGTGTAGACATTTTGCTCTCTTAAAATGAACTCGAGTCCTTATTTTATCTGATTAAAATGTCAGATAAATCATGTAAGAGACTAAAATCCCTTACAATCATGTAATGAATAGGCAGCCAGTGAAGTGAGACCAAAACTGCTGTAATATGCTCTATTAATCTGGTTTCAGACAAAATTCTTGCAGCCAATTTCTGCACCATTTGCAAAGCTCTAGTGGCAGAGTATGGAGACCCAGCATTACAAGAGTCCAAATAATTATGGACTAGAGCCTGTAAGACAGACTTAAAGTCTTCTAAAGACAAGAAAGATTTCAATTACTGAACAAATCCTAACTTTAAAAAGGCAAAGATAAAGATCCATCAAAAATAATCCCCAGATTCCACAAGTGTTGAGAACTTGGAACATCACATCCTTCAAAGAAAATGACTTTAGCGTGTTCTCAGATCCAAACCACTGCAACATCAAAATTTCCAATTTGCTGACATTTAAGGCCAATCTGTATCACTTAGGTAACCTTGGCGAAGGTATCAGAAAAGAGCCAGTAACCAATTGTCAAGGTTGCCAGAATCATACAAAGAGAAGCGATAAAAAGATTAAAGAGCATGGCTGACAGGGCAGATCCTTGCAGCACTCCAATATATGAAGACCTAGGAGTAGACACATCAGACCCTATCTAAATATCTGAACACAACCTTCTAAATAGGAAGTAAACCATTGTAACACCACATCTGAGATACTCAAGGTTATTAAACCTGCCAGCAGGATACGTTGATCAACCGTATCAAAAGTGGTTGAAATGACAAGAAAAGTCAAAATATAGCTTGTATTGATGTCAAACCCTCTATGAAAAACATCTAAAGTAGAACGTTTCTGTTCTGAGCCAAACATTTGGGTATATTTTAACTCCTTTCTTGAGATCATGTTGCTCTTGTACTCTCCCCTCATCACTGAAAACCATCCCTAGTTCTGGGCTTAGTTTTATATAGTTTTGAAGCCAAGAGGCAGAACCATGAGGGAAATTAGACAGCATGCTTAATTTAGCACGTACATGCTATTTTGTGTACCACAACACATTAGTGTTCAGATGCTATTAGCATTCAGACACTATAGTTTTGATGTTAGTGCACGTTAGGAATGCTATATTTTAGTGGGTGCCCTAAAAAATTAAAAGTGAATTTTAAAAGGTGAAAGTATGCCAAAATTGGGAGATATGCACGCATTTAGCACGTGCGCGCATATACCCAATTTTATAAGGCGCCCAGATGCGCGAAAAAGTGCTGATGTGCAAACATCTTGTATCAGAGGAAAAAGGGGCATAGTGTGGACATGATGTGGGTGGAGTGTGGGCGTTCTGGGGGTGGGGCCAAGAGATGTGATCTTCATTTGGAACGACGGTATATAAAAATCCCTAAATTAAATAAATTAATAGAAAATGTGCGCGCAAATACAAATATGCCTGGGCATGCAACCAGGTCCAGTGCTGCGTAACTTTACCTCTGCTATGGAGGGAGGTGTAAGTAAAAAAATCAACAGTTACAGATGTCTGGGGTAACTGGGGGGAGTGCAGGCTAAAGAACCAGGGGGAGTTGGGAGAACTTAGATGAACACTGGGTGAACTGGAGAATGAACTAGTGAAACTGGTCATGGCGTGGATGCCCGCCTGTGGTAAAATTCCCTCATTTACACAGCTCAAACCTGACTTTATGCTGCTGGGTGTGCACAACCTTAAAATTAGGTGCACATATACGCACACCTAGGCTATAACATGTGGGCCTATGTGCGCACATGTTATAAAATGGCCATTTATCTGGATGCATGCCGACACATGCATATGTGCACTCACATGCCCTTTTGAAAGTTAGTCTCTAGTTTTAATGTACACACAAAATTTAATAGCAAGTGTGTGCTATAACATTTTAGCAAAGATTTTTTGTGAATAGGCTCCTAAAAGTGATTTCAATTATTCCACTGTCAAATTGTAATTTTGTATCTGTTCCTTGCAGATAAGGCATAAAGCAGATAATTATTTTTACATGAAGTATAATGACAACAATATATTATGAGTTTAATTTTCAAGGACATTTGTGTGGGTAAAAAGTGTTTTACACTCATAAATTACCTTGTACAAAATTGCCTACTCAATATGTGGGAAAACTTACATGTGTATGTCCTGTTCATGCATAATTTTACCTGGACTGAGTGGAGGCATTCCCAGGAGTGGCGATAGGGAGGAGTTTGCGCTTACATGCCTACTTTTGGATTTTAAAAGCATACACACAAATTTTCATGGGAAATTTGTGTGGACATTTTAGCAGGTCCAACTTGTACAGATAGATATGGTGGAATAATTTTCAAAGTAGACTTATGAGTAGAAGTCTGCTTTGAAAACTGGTGTAACTTATTTGTGTATTTGCCAACTGACTTATGCATGATATTACACAATTACCCCCTGTATGTACATTGTATAAATATGGGATGCAGTATGTCAGCAATACTGTACAGACTGTTAACCAAATATTCAGTGACTTGGAAATGTAATAGACAACTAAACATGAGACAAGCACTCCAATACTGAAGTCAAAATATATCTACCTCAGTAATAATTACTCCAATGCTACATTATTCTGATTCTTATATCATCACCACAGGAAGAATCCTTAAAATGTATGTGTTTAATAAGCTTATGCTCATAATTTTAAGATGCTACAAGTCCTTAATGTATATATTTGGCTAACTTATTTTACACACGTAAGTCCTAATTCATCTTTTGAAAATGTACAAGTTAATGTATGGCAGTGCTATATATGATACTCTTTATTACAGAGATAGAGGGCCTGCTTCAAAGAGAACTTTTCCCATTCTCTGCTTATGCAAAATGTTTTTACCAATTATGATATACTGGGGTATTTTTCAAAGACTTATGTGGGAGTTGTGTGCGTAAAATCAGCATATACATGCATAAGCAGCCTCTGTGCATGGTTAACACATTTTCAGAAGGGTGGGAGTTTGTGTGTTCTATCTCTGTTGAACAGAAAAATATACACTTACAAATAGGATGTTGAGAGAATTGTTTGGAAGTATACATTCATTTACATATTTTGTAAACAGATTGCATACTTGCATCATCAAACACACAGGCATGTTTTTGCACCTATTAATCAAGTCACAGATATTAGAGCTGACTTCTCTTTTGTCTTCAGTCTTTGAGTGAGGGGTCTGTAGCAAATGGTGTAGGGGTGGGTCAACAAGTGGAGGTTTTGATAAACTGGTGCTTGGAAGTACATACACAAGTAAGTATTTTTCATAAATGAGATATTATTGGCATATGTATCAGCCAACTTTATAAAATATCTGCCCCAGCATATAAATTAAGGGTTATGTGCAAATGTTACACTTATTTAATATGTAAAATATATGTGTATACTTTTATAAAATAGATGTATAAACTATGTACATCCCTGCACTAAAAATGTGCTTGTAGTGAAACATTCATGCATACTTTTAGGGAAGTGATGTATGGTATTTTATAACTGGTGCAGCTCCCATTCTACAGTTTATAAAAAGGTGACTTTAGGTGCACCTACTTCTGTGGGTATCTGCTGACTTATTCATGCTATTGAAAAGTAACCCTCATTGTCTAACATAGACCTAGGTTCATAAAAAAGCTATAAATATAGTGAAAATAGCACCCGCGATAAAAAAGGGCGTGGTTAGGCTAATTTTCAGTCTCCCACATCGCATCCCACATGCCACATCATTTTACGCAGCTAGCGGGAAATTAGTGTGTGGTGAGTTATTTTTTCAGTTTATATATCCTGGCTTTCTGCAGCTGCCTCTTTGAGGGTGTGTCAGGCATGGGAGAGAAAGGAGAAGAGAATCTGATTTGATTACCTAAGCGCGTTGTCTGTTTTTCTGTTGCCATCTGTTTCCCTTTACCTTGCTCATTGTCTTCTTTGTTGGAGAGAAAGATTTTGTTAGTTTGTCCAGTTTGTCTATCTTTTGGTGCGGAGTAGTATAAGTGGAGGAGTGAGGAGGAGTGGTGTGAATGGAGGAGTGAGGAATGGTGTTGGTGGAGGAGTGGTGTTTGTGGTGAGGAGGCATGAGGAGGATGGAATGTGAGAGTCATGGGGAGAGAGGAGAGGCGTGAGGAGAAGAGCGGGAGGAGGGAGGAGAGGAGATGGGAGGACGAGGGCAGGACTGCTAGGAGGAGTAGGAGTAGGGACAGGGACAAGAGTTGAGATAGGCAAGAGGGAAGGGATAGGAAGAGGCGGGAGGGGGAAGGGGATAGGTGAGGACGGAGGAAGGAGGATGGCAGACTAGGGATAGAGAGAGAGAGGGCAGAGGGGAAGGGAGATGGGAGGGCAGGAAGGGGGGAGGAAGTGAGGGGAGTGGAGTGGAAGGGAGAGTAAGGAAAGGGAGGACACCTCTCCAAAAGTGGAAGTGGCAGCCCCTTCTGGCAGGCAGGTAGCAGGACGCCCTCATCTCAGGGCTAACAAGTTCAGTATCCAGGATGGAGCATTATGTCATGCTGTTCGGCAACCGGGTGGCCAAGATCTCGAAGGCAGCCAAGGGCCAGATCTGGCGCAATGTAGCCCAGGGCATCTCCAGGCTCAGCGGAGTCCAATGAAGCGGGGAGCATATGGCTCACAGGTACTGGGACATCAAGGCGCAGCTGAAAGCCAAGGTGCAGGCCAGAAATAAATATATACAGCAGATTGGAGGAGGATCCCCTTGCTCCATCATCCTCACCCCCATGGAGGAATGCCTTTGTGCAAATGCTGGGACTAGATGTCTTCGATTGCTTGGCTGAGTGGCTGGATACCTCGTGCGCCACTGCTGGTAAGTTCATTTTTCCTGTAAACGGGCAGGCTGCAATGGGTATACACATTATTTGGCATAAGATGCTCACAATGGTTAAGAAGCAAAGTGCACCGCTGATGCCAAATGAAAAAAGGATTCTTGCTGCCATTGGTACTTATTTTTTGTTTCTACATCTCTCGCCTATGAAGCTGCTGGGACCAGCCAGGAAACCTCAGGGACCAGCAGCACAGCAACCCTTTTTCATAGGGCCTTCCTGATGGATGCCCAGACCCAGGAGAGCGAGGAGGAGCAGCAGCAACTACAGGTTAAGGAGGCATTGCAGATGCTCAACCCCTGGGTTCACCCAGCCCACTCAATGTGTCCCTCAACCTCTCTGGCTTCATGGATGAACCTAGCCTTCAGTGGGAGCCAATAGATTCCCACAACCTCGAGCCAGCACACCTCACCGCCAGCCTGAAGCACCACACCCTCAGCAGGAGCAGCCCTAAAGCCCCGACATGCCACATTTAGAGGTCCAAATTCCTGCACTCCACACCACCATCATAGCACCGCACCAGGCCCAGCACCAGCATCAACTACAACCCCACCGCCAACAGAGGAGTCCATGCACAAGCAGCTGGAACAGCTGGAAAGGAGGCATGGGGGTACACCTCTGACAAACACGGGCAGAGTTAGTGCACCTCAGGAGGGCTGTCAATAGGCAGAACTAGATTCTGCAAGATCAGTCTGCCTCAAACACGCAGAATATTAAGATGCTAACCACGGCAGTCAATAGCATGACGAACATGCTGATGCAGATCCTGAAAAGGATGCCTGAGCAGCCATCTGAGTCTTAACAAGCATCACTGGAATCCACACCCCACAGCAGTCCCCAGGCTGACAGACACCTGAGGGTTAGATCCCAAAAGACATGCTCCCCCCCCCCCCCCTCAAAGTGGCAAGCCATGATGTGGCAAAGGGCCATAAAGGACCAAAGGTGGTGGCAATGAATACCAAATAAGAAGAGGTGTACCAACAATCCTGGGCGGGCCCCTCTACAAAGTACCTGTTCCAGCTAGATGGATGAAGGCAGCTGGGCCCATCCTCTCTACAGAGTACTTGTGCTGGCTAGATGGAAGAAGCCTGCTGCTTCTTGGGACCTGGTAGACTTCCATAGACTAGCTAGCACCCCTGTACTGGCATGGCTTGGGGATCTGTATAATACATGTAAGGTAAGGATGACCTTATAGGTAGAATCCAGATGCCAAAGGCAGCCCACTACAAGGATGACAGTCAGTCTGTGGAAGTCTGCCTGGTCCCAAACAACAGCAGCAGCCCTCTACGCCCTCAGCTCTTCACCTGTGGACAGTCTCGACAAGACACTACTCCTGTACTCCTCCTCCCTAGTTGTCACACAGCAGCTGACACTCTGTTCCAACAGTCACCAACTACAAAGCGGTGTTGAAGGGAAAGGTTGGTTAGTGTACAAGTGAAACGCTGAGAGTGCTAAGCAAAACCTGTCCCCTAGATTCTACAGCAGATATGTCCACACCACCTCTGTGTATGCACAGGAACGCTATTGACCTACATATGGCAGAAAGAAAGTAGGCCTACCCTGCCTGCATATATAGAGTTCAGAGTGAGTGTCAAATGATGCGACCTGGGGTAGCAGCCTCTATGTCTACTGTGCATGATATGATCAACAGCGAGGAGGCTAAGGAGACCAGTGACTGCAAAAAGAGACTCTTAAATAGGATTGCCACCAGGCCTCTGACACCTGCCAAGCAAACCAACACCCCCCCAACACACACACAACTCCCCTGAACCGGGTACCTCACTATATGCTTCCACTAAACCCTCATCCAAACCATTCATCTGAATCAGCTCAACATCGATGGCATTAGGTGATCTTTGCCACTCCACATTCCATCCATCCCAGCATACCCACATTCGTGGAGAGCTTCTTAACATCCACTTCCTCCCTCCCAAAAGTGGCAAGCCTCAGTGACAGCTTAAGCTCTGGGTAACCTGCACACCCCCAAATAACTGGACTATTAGGCCCACTCCAAGTTCCAGGTGGAAAAGACTCCGTGGCGGAAGGTGTAGGGTGTGCATTACAGGCAAATGTCAACTAACATGCACACTTGTAAGAATGCATATTTGATGTGTCATGCTGCCAAATTTCACACCTCTGCCCCTCTCTAGTGAATGGACATGGCGAAATTTTAGAGTACAAGGCCTAAGGCCATGCATACTGCAGCCCATACGGTCAACTCTGAGGCGCCCCTTCTCAAGAGTGGAAACACTTGATCATTGCTGTCCAAAAGCAGTGAGAGCAAAATTAAGAACATAAGAACATAAGAAAATGCCATACTGGGTCAGACCAAGGGTCCATCAAGCCCAGCATCCTGTTTCCAACAGTGGCCAATCCAGGTCATAAGAACCTGGCAAGTACCCAAAAACTAAGTCTATTCCATGTTACCAATGCTAATGGCAGTGGCTATTCTCTAAGTGAACTTAATAGCAGGGAATGGGCTTCTCCTCCAAGAACTTATCCAATCCTTTTTTAAACACCGCTATACTAACTGCACTAACCACATCCTCTGGCAACAAATTCCAGAGTTTAATTGTGCGTTGAGTGAAAAAGAACTTTCTCCGATTAGTTTTAAATGTGCCCCATGCTAACTTCATGGAGTGCCCCCTAGTCTATTATCCGAAAGAGTAAAAAACCGATTCACATCTACCAGTTCTAGACCTCTCATGATTTTAAACACCTCTATCATATCCCCCCTCAGCCGTCTCTTCTCCAAGCTGAAAAGTCCTAGCCTCTTTAGTCTTTCCTCATAGGGGAGCTGTTCCATTCCCCTTATCATTTTGGTAGCCCTTCTCTGTACCTTCTCCATCGCAATTATATCTTTTTTGAGATGCGGCGACCAGAATTGTACACAGTATTCATGGAGCGATACAGAGGCATTATGACATTTTCCGTTTTATTTAATTAATGCACACACACTGCTCTGGTAAGGTAGGGACCTCTGAGTGCAACAGCACGTCATTCACCGAGTCGCCCATTGACACACTTATCTTTTCAGTATAGACTACCTGCAGCACTTCATACACCTACACATGGGCAATGTGTATGTTCCTGGAATATTTGTCGTCAAACTACATTGATGTCTGTGGCTGCTTGTCCATAACTGCTAAAGAGGTAGTCTGCGTCCTTCCTCGGCACTAATTTTCTATACCTGGTCACATAAAACACATCTGACAGAGGCATATATGATACCTACCTTTGGATGGCACTAAATGTGTATCTGGCAAGAGACCAACATAAAAGGCCATCAGCCATCATGCCAACCACATGAGACCTCTGGGAGCAGTAGGCCTATACATTCAGTACGGTGTGCCATGTACTAGGGAGGCAACTTGTAGGCTCATGAAGTCATTAACTGACAACAGTTTCTCTAATTTTAATGCTGTTCACAGAGCAGATCATTGAGAGTGTAGGAGCCCACCTGCCCTGCTCATCACTAATTGTAAAAGTGATTTACATCACATGAGGCACAGCGTAGAGGACAGCAGCTCTTCCTGATTCCCCACAAGTCGTGACAGGCATGTGGATCAGCAAGGGCCTGCAACTATTAAACCACTGAAACTTGTGGAGTGACATTGGAAATGGAACTATCCGCAACCTGTTTTGTGCTGGAATACTCAGCCTATGTGCCTTAAGGGTGCTCACAGATCGCAGCAGGACTGTAAGAGGTACTAGCTATTACTCAAAGCAAAATACTTTGCATATTTTCTGGGTACATACATATGTACATACAGTTCACCACATGACTATAAGTGAGCCATAGCCGGACAAGGGCCTTCAGCACCCTGACATCTCAGTATCTCTGAAAAGCTAGCTGTTACAGCTGATTTGAAGACAGAAGGTTCAAACACACCTAACCATTGCCTTCTATGACATCAACCTTTGCTCAGGAGAGATGTGTGTGCTCTTAGAGTCATTAGAAACTATAAGGTGATAGTAACATCTCCAAGCTCATAGGAAAATACAAGGGAAGTCAGGATACCATCTGATTCCCAATCCTGCCTTCACAGAGCCAGAAGTGCATCCTGGTGTAGGCTCGCTGAGAAGCTAACCGAACCTACATGACATCACAACAGCCAAGGCCCTCACTTTCTGCACATTATCATTTACAAATTGCATAGGTAGATGTAATACGGTGCATGTATGTCGGGGTGCATGCAACTACCAAGAGGTATGCTACCTTGGAAGGACCTGTACGCATTGTGGGAATGGCACCAGGTAGCTGTTATGGTTTTGAGGTGTTGGAGTGGATTCTTCGGTACTGTGGTGATGACTACTCCCACAGGGAGGAGCCCCGTGAGGAACCACAGTTCTAGGCTAGACTCTAGACATGCAAACACAGAGATTTGTCTTTTATTATACAGCAGAATGATACCACCAGAGGTGGCAGTAGTGAGGTGATCCAGAGGTAGCAGTCCAGGGGCCCTCGGCAGAGGAGACCCCTCTCGCAATGATAGTATAGGGAGTGCAGGATGCAGGTTCCCAGTGCTGATCTGTAGATGAGACAGACTGAAAATGTTAGATTACTCACCAAGTTGGTAGCTGTATAGATGTAGAAGTAGTTGAATACAGGCACTGAGGCAGGGAGAGCAGGTCCTTGAGGAGCGAGTACCTGATCCCTGATAGGCACCTGAAAGAAAACAAAGGGCCCCCGAGGAGCAGGTACCCAAGTTAGAGAATTACCTCTAGGGCAGAGAGAGCTTCCAGCGGCAGAACGGAAGCGGCATAGTAGCTTAGACCAGACAAGTCCAATCCTTGCTAACTCGATTTGTTAGCAAACGAAGGGCAGACTAAATACCCGGATGGCGTGATGTTACTCGAGGGGGATGCCCCCGAGGTTCCCGCCATGACGTGGATAAAGACGTGGGTGGCATGCGCGCACACCCTAGGAGGCCCTCAGGAGAAACATGGCGGATTGCCTTGCCATTGTCGTTCCGGGGACGCCGGAGAGAGCGGCATGCAGACGTGGCGGTAGCCATCTTCCCAAGGCTAGTGGGGATAGCAGAGAGAAAGGTGAGGCACAGAGGTCAAAGCTATCTGAGACCGACGGATGCAAGAGTAGCACAGGCGCTTTCCCCAAGGCTGTAAAGGAAGGCAAGCTACTAGAACACTCTGATGTCAGCAATAAGGTTGCCAGCTGTGGAATGAGGCATTAAAATGGGGACTCTGTCATTGAAACCTTTAATTGTTTACCTGTACCATTAGGCTGTGCCTTACAGCTTAAGAGCTATTTGATATTTACAGCACTTCTGGAGCTGTAGCTTTCCATGCTCGAGGTCAGGCTAGGGTGGCATCACACTTGTGGCACTATCTCATCCATATGTGCGCACTAGAATGGGGTCCGCTAGGGAGGGTCTGCAAGCCACACGGCACTAGCCAGACCAAACTATGAACACTTTGTTGGCAGTCGTTTACAAACTCACATGCCTCTTTTAGTGTCACTAAAAGGCAGAACACATTATGGCAGCCACATGTATTTTATGTCATCTTTACTTTCAGAACTGTTTTTCCAGCACACTACATGGCTCCATTGTCAAGACAAATCCTTAGTAGGGATAAGTATTTTCTGTTACACAGTGACCCAGACAGAGAAGAGTGAGAGAAAGAAAGATGATAGCGAGGAGAGCAGCAGCTAACAGTCTACTGGCCTCCTTTCCCTGGAAGGGGATGTGGTAGGTGAGGCCTATCTGGCAAGTAGCATTTATAAAGATTTGGCGGAGCTGGCTGCCACTCAGAGGGGTGTCCTCGGCTCATGCAGGGACACATGGGGGATCCTTGGGGAGATCCAGAACTATATCCATTCGTAGCCCATGGCGTAGAGCAAGATTATGGAAGACACAGCAGAGCAGCACTATATCTCCAACTTTGGGTGGGACATACATTAAAGCTCCACCCATCTTGTCCAAACAGCGAAATCTACTTTTGAAAACTCCGAAGGTGCGTTCGATGACACAGCGGATAACACATAAGGTCTCGTACCTCATCTCTGCCGGTGTGCTGGGAATGGCAACGGGGGTAAGAAGCCAGGTCCTGCCACTGTACCCAGAAGCTCCTGCAGCAAAGACATATTTAAGCCATCAATTGCCACTTGCAGATCTGGCTTGCAAACCACAGCATCCTATAAGACTGTATAAGGTAGCCGGTACTTTTCCCTGAGTCTTAAAGCCTGATTTGTCTAAGCAGTGTGCATGTCACATTGTTCTGGGCCAGTATATGTGCTGGATAGCAGTAGCCAAAGGTAGCTCAGCTATTGTGGAGTACTACATTGCATCTGGGTATTCCAATAATTGCGTGCCAGGCCCTCGCAACTGAGCTAAAGCTACTGATGTGTAGCAGTCTGCCAACCTTGAAGCAATACATAAGAGCTGCCACATCAGTGTTAGCTGAAAAAAACAGTGTGATTATGAAGGTCCCTGCCTGCTCTGCAGTATGTCCTCCATAGAAACCCATTTGTGAGCTCCCACATAGGGAATATGTCAGGCCACTGCACAGGACACTGCTTCTCCAAGGACTTTTCAGCTTGGAGAAGAGACAGCTGAGGGGGGATATGATAGAGATGTTTAAAATTATGAGAGGTCTAGAACGGGTAGATGTGAATCGGTTATTTACTCTTTCAGATAGTAGAAAGACTAGGGGGGCACTCCATGAAGTTAGCATGGGGCACATTTAAAACTAATTGGAGAAAGTTCTTTTTTACTCAACGCACAATTAAACTCTGGAATTTGTTGCCAGAGGATGTGGTTAGTGCAGTTAGTATAGCGGTGTTTAAAAAAGGATTGGATAAGTTCTTGGAGGAGAAGTCCATTACCTGCTATTAACTTCACTTACAGAATAGCCACTGCCATTAGCAATGGTAACATGGAATAGACTTAGTTTTTGGGTACTTGCCAGGTTCTTATGGCCTGGATTGGCCACTGTTGGAAACAGGATGCTGGGCTTGATGGACCCTTGGTCTGACCCAGTATGGCATTTTCTTATGTTTTCTTATGTTTTTTCTTATGTTCTGGTTCAGCTCTGTGAAGGTCAAGATAAACTGTAGGCGACAATCTGGATGATACATCACTAACCGGCCACACGTGATTATGCAGTATCAGCAGAGTGGACACTTCAAGCTCCCAATGGGAGGATAGGAATAGGGCCATTTTGAAAATGAACACATTGAACGTGTATAGTGCCAGTTCACACACCAAGCTTTAGGGTACGTGATTGTTTGCCCTCACAAGATTAGCAGGCCTCTGCAGCATGGTGAGAAAAAGCCAGGCCCTGGGGCAATGACTTGCAGATGTAACTGTTCAAGCCACTTGTCATGGAAGTGATACTGTTGCCTCCCCCCCTAGCCACCCCCCATGTCCATGCCGTTTGCCACAAACACATAGCCAGAGACAGAATATACAAAGAAGCGTCTCTCTTACCTATGAGCCAACTGTCACCACAGAGGTCGTCCTCAAAATTTTCACCAGGTCAAATTGCCCAAGTATAAACGAATCGTGTGCGCCCGGGTAGCTGGCCACCATGTCAAGGATGCACATTTTAGCATCACAGAACACTTGCACGTTGATGGAGTGGAAGAGCTTTTTTTCACAATACATCTCCTCCCTCTGATGGGGTGGAATGATGGCCATGTGAGTGCAGTCGATAGCTCCAAGAACATTGGGAAAGTTTGCGAAGGCATAAAAGCTTCTCTTCAAGTCCATCAAATCCTGCCTGTCCCGAGGAAATGCTTTGTAGTAATTAATGTGGTCAGAGACTGCTGTTATGACCTGGTCCAGACAGTGGGAAAAAGTGGTTTGGGACATTCCCCCACGACCTCTACTGTCGTTTGGAAGGAGCCGGTTGTCATGAAATGCATGGTGGCCAACAATTTAGTGAGACCTGGCACAGTGTGGGACCTTTCGGTGACTGGATCCAAATCCCCTCGGATTTCTTCATATCATTCCAGAATAGCCCGAGAGCTGAAGCAATACCTGCAGAGCACATCATTCTCTGGCATGCCCAGCAAGGATACTCATGGATGAAAGATGTGCTCTCTGTATCTTCTCTGCTGTGGCCACCTGCGTGCCAGGTGCTGCCGTGGCTCAGCCTCCGGTGCAGGGACTTCCCTAGGAGGGCTTGGAACTGTCCTTGCCTGTTCTTGAGGTTGTTGTTCCACTTGTTGTCTGCAGCGAGCCTCCCGAAGCATCCAATATCTCCCAACAATTAAACTTGCCGCAAATATTATGGCTTTAGGAAGCTAGACCAGGTATTGGGGCAGGAAGGCCTGGTAGGTGTGTTCATTATAATTCCTCCTTTTATCGCATGCGATAATCGCTGCGATAATATCCGCGATATTGGCCACAGGAGCGCGATAAATAGTTTTTTCACCGTACCACAAAAAAAAAAAAGGTGTAGTCATTTCCCGCATTAAATCCTGTGATAGTGTGCGTAACTCCATCACACTTCGCACTACCAGTCCCTAATTTCCATTTATTGCGCCCAAACTCCTCCCACTTGAATACTCAAGTTTTAATTTGCATACGCATTTTGCATGCGATAATACCCTAATGCGAAATGATAAATGACCCAGATAGTTTGGGGAAATGGACCATGAAATGAACTTATATAGTATGTGCCCCAAATTATAAAACATAGCATACGTTTGTACCAAAGGTATCCTTTAAGGTACTTATAAAACACCTCTAATCATATTTATTTATTTATTTATTTATTTATTTATTTTGAATTTTTATATACCGATATTCTCGATACACATATCAAATCAGATCGGTTTACATTATAACAAAACAGTCGCGGTTAAGGCGTTACATTGAACAATGTGACTGAACAGTAGAACGTAAAAGTTATATAGTAATAAATGAATCATCGAACAGTTGTTTGAAAGACGTAACAGGATAAATAGGGTAAAGTAAAAATAAAATAATAGTAATACAAATAAAAGTAATACATAGAGCTGAAAACAAAAGTTCATGGTCGTAGAGTGAACTAATGCATCTACTAGGGTGTCTATCGTAACATGTGAACTGTCCAAATCAGGCGAAGCGGGCCCTAGGGAAGTGAGATCATGGGACTCATAGTGAGATCAAGGGTACCATAGTGAGATCATAGGTTCCATAGTGGACTGTTATGCCCTTTGCCCAGTGTCAGAGTGTTCTTGCGACTCCGGGAAGGCTTGTCGGAAGAGCCATTTTTTCAGGTGTTTCTTAAAAGTTTGATGACATGTTTCTAGGCGAAGCTCCGGAGGCAGTGAGTTCCAGAGGGTGGGCCCGGCTGTAGAGATTGCTCGTTTTCTTAAAGAGGTTTTTACCAGAGGAGCATAAAGAGATCCTTCGTAGGCGTGTCTGATAGGTCTTTGTGATGTGTGAAGGCGGAGTTGCGAGCTTAAATTGAGATGGGCAGTGCCGATAATGTCTTTGTGGATCATCATTAACGTTTTGAAGGCGATCCTGGATTTTATAGGGAGCCAGTGAAGGCCACTTAGAATCGGTGTGATGTGGGCTCTTTTATTTGAATTAGTGAGTATCCTCGCCGCTGCATTCTGGACCATCTGTAGGGGTTTGATAGTTGTGGTAGGAAGGCCTAGGAGGAGAGAGTTGCAGTAGTCTAGCTTTGTAAGAATGATAGACTGGACTACTAAGCGGAAGTCGCTGAAGTGCAGGAGGGGTTTCAGATTTTTGAGCACTTGAAGTTTGAAAAAACATTCTTTAGTAGTGTTAAGGACGAAGGATTTTAAGTTGTATAGATTGTCGAGTCACACCCCTAAGTCTCTGACCGAGGGGGAGTGGTTGATGAATGATTTTGCGAATTGGGTTGCGCTATGGGAGTTGATGAGAGTGTGATTTTCGTCTGGCGAGATGATGAGGATTTCAGTTTTATTTGAATTGAGGATAAGGTTCAAGCTGGAAAGCAAAGTATTGATAGACTGTAGGCAATTGTTCCAGTGTGACCAGGTTTTTTTGCAGGGATTCAGTGATAGGAAGGAGTATTTGAACGTCGTCAGCGAAAATGTAATACTTTGTTTGAGGCTGGAGAGTAGGTGGCAGAGTGGTAGCAGATAAATGTTAAAAAGTGTGGGGGAGAGTGATGATCCTTGTGGGACTCCTCGGTTTGATTTGATTGGGAGTGATTCTTTGTTATTGATCCTGACCTTGTAGAATCTATTCTCCAGGAACGATTGGAACCAGCTATGTGCTTCTCCTTGAATTCCTATATCAGATAGCCGTTCCAGTAGGATGGCATGATTAACCGTGTCGAATGCTGCAGATAGGTCGAGAAGGGCGAAAAGGTAAGGTTGTTTTCTTTCAAGATTGAGAAGGATGGTGTCGGAAAGCGAAGAAAGTAATGCTTCCTTATTTTGTGATTTCCTGAATCCTATATATATCTTTATAACTGTTGATTGGAAGTGGAAGTGTATATCTTAATTAAGAAGAATAACACACTACTATCATGGGAAAATCTCAATGTAACATTTATATTACTCTGTTCTCTCTTTTCACAACAAAGCACAAAATCTACCCTGCCCTCTATACGGAGTAGCAAGAAATAAATATTTGCTAGCTCCTGCTTTTACAGGCATTATTAAACTGTAGGTCGAGGACATGGCTTTCCCTTATTTAATATAAACAGATTTGGAAGTTTGATTTCAGCTCTGTTCTATGATAAACAATGGGAGGTTTGTTTTTCTCAACAAACCATATACAATGGCTATTGAAGCTAGAGATTGTGAATGCTTCCCACTTTTAACCTTATTTGTTAGAAATAGGAAAATGTGGCCTATATGAATAAAAATAAAAACATTCTAGTCCATGCAGCAAATACAGTATAAACAGAAATGGAGGGCTTTGATATCAACCAAATACTTTGACTTACTTTCAATGGTCCGAACAAGACTGCTCAGGAATATGCTGGATAACTTCATAGACTGTGCCATGTACATCATATGACTGGACAAAATCAGAGCAAGAAACATATTTATTACTTGGTACCTGATAGAGAGAAAAATAGCAGTTTGGTTATGATGCGTAAAGATGGAAAAAAATCAAAGAAAGCAAATGGAAAAGGCTGTTCAAGTTAGAATTTTGCTCACTAATGGGCTGATACAGTAAAAATCGCGGGAAAGCGGGCAAGCGCCTGCTCTCTCGGCACACGCACAGGACACTCTCCTGTGTGCATGATACAGTAAATTTATTTATTTAAATGAGGGTCCGCGGCAAAAAGAGGCGCTAGGGACATTAGCGCGTCCCTAGCGCCTCTTTTTGGACAGGAGCAGCGGCTGTCAGAGAGTTTGACAGCCGACGCTCAATTTTGCCGGCATCGGTTCTCAAACCCGCCGACAGCCACGGGTTCGGAAACCAGACGCCGGCAAAATTGAGTGTCCGGTTTTCAACCCGCGAGCCGCGGGCCCATTTTAAATTTTTATTTTTTACTTTTTTTTAACTTTTGGAGCCTCTGACTTAATATCGCCGGCAGAAATTAACACCTACCTTTGGGTAGGCGCTAATTTCTTAAAGTAAAATGTGCGGCTTGGCTGCACATTTTACTTACTGTATCGCGCAGGAATACCTAATAAGGCCATCAACATGCATTTGCATGTTGCAGGCGCTATTAGGTTCGGGGGGGGGGGGGGGGGGGTTGGATGCGTGTTTTCAACACGCTACTACCCCTTACTGAATAAGGGGTAAAGCTAGCACGTCAAAAATGCACGTCCAATCGTGGGTTAACAGTTTGCTCCGTCGGAGTGCACTGTACTGTATCGGCCTGTAAGGAGGTAATTTAAAAAGGAGTTACATGTGTAACTGTAACATACTATCATAGCAATTTAAAAAAGTAATTTATGCGCATAAAATGCACTTACACATGAATATCCTATGGACAATTCACTGGCATATATTCTAGCAATTTTCAAAAGTCCACTTACATGGGTAAAGTGCATTTATATGTAGAAAATCCAATTATAAGCATGTAAATGATTTTTTTAAATCAGGCCCATAGGGTCTTTGGGTCTTTTTCAGTTTTACTTTAAAAATAAACTCTTGGAGTGCCATTCTTAAAATATATATATATTGCATGACTTTCTATTAGCTGGCAAGGGACGTGTAGACCAGATTTGTATTCACAGCATTTTAGAATGAGCTTTTCAATAGAATTTACGGGAAAATGTCTACAAAATGCACAAGGCTAATTTTGGTCTCATCACTCTCTTACTGGGATTCTAAAACATCGAAATAGAGATTAATTGTGTGTTTATGCATTGGGCATTCACTTTATTTTGTGTGCACTGTTTTTTGTTTTGTTTTGTTTTTTTTCATTTCAAAAGGAGCCACCACTAAGCATTTCTGCCTACAATGATCTATGAATTATCATCTGAACAGGTACCACAAAGGTCTTACTGCCTAATACTGCTGCTAATGACTTCCCTGTGTATTGCCTTTATTTATTTGTATTGCATTTGCATTTCTATAGCACTTCCATACCAAAATATAGCGAGAAAAGCAAATATGAAGCAAACACAGATACAAATCAAAGTCAAGATCTGAGTCATCAACAAACATTACATTATTTAAATTTTCAATGGTTCCCTTCTCTAGAACATCTCACAATACAAACATTATCCCAGCAGAACATAAATCAATGGAAATGATGAGAGTACAAATAATGATGGAGATGGCGGAAAATGTTAATTAGTGTAGGTGGGTCTTGAATCTACTGTGCACCTGGAGAAAGAAGGAATTTTGACTTGGATTTGGATTTAATTACCCGCCTCTCCAAACCCATGCTCAAGGCACATAGCGATCAGGTACAGTAGGCAGGTCCCTTCCTCAGAAGGCTTACAATCTAAATTGGTACCTGAGACTTTATGGTGGAAATGTAGTCCAACTGAAGTTTGAGGGGAGTGGGGTCAAGAAAGGGAAAGCAGGAAAACATGAAGATGTCTGATGAGAAGCAGGAGAATGATAAGTAATTTGGACCAAGAAGTGAAAGAGACTCAGGAGGAAAGGTTAAGGTGGAGTCAGGACAAACATTGTGTTATACTTCGACATAACAAATTTAAACAAGAAGCTATTTAATGAAACGTTAATAAAGAGAGACTAAGATAGGAGAAACATGAGCATTGAGAAATACACATGATTTCAGTTCTATAATTGTAACGAAGTTAGAAAGGTAGATGGTAGAATATGGAAAAGATAACCAAAATATCATTTGTATGGTTTAAACAAGGTAGAATTAGTGGCTGCGTGCAAATGTATCGAACGACAAATGAAAGAAAATTGTGGGGTTTTTTTGAATGTTAATGAATATCTAATGCTTAGTACAGAGCGAAATTTAAAAGAAATAAGCCATGTGATAAATACATTTCTGTCAGAAGATATAACAAAGAGGAGAGAATGAGTTGAATGAAACCTGGAGGAAGGGCAGGTATGGTAGGTGAATGTGAAAAATATGTACTTCTGTTTATGAAGGATTCAGTTGGAGGACACATAAGGCTGTCCAGTAAGAAACAGCAGCAAAGCACAGAGTGGAGGTCAGATATCCGTTATCTGATGACAGATGTTTGCCATCATTAGCACAGGAACAGTTAAAAAGAGGGATGAATGAATGAATGTATCGAATGTACAGATGGAGAAAATAAGTGGGGTTACAAAGAAATCCCCGGGGAACTCCAGCAGAAACGTGGAAAGCAGCATTTGCCATTGAACATTAGTTGTGGAAAGGAGGTGATAAAAGTGTTCAGCTATCCCTGCTTTAAAACGAGGGTAGAGACCTGGTGATAAGAGAATGGTCACAAATAATTGGTACTAAGAAAGAGTTGCTAAAAAAGAAAGTAGTGTGAATGGGGAACTGGGGATATAGTTAAGAGAAGATGAGACTGATAATGGAAAGATTAAGTAAATCACAGAGAGGTCCATATGTAAATGATTTGTAATCAGATTTTCCCCACACAAATCTGGCTCTTTAAATTTATCCTCTCCCTTTGGTCCAGATAACTTCGTCTGAACAAAACATTTGTGGGGACAAAGTTACCCAGACAAAAAAGGGATGGGGCTGGAGGTGAGGTGAGGGTGGGTTAACATACTTAGCCAGATAGCACCATATTGAGCATTATCTGGCTAAATTTGTACAGAAGAGTTATTCTCTCAAATAACAGGTCTAGTTATCTGGATAACTGTACCTGGATATTCAGCAGGACACGTCTCTGGATAAATTCTACTTAACATCTGGGTAAAGTTATCAGGATAAATTAGCCCTTCAGCGGGGATTTGAATATGGCCCGTCGTCTACTGTAGTGTGCATACATATGTACCAGAGGGAACACAAAACAGAAGAATGTACATTGAAAGTAATAAGCAACTGGGAATGATCAAAGTGAGTATGACTGAAAGGTTGTTTGGCAGAAGTAAGGAAAGCAGTATTCCTTGATGCAACTGATTCTACAAGTGACTGAATGGAAAGGATATGTGACTCTGGCAAGCTACAGGGAAGGACATTACTGAAATGTGACAAATACTGAACAACTGAAGCCAATAGAACTTGATTACATGGAGTACATTGATGAAATATTAAAGTGCAGTTGTCTTATAACTGATCCCATGCACCAAAAATCACTATGGAAAGGTGAATAAGTAGTATTTATGATTATCGGCAATACCAATTTCTGGAAGGAGGTGCTTGGTTCATTTTTTTGAGAAAGCTATATAAATAACTCCTTTTAAAATCTCAGTTGACTTACTGACAAAGTTTCAATCCTTGACTAACATAAGTAGAAGAACTGAATACTGAAAAGCAGGCATACCTTTGGAGGCACTGAATTGTCTGGGAAAGAAACAAATTCATAAATTCCAAAGTCATCCAGAGCATCTTCATGACCTAACATGGAAATGGATATGTTAATTAAAAAAAAACAAGTTGAAGTGCGTTTGATGTACTAGATATGGTTTTCTGTTTTGTTTTGTTTTTTACTTTGATGTTTTATATTTTTATTTGTAAATTATAGATTGTAAGAAGGCAGTATAATCAAGATTATTCACCTAAACTAAACTTAAAATAAGAGTACGTACTTGTATTTTTTTAAAGTCTTTATTTAACAACTTTTGTCAGCGTACATAAAATCTTAGTATAGCCCTATTACATGTCTTATAACTATTTGAAAATAACAGTCACATATAGATGCAGATATCTGCATAAATGAAAGTACAGCGAAGTTAAAGCAAATAAACTTTACGCTAGCTACATAGAGACTACGCATGCACATAGAATTCCATATACGGGCCCCAAAAGTACTTGTATTTTTGTAAACATGAAACAGCAGTTATTTTCATAACAAATTTAATAATATTTTGCAGACACTACTATAACAAATATGTTAGATGTTACAAAATGTTCTTACCTGAAAATATCTGTGTTTTTTTGTACTCTGTTGCAGGCCTGAAACAATGAACATGCATTTCGGTTAGTTTGTGCCTCAGTGATTCAGACAACTGAGACACAATGAAACCTTCCCTGTAAGAAAGGCTGCGAACTGTAGGAATTAGAGAATATTCTACCTTCTCTCCAGCTTCTGTTGTATCACTGCAAAGAAAAGAAGTACTATCAAATATTTTTGTGATTGCATTTGAAAACAAAGCTTGAAATAGATTTATTTTAAAATACCTTTATGTAGGTGGTATCTTTTCCATAGAAACAAAAGGCTCATAGAGAAGATTAAAAACAGTGAAATTCCAGTTATTGCTGCTAAAGGTGACAAGGCATTTCCTTTCTGGACAAGCTTCTCATGATCTGTAGCAAAGGAGAGAATGACAGATGGTGTTAAGTTATAGTTCACAAATTTTACACTTCCTTTGTGACTTACATGTTTTTCAGGCAAAAGTGGAACAGTGATAAAGCCAACCATCAAAGGTAATAAGTCAATCAACAAAGGAAGGGTTAAACAGTTCAGAATGTCCATGTGAAGGAGCCTATAAGAAACTCCCTTAAACAATCTTAAGGGACCAGCCACAGGTATCTGGCCCGGTCCTCCTTAAGGACCAATACCGCAAGGGATTCTGGTCCAGAGGAGTTCCATCTAGCCTGGGTTAAGTTGACAGGGTTGAGAGGGGTTAGAGGGGCCTAGGAAGCAGAGAGAAAGCTACTGTATGCAAGGAAGTAAGGTGAGCAGTGTCCTTTGTTCTGACTCCTTAAGTGAAGGTGTGATGCCACATTAGTTTTGAGTTTGTTTCATTGTAAATAAAGTGCACTTAAGGAACAGCCAGAGTCTGCTTCCTGTTTCCTCTGGCTGTTATCAAGCCGCCTATTGCTCAAGCTACCACAGTCCACCATAATTTCAAAAGGTTTTAACCATTTATTAAGTGATTTTATGATATGTGAGCAATACATCAATCCTTTTTGCAAGTCAGGTTAAAACCATTTGAAATTGTGGTGGACTTTCTGAACTGTTTAACCCTTCCTTTGTTGAATGACTTATTACATTTTTTTAAACACAATCTACAACTCTTCTCATATGACAGCAGCCTGTACATGCACGTACAATATAAAACCTTAATGATTTTGCACACCCTAGTTTACAGTAACAACACATCATGGCTCTCTGCATCATTATATATCTACATCCCATGCAGGAATCTCCGCTTTACAAATAAACTCTTACTCCAAGTTCCTTCACCTAAACAACCAGATTAGTTTCCACCAGGGAATGTGCATTTTCCATAGCTGGACCCATACTTTGGAATTCAAGACCACCCGAAATGCAATTAATACAAGATAAAAACATATTCAAGAAAGCCCTCAAACATCACCTATTTCTCCAAGCCATTCCCAATTTATGTAATTCCTGATATTCTATTTAGTCTCTTGTTTTATTATATGTTTTGTTCAATTTATGTTTTAATTTATTTATATTTGTTTGTTTTTATTTTAATCTAATGGTAATATGTATGTATCATTGTAATCCACCCCGAACTTTGGAGGGGCAGGCTATAAATACTTTTAAATAAATAAATAAAGTATGTTTCCAAATATATTATGCCAATTATAGTTAATTACACAACCTATACATTATGAGAGAGTGCTGGAGTATGATGCTTCTTAGGGGAGTTTGTATCAAAGATCTCACACACTAATCCTCTAGCAGGCACAGACAGGTCTGGTTTTCATTATATCTAAAATATATAAAATGACCATAAACTGCATGCAAATGAATCCTACAAATATTCATTCAGGATATCTTGAAAACCTAAGGTGATCATACAGCTGCATATCAAACATCTCAACCTCTGGTTCTCAGGTGTCACAAACAGGTCTTGCTATCATAGCAGGGTTGATTTAAAACAAATCTGAGCCCCCTAAATTTAGGAACCTAAATTAGGTCCCTAAGGCCAGGATCCATCATTCCTCGCGGAATGATGAATCCTGTGAAAAAGGGGGCGGGCCTTCGAAAGGCCGCAGCCGTTTGCACTGTGGCAGTGTGATTTTGCCGGCCACGGTGGGGCTGGCTGCAGCCTTTTGCAGCGAATAGCGACACCGTAAAAGGTGTAGCTATTCGCCTTGCTACTGCCGGCAATAATGTTCCTCACATTATCGCTGGCAGCAGTGCCGCAGCCGACTCCTCCCCCTCCCCACCACGACTCCTCCCCTCCCCCTAATTTGCATTATATCGCATGCGATAAGGCCCTAACGCACGCGATAAAGTTTTAGTAAATAACCCCCTAAGTTAGGTACCTATTTTCAGCCAAACTGAGGCCCCTAAGTTTTCAGCTCAAAATTCACCTAAATGTAGGACTTAAATTTAGGCTTGCTATTCATTTACCTAGATTTAGGGACCTAAGTTAGGTCCCTAAATCCAATACGAATAAAAGAGATCACATCACCCCCATTCTCAAGCTCCTCCACTGGCTGCCTATAAAGCAAAGGATCCTATATAAAGTACTCACCGTAATTCATAAATCCATTCACAATATCTCTCCTCTTCAATTATGTAACCAACTACGCCCTCACTCCTCCTCTAGACCCATCAGAGGAGCATATAAAGGCACACTCTATGTACCTTCAACAAAATCCTCGCATCATAAACGTGCCATATCTACAGCAGGACCCATTCAATGGAATGCGCTCCCACCAGACATTCGGCTTGAGTTCTGCCACTCTTCATTCAAAAAAAAACTTAAAACCTGGCTCTTTAGCCAAGCTTTTCCAGGACCATGATCATCATTTTTTCCCCTCCAACCAGCAAGAACATATCTTCTTCACAAACCCCCATTTTCCATACCACTACCTACTTCGGTATCTAATCTCTTGCGGCAGGACACTTGAGACTTTCTCACTTATACGTTATAATTTTTATGCTCAATAAGACCTGTCAACTTAATTGTTTAAGTCTTTTTTTTTTTTCTCCTTTATCTTTTGGTCATCAATGTTACAACGTTATTGTTAAATTTTGAACTTATGTACACTGTTCCAAGTTTCATAACCTTGTTCTATGTAATGCCTTTTGGCAATTTTCATGTTCTGTTTCAATGTAAACCGATGTGATCTTTATTTCATATAGGAACACCGGTATATAAAAATCTAAAAATAAATAAATAAATAAATAAGTTATGTGCCTCATAGTGAAGATCTGTGCTACACTCCTAACTTGTTTTCCTCACTCAAACTCTGCCCCTATAGTCACTCATTTTTTAGGGACTCAGCCCTAGTACATTTTTAAAAGGGTCAGTTTAGCAGCCTAACTCCAAAGGTTAGGTACCTAAACCCTTTGAATATCATCCTCAGAAGGATTATATAGCTGAGTGTTAAAAAGAGACAGGCTGGAGCCAGTGCTGGGTTCACCCCATTCAACCCTACATTCCATGCATGCACTGGAGTAAAATCAGGACTTTCTCAGCCTTTCCCTTTTTGACACTGAATTATATGATCACTCTGTGAAAACAGGAACTATTTGTAGTCCTTGAAGACCAGACTTTGAATCTCTGAAAGTACTCTCACAATAGAACATGACATGGTAATATGATTCAGGTCTGCATAATAAGTCACTAAGTTGAACATAAACTGAATATTGAATAGTTACATTAATTATAATGTCACAGATTGGCAACATGAAGTTTTAATAGGGCAAAAGTACTCAACTTGCTCTTTGAGATCCACAAACAAGTCTGGTTAGTAAAATATCTTCAATGAATATTTGTAAAATATATTTATACAAGCCGTTAAGCCCGTTAAAACGGGCTACATCCCTCTGTCTCTCACCTCCCCCTCATTCTCTCTCCCCTCACTCTTCACCACCCCCTCCCTCCCTCACCCACTCCTCCCCACCCTCCCTCTCCTCTCACTCAGTCCCTCCCTCCCACTCAGTCTCACTCACTCCCTCCCCCCTCTCTCCCTCCCTCTCACTCACTCAGTCCCACTCACTCACTCAGTCCCACTCCCTCTGTCCTCTCCCTCCCTCCCTCTCTCTCCCTCAGTCCCACTCCCTCCCTCAGTCCCATTCACTCCCTCTCACTCAGTCCCCTCTCCCTCTCACTCAGTCCCTCCCCCCCAGTCCCTCCCCCTCACTCAATCCCTCCCTCCCACTCAGTCCCTCCCTCCCACTCAGTCCCTCCCTCTCACTCACTCAGTCCCACTCCCTCCCTCTCTCTCCCAGTCCCACTTCCTCTCACTCAGTCCCCCCTCTCCCTCTCACTCAGTCCCACTCCCTCCCTCTCACTCAGTCCCTCCCCCCAGTCCCTCCCCTCACTCAATCCCTCCCTCCCACTCAGTCCCTCCCTCTCACTCAGTCACTCCCTCCCACTCTCTCTCTCCGTCCCTCCCTCCCACTCAGTCCGTCCCTCCCTCTCTCTCTCTTCTCCCTCCCTCGCTCCTGGCCGCTACCGCCGCCCGCTGCCGCCGCCGCCATCGCCGCCCGCTGCCGGTACCGCCGCCGCCCGCTGCTGCCACTGGACGCCGCCATTTTTTTTCTTTCTGACGCTGGCTCAGACCGACGTGCTCGCCCGCACATGCGCGGTAGAGCTGGTCTCTACTGCGCATTTGCGGCACGTCGGTCAAGCTTCGTTTATCTAGTAAGATGCATTTGGTCTAAGAACATGGGTAATTTGCATATTTGTTATCCAAAAATCAGACCTGTTGTGGACTATTATAATAATTTACCTGAAATTGTTTCATCTCCAGGATTCTATGACATTTTATTGACCATAAGAGTAAAAGTAATTATTTCAATTATTATACTGTTAGGGGCACTGGCACATAACTGTTGACATTTAGTGAACTATTTCAGCATTGAGACAAGCTTTGTCACATCAAATGTTGGCTTGCTTTAAGATTAATGGGGCAAATATACTAAAATGTGATAAGGAAAATGCAATAATACTGTGGTATTTCTGGAGGGTATAAGTTGGAAAAAAATCTCATCACCTGCTATTGCATGCAAATTTCATCAAGTATGAAAGCATGCATCTGACAGGATAGTTTCTTGATATAGGGCCTCTGGTTGTGTTCTACCTGCAGCACCAGAGGGACAGGGAGAAGGGAAGAGAGAGCGAGAAGGAGAACAAGGAGACAAGTGAAAAAGGGAAAGAGGCCAGAAAGAACAAGAGAGATGGGAGGGAAAGCCTTAGAAAGTAACATTGGACATGCAGGTATCACAGAGGCAGGACTGATAGGCCTAGAACCACTCTGCTAGGTTTTTCTGAAGCAGAATTAATCTTCTGGTACAGACTGAGCTCAAATGTCATTATGGCTTTTACTAGATAATTAGAGATGATATTGATCCATTGATTGCCAGGTCTTATTTCATATCAGGCCTTGTCATCCTCTTGAGCTCTTTAAATTTTCTGGCCTCTGGGTCTTTTCAATCCATTGTGGTTGTAGTTGGTATTTCAGTCAAGTACTATAAGCCCTGCTGCCCTGAATTATAGTTATATAATTTTTCCTAATCAGAGGACATAATGGTAAGAACTCAAAAGAAGCATTCATGTCATCACCAGCCTATCTATTTTCTGCTGGAAGTGCATTTTAAAAGGAAAATGGCCTACTTAAGTCAGAAGCACTTTAATTTTATGAATGTGCAAGTGTTTGTTACATGCAGATGAACTTTCTGAATGTGGTGGTCAAGAACCCTGAGTTTTACCTGAATTCTTATATCTTTCATCGCTCCACCCTCTTTCAGCAATTTGAAAATTACATGTACGGCCAAGGATGGCTGCTGGGTGAGGATACTTTCTTTCTATTAGCACTTTATTTCCATGCATTCAGTGAACTAACATAGTGACCACTCTTCTTTATATTTTCATTTTATGTATTTTTACTGCCTTATCCCCATCTGCAAGAGCTATACCATCTCTATGCACATATGGTGACACCACAAATATTTCATGCTTTGAAGTGATCAAACTATTAGATTGGTAGAAACATACCATATGCACCCATACATTATTACATCATACTCTTTCTGTGGATTTCCATTAAAGCATAGCTTATTGTATCTGCAGCACTGGTAGTTGCCTAACCTAGATCTCCCTCACTTCTCTGTTTTTCGTTTCAAAGATGCCACAGAATATGGTTGTTGGCCATGGTTGCTCACTCTTGAAGTTTTAATAGGGCAGAAGTACATAGCTGCGGTCTTTCAGGATCTACAAACAGATCTGGATTGCAGAATATCTTCAATGAATGCTTGAACATTTTTAATGAAAAGGGTGGGAATTGATCTGATGTTATATATTTGTTAGGATGTAATTAGGATTAGATGATTTATTTGTGCAATAAAAATACATGAAAATGTATATTTAATTTTTTTGTATTTTCATTATGATTTATGAATTTTCATAGATTAATGAATTCTTATTTTTTTTGTAAGTGTTTCACATCTTAATGTGTTTCTCATGGATTAAGAGAATATGTAGTTTTCAAGCCATTTAATTTTCTTCCAGTTTGGATTCATCCTTTTGCTGAATAAAAAGAGATCAAAGAGATCAAGAAGAAAAGTTATCTGATAATTTATCGGACATAATAGAGAAATCTTTCGAAACTATGATTGAGGATCGTGCTTCGCTCTTGGTAACGTTTGTGCAGCAGGTAGAAAGAGATAAAATCCTTCAATTATATTTCCGCAAACAACAACTATTTTATGGAAAGCAAATTAGGATGTTTCCTGATATTACAAGAAAAATGCAGGAGAAGAGGAAAGCTTTCCTACTATTGAAAAATGAAGCAATTGCCAGAGGGGCTAAGTTTTATCTTAGATTTCCCTGTAGATGTATAATTGTATACCAAAATAATAGATATATTTTCATGGAAGAGGAACAGCTGAGATAGTATCTGGACTCCCACTCCTGATAACCTCGAGAAAGAGTTGGTAAAAAAAAAGGGAAAGGTGTAATATTTATGCAGTTTTTCTTTTATATAAGATTGTTATAATCTGCTGTAATGTGAGCCCTCCGAGAATTCCTATAATATTCAGATAGAATAATTTTCTTTTTGATTTGCAGATTTGGCTTTGTGTAGCATTGCGAATATGTGTTTTTTCTTTTCTGATTTTTCTATATGCATTGGTTCAATGTAATATTGTTTGAAATCAATAAAAATTAAATTAAAAAAAAATTATCTATTCACCATGCTGCTGAATAGTGTTCTCATTATTTTCCATGAAAAAGTATCCACATGAAAAGCAGTACCTCTTCAAATAAAAATGAACGTAGTTTGAAAGCAAAAATATGTCTGTGCTTTCAGTTTGAAAACTGGTGCAAAATTCATCGGTAAAAAGTATTCACGAAGTTTGTTTCAAACCAGTTTGAAAATTGCTGTTTTAGGCCTAGACTTATCAAACTGCACTAAATATTGCAGGTGATAGGAAAAGGGGTGTGTTTTATGGTAATAGTCTATTGCAAGGTGTGTTATCTTTGCAGTAATACCTATGTGAAGTGCTAAGTTGTTAACTTTTTGCACTTTGTAGTAATACCTACATAATTGTATTTTCCTACCTGCAAAGTGCTTATTTTACCACTGGGGGGGGGGAGGGGGAAAGAGAGAGAGAGACTGAGAGAGAGAAACTATCTACAATGCCCCTGTAGTAGTTAGCTATTTATGCTACTATAGGAGGTCCACCTAGTAATTCGAGGTGAGGTTCAGGTAGTAGTGTAGGGGTTAGGGGCCACATTTACATGCAGAGTGAGACATACGAACAGAACAGTGCACACTTGTGAAGATCTGATGTCCTTCGAAATGAGGAAACTCACACAGTGATGAGATTTGTACAAAGTTCTCTCAACCTAGGTTGATGAACTTTCTACCTGCGTAACATCAAGCTAGGTTGAGAGAACATTGTACAATCTCATCGTTGTGTGAGTTTCCTCACTCCAAAGGTCATCAAATCTTCACAAGAGTGTACTGTTCTGTTCGTACGTCTCACTCTGCAAGTCAAAGTGGCCCCTAAACCCTACACTACTACCTAAACCTCACCTTGAGTTACTAGGTGGGCCTCCTATAGTAGCATAAATAGCTGCTTACTATGGTGCTACTCCCAGAGGCTCTCTCTCTCTCTCCCCCCTTTTCTCCCAAAATGGAATGTTTGAATAAATTTCAAATGTATTATAGGCAAATTGCACAGCTTAACACAATTAAAAAGGTGTAGTTATTTTCGGTGATATTGTGAGTTATGGCTTTGCAAAGCCAGCCCACTTTTATGGAAATCCTGTCCGACTCCTCCCCTTTTAAAAATTTGAATTGCACCATGAGTTATGGTGTTTTTCGCATGCAAAAACGCCTTAACGTGATTTGATAAATGACCCTGTTATTTAGACAATAAAATAAACAAAGAGTAACAACTACTTGTCAAATGTTGTACACTTCTGAATGTATAAGGCACAGTGTTCTAACCTTTTTAAACAAAGGGTTATCCCTGGAGTATCTATAGAAAAACATGATTGTCCTATGTACTGCAAAATCTCCTTAGATGGTACCAACAGTCTGCAACAGGGGTGCTGCAGTGAAGAGGTCATGAGATTCCATTATATCTTCAGATGAGGATGAAGCAGTTGAGTGGTAAGTTTCTCATAGAAGGGAAAAAGTAGGAACTAGGACGGATGGTTAGGAGGCAGTCTTTTTCCACCAAAACCTGGATCGCTCTATCAGGCCTTTCCACCTCTGATCTGTGGCCCTCCAACATGGGTGTTCCTGTGTGGCATGAATGAAATGGATGCAGTGCAAGAGATGGGAGTAGATTTCAGTGGATGAGGTATACAGTGATGTTGGGTCACCTGAAGTCTGTTCACTGGTATATGACAAAGATCATTGCTGTCCTTTTATTTCATCTCATTTTTACACTTTTATACCATGTTCCTTCATAAATGTGGTTTTCATCAAAGATAAATTCAATAATAAATTTAGATCAGCAATAAAATTCAATAATTAATACACTAGCATTCCCTAATATACAGAGATAGCCCATCCCCAACTCTCACTGAGGCACAAGTTAACCTGTAATACATACTACAACAATTAACAATTACGATTACAGGTAAAACTCACAAAATATCCATCCCACTGCTGAGCCAAAACCCATAATATTCCAAAGGTGGAGCCCCAAATAAACACAGTATCTTCGGTCCAAAAGCAAATGACTAAAATGTCATCTCATCCCATTGATGTGATTCATCTATGAAAGACATCAGCAAGCATTCTGAGGCTAGAAGATGAACAGCAGTCTGGGCATGGATAGCTTCATTGAGGTTACCTTGTTTTAGTTAAATGCTGATTACTTTCCTTAGACCTTTGTTGAAACTTATCCCTCCTGGTTCCCCAGACAAGGGCACAAAGTCAGTGATGAAACAGCCTTTCAGTTTCAAAACATAACATTTATTAATCCACAGAGAAATCTATAATCGCCGGCAGGTTTTCATGCATGCATACAAAGAGTAATAGCAGAAACTGAAGGAAAAGCAAGATTTGCATGAAAAACCTGCCGGCGATTTTAGATTTCTCTGTGGATTAATAAATGTTATGTTTTGAAACTGAAAGGCTGTTTCATCACTGACTTTGTGCCCTGTCTGGGGAACCAGGAGGGGTAAGTTTCAACACCTTTAAAGCCCTCACACACTGCCTCCAGTCATTGCTGCCCCAATACTACTGGGTGTTTGTAGGGGAGGTATGGTTGGAAGACATGGCCCTCCTGAGTTAGGGCTGGCAGATTCCTTGTTAGCATCAATGGGATGGATATGCCAGTTCTCCTCCTTGCAGACTCTTCTGACAGGATGTCATGTGAGAACATGGGTCAATCATCCTTGGGGTATATGACACAGCCTCCATCATGAAACAATCACCTCCCTGCTTTGATTCCAGCTACACAGTGGCAGAGATGTGGTCCATTGGCATGGATTTTCTTTGGGAGTTCAGGGTGCTCTTTGTGAACCCTTTTGACCTGGAAAAAAGTTATAGAGATGAGTAAAGTTTGTTGCTGGAACACAGGACTCCCTTTCACTTCCATCAGAAACGTGAAACTGGGGAGGCCTAGTGGCTCAGTGGCAGTGTTGTGCACTGCCATGCAGAGACATATGGGCCTGATTTCTGGCTCTTTTGTTCTCTGGGTCAACTATAGGGGCAGCATTCACAGTAACTGTGGGGGAAGGAGTCATGGTCATCATGCAAAGGTGCCATCTAGTGGCTAAGTTTAGGGCACATGATTGCAGGGTTCCAGAAAGGCCTTGGTACATGGCCTCAGCTGAGGGTTTCACCGCAATAGCTGGATTAAACTTTGTTGGAAGGAGATATAAAATATGAATGAAAATTCATAGTGCCGGAGTCCAGCCCCAGTTCTTTTTAAACTGAAAGCCCAAAAAGGAGGAGGAAACTTTGGGTGAAAAAGAAATGTGGGGATAATCTACAACAAAATCCCAACCCTGAAACATCCATGCTAGTGCCCCACCAAGTCCCCAACCTTCCTAAAAGACCCTGCCCCAAATTTGTCCCCTATCAAATAGTCTCACCCTCTAGGCACCCACCCAGGCCAAATGTTCTTCCACCTGCTAGGTCCGTAACCTCATACAAGCTTGATAGGCAGGTCTGGATCCATTACCAACCATGCAGAGAAACTATAGGACTCTCTGTGTGCACTTTATTTGTGTTCTGGTAATGCAGGTAACTCACCAACTTGCCCATGATGTACTGCTGATGCTAAATCCATGGACTCTGCAAGGCCAACAGGACATCTGGACCCAAGGTACTGCTCTGGGGTGAATGGGAAAGACATTGCTACCCCCTGTCTTCCTCTGATAGTCATACATCTTTGTGCACTTTTCTTGGAAGCCACTCCTAATGCCTGATATCAGTGTTTAACTCGTTTCATTCTCCTGGTCTGCTGATGTCAGATACTATTAGTTTCCAAATGAGCATCTTTGCTGCCAGGGAATTTCTTGCTGAATCTCTCCCAACGAGCACATTGTAGTTTTTCAGTATCATTTCCAATATATGGTCATTTTCTTCTTTAGTGAAGCAAAATACCTGCTAGCGTGGTCATGCACTTGCCTCTAGTGCTTGCTCCAGTTTCTGGATCTGTTACTTCATCAGCTCTTTAGCACTTTCCTCCTCCTCAACCTCTTCCTCCTTTGCTTATGGATATGAAAATTGTATCATCTTTTCAAAAGCACAAACAAGTAAGTACTCACCACATATTTTAGGATTTCAGGGTTTGGAGGTGGGAGCTGTCCTAATTATTTCCTTCTACTCACCTCCCATTCTGGTACAGCTGCTCCTTGCCTATGCCTTACCTCTCACCCCCACCCAACTCTAGCCAAAGTATTGCATTAGTAACATTGCCCTGGCTCAAAAAGTCAAACTCTATACTCATCAACCAGAGCAACTAAAATATAATTAACCCAGTCTGTAGCCCAAATGTATGTAAAATATTGTCATGAATATCTCTTGTCAATAATTTGCAAACCAAGTCTAATTGTGGGTCTTGAGAGCCAAGTTTGGGGAACTACTGCCCCAACCCAGAGCCCCTCTTTCAAACTCCCTCTTCTTTTTATTTCAGCACCTTTTTCTATAATATACTTGTAAGTAACAGACTATCTGCCCATTAAAAGCAGTGTGCCAAGGTTTTGAAAAAACTTAAGCACATATTTAATTACAAATTCTGATGAACTGCTGCAGCTGTGTTTGCTTTTTTTCTCTTACCAGTGATAATTACAGTTTTTTTTATTTGAGACTGCATTGTTTTATGCAGAGCTGCAACAAACAGTAACTTCTATCCAAGGTGTCTGAAACCATAGAGATTTCACCTGTGCTGGCAGACTTTGGTTGCCTCTTAACAATAAACACCTACCACCCCTGTGTGCTTTAATAATAATAAGTGATTAAGCTCCGTATGCAGGTAAAACTGGTTTGTTAAACTTTCTGAGAAGCTGATAAACTTTAACCATAAGCTACTTTATTCAAAGAACTTGATTGATCTCTTAATTTTGAGTTCACTATAACTAGAAAAATGCAATAAACACACAGATTTTCTGTGAATAATTGTGCAGAGCAGAATAAAATTATATCTCTGTGCATCGGGCTGTAATGCAGGATGACAGGACTCAGTATACCATCTGTGCACATTCCCCATCATAGCTGCTTTACAATTTCTAACTTCATGAATAAGAACATAAGAAATTGCCATGCTGGGTCAGACCAAGGGTCCATCCAGCCCAGCATCCTGTTTCCAATAGTGGCTAAACCAGGCCACATGAAACTGGCAATTAACCAAACACTAAGAAGATCCCATGCTACTGATGCAATTAATAACAGTGGCTATTCCCTAAGTAAACTTGATTAATAGCAGTTAATGGACATCTCCAAGAACTTATCCAAACCTTTTTTGATCCCAGCTACACTAAGTGCACTAACCACATCCTCTGGCAACAAATTCCAGAGCTTTATTGTGCGTTGAGTGAAAAAGAATTTTCTCCGATTAGTCTTAAATGTGCTACTTGCTAACTTCATGGAATGCCCCCTAGTCCTTCTATTATTCAAAAGTGTAAATAACCGAGTCACATCTACTCGTTCAAGACCTCTCATGATCTTAAAGATCTCTATCATATCCCCCCTCAGCCATCTCTTCTCCAAGCTGAACAGCCCTAACCTCTTCAGCCTTTCCTCATAGGGGAGCTATTCCATCCCCTTTATCATTTTGGTTGCCCTTCTCTGTACCTTCTCCATTGCAATTATATCTTTTTTGAGTTGCGGCGACCAGAATTGTACACAGTATTCAAGGTATGGTCTCACCATGGAGCGATATAGATGCATTATGATATTTTCCGTTTTATTAACCATTCCCTTCCTAAAATCTTCAGGATGATCAAGTGAATTCCATGAACTTCTTTTAAAAGAAAATCACAAAATGAGAAGTGGAATAAAAAAAATTTGCTTAGGGTCCTAAAAACATCAAGCATGGATTTCATCAGATTGGAAAATTCACTTAATTTTTTTTTTTAGGATCCAAAACAAAAGTTTTCAAATCCACTTAGGACTTTTCAGACACACTTTGGATTGTCCTTTCCTTTGGATCCACTAGAAAAATCCACTGTCTTTGCCCGGAGGATCTTAGGAAAATCTAAATTTCATTTTGAACTTGAGCTAAGCTGATAGTCATATAATTTGAGCATGACCTCAAATTGTTTGCCAATTAATGGTAGAGGCCTGCTATAGAGAAAGAACAGCACTATATAGCACAAGAAATAGACTGTAGGGGTGGGCAGAAGAAAAATATTCAGTTTATTCATTCATTTTGAGGGCACTTTCATTCGGTTCATTAGTTTAAAATCAAAATTTAATTTATTTGTTTTATTTGTTTATTTGTTCATTTGTTTACAATTAAAATCTACGGGGGAAGCACTGCAGCCTAGTTTGGGATCCAAAATGAGAGTTTTTTCAATTCTAATAAAACTGGTGGGTAATCATCATCAGAAGGGTGAAGGCATTCCAACACATTAAGACCATGTCAACGTGGCAGCAATGGTCATATGATTATTCTAAGACACTGTAAAAGGGCAAAGGGGTATAAGCAGTGACAGGAATTCTCCAAGACACCATCAGAGAAGCAAAGAAGCAGCAAGAGTGGGAAGAACACCCAAAGCTTCAAAAGAGGGCACCAGCAACAATTGCATCAGCATAAGAAGCAAAGTGGTACCAAGATGGCATCAACATTTAGTTGAAGGTACTATGAAGGGGAAATAAAGCAGAAAAAGTGGTAGGAAAAACCCCAAGGCACTGATAAAAGGACAAAGCAGCACCAAGAATGGCATCAACACACCAAGGCACCCTGAGAGAGGCAAAGCAGATTCCCACAGTGGCAAGAACACCTCAAGCTGTAGAGTCTGGGGGATAACATCAAGGCAGAGTGACAGCAAGATCCTCCAGGTGCAAAGTCTGGGTATGGCAGCAATGCTGAGTGGAAAAAAGAACCCAAAGGTATAGGATAAGGGATATAGCAGCAAGGCAGAGTGCCATTAGAGATGTCTGTCTTCCTGTTGAAACACTTGCCACTTATCAGATTTAGTTGAAGAGAATGATCACTTTTGTGACATAAGCTTTTATTACATTCCCTGCTTGAAACTGATCTTGCTGCTGGATGGAATTTTGGGTTTCTTGTGAAATTTATATGTAAATGGTGTCTCATCAGTGGGACTTTCCTGGTAATCTGTGAAGTTTGCTTTATTAAGAAATCTTATTCCATATTCTGTAGCTGACTGTTAAGTATCCCATACTTGAAAAGAACATTTTAGATCTCCAAGAGGGGTTGAAGTCTAATCTTTCCTCTAATAGTCACATAGCTGTTCAATCCAAAGGCTCATGAAGTTTGTCTAGGGCATTGTTTCTCAATCTGGTCTTAGAGTATCCCTTAGCCAGTCTAGCTTTCAGGATATCCACAATGAATATGCATGGGAGAGATTTATATGCCCTCCCTTCATTGCATGTAAATCTACCTTATTCATATTCAATGTGGATATGGTGAAAACCAGACTGGCTGGAGGTACTCTAGGACCAGCTAGAGAAACTTAGGTCTGGAGGAAAAGCCTAGGCATACCTTTTTGCCTCTTTCTCAAGATTCCCTTTTGAATGGCTACTGTCCAAGATTTGGAAAATACAGATTGTGGCATGGCCTGAGTAGGGAGCAAGGCCCATGTAATTTACATAGCATGCATTCTGCACCAATATCAATTTCTGGGGATGATTCAATCTGTTCCAAGATCTTCTAAAACTCATAAATTTCAAACCAGATTTTTGTTAATTAAGGATTTCATATATTGACTTATTTTTTTTTACTAACAAAAAACCCTAAACCTATTAATATTCCTATAATGATTGGCATGGAAGTGAGCCCTTTGCTCTGTGGTGTAGTTGACGCAGCCTTGTAGGTGAACATATGAGGCCTACACTGGCAGCTTATTTATTTATTTATTTGAAATTTTTTTATACCGACATTCATGTAAAAATACATATCACATCGGTTTACATCGAAACGACTTTGGAAAAATATTACATTGAACACGGGTTACATCGAACTGGGACCAAGGAAATTTAAATAAAATTGTTGACAATTTTGGGAAAGAAACGTTACAACAAACCTGGGTTAATCGAACTGGGCCCAAGGATATTTAAATGAGACTTCTAAAATATTCTTTAATTAAGGAAGTAAGTGGTGAACGAAAGAGAAAAGAATTACTTATAAGACAGAGGAAGGGTAAAGATCTAGTATAAGGGGGGGGGGGGGGGGTGAGGAGAGTTTATGGAAATTTAACAAGAAGGTTACAAAAGGTGTGAATGCGCCCTGTAGTGGGACAGTCTGGAGCTTCACCTATACCAGCCACCTCCTCTGGAGGTTGAGCCCTTGGGTTCTGGTGTCTGACAGGACTTACGGTGGTTCCTAAGGGTGGAGGAGAGAGCAGAAAGTCCAAGGTATGCTGGAGTCAAGACAGGCAGCAAGCTGGAGATATGAAGATAGGCCAAGGATCAGGGTAGGCAGTGAGCAAACGTGGCCAGGTCCAAACAAGGGGTCAATACCAGGAGATCAGAACGGAATAGACAAAGAAACACAAAGGTACTGGACAAGACAAGGAGAAGGGGATGAGGTTGGATGAGCCAGGCTTGACAAGATAGAGGTGGACAAGGCAAGGCTGGAGAAGACAAGGTTGCATGAGGCAAGGATCAGGAACACAATGCAATTGGGAACACAGAAGCAACACTCGCTTCTTAGCAGACGGAGAGCCGTAGCTAAGGCATCCGCTGGAAGTCCAGGACCACCTTATACAGTGAGGCTGGGTGATGTCATCTGAAGGTGCCGGGTCACTATGGGCCCTTCAAGTGTAGGTCTGGGAGGAGCAGGAAGATTGTGGGGCCTGGATGCCATGCTGGCATGCGGGCCACACCATGCAGCCCTGACTTGATGGAGTGATGTCATTGCTTTGGGCAATATTGCCCAAAGCAATGAAAATGCAGCTCATGGGTTCTTCCCACGAGCTGCATTTTCTAACAATACCCCCATAAAGCACCCTCCTCAGTTTTCTGGGCCTGGGTTTCCTGGGAAATCTTTTATGGAACTTAAATATCAACTGTAGAGCCTGAAGATTGGAGGCTGGCTCCCAGGAATTTTCTTCAGGCCCAAAGTTTTTCCAGGCAATGAGGTACTGAAGTTGATTGCTGACCTTCTGGGAATCTAAGATTTCCTCGACTTTGTACTGAGTATCTTCTTCAGCAGTGACTTCTGTGGGTTTGAGAGATGGTCTGGATGGCTAAGATAAGATCGACTAATTTAGCAGGGATATATGGATCATGTCATACATGCGGAGAGACCTGGGAAGTTTGAATTTGTAGGTCACTGGTCCTACCTGCCACTTAACAGTAAACGGTCCCATGAATCTTGGGGAAAACTTCAATGAAGACATCTTAAGGTATAGATTTTTAATATTAAGCCATACCAGGATTCCAGTTTGACGTGGAAGTGCTGGGTGATGTGTTTTATCCACCTGCTTCTTCGCATGTTCTAAGAGATAATGTGTTTTCTGCCAAAGATCTTGGTGCTTGTGTCCTAATAAGTTGGCTGCAGGGCAGGTGACTGAGACTGGCATAGGTCTGAGTGTACGAGGATAGCAGCCAAATACTATGTAAAAGGGAGAGGAACCTGTCGAGTTACTCACAAATTTATCGTGGCAAAATTCTGCCCACTACTGTCATTGGTTTGCATAAGTTCTAAGGAAAGCTTTGAGAGTCTGATTCATACTCTCAGTTTGCCCATTGCTCTGGGGGTGAGAAACTGAAATAAAATCAAAGGAAATCCCAAATTTCTTGCATATGCTTTTCCAGAAGCGGGCCATAAACTAGTCTCCTTGGTCTGAGAGGATGTGGAGACGGAGGCCATGCAACTGTAAGATACAGTATGTTGGACAAAGAAATAGGCCAATTCAGGCGCTAAAGGGTGTTGCAGGAATGGACCCTAGGACTGAGGTGGAGTTGGCACAACATGCAGGGAGGAGCCCTGCAAGACCCCACTGTTGGGAGGTGTAGCTGGCTGAGGCAGAGGCCAAACCAGCGCTTCACCAATATCAATACACAGGTAGGAGCAGGGACACTTAAGATGAAGGCAAAGGATGGAGACTTACCACGAAGAAGACACAAGACTGACGTCTGACCACTAGGAAGACAAGGAACATAAGCACATGGACCAATCAGCAAACACAAGAAACAGGAACAAGAACCAGAGACTCTGAGCCAGGAACAGGACCACACTGAGGCAAAGCAGTACTTCAAGGAATTCGACCTATTGCCGAAGCGATGGAGGGGCATCCAATGCAGCTTTTTACAATGCAGCAGAGGTGATGTCATCAGGAGGCGCCTCTCCCAGATTCCCACCAATGGCCCTTTAAATTCAGTGCGATTGGCATGTGTGCAACCTAGGTAGAATGGGGCCAAGAGTTGGCGGTATCCTGCCACATGTGCAGAGTGGCATGCAGTTGCACCGTAGCATGGCCTGTTGCCGTGTTGGGTGGAGGAGGCAGGGTCGGGGTAGCTTTAAGGGATTCCAGCAGCAGAGGTAAGTGCAGCAGCTCATAGGAGGAGTCTGAGAGCTGCTGATTGCAACAGTCCCCCCCCCCCTCTTAAACCCCCTCCCTGAAGGTCTCGGTTTTCTGGGATAGAGGGCATAAAACTCCTTTAAGAGTTTAGTATCCAACATATTGGAAGCTGGTTCCCACGTGTTTTCTTCAGGACTGTACTCCTTCCAAAAAATGAGATATTCCCATATCACCCCTTCGAAGGGAATCCATGATTTCTTCCACTTCATAGACTTGACTGTCTTCACTGTTGAGCTCAGGTGGTATAGATGGTGCCCTGGAGGGCCAGGAAAGTACTAATAGTTTCAACAAGGAAACATGTAAAACATTGTGAATGTCCAGCGAAGGTGGCAATCTCAGTTGGTAAGTAACAGAACTGAGTTGGTGGAGAATCGTAAATGGTACAATAAACTATGGAACATAAATGGAACCCTGAGGCGGATATGGTGGGTGCTTAACAATGATTTTCTCCCAGGTTTAAACTGTGGAATGGGCCTCTGGTGCATGTTGATGAATTTTTTGGCCCTGTCAGCTGCTTTCTCAATCATTTCGGAGGAACCGGTCCATAGATCTTGGCATTCCTGTGCGGAGAGTTGGGCTGCAGGAGATGGTACCACCACAGGAGAGATAGAGGAAGCAAGGGTTGTTTCTCATAGACTATTTGGAAGAGCGACAATTTCTGCCCAGGGCAGCAGAGAGGCCCAGTTGTCCTGGTGTTCATTGGCGTAGGCCCAGAGAAAGGTCTTAAGGGTGCGGTTTGTGCACTCAGACTGACCATTTTCCTGAGGGTGATACACTGTGGTGAAATCCAGAGTAATACTGAACTTCTTGCACAGGGATTGCCAGTACTTGGCTGTGAACTGCAGACCTCGGTCAGATAATATATGTTTGGGAAGTCCATGTAGCTGGAAGACATGGAGCGTGAATAATCATGCCAGTTCTGGTGCCGAGGGAAGTCAGGAATTGGGGTAAAGTGAGCCATTTTTGAGAAGCGATCAACCACTATCCAAATTACCATGGTGTTATTTGAGAGCGGTGAGTAAATGGGTTCAGTGTTCCCTGGGGGTTGGCAACGGCTGTAGCAACCCCGAAGGTCGTCCTGACAGAGCTTGCAAGTGGGACAAGAGTCCACGTAGGCCCGATCATCATGTTTCATCTGAGGCCACCAGTAATACTAGTGGAGCAGTGCAAGGGTTTGGGCCCACCCTGGGTGACCTGTGATGCAGAAGTCATGGGACCATCTTAATATCTTTTCTCAGAGTTTGCAAGGAATGACCATCATCCCTGGAGGGACAGACCTGGTGGCGGCCAGGAGGATCCACGCAAGATCAGTAATGTCCCAGGAAGGTTCCAGGGTATTCTTTGCTTGGAAGAAGCGTGAGAGCGCATCTGCTAGGATGTTTTTTTAGAGCCAGGTGATACCTCAGCTCAAAATTGAAATGTGCAAAAAATAGGACCAGTGGGCCTCGGGTGCGTTCAGTCATTGCACATGATCGAGGTGCTTTAGATTTTTACGGTCTGTGTAGATGGTAATACAATGCTGAGTATCCTCAAGCCAGTGACATCATTCTTCCAGTGCAAGTTTGATCTCCAGGAGCTCTTTGTCGCCGATTCTGTAGTTGCGTTCGGCCAGTGAGAATTTTCTTGAAAAGAAGGCGCAATAGTGGAGATCCCCTTTAGCGGAATGCTGACTTAAAACTGTCCCTACTCCCAGGGTGGAAGTGTCTACCTCAGCTAAAAAGGGGTGTGCAGGGTACAAGTGATGAAGACAGGGTATTTGTAGGAAAGCAGCTACAGCTTCAGGAGGCCAAAGCTTAGTGTTAGCCCCCTTAGAGGTGAGGGCTGTGAGAGGAACGGCAATCTTGGACTAGTTAGTGAGGAAATACCAAGAATCTTTGCAAGGCCCGAAGGCCGGTTGGCTGGAGCCAATCCAGGATACTTTTAACTTCATCAAGGTTCATATGAAAGCCTTTACTGGATACAATGTACCCCAGGAAGAGAAGTCTTTCTTTTTCGAACAAATATTTTTCTAATTTCACATATAACTTATCTTGCAGTTGCTGAAGCACTGGCATACATCTAGGTGATGGGAGTTGTGATCTCTAGAGAAGAATAGGATATCAATGAGGTGCATGACAACATAGACATACAGGAGGTCCCTGAAAATCTTGTTCATATCCCATGCTGTGAGCTGAGGCCTGGTTAGACTGAACAAAAAGAATTTGGATTATGGGCAGCTCTTGCAGTGAAAGCCTTGTGCACCCAGCCCTGAACATTGCACATGGCCAATGGGCTTCCAGTTTTTTGGCTGGAATAAGCCAAAAAACTGGAAGCTGGACTCCTTCCCTCTCCCATCCCATTTTTCCTTTATCCTCCTCTCACTGGGCTTGGATTCTGTTACTCGTGGCCAATCACGGGCTATCCCTGCAGCCAGCCGCCCCTACCTCCGATGCTGGGAACCACCGACAAGATGCCCTCCTGACCCGAGATGCAGCAGGTTGCCATATGACTCTGGACGCACCATGCGGGGGTCGCCGCTCAGCTGAGCAGGCATCCCTAGGCGCACTCCTCCCACTGACATTATCAGGGCTTCCTTTTTAAACCCAGCCTGAACCTGATTCTGATGCCTCAGCAATAGGTCCTACTCCTTATGAGTAGCTGGTTGCTTCCTGCTTCCCTGACTTCTGCTTTCCTCTTCTGGTCCTGTCCTGGTGTTCCTGCTCCCTCATCTTCTGCTCCCTTCTCCTTGGATTGATTTTCTGGTTTGGACCAGGCTTGCCTTAACTTGTCTTCTTCTTGGACTGACTTCAGGCCAACCTCGGACCTACTCTCGACTTAGCTTGTGCTGCTGCCTGCCCTGACCACGGTTAGTCTTCACGTTTGCTGTTCTGCTGCCTGCCCCGACTTCGGCTTGTTTGGATCTCCGCTTAGCCTGCTCCTTTTTTCAGATACTACGCTTTCTAGAGGCCTGCGCCTAAGTCCAGCTGGCCCCGGCACCCAAGGGTTTAACCTGTGGGGAATGAGGGCTGGTAGTAGTGAAGTTCCTGATAGGCCTCTGCACCTGCCGACTTCCACCTGCCGACCGTGGGGACATACAGGGCTCTGCTCTGTAGGTGGCGCCAACCTCACTTCGGCGCAAGGGTCAAACGACATAACAGATCCTTTTGGATACTTCTCCCTACTTTTACTTCTTAAAAAATTACTTTGGTTTTTCCCCTGCCTTGCTAATAAAGTTTTAAAAAAAGGACGACTAAATAAGGAAGAACTCTGTAAGCAACAGTTCTTTAGAGATGAGTCAGCCTCTAATTTTCAAGGTACCTGGTCACAGCAGAGTTGCTTCAGCTGAGTTGGGGAAGCAGGGAGAGATAGGTCCGTGGCAGCAGAGCACTGGAAGAGGTCCATGCTAGGCCTCAGGTGCAAGGTGCATCAGCAGCAAGCTGGAGGACTCAAACAGCAACAATACTACCTATGACAATGCAACACTGCAAATATTACAGCAGGTTCTAGAGCATCAATATAGCTCCTACTTGGAAAACACAACAACAAGACTACTATAGATGCCTACACGCTAGCAGACTATGATGTGGGCTTAGCAGTTCCACTCCTTGAATTACTTTGCCAGCACCACTCTCTACCTTCTGCCCAGCACTAGTATCTCCTGACACCCTCTCTCTTTCCCTCTGGTCTAAAGGACAGCTTCTCCCACTTTCTCCTTCACTGCCCCCATTTCCTCTCTCTCTCTTGCTCTCTATTTCTCCCCCATGCCCCTATCAGAGGACCAGAGATAGGGAGAGAATACAGAGAGGATAAGAGGAACAGGAATGAGGAGAGAGGGAGGGAGGGAGAAAGGACTAGTGATGGGGATCAGACTGGAGATGAGGAGGCTGAGAGGATTGGGGATGTGGAGAAAACGGAGAGGAAAGAGAATTGGGGATTGGGAGAAAAGAAAGAGGGCAGATGGTTGATGGGGAGGATGGGGGATCTGAGATGGTAGAACTGGAAGGAGAGGGAGTAAGGGAGAGAGATTCCAGGAACTGGAGGATAGTCTGGTATCAAGGGTCAATCTGTATTGGGGGGAGGGAGGTAGGTATTCCTGCTCCTACTGTTGTTCTGCACCCTCTCACATCGCCAACTCTTCTCTAGCCTCTTTCTCTATCACCCGCCTCTAATCCTCCATTCCCTCTCTCACACACAGCCAGCATTCTTCCAAACTCACCAGCTTGCAAGCCTCCCATCCCAATCAGCCATTCCCTCCCACCAACCAGCCTGCCTACTCTCAGAAGTCATTTGCCACCCCCACCACAACCAGCCTATCCTTAATCAGTCATTCCCTCCACACCAGCATCACTGTTGTCAAAGCAGGCCAGCTAACTTGCCTGCATCCAATCCCTCCAGTAAGCCAGACAGCCTGCCTCCACCACTATCCTTCAACAAGTCTGCCTGCCTGCTTCCAATCACATCCCCTGCAGTCTGCTTCCTGCCTCCAGTTCCCCCATTCAAGCAGCTCTCTATGGTTTGAACTGTGCCAGTACCTCTTCTCTAATGCTGAGCTCGCTGTTTGTCCTGCAAGATCAGTGCAAGAGTAGACTCAAGCTAATCTCACAAGATTTAGACTGTGAGCTGAACACTAGACTAGAGGCACCGGTATCAGCTGTTTACAGCCAGGGATGGGTGAGAAAGAATGAAAAACTCCATTCCCAGTGGAAGAAAAAGTTGGTAGGGTCAGGGCCTGGAGAGACCACCACATTTGGACACCTAAGGGTCATTGTAACATTCCAGTGTCAGAAAAATTCACTATTTCTATATCTCAGAACAAGTATCAAGTTTTATTTGTGTATCAGGTTTAGTAATGTAATAGTCTACTTCTTTTGATAAATGTTAACCTTACCTACTATGGAAGTGATTATAACCGTGAATTGCATTTCATCTCGTTTCCCAGTCACATTGTTGTAAGCCTGGCACAAATAGTCTGTTGTTTTCTGGGTCACTTTATCAGACGCAACCTCAAAATGCGGCCCATACTTCACGATATGCGTAGTATTATCAGCCCTTCGAATCCAGGAATAAATATTAGGTGGATTTGAGTCTGCTGAGCAAGCGAATAGGATGTCTTCTCCAATGTCAACAGTAAACACTTCCCCAACTTTCAGTCCTTTGTCTGAATTTACTGTCAGGCCATACGGCCCATCTGTATTAATGAAAACAAAACAAGAAAAACAATATAGAACAGACGTATTAATATCTAAAAGCATACACATATCTGCCTGTGGCACAAAACTGGCTCTGAAACTGTTTTTTAAAGCTGGTTCAATGCAGCTGCTTTACTACTGCTGAATATAAAATCTATTTTATTGCAATGATTTTAGCCTTTTTTTGAAGATAGCTCATTTGTTTTCCATTTTATCAGTATTCATTTATATCTAATACTATAAAATAAGTAGAAAACTCAATCCATATTAGTGTCCTTCCACTTGGTTGCATTATAGGTCTCAACAACTATCAAAAAGACTTGTAAATCAATCACACTCCATGCTGGAATGCACCAATATCTCACTAATTGACTTAGGTTTGTTGTCAGTGGATGGTTGTACTTGGAGAAGTGTTAACTTTCCTTTCTCAAGTTCACCCCAAAATGGGAGGCATCTTCAACATGCCTGTTTCACATTAGCAATATCATTAATACCCTAAGATGCAGGCATATTCATCTTTAGTAACTAACAACAGATAGAAGCTGCATTTTCAACTCTGATTTTATGATCTGGCCTACTAATCACTCACTACCCAAGATATATTGGATTTTTTATTGATAATGTTTCTTGAATCTTACTTATTGTGCTCTCTCATTCCAATTACTTGTGGCATATAACAGTGTTATCATGCATTCTTGTGATATTCATCTCATATTACAATACAGTAATTGAGATGTTTATGAGCATAACAACTCTATGTATGACAAATATAATAAATGACTGATAAAAGAGTCAGAGTCTCTGGGCATGGTTATATGGGATAAAATCCATGACTTCAATAGTATAAAAATAATACATGATACAATGGGCAATTTCTAAACTAGGATAAAGACCATGTGAACTTTTTACCCAAAGACTTGACACCATTTCTGAAAGGGAAAGTATGCATGTACTTCCTCTTTGTAAATTGCCTCAGATACAATGTGTGTACAGTCATTAGCACATGCTTTTTATTCAGTCAGAAGTTTGCTTGACAAGCACTTATATGCATAAAAGTGCTTTCTAAAAACTACTGTAGGGGATACCAGACATTTTACTATTGTATGCAGCAAAAAATGAAATCTGACTTCACAATATGAACTGTATTTCACCAGTAGAATACCAAGAGGATGAACCTTTGGCCAGAAACTTTGGCTAGAGAGTTATCTTCTTTGCCAGCTCAGCTGTTTAACAAAAACCCTCTGATGGAATAACAACTTTTCTCCATAAACAGAGGTTCAAGGCAAACAGGCCAGGTGTATGTAGAAGAAAAGAACTGCAGCAGAGACCAGTTCTGCCTAGCAAAAGAACATGCCAGTCTTGAAAGGCAGACTTATCAGACAGGTCAATTGGCCTTCTGCGCCGATTGCGCAGAAGGCCTGCGCAATCGGCGCCGAGCCCCACCGGGGGAAGGTCAGGGCCACACTCTCCCCACCTGGGAGGCCCCGGCGACGATAACGCGGCACAAGTAAAGCTTCTTACCCTGTAAGTGAAAGGAAAACCGCGCCGCGCCGAAAACGGGAGCCCCGCCCTCCGATCCAGCTCCTCCAATAGGAGCCAGCCCTGAGGGGCTTTAAATCTGTATTCAGCCCAGCGCCGCGCACCGAGCGTCGCGCGCCGAAGGAGCGCAACAAAGGGGCAGGCCCCTTTGTCTCGCCCCTTCATTTAGCCCCGAGGAGGCCCGAGCCATTCCCGCGGAAGAATCTAATTCTACAATAAATGTAGCTGCTAATAAATGTACCGAGCTAACTGAGTCAGCTGTCTGGAATAAAGTCATCACTCAACCAACCTCATCCATTCCAGTCTCTCCAACGTCCACCAAGACTCTCCTACAAGCAACTCTCTCCAACAAACAACTTCAACAAGACTTTCCACCCCTTCAGGACTCCAGCATCCACACAGCATCCACTCAAAACTCAACAAACCCACTCTACAACTCCACTCAAACGAACCCAGCATCCACTATAACAACACCTACAATAGCATTTAAAAGGAAGCCACGTCACCCGTGGGTTCATGAGCCCTTCACATTGGCCTCTCTTCTCTGGCATTCCATTGCTACTGCTCTACCGCCTCTCATGCAAACTGCCACACATTCAAACATTGCTACTGCAAACAGTCTCTTCGCTACCTACGCACATGGATCTCGATCCACCCCCCCTTTCCCACCAGCAGTTTTCCAGCATTCATCCAACCTCACCTACAAGCCTCTAGCATTCATCCAACCTTACCTGCAAGCTCCTAGCTTTCTTCAAGACCCACCTGCAAGATTCCAGCATTCATCCAACATTGCCTGCAAGCTTCTAGCTCTCATTCACAATCTCTCTAATCCCGCAACATAGTTCCTACAAATGGCCCCTTTTTTCACAATTCCAATTCTCCAACATAATACTCCACCTAAAAGAATTTCTTTCCGACATGCTCAACAACACAACCTCAAATCCCTCTCTTCAATTATGATCACTCCCACTACTCAACTTCTAGGCCTCACCCTTTTTTCTTTAAGCCTTTTCAATGCTCAATCTCTAACGAAAAAGTCTGTAATTCTAAACGACTACCTCATTGAAGTGAAACCGGAGATATGTGCAATCACTGAAACGTGGTTAAAACCATCAGACACAGCAATAATCAATCAATTACCTACAGAGGCTTACGATTTCTTCTCGCTTCCTCGTCATAAAAAAAAGGGAGGAGGTATTCTTTTAGCAACCAAAAAGGACCTCAGATTCTCTCTGCAACAGTCCAATTCCAATTCAAAACTTGAATTCGGCTTTTTCACCTCAGACATGCTCCAAATCCTTCTCGTATATGCTCCCCCAGGACTCCTGGAATCAGATGCCTCACCTCTGATCGAATTAACCACTTCCCTTATCAACTTAGACTCGCCATCTATCATTCTAGGCGATTTTAACATGCACGTTGATAACCCTACACCATCTCCTAACTGTGAAACTCTACTCACAGCCTTCTCCGCACTAGGCTTCACTCAATTAGTTAACAAACCCACCCACAAAGCCGGCCACACGTTAGACCTTATCTTCGTTAACGCTGCAATTAAGCCTGTATCTCTCCCCAATTGCACAAAGGTCCCATGGTCAGATCACTACCTCATAACAACTTCATTCTCTATAAAGGACACGAGCCCGGTTTGCATCCCTTCGCCCTCCTTCACATATAGGAAAACTTGCTCCCCAGAAGACCTCAATAATCACTTATCACCACAACTCCACCAACTGGACCTTACTGATCCGAACTCAGCGCTTCGATCATGGAATACTATCACCGAAAACATAGCTAAAAAGCTATGCCCTCCAATAACAAAAAAACCTCACCATAATTCCTCCAAAAGACAGCCCTGGTTCTCATCAGAACTAAGAAAGCTCAAACTCCAACTAAGACAAAATGAAGCTAAATGGCACAAAAACCCAGGAACCAACACCCTTTCAATCTACAAATCTTCTCTTCATCAATACAAAGCAAGCACCTTAAGATCCAAGAGGGACTACTACGCCTCTAAGATACACGACCTTGTATTCGATGCCAAAGCCCTCTTTAGCTATGTAGCCAACCTCACACAACTAAACCAGTCAGAGATTGCACATGACCAAGCTCAATCGAAAGCGGAAGAATTAGCTCTATTCTTCAGCAACAAAATCAACAGTCTTCTATCTAAGCTCCCCACTAACCCCACTGTACCATTAACCATGCCTCAACCCGCAATCAACAATACTCGGTTAGAAGAACTTGATACAACTTCATCCATTGAGATCCAAGGAATTCTAAGGAAAATGAAACCTTCCTCTCACCCTTCAGATCACATCCCGGCTAAACTACTACTATCAATTCCAGATTCTATCTCCAAAATCCTGGCAGACATCATAAATTGCTCCCTCACACAAGGATTCTACCCTGACAACCTCAAACTAGCCTCACTCAAACCCCTTCTCAAAAAACCAAATCTTGACTCCAACGATCCTAACAACTTCCGACCGATAGCTAACCTCCCCTTCATAGCCAAAATTATGGAAAAACTGGTCAACTCACGACTCTCAAACTACATTGAAGACAATAACCTCCTATTCCCATCACAATACGGATTCCGCAAAACCTTAAGCACGGAAGCCCTCCTCATCTCCATGACTGACCACATCATCCTAGGCCTAGACAAAGGACAAGCCTTCCTTTTGATCCTACTCGACCTTTCGTCAGCATTTGACACGGTCAATCATTCCTTCCTCATCAACCAACTAACAGCCATAGGTATCTCAGGCACTGCCCTCTCGTGGTTCAGAACCTTCCTCAGCAACAGAGGATACAAGGTTAAGATTCACAATAAAGAATCCTCACTTTACCCCGCGTCAGTAGGAGTCCCTCAGGGCTCATCCTTGTCTCCTACCTTGTTTAACATTTATCTGTTACCCCTATGTCAACTTCTCACTGACCTCAATCTCAAACATTTCCTCTACGCTGATGATATTCAGATCCTGATCCCCATCAAGGAGTCTCTCGCGAAAACACTGTCACACTGGGAAACATGCCTCCAAAACATCAAACAGCTTCTCACAAGCCTCAACCTGATACTAAATTCATCAAAAACAGAACTTCTTCTCATCACACCAGAAAACAGCTCCTTCACACCCACTCATACAGACTTACCTAATACCACACAAGTGAGAGACCTAGGAGTTCAAATTGACAATCACCTAAACCTGAAAGCTAACATCAACAAAACCACCAGAGACTGCTTTTATAAGCTCCAAGTTCTGAAAAGAATAAGACCTCTGTTCCACACACATGACTTTAGAACGATTCTACAATCAATCATCTTCGCAAAGCTGGACTATTGTAACACCATCCTGCTTGGTCTCCCCTCATCACACACCAAACCACTACAAATGGTCCAAAATGCCTCCGCCCGTATACTCACTAACACCAGGAGAAGAGAACACATAACCCCTATCCTGATGGCCCTCCACTGGCTGCCCATCCACTTCAGAATAATCTACAAGGCCATTCTCACCATATTCAAAAACATCCATCAACTAGCCCCAATTGATCTTCACATCCCCCTCCGATTACACAACTCAACAAGACCGACAAGAGTTGCTTACAAAGGATCACTTCAAGTACCACCAGCCAAAACCACCAGACACATTACGCTAAGAGATCGGGCCTTCTCCACAGCCGGTCCTACCTTATGGAACTCCATTCCCCCAGATCTTAGAATGGAACCCAACATCTCAATCTTCAAGAAAAGACTCAAGACCTGGCTATTCACGCAGGCCTTTCCTAACTCCAACATTTCTTAACCCCCATCAATCAACACACTTCGCTTGCAATACCATTAAGAGCCTCCTCTTACAATGTTATTATATGTAATTATCTGATCTGCATTTTCCTTCTTACTCCAAGTTCTATATTTCCCTGTTATATGTAACTGCTTTTTCTGCACTATTGTTCAAGTTGTTAAGTTTATTTTAATTTGCACTCCTGTTTCTTGTGAACCAGCATGATGGGACAATCGTCTTGAATGTTGGTATATAAAACAACTTAAATAAATAAATAAAATAATTCACAGGTAAACTCTGTCACAGACAGGTAAGCGCTCTGGTCAAAAAGTCACAAGATTGAAATACAAGGTTAGGTCAGCTCCCTGGTCAAGATGTCACAAGACCAGACATCACGCAGCCGGAGGACCACAAGATCCGGGAGAGGGGGGGGGGGGGGGGCAGCAGTCCAAAATGAAGAAAAGACCCATTTTGTGCTCCTGTTTATTATTTATGAGCGCCTACATATGCATATCCTGCCTTTTAAAAGCATCAGGGGAGAGAGGCTTGAGAAAGGATGGCAGCAGCAGAAGATGATCCATTAATACCTGAAATGACACCTGAGTCATATCTCCTTGCCCCTCCCCACAGCTCAGCAAACAAGCTCAGCATTCCGGAGAGCACTGCATGGATGGAGCTACAGTGTCTCCTGGTTCTGCAAACCAGACATTGACAATGGTGAGGCTGATGGTAATTTTCTAGAGTTATGGGGCTAGTTAGCTACATTTATTAATTAACACCCTAAGTAAGTCAAAGCTACTCTAATGTGTATTTACCTGAGTTCTATATGCTAAGCTTTATTCACTATCAGTAAAGGCTGTGTTAAGAATTGTAGTGTAAGTTTCTGATATACAGTAAGTGGCATAAGTGGTGTATATTGGTCTGAGCAAAATGTCTGATAAAAAAAAGGCCTTACTCTGAGGCAAACAGTAGTTCTTTCCTGGGCTTATCAGATCGCATAGAAGGTAATAAAAAAGGAAACTTCAGTAGTGCTGCCCCTCCCCAGAAACAGGGAGAGAAAAGGGGAGGGAGGTAAGCGAGCTGTCTTCACAGGCTACAGAATACCCTTGCTTTCCTACATTACTACTTGGGATGTAAGTGTAAAAGTATGCGTATATGCAATTTTGTGCTTACTTTTACATTCCCAGGGCTGGACTTGGGAATTTTTAAAAGTATGCACATAAGCATACTTGAATACATTTATATTTTCTCCCAAGCAAGGGTAAATGCGTGTGCCATGAAGAGGTACACGTGTACTTGCTAATTTTCAAAGCAGACTTAGGACTGAAGTCTGCATGGAATTTATACACGTGGACTTCAGCTGTACACAAGCTATTATAAAGTACCTTGTATCAAGTGAATTTTCAAAGAAGTTAAATCATGTAAATGTAACATACTATCATAGCAATCATCAAAAGCCATTTATCCACATTAAGTGCACTTAACATGGGTAAAACCCATTGACAATTCAATGGCATATATTATAGCAATTTTCAAAAGCCCACTTACACGGGTAAAGTGTATTTACATGTGTAAAACCCAGTTTAAAGTGTGTAAATGCTTTTGAAAATCAAGCCCTTAGTACATACATTTGAAAATGCAATTCACATGCATACTTTGCCTTCCCTGGCCCAAACATGCCTCCATTGTGGCTAAAAGTCCGCACATTGTGAAACAACATGCAGAATTTCAGCTGTATTGATGATGAGCAAGTATCAGACAGCTGATTACCACCGAGTTATATGCTTTTATTTACCCACAGAAATCACTTTGAAAACTGGCTTCATATCTTTTACATTTTTATGACCCTACTATAAATTTTCTTTATATTATGGTAAATTAATTTCATTTCTTATTCCTCAGGGCAATGCAAAGCAGTCTGAACTTTTTTCTTCCCAGTGGTGACAGGTTTGTAAACTTTCATGTCATTTCAAGAGTAAAAAGTCAACATTTGACCTTTGACTTATTTACTATCGACCCAATTATAAAAGGACCACTCGCATAAATAATAGGGGTTATGCATGTGGCCGGGCCTTGTGTGTGCCACACACATTTTCGGAAGGGCCCAGCCATGCGCGTAACCCCTGTTAAGTGCCGAAGTGCTGGGCCTCTCCAAAGGGGCGGGGTCTGGGTGGGGAGGAACAGGGCAGGGGGTGTAACAAAATTAAAAAATTAGGGATAGGTACGGTTAGGTTAGGGGTCAGGGAGGAGAGGGGAAGAGGTAGGAAGGGTAGGGTTAGGAATAGGAAAGTTCCCTCCCAGTCCGCTCCTTAATTGGAGCGGACTGGGAGGGAACTGGGGGAGGCCCAATTGCATTGCCATGCTTAGCTTATAAAATCCCCCTCCCCCTGCATGCACATGCATGTGCACATTTTAAAATTTGGCACACGTGTGCGCAGCCATTGGATTTTATAACATGCATGTGCCGCGCGTGAATGTTATAAAATCGATGCGTCCATATGTGCATGCCGGGAACCGCGCGCACGGTTTTGAAAATCTACTCTTTAATTTGTAAACAATTTAATGTGAGAAATGAATGAAGGCAAAGGATTTGAATAAAATCTAAATCCAAAATGAGAAATAGGCTTGGTTCTTCCAAACTGTCTTGAGCTCTTCTTTTAGCTGGGATTAGTTTCATGTGCAATCTGGATTAGTTTAAGTATCCTTACCTGCAAGATTTTTTTTTTTTAAAGTAAATGTTTTAATTAAAACAAGGATACAATTTTCTATGAGAGCACTTTAATCCGCATGGTATTTTACTTTTTACCAAGGGGTCGATTTTACAAGGAGCGATTCTGGTACGCGCACATGGATGCACTGATTTTATAACATGCCCGCGCCGCTGTGCGCATGTTTTAAAATCCAATGGCCGTGCGCGCATGTGCTGGCGGCCTGCGACTCGCACGCGCGCAGGGGGGGGGATTTTACAAAGCAACATACGGTGACGCAATCGTGCCTCCCCCAGTTTCCTCCCAGTCCACTCCAATTAAGGTGGACTGGGAGGGAACTTTCCTACACCTAACTTTATCCTTCCTCCCTCTTCCCCTCTCCTCCTCGCGCACCACACCTACCCTAACTATCCCTAATTTTTTTTATTTTAATACGTACTGCTCCTCCAGAGTAGAAGTAATCTGTGCGTGCTGGCTGGCTGCCGGCGCGCACTTTCCCAGGACAGCGGCTAATGGCGTCCCCGCCTGCCCCTGCCCTGCCCTTCCCCTCCCAGACTATGCCCCCCTCCCCCCCCCCCGGGCCTCCTCTTTTCCCTCGATTGGCACTTTTGTGTGTACCGGGGTTTACACGCATGGGCGGGCCCATTGTAAAATGCATGCGGCGTGCGAAAGGCCCAGTCACATGCGTAAACCCTGAAATTTATGCTCATAGCCATTTTAAAATCTGGGCTCAAATGAACAAGATACTTTTTTTTTTTAAATCATTATTTAAATCTAATCACAGAAGACAGCCAGTAATTCAGAAGGGAGGACCACAGAAACAAACATAGATTTTGTCAGCAAAAAGGAACCACTTGATCCACCCGTTTACCTTATTGTGCTATCTGCTGCCCCTGATCCTACTTGATCTCTGATTCCCTCCCACCCTTGACCTGTGTCCATAATTTCTGGACTCAAGGCCAGAGCAACAAGAACACTCAGACTCAGTACAATAGTACAAATTGAAATTTATTTGGCTTTACCAAGTGTTCCTGGGAGATGCGATATGCCCTCTATCTGTAATAACTAGCATCTCCCAGAATAACAGGAATGGCTCTCCTATATAGTCAAAAATACATCATTACGAAGTTTCTAGAATCACATGACTGCCCAAAAACTCATCTACAAAACCACATGATGCTGTTGTCATGATAACCTATTATGTATAGGAAATGCTTGTGAGGACACCCTTCATTCATTTGTAAAAATCATATTCTTTACTTGTCTTCCCTGAAACCACCCTTCCACCATAAAAGTTCCTTTATCAACACGGCTTTGATGCACTCTGTTCTTCTGTTCTTCTCTTGATATTCTTTGTTGTGTAAACAAATCGCAAGTCTCTGGCCTGAATAGGAAGCTCGGCATGAATTTGTTTTCTGGAGCCAGGACTTAATTAAAACTGTAACCTCAAAGGATCTTCTTTTTCACCTGGTTCCTGTCCGTTGAGATATACATTTGTAAGACAAAAGCTTACATCCTGGTTTCATGTGAACCCAGCTTCATTGTATTATGAAGTAAATGTTGCCTTTGAATAGGCCTCTTCCTGTTGGTGCCAGTAGGTCTATCTCAGGGACATTCTGCAAGTCATGCTCAGAAAGGCACTCAGAGTTCATTCACCTCTGACAGGCCACAGTACAGCAGAGGCGTCTGGGTATTTTTCCTTCCTAATATTGTGTATCTGATCAATCATATTCTTCACCTGCCATTAAGTGCCCTTTGGGGAGTTTAATTCCCCGGCATGTGGAAATCCCAGGAGACATATTATATGTGCGTGGCTGGGCCGCGTGTGCGCCAAATGCATTTTCAAAATGGCCCAGCGAGATACGTGCGGGAGTGCCAGGCATTTAAAAAGGGAGGGGCTGGCCGGGACAGCACCAATTTGTGCTGTCCCGGTGAAGTGCGTGCCAGCAGCTGGCCGGCGAGCGCAACTTACTTCTGCTCGGAGGAGCAGGTACGTTTTTAAAGAAAAACAAATAGGCTAGGTAGGGTGGGTTTGGGGGTGGAGAGGGGAAAAGGGAGGAAGGTTAGTTGGAGGGATAGGGAATTTCCCTCTTAGTCTGCTCCTTTATTGGAGCGGACTGGGAGGGAACTAGGCAAAGGCCCGATTGCGTCACTGCACGTTTTTTACAAAATACCCCCCTTTGCACATGTGAGTTGGAACTCGTGCACATGGTTGCCCGCGTGTCTTTTTAAAATTTACCCTTTTGTGTCTATCCCAAGCATGCTATCACTATTTTGGCAGTGAAAAAGTAATTTCTCACATTTCTTCACAGCCTCCCTCCCTTTAGTTTCTTAACCCAGTTTCTTTCCCTTGCCCTTTTACTTCTCAATCTACAGAAAAGGTAACTATCTAGTAGGGATGTGCAATCATTTAGGATGAATTAGGCAATTTCAATGAAATTGCCTAATTCGTCCTGGTTCGGGGAACCCGAAAACCGAACCAAATTTTCCCGAAATTTCAGGAAAATTCCATTTTCGGGTTAGTGCGCGCTAAAATTTTAACGTTAGCGCGCACTAAAAGCATAACATTTTCAAAGAGAGGTGAATTCATTCATTTATTAATAGTGAACAAGATACTCATGGTAGACAATGGGGAGGGGGAAGGAAATTAACTTTCAGGTAATCTTAGTTCAACTGAGAGGTAGTGTAGAGATGGTACTTACAATGCTAGAAAACTGGTTGAAGGAACTCCTGCGTTTCCATCTGAGATTACTTCCCTCAATGGAAAACAATCTGGTGGTGCATCAATCACCATGTCAGAGGTATGTGGAAGGAAGGATTAGAAAATTCCTCAATGGATTACTTGCCAGGACAGAAATGAACTCATCATGAACTGTATGCCCCAACTCCACTCCCCTCTCTACGCACATACAACCCACTCCTCACTCTCCTCCCCTACCCCACATATAGCCCTCTCACTCTCTTTCTCTACTCTCCACTGCAGCCCTCTCAGTATCCTATAATTCAGGGGTAGCCAACTCCGGTCCTCACAAAAGGGCCTGATTTTCAGACTATTCATAATGAATATGCATAAGATAGGTTTGCATTCACTGCATAGATTTGCATAACAGTGCCCTCCTTCCTAAGGCCCCCCCGGGGGTTTGGGTTTTCGAGGATGTGTGGCATGGAACTGTTTGATAAGGTCCTTATCAAGGATATTGGTGGCAGGCTCCCAACTATTCTCTTCTGGCTCAAAACCCTCCCAAGACAAGAGGTACTCCCACTTTTTTCCACATTTCCTCACATCAAGGACATCTTGGATTTGGTATGTCATGTCCGCCTCAGATGACAGTGGTGAGGATCCGGTGGATTTATGGAGAAGCCGGACAATACCAAGGGCTTTAATAGCGATTTGTGGAAGGCGTTGTGGATTTTGAGAGGCGGGCAGCTGGAGTTTGTAGGTGACTGGACCCAAACGGCGGAGCACAGAAAGGGGCCAATGTACCTGGGAGCAAAGCGAACCGAAGGCAGCTTGAGTTGAATAAACCAGGTGCTGAGCCACACCTTGTCGCCCGGTTTAAACTGGGGAGTTTCACGATGATGTGCATCAAAGAACTTCTTTGACCTTCGGGCTGCTTGCTGAAGCAGCTGCTTTGTGCTGTTCCAAAGTTGATGAAACTCCTGGGCAGTCGACTGGGCCACTGGTGAGGGAACAGATAGTGGAAGCGGTGGCAGAGGCTGACGTCCATAGACCACCTGGAACGGTGATGAGTCGGTGGATGCGGACTAATGTGAATTCAGGGCGAACTCCGTCCAGAGAAGGAGGTCGGCCCAATCATTCTGCTGTAGATTAACATAGACCGCAGAATTTGTTTGCCATTGGCTTGGGGGTAATAAACCAAGGTGAAATCTAAAGAGATGTTGAACTTTTTGCAGAGAAATCTCCAAAATCGGGCCGTAAACTGGACTCCACGGTCCGAGAGGATATGTTTGAGAAGGCCATGACACATGGCGAACAGATGATGAATGAACAATTTTGCCAGCTGTGGTGCCGAAGGGAGACCAGGCAGAGCCATGAAGTGGGCCATTTTTGAAAAACGGTGGCGGTGACCCAAGTGGTGTTGCCTCCAGAGGAAGGAAGATCCACAATGAAATCTGTCGCGATATGGATCCATGGCTCACTTGGAATAGGTAGCAGTTGCAAGAGTCCCCACGGGCGTCCCACTGGAAGCTTATGGAGGGCGCAAGTGGGGCAAGACTCTACATAGGCCTGTGTGTCTTTCTTCATAGTAGGCCACCAGTAAAATCATTGAAGTGTGGAGAGCATTCTTGACTGCCCTGGGTGTCTTGCAGTCATGGAGTCGTGAGCCCACCGGAGAACTCTGATGATGAGCGCAGGAGCTACCCCAAGCAGCGGGGAAGCCTGGAGACCCGGTCTCCCAAAGGAAGTGCAAGCAGGCCACCGAGAAGCGGGTATCCCAGTCAGAGTCCAGATCAGCTGGTAGAGATCCAAGGCAGGAACCACTAGTCTGGAGAAGCAGGAACAAGCACCAGAGAGGCGAAGGAACTCATTGCCAAGTCGGTTAGTGTAGGCCAAGGGAGGTGCTTATGAATCCCCAGCTTGTGATGTCATCAGCTGGGAATGCCCCTGAGGTTCCCGTCATTGTGCCTTTAAAGGGAGACCCGGTAGTGCATGAACACATGCGCCTAGGAAGGCCTGGAGTCGGTGAGTAGGTCGGTGGTGTGTCCCAGCCGCCACTAGGAGTCTTGAGAGCCAGGAGGTACATGGCGATAGCGGCTAGCCATAGCTGGGAGATCACCCTGAGAGGAGAGCAGTGCAACACATGACGTGAGTTGGGTCTGTATAATTATGTGCTATCAGATTATATGCTGTAATCTGATAAATGCTGTAATCCATAATTTTTGTAGTCCTTATAATAAAATTAAAGTTTATTTGGGTAACTTTCAAGTCTCCAAGAATTATATGGATTCATTTGCAAGTCTGATTGCATATTTTGGCATTGTTACCACCCCCCATAAGGCTGGTAAACACAGTAAATGTGCACGCTTTTTTCCTAGTGTGCACTATTTTGAAATGAAAAATCCAAATCGCATTCAGAATTTTTAGAATGCATCATTTTTTGGTTTGCATTTGGAGCAAACTGAAAATGGACTCATCCATCACTATTTACCCATTTGGGACTGACATTTCAGAATCCGACCTTTCCAGGAAGCCAGATCTCCTCTCTTTTTTCAGTACAGTACTTTTCCTGTACTCACGTAGGCACAAACTGTTAAACTGCAGGTTACACTGTAATGTAAAGCATGGCATCGGTGCCAGGTAGTGCCTGATTTGTTTCTACTCTTTGTTAATTTGTAAACAATTATTTCCCTTTTCAAAAAGGAGCCCTGGCCCCCGATGACTAGCTTATAGACCCAGAGCATGCAGTTAGCACAGCAATGTCTAGTATTATTAGTAGTAGGGGTTGGCTACTTGTCAGAGAGCATGGCAGCAGAAAGCCCCATACACCATCCACCAGTCACATCATGAGCAGAATCCAAAAGTGCTCCATATGACATTAATCCCCACCCAGAAAAAAATTACAGAAGTAACTACTGCTGTGATAGATAACAACAAGGAACTTCCAGTATGCTATAAGCTACAGTGTTTAGTTGGGGGCAACTATAAAAAAAAAAGATTATTAGCCATCAAATCATTTAAAACCCTCACCCTCATGCACAAAAAAATAAACAACAACAACATGAACTGGCTAAACAACGGAATACAACCTTACCCTACTCAAAGAACTCTCAGATCCACCAACACTGGCCTCCTAGCCGTACCCAATCTCAAATCTGCACACCTCAACGTCACCCGCAAACGAGCCATAACAATTGCGGGCCCCTCCTTATGGAACTCCCTCCCCACCTGTCTCAGAAATGAACCTTCATTGCAAGTCTTCAAAAAACACCTCAAAACATGGCTGTTCCTAAAAGCATTCCCACCTGACACGTAACCTACCCAAATTCAACTGCAACACACCACGCCCCCCTACACAAGCATCTCGCATCACCATCTTCCCTCCCTTGCACCACCTTCCCCCCTCCTATCCCCCCCATTCCCCCCTTCAACCCTACCTGCCAACCTAACCTTAATATATCCTCATCAACAAGTCATTTATGTACATATGTTATATACTACATCAAATGTTCAACGTAATCCTGTTATTCCTGTTATAATTTGTATAATTTGTTATATTTATTACAATGTTACAATTTATTATTTTTATTACAATGTTATAATGTAAAATAGGGCTGTTACTACCCTATTCTTTGAGTTATCTGGAAACCGATGTGATATCTCGATCGAACGTCGGTATATAAAAGAAATAAATAAATAAATAAATAAATAAATAAAGCAATTTTTCATACTACACTTTATTAACTTTTCAGCACATATGTCATAAGAACATAAGATTGCCATACTGAGTCAGACCAAGGGTCCATCAAACCCAGTATCCTGTTTCTAACAGTGGCCAATCCAAATCACAAGAACCTGGCAGGATCCCAAAGGGTAGATAGATTCTTTGCTGTATATTTCAAGCTGCTTATCCCAAGAATAAGCAGTGGATTTCTGCAACTCTAATTTAATATTGGTTAATGGATTTTTCCTCCAGGAACTTGTCCAAACCTTTTTTAAATGCAGCTTCACCAATAGCTTTTACTACATACTCTGGCAATTAATTCCAGAGTTGCCAGAGTAATTATGCATTGAGTAAAAAAATATTTTCTCTTATTAGTTTTACATGTACCTAGTAACTTCATTGTGCATCCCTTAGTTTTTGTATTTTTTGAAAGAATAAACAAAGGATTAATATTTACTTGTTCCATTCCTCTCATTATTTTATATACCTCTATCATATCTCCCCTCAGCCATCTCTGCTCAAGCTGAAAAGTCCTAACTTCTTTAGCTTTTCCTCACAGGGGAATTGTTCCAACTCCTTTAACGTTTTGGTTGCCCTTCTCTGTATCTTTCCTAATTGTGCTATATCTTTTTTAAGATATGGTGATCAGCACTGCATACAATACTCGAGATGAGGTTGCACCATGGAGCAATACAGAGGCACTGTGATATTCTCCATTCCATTCCTAATAATCCCTAGCATTCTTTAACTTTTTTGGCTGCTGCTGCACACTGAGAAGAAGATTTCAACATATTTTCAACGATAACGTCTAGATTCTTTTCCTGAATGGAGGCTCCTAATGTGGAACCTTGCATTGTGTAGCTATAATTTGGATTACTCTTCCTTAAGTGCATCACTTTGCACTTCTCCATATTAAATTTCATTTGCCATTTGCATGCCCAGTCTCCCTATTTTACAATGTCCTCTTGCAATGTCTCACAATCCTCTTGTGATTTAACAACTTTGAATAATTTTGTATCATTGGCAAATTTGATCACTTCACTTGTTCCCATTTCCAGGTCATTTATACCTCTATTAAAAAGCTGTGCCCTCAGAACAGATACCTGAGGCACTCCACTATTCACCTTTCTCTTTTGGGAAAATTTATCATTTAGCCCTACTCTCTGTTTTCTATCTTTTAACCAGTTGGCAATCCAAAACAGGACACTGCCCCATCTCATGACATTTTCTTATTTAAGAAGTCTCTCATGAAGGACTTTGTCAAATGCTTTCTGGAAATCCAGATACACTACATCAACTGGCTCACCTTTATTCACGTTTATTTACACCCTCAAAAAAATGTAGAAGATTGGTGAGGCAAGACTTCCCTTGGATAAATACATAAGAACATAAGAAATTGCAATACTGGGTTAGACCAAGTGTCTATCAAGCCCAGCATCCTGTTTCCAATAGTGGCCAAACCAGGCTACAAAAACCTGACAAGTACCCAAACACTAAGAAGATCCCGTGCTACTGATGCCAGTAGTAGCAGAGGCCATTCCCTAAGTCAATTTGATTAATAGCCATTAATGGAATTCTCCTCCAAGAACTTATCCAAACCTTTTTTGAACCTCATTCTATGGCAACAAATTGCAGAGCTTTATTGTGCGTTGAGTGAAAAAGAATTTTCTCCAATTAGTTTTAGATGTGTACTTGCTAACTTCATGGAGTGCCCCCTAGTCCTTCTATTATCCAAAAATTTAAATAACCGATTCACATCTACCCATTCTCGACTTCTCATGATTTTAAAGACCTCTATCATATCCCCCCTCAGCCGTCTCTTCTCCAAGCTGAACAGCCCTAACCTCTTTAGCTTTGCTCATAGGGGAGCTGTTCCATACCTGTTATCATTTTGATCACCCTTCTCTGTACCTTCTCCAGTGCAATTATATCTTTTTTGAGATGCAATGACCAGAATTGTACACAATACTCAAGGTGTGGTCTCACCATGGAGTGATACAGAGGCATTATGACATTTTCTGTTTTATTCACCATTCCCTTCCTAATAATTCCTAACATTCTGTTTCCTTTTTTGACTGCTGCAGCACACTGAGCTGATTTCAATGTATTGTCCACTATGATGCCTAGATCTTTTTCCTGGGTGGTAGCTCCTAATATAGAACCTAACATTGTGTAACTTCTGCATGGGTTATTTTTCCCTATATGCAACTTCTTGCACTTGTCCACATTAAATTTAATCTGCCATTTGGATGCCCAGTCTTCCAATCTTGCAAGGTCCTCCTGCAATTTATCACAATATGCTTGTGATTTAACTACTCTGAATAATTTTGTATCATCTTTAAATTTGATAACCTCACTCATCGTATTCCTTTCCAGATCATTTATAAATATATTGAAAAGCACAGGTCCAAATACAGATCCCTGAGGCACTCCACTGTTTACTCTTTTCCACTGAGAAAATTGACCATGTAATCCTATTCTCTGTTACCTGTCTTTTAACCAGTTTGTAATCCACGAAAGGATATCACCTTCTATCCCATGACTTTTTAGTTTCCTTAGAAGCCTCTCATGAGAGACTTTGCCAAATGCCTTCTGAAAATCCAAATACACTACATCTACCGGTTTACTTTTATCCACATAAGAACATAAGAACATGCCATACTGAGTCAGACCAAAGGGTCCATCAAGCCCAGCATCCTGTTTCCAACAGTGACCAATCCAGGCCATAAGAACCTGGCAAGTACCCAAAAACTAAGTTTATCCCATGCTACTGATGCTAAATGGACAATTTTCTCAGTGGAAGGGAGTGGGCAGTGGAGTGCCTCAGGGATCTGTATTGGGACCCGTACTTTTCAATATATTTATAAATGATCTGGAAAGAAATACAACGAGTGAGGTAATCCAATTTGCAGATGTTACAAAATTGTTCAGAGTAGTTAAATAACAAGCAGATTGTGATAAATTGCAGGAAGACCTTCTGAGACTGGAAAATTGGGCATCCAAATGGCAGATGAAATTTAATGTGGATAAGTGCAAGGTGATGCATATAGAGAAAAATAACCCATGCTATAGTTACACAATGTTAGGTTCCATATTAGGAGCTACCAGCCAAGAAAAAGATGCGCATCCCGGGGCTTGTCGCGCCACCGAGCCTATGCAAAATAGGCTCGGCGCACGCAGGATGGTTTTTAAAGGATTACTTGCGTATATTATGCGTGTAACCCTTTGAAAATCTACCCCTTAGTGTAGCTGTGTTTAAAAAAGGATTGGATAAGTTCTTGGAGGAGAAGTCCATTACCTGCTATTAATTAAGTTGACTTAGAGAATAGCCACTGCTATTATTAATCCTACTCTCTGTTTCCTGTCTTTTAGCCAGTTTGCAATCCACGAAAGGACATCTCTCTCTCCAAAGCCTATTTTGTATCCTCACTTCTTATTCCTTCCCTCTTCGGGTTTTGTTTCTTTCCCTAAAATACCCTGTCTAGCAACCTGTCTTACTCCCTTTTTTGCTGCTTCCATGGAGCGCAGGAGTGCTGACTTAAATGGTAACTTTCATAGCGGCATGCAGGCATACATATGTGCATATCTGTTGACCTGCGCCCAGGGATGCAGCCATTATATAACATAACTGCGTATATGCATGCATGTATGTTATTACCCCCATATATCTTAATTATGTTATTACCCCCATATATCTTAATCCAAGTTAATTCGACCTGTTCATTGTAAGACATTTACTTGTCATTGTTGTTATTGTTTAAAATGTAAACCGAATTGATCAATAATTTTGTTATTGGAAAGTCGGTATAGAAAAATGCTAAATAAATAAATAAATAAATGTTATAAAATAGCCTAACTTGTGCACATGTGCATGCAATTTTAAGTGGATGCGTGCCTGTGTGTGCAAATGCTGCTTCTACCACATAAGTGAAGGGATTTTAAAAGATGCACACGTTAGGATTTGTAGGTATGTGGGCCTCTGGGCCAAGGTGAGAGGTGGAGTCGCCCACAGGGAGGAGCCCTGTGAGCCTCACCATCGGGGAGGTGAGGTCTCAGTGACGTCAGACACAGCTATAGATTAGAGTCTTTATTAATAGATAGAGAGGCACTGCCCAAGGAGCGGGGACTGCAGGAGAAAGTCTCAGAGTCTGTGCAATGGGGTATAGCCAAGGGAATATCTCTGTAGTGAAGATACGGTAATGGTGGGGTACACCGATGAGGTTCCTCAGTAGAAATGATAAAGTAGCGGTCTGTGGAGCAGGGTATGCTGGAGAGGGGTCCTCAGTAGAGGTGATACGGTAGTGGCCTACAGCACGGGGTACACCGATGAGGGTTCCTCACTTAGTGATGACACAGTAGTGGTCCACATCATGGGGTGCGTCGATGAGGGTTCCACACTAGAGATGGTATGGTAGTGGTCCGCAGCGTGGGGTACACCGTTGAAGCAGCAGGTCAGACGTAGCTGTGGCTACTCGGGCGGGCTCATCAAAGGCCTGGCGGAAGTTCGTGATGAACAGTTGTAAGTCCGTTAGCGAAGAATCATTGTTTTCCCAGAGGGGAGAAGCCCAAATCAAGGCTTTCCCATCAAGCAGGGACAGGATATATGCCACTTTCACCGCATCCGAGGGGAACTGCCAAGGCAACAAGGAGAACCGTACAAAACATTGGTTCAAGAAGCCGCGGCAGGCCCTTAAATCACCAGCATAACGAGAGGGTGCCGGTAGCTGAGTCACAGAGGAGCTGTGACCCTCGGGGGCCCCGCCAGCAGAAGGCAAGGACTCCAGGCACGAGGATAGCCGTTCCACCGTGGCTGCCAAAGTATCTATGCAGCTCTGGTGCTGTAGCATCCTCCGGGCCAAGCCCGGGCAGATCCGAGGGAGTGGGTACATCCGCCGAGACCATAACAGATGGAGAATCTGTTATGGGAGTCTCTGTTTAGTGGACACTTGGGCCGACCTGCTGGAGACTGGGAAAGGTGGTCAATGTCTCTGGTGAATAGCAGGCCGGGAGGCAGACGTTCAGGCAGGATGTAGATGCTCTTCACCCTGGAAGCTGGTGCTCCCCCGGGAGGAGCCCGTAGGAGCCCAACCGCTGGGACTTAGGTAGCTTCACCCTTGGAAGCCAAAGCCCCCCTGGGAGGAGCCCGTAGGGACCTGGCCGCTGGGATTTAGGTGGGTTGTGGATCAGGACAGGTATTTTCAAAATGCCCGGCGGCGCGCGTAAAGCCCCGGGACGCGTGTAAGTCCCGGGGCTTGAAAAAATAAGCGATCTGGGGGCAGGAGCGGGGCCAGAGGCCTCTCCTTGGCCGCTGGGCCGGGGGATCTGCCGGCGCGTGCAAGTTATACCTGTCTCTGGTGTGTGCACAAATGTAGGCCTCGCGTGTACCTTTTAAAATCTGCCCCTAAGTAAACAGCCTTGATTACATCTTCTGGCAAAAGATTCCACAGCTTGACAGTGCGCTGAGTGAAAAAGTACTTTCTACGATTTATTTCGAATCTACTGGTGGCTACTTTCATGGATTGTCCACTTGTTTTGGCATTATTTGAAAGGATAAATAACCATCCTTTATTTATCTGTTCCACCCTACTCATGATTTTATAAACTTCTATCATGTCCCCTCTCAGCCTTATCTTCTCCAAGCTGAAGAACCCCTATCTACGTAGATTCTCACCATTGGAGAGATGCTCCATTCCCTTTATCATTTTTATTTATTTATTTTATTTATTTATAGGCTTTTCTTTGCCGACATTCGTGAAGCACATCATACCGGCTTACATTGAACTGAAAAAGGAGGAAATACAATGAACAATAACATATCATAGTTAAAGGCAAACGGTGTAAAATATGATCAACATAAAAACATTATAAGATTATATATAATAACATAAAAACTGAATAGGTAGGGTGGAAAGTAGAAAGAAAGAGAAACTTTGTACAAAAAAAACCAAACAATTTTATCTTTAACATTGAGAATGTGATACAGGGGTTACAAAATGCAGAAATTCCAGGGGGATAGGGTGAGGGTACATATGGAAAAGGAGAAAACGGGGAGGGTGAGTGGGCACAAGAGGAGAGGGGAGGAGGTGAGGGTTGGCAGTGGGAGTCTTAGAGAGGTCCAATTGGGAGAGGGCTACGTAGTGATTGAGTCGGGGTATGCTTGCTTAAAGAGCCATGTTTTGACTCCTTTTTTGAATTTGTTGAGAGACACGGTTCTATTCGGAGGGAGGGGGGGGAGGGAGTTCCAGAGGTAGGTGCTAGCTATGGAGAAAGCCCTTTCTCTGGTGAGGGACAGATGCGCAGCCTTCAGGGAAGGAATGTGTAGGGTACCTGCATGAGCACTTCTTGTGGGGCGGTTGGAAGTGCGGAAACGAGGCATTTCTTCCATCCAGGTGTGGTTGAGTTTGTGTAGTGCGCAGTGAAGAATGGTCAGTGTTTTGTATTGTGAGCGGAAGGAGATGGGCAGCCAGTGCAGGTCTTTTAAAATTGGAGTAATGTGTTCTGTTTTGCGGGTGTTTGTTGCCTTCCTTGTATGTTGCGGGTGTTTAGTCGCCTTCCTTCACCAACCCTACCAAATAACTATTTGCCATGTCTTTATTCCTGGCCTCTAAATGGGTCAATCAACCACAATGATTTTACAACTTTCCTTTTTTATATATCCTGCCATTTATTTCTTGTTACAAATATTGGTTTAGGAAGATTAATTCCTCTGTCATTGTATCATAAGAAAATAAAAAATGCCATGCTGAGTCAGACCAAGGGTCCATCAAGCCCAGTATCCTGTTTCCATTTTCCAACAATGGCCAATCCAAGTCACAAGTACGTGGCAAGTACCCAAACTTTAGATAGATCATAAGCTACTATTGCTTATTAATTACCGTCATAGCAGTTTATGGATTTATCTTCTGGGAACTTATCCAAACCTTTTTTAAACCCAGTTACACTAACTTCTGTAACCACATCCTCTGGCAATGAATTCCAGAGCTTAATTATGCGCTGAGTGAAAAAGAATTTTCTTCAATTTGTTTTAAATGAGCTACTTGCTAACTTCATGGAGTGTCCCCTCGTCCTTCTATTATCTGAGAGAAAATAACTGATTTATATTAACTTGTTCAAGTGCTTTCATGATTTTGTAGACTTCTATCATATCTTCCCTCAGTCATCTCTTCTCCATACTGAACAGCCCTAAACTTATTTATCCTTTCCTCAAGGGCAGCCATTCCATGTTCCTTATCATTATGTTCGCCCTTCTCTGCACTTTCTCCAGTGCAGTTATATTCTTTTGAGATGTGGTGACCTGTGCTTCTTTTGTGAGATTCACTTTCCAGAGTTCTATAGTACTTACAGTCCAAGGGCAAATGTTAGCTAGCTGACTGACAGCAGGATTTAGTACAGCATCTTATGATATGCTTTTGAGGTTGCTCTCTGCATTAATGGTGGGGGTGGAAGGGAAATAGAACCAAAAGGTTACTAAGAGCCAAGAGTAACAGATAAGTATGAGAAAAAAAAAGTGCAAAGCTAGCTGGGCAGACTGGATGGGCCATTTGGTCTTCTTCTGCTGTCATTTCTATGTTTCTATATTTCTATGTTTAATCAATGACTCTTCAATCTTTCAATTCCTAATTGAAAAATGAAGTGAATTCCTAACTTATTTTTCCAAATTTTTAATGATCAGGACCAGGCAAAGAATTTTCAAATTCCCAGAGTATAGTATGCTAAACATAGCCATTCAAACCAAATTTACATTTTCACCTACTTTATCCAGTTAAAGCTATTTGGGAGGCAGAAAAGACTGTAACAAGAGGTTATCTGATAGTAGATCTAAGAAAAAGAAAGACAGGGATCTTGAGACAAAGGGAATGAAGAACATAATCAGGTGCCTTGAGCTTAAATATAAGAAAGCTAGATCTGAGATATCTGTGCGAAACAGAGTTAATTTATCTCACTATTAAATGAGAAAATCAAATGGTTGATGAAGCTTAAATAAGAGATCTTAATGTAAAAAAAAGGAAACAAGCCAGAAGGCATTTTAGCTTGGCTTATGCAGGAAATTAAAGCCACCTGCAATATTAAAAAGCTAGAGATAGTCTCTAGGCACAAAAAATATGAATCTGTTTTCTGTGTAAATGTTTGCTTGCTGTGGGAAATATACAGTAAATTTTATTTGAGCCATCACAGTAATGTTTCTTCCTAGATTCTAAAAGACAAGGTGAGCCACTATCTATCAGCAGAGAATTGGTTTCAGATGGTGATGGTTTTGTTTTTATGTTAAGGCTAATAGAATTTGATTTTTCCCTATGATAGAGTTTTCCTTTTATCTTTTTCTTTGTAATGTGCTCCTCAGTATTTCAGTGCAAATCTCCTCTTATTTAGTGGGCTAGCTGAGGATAGGTAGATAATATATCATATGAAAGCAAAACCCATTTAAACAGGTAAAAGACTCTTTCCTTAGGTAAAAGGGCTTTTTTTTATCATTGTCACCCTCCCTGGTGGTTTTACCCACATTGAGTGGCACCATTCCCGGGATAGGAATAGGGCAAAGAATGCAATAATGTATGCAGTTTTATATTTTAAAAACTGTGGGCCTGATTCATCAAGGCATTTTCCCCATAGACACAGAATGGGAGAAATACTAAATTATTCAGAGTAGTTAAATCACAAGCAGATTGTGATAAATTGCAGGAGGACCTTGTGAGACTGGAAAATTGGACATCCAAATGGCAGATGAAATTTAATAAGGATAAGTGCAAGGTCGTGCATATACAGGGAATAATAACCCATGCTGTAGTTACATGATGTTAGGTTCCATATTAGGAGCTACCACCCAGGAAAGAGATCTAAGCGTCATAATGGATAATACATTGAAATCGTCGGCTCAGAGTGCTATGGCAGTCAAAAAAGCAAACAGAATGTTAGGAATTATTAGCAAGGGAATGGTGAAAAAACAGAAAATGTTATAATGCCTTTGTATCGCTCCATGGTGAGACTACACCTTGAATAATGTATACAATTCTGGTCGCTGCATCTCAAAAAAGGTAGAGTTGTGATGGAGAAGGTTCAGAGAAGGGCGTCCAAAATGATAAAGGGGATGGAACAGCTCCCCTATGAGGAAAGCCTAATGAGATTACGGCTGTTCAGCTTGGAGAAGAGATGGCTGAGGGGGGATTTGATAGAGGTGTTTAAAATCATGAGAGGTCTAGAATGGGTAAATATGAATCGGTTATTTACTCTTTCGGATAATAGAATGACTAAAGGGGCATTTAAAACTAATCGGAGAAAATTTTTTTTCACTCAAGGCACAATTAAACCCTAGGATTTGTTGCCAGGGGATGTGGTTAGTACAGTTAGTGCAGCTGGGTTTAAAAAAGGATTGGATAAGTTCTTGGAGGAGACGTCCATTACCTGCTATTAATCAAGTTGACTTAGAAAATAGCCACTGCTATTACTGGCATCAGTAGCATGGGATAGACTTAGTTTTTGGGTACTTGCCAGGTTCTTATGGCCTGGATTGGCCACTGTTGGAAACAGGATGCTGGGCTTGATGGACCCTTGGTCTGACCCAGTATGGGAAGTCTTATGCTTTAGTGAATCAGGCCCTGTGTATGTTGTTTTGAAAGGAAAATGTAACAAAAGAAAAAGCAGGTGCGAAGCTTTATAGGCAGTTTTCCTTAAGCAATTATCAAAGGGAAAGTATGCTTTTATTTTCCCTTTGAGAACTGATCCAAAGTGCACAGGGAAAGGTACCTAAGGACTTTGCAACAACCTGCCAACATTTAAAAATTGTCCCTATGAGGTCAATATTCAAAGGCTTTGTCCTGCTAGCTTCCTGAGATTTGATTATTCCCTCTTCCCCACCCAACTGAGTGGCTAGATTTTGTCCTGGTAACTCCTTACCCACACAAAATTTAGCAGCATAAAGTGAGGCAGTGTTGAAGGCGTTCCAGAGGCATGGTTACATTTTAGCTGGTGAGCACTGAAATCCAACGCTAGCCAGAATTTGAAGTGATAACAGCAATTAAAGCACTGATGCTTGGATGAGCTGCAGGACCCAATGTGTTTAGTATAGATGATTACATAGGTTTGTACAGTTAGCTCTCATCTTGGTCAGAGATTTTCAAGAGACAATGGCACAATCCCCACATTCATAATTATTGCCTTAATTATCAAGGTTGAAGAATTAATTATCAAGGAAGCAAAGGCCAAGAAGTCTTCTTCTTATAGACTCAGATCTCTGTTTAATACAAACCTGAGAATATTAACTAAAATCCTGGCACACTGGCTTGAAAAGTAATAGGAAAATGAATCCGCAGAAATCAAGATTTATAACCAATTAACATGCTTACAATAATATTCTAAAGTTAATTTGTGTGCTCCATTTAACACAGAGAGAAACAAAGTCAGCTGCCATTGCATCACTGAATGCAGAGAAATCCTTTAACCATGTGGAATGGGAATTTCTTTGGCAGATCTTGAAAAACGTGGGATTTGGGAATAAATTTATAGGAGGAGTGAAGGCCTTGTAAAGTTATCTGATTGCACATTTCCAGTCTGCAAGAGGAAATAGATGTTGCTGGAATGGACCCTTGGACCGAGGTGAAATTGGCACAACCTGCAGGGAGGTCTCCACTGTCAGCTAGCGAAGCTGGCTGTGGCAGAGGCCCAACTGGAGCTTCCCCTTTGGTTGAGCCCTTGGTTGCCAAGGCCGGCAGGACTTAGGTACAGGTCTCTGTTGATGAGGTAGAGATCCATGGAGATGGTCAAGTCACAGGCCAGGGTCCAGGGCAGACGGAGTTCAGTTCTAGACTAGAATCAGGCAGTGGTCAGTGGCAGGCAGAGTTTAGTTGTAGTCGAGTGTCAAGCAAGCCGAAGTCAGTACCAGAGATACATCTGAGGGAAGACGAAATGGATAAACAGGAAGGGAGGTGAGGAATAGCACAAGCAAGTAGGAGAAGACACTGAAGAACTGAAGACTGACCACAAGACAAAGACACAGGAACGAAGACCAGGAATATGCTGAGGTAACTTGCTCAACTGAAGATAGTCGACCTATTGCCAAGGCCTCTCCACACCGGGACACGGTACACCTGGTTAGACTGGGGTAAAGGTGAGAGCAGCAGTTTTTGGGGGCTAGCCTGCAGACCGCTGATTATAACAGTACCACCTCTTAAGCCTCCTCTTGAGGCCTTGAGTTTGTGGAGGTACCAGCGAAGAAAGCTCCCTTGAGTACTCTTGGTTTTCCTGGCTCGAGCGGTATATTCAGCAACCAAATGATTGAGTTTCTTCACTAGTTCATACAATTCTGGGGAGGGAAGCAGAGCCACTAACAAAGGGATGATCTTTTTTGGACCTTGCTGGCGAAGGCAGGCATTACCATGAAGGTAAAGAACTCTAGCACCTTCTCAAGCTCTTGGTCGGTAGAACTAGGCAGGGCTGTTGGATTACTTTTGCACACTTCTCAAAATCGGGTCTGTAGAATTTGTATCTCTTTCTGTTTGTCATTGATAAAGGTTTCAAGTTTCTTCTTAACAAATTTGTGTTCCCTTTCCACATTTTTTCATTCAAAGCTCTTCTGTTTCAATTGTCCTTACAATTGTCCATAGACAATTTTAAGCATATTTTCCGGGAGACACTGCAGAGAGGTTTGGGTTCTACAAGACTCCATACACGGGGTTAGAAATGTCAGAAGGGTGCAATCTATGATTACTGAGCGAGCCAAGACTTCAGATGCCACACAGGATTCAGTGCATCCAGGTCCCCACTGGGAGAGTTCCAATGTGGACCAATTAAACTGTGGCTGATGTCGCCGGAACATGGCAGTCCTAATATAATCGGACTCATGGCTCTGGATAGTAAAAGGAAGCTAATAATCTCTGTGTGAGTAGAACCAATTCATAGAGTGAGTGGTTCGGTGGAGTGGGTCACCAGTCCCAGAAGAGTGTCTCTGAGGACAGACAAGAGTGCCAGAGGAGGAGTTATAAGGATTGTAGGAATCCAGAACCATTCAACAAACTTGTGCTGTATGAAATTTCCTCCAGAGCTGTAATTCACCATGGCATGAGTGGAGAAGCTTATGGAGGACTGTTCTAATGAGACTGGCAGGAGAGGCTGGGGAGTCAGGGTAGTGAAGCTTAGCATCACTCGCCCATTCTTGCTGGGCATTGACCTAAGATGTGTCCTTGGACCACACAATATAGGCATAGCCCCCAATTGCCTACGTTAGGTCTTTTCCTCCGGAGAGAGGTGGCATCGGCCTAGTTGCATAGGTTCTTCCTGTGGATAGGACACCAGAGTATCTATGTCAGGTGTGAGTAAGGGTTGGAAGGGTGGAATCTGAGGAATTTTCTTATGTTTCGAGCAGTTCTCTTGAACTCTTTCCTGAAGGTGCCTGTCTGTCTTCCCAGTGAGGTCAATGAGCACCTCCAGAGACGTGGGCCTCTCTCAAGCAGCAAGCTCATCCTTGATTTGAGGCAATAAGCCTTCTAAAAAGATTGCTAGGAAGCTGTCTCCCTGCAAATTCAGCTCTGAGGCCAGGGTTCCGAACTCGATGGTGTACTCTGCCAGGGTACTGAAGCCCTTGCGGAGATAGAGTAGATCAGACCTATGGTAGTCATTCAACCAGGCTCCTCAAAGATTGTCTTGAATTGATCTATGAAGTGCTGTAAATTATGTAGCCGAGAATCTGCACGATCCCAGAGGGGGGAGGCCCCATGCTAGCGCATCCCCATCCATCAGCAACAGAATGTTGGTGGTTTTAGTCAAATTGTCTGGAAATAGGGGTGCCTGTAGTGCAAAGTGCATTGGGTACTGATTCAAAAAACCCTGACATTTCTGAGGATCCCTAGCATACTGGAACAGTGCTGTTAATTGTAGAATTGGCCGGTTGGTTGCTGGGACTGCTATTGGCAGAGGCAGAGTGGTGGGTACGGACAAGGTGTCCATCCATGCAGCAAGGCAATTCATGTCTACAATAACCAGTTCCATCTGTAATGCCTGTAGTTTCTGGGCTAAGACGGGCATGGCCTATATCACTGATAAATCTGCCAGGTCCATGGCCTCAGCAATCTGTTGTGGAGTGGACCCTTGTCCAAGGTGGAGTTGGCACAACCTGCAGGGAGGAGCTCTGAAGGTCTCCATCATTGGCTGGCAGAGGCTCAAGAGGAGCTTCACCTATACCAGCCCTTGCTCCCCTTAGGTTGAGCCTTCAGGTGCCGGGGTCTAGGCACAGGTCTCTGCTGACGAGGTGGAGATCTGTGGAGATGTTTGAGTCACAGGCCAGGGTTCAGGGCAGGCAGAGTATCAGCATAGTGAAAGACAGACAATGGTCAGGGCAGGCAGCATTCAGGTTTCATCAAAGTCAGGTGGTGGTCAGTGGCAGGCAGAGTTCAGTCATAGTCGAGTGTCAAGCAAACCAAAGTCAGAACCAGAGATCCATCTGAGGGAAGATGGGATGGATAGGCAGGCTGGGAGGCAAAAAACAGCACAGGCAGGCAGGAGAAGACACTGAAGAACTGAAGACTGACCACAGGATGAAGATGAGGAACTCAGAAATGAAGACCATGGACTGCCAAGGCGAAGACCAGGAACACAGGAACAAAGACCAGGGACAAAGGAACGAAGACCAGGAACATGCTGAGGCAACTTTTTCTACCTAAGGTAGTCGATGTATTGCCAAGGCCTGTCCATGCAGGGATGCGGTGCTCCTTGCTAGACCAGCATAAAAGTGAGAGTGACGGTCCAGGGGGTGGTCCATGGGGCGGACTGCTGATCATAATAATAGACACTTGCTCCCTTGCTTGTGCTAACAATCAAGCCCTTTACTTCACATGTTAAACTTTACTAGTTTATTGGGGGTATGAAATGCAAGTGTGTGGAACAAAAATTGGTAAGCTGGGCTATGTATAGCTTAGATCCTGTGACCTCTAATTACTAACTTAAAAATGAATGGAATTTGGTGCTCTGTCTGGTTTTAAAGTTAGAAGTTATGTCCATTAAATTAGATGACTTATCTGCCTCTAAATTAAGATCTCCTGCCCTTGAGATAAACAATGGGAGATTTGAATACCTTGGAATTTTTCCTTCTGATTACTGGGAAAGATGCTATAAATTGAACTACAACAGGTATCTGACCATATTCAGTGAGGATTCTTTAAAATGGATCAATACATAGTTTAGTTCTTTAGGGTCTATTAATGTAGTTCAGATGAATTGGTTATTCAGAGGCTGATATTCAGCCATGGAGCTGCTATTTATGTTAGCCTGATATAGCTATCTGGATAACTTAACAGGGATATTATGTGACTAACTCTGACCTGCCCCGAAATGCCTCCCGCCGACAACTGGACTGCCCCCGAATTTAGTTGCATACAGCTTCAAATATTGCTGCTTTAGTTTTCAGTTATCCATCTAAATGGCTTCTGAATAACTACCTCCCAGAATTCTTTATATATTCTCTACATTTCTGCTGAGCCTGCCTAAATACTTTTCTGTAATACTTAGTAGGATAGGTGGAGATATTATATAGAAAGCTAAGAAAACCAGGACTAATCTGAACATTTTTCAGAGACCTAGGAAAGATAGTGGTCTGGGATTTCAAGACTTCCAGGTTTATTGCCGGGCTTTCTTATTCAATATCCTTGCAATGTGGAGTAGACCCAAATCATGCTAGCATTGGACTGAGACAGAGGGGGCAGACACACAGTACTTCTCTCCTTGGTCTATAACTGTGAGGCACAGACACAGTTCTTCATATTCAAATGCCAGGGTTTTATTTGCAAACATGCACAGTACCTGATCAGCAATCTATTACACAGTTTTGTGAGTGTGGGTGTTTTTGTCTGGGTCTCGTCATATCAGATTGCTTCACTGGTATTCCATGTTCAGAGTCCAGGTCTACCCTGCAGCAGCAGAGCTTTGCCTTCCAACTCCACTGTACAGCCTTTAGCCATCAAACTGCCTGAACACTGGGTCTTTTCCAGCAATCCCATTTGAGCCCTCTGAGGGCCCTCTGAGGGCCATATCCCGGGCTAACACAAGTCTGAGGCTGCCTCAGTTTAAATCACTCTGTGACCTCACTAGCAGGTGTAGCCTGGTTGAAGTGCCATCAAATACCTTTTCACCCTGACGGTATCCCAGAGTAGATATTGGAGTGGGTTCTGGACCACTGCTCAACAGTTGAAGAGTGTATGCAGAAAGATGGGAATTGGCCATCTCTTTACTCATGCTTGTACTAGCATACCTGAACTCATAGAACTCTGCTTGGGAGGATTACAGAGAAGTGTGAGGAACGTCCCTCCTATCTGCTTTCTTATGGTTATTTAATGAGGGTGTCTGCTGTACATGAAATCATTTTCAAGAAAATTTGGTCTGCAAGGCTTTCCTTTCTTTCCCTATCTGCAATTGAAGTAAATGTCTTTGTCCCTTCAACACACACAGATGCTCACATGCCATTTTACCTGTCAGCTCTCAAAGGAGGAAGTAGCTTCTTTTTTTTTTTTTTTTAATTTTGATCTCAAGGAAGATTCGGTTGAATACCCACATCATTGAGGAGGGAGAAGGAGGTAATCCCTTCTTGATGGCACAGATGTGGGTATGAGAATTAGGGGTGCAGATTTCCACCAATGGTTGACAAAAGATCTTTGCTTTAAGTCGCAAATGCTCTATTTCAGCAAAAATATGTGATCAGCAATATAAGATTTTATAATGGGCATATCTTACATTAATATGCATTGTTAGTAAATAGGCTCCAGTAATGGCCCCAATGGCAAATAGGCCCCCATTAATAGGTTCCAAATCATCAGTGCCATAGAAGTTTCAGGATTTTTGCACTGAATTCTTGTGTTTATGTAGAAGTATCAATACAGACAGAATGAGAAAGATGCATATCTGACAGGGCGGGACTATACTGGTGTTGTTTACCAGATAGAGGGGCCGATGCAATAATCTTCGCGGAAAGAGGGTGGTGACTTTTCAGCGCCCGCTTTCTTAATGCACGCATGGCGCCCGCAAGGGAGGGCCATGCAAAATGTAAATTAGGGGGTCGCGCTAGGAAGGAGGCGCTAGGGTCGCTTGCGCGACCTTAGCGCCTCCTTGCTAACGTGACCCGCTGTGGCTGCCGGTTAGGAAGACCAATGCCGGTAAACTCAGCTTCGGTTTTCATAACCTGCCTGTCTACCAGTAATGAAAACTGACACCGAGTTTATCAAGTTTATCGGCGGCCATTTTCATTACTGGCACATGGCAGGTTATGAAAACCGAGGCTGAGTTTACCGGCGTCGGTCTTCATAACTCGGCGGTCTGCCAAGTTATTTTATTTTACTTTAAAAAAGAAGTACAGAAAAGCAGTTTTTTTCAGCTTTTCTGTATTTCTTTTCAATGCGCTCAGGTATTAACGCCTGCTTCAGGCAGGCGTTAATATATGAGCAATAAATGTGCATCTGAGACGCACATTTATCTTTTTGCATGCGGAGTGAATGAGTAATAGGCTCATTCACTCCGCGTTGGACGCGCGTTAAATAGACACTAACCCCCCTATTGCATTAGGAGGTGGATTAGCGCCTATTTATCCCGCGTCCGGCTGCGGGTTATACATGCGCTTGGCTGAGCGCACTGTATTGCATCGGCCCCTGCTTGTATTGCATCGGCCCCTGCTTGTAGAAAGCCTGAGAGCTCTGAACACTTTCAGTAAATAGGTCCCATTAATGAGGCCCATTTATTAACAATGTGTGTTAACGTAATTTAGTACATAAACCCATAAACTTGCAAAAAGCCTGTAACGTTGGAAAGTAAGTCCTAAATTATTACTTTTTTGCATCTGACTAAATAAGCACATTTTACATTGCCATTCTAGGCTTTTACTTCCTTCATCAGTGCTGAAAATGTAGAAGAGCTTGAGGATACTTAGCTTCCCTTTTCATTTTGAACTAACATCTCTAATTTGCTGCTAGGTACCTTCTGTGACTAAATAAAGGTCATTGCCCTCAGCACAAATTCCCCTAGTTGTTCCTTACGGCTTAAGCCCTGCCCTTTATCATCTCAATTACAGTGAAACTGAATGTGGTCCAAAATACACAGATGTTTGTTATTCAAACTACTGTACTTATTTTTAAGATCAACAAATGTTAAGAAGCAGCTCATTTGTTTGCTGTATACATTATAATACATACCCCAGCCCAAGTTAAAGGTAAGTGAGTGATTGGATTCTTTGGGGTTTTCTCAAAGCAAGTGCAAACAGTCAATGAACTGTAAACATATGTACACGTTTTGAACACTGGGTTGACAAAATAGCTATCATGTGCTCAAGCATGCATCCAAAAGTATGCCATCACATATGCTGCAGATCACTATATTCCAAATTTCTAGGAATGAAGTAATGGGATTATCATTTAATTATAAAAAAAAAAAAGGTCAACAAACAAGTTACAAGAGATATCTTTTAACTGGACTAATTTATATTCCTTGTTGTCCTTATTGCCTCATCGGATTCCATAAAGACATTTTAAAAAGCCATAGAAACAGACTTTACTGTAGAGTAGACTGCATAAAGCACCATAGCTTATTTTCAGCTAACCACAACCTGATCTGAAAGTGTTCAGAATTCTCAGGTTTTCAGCAAAAACATTTTGTTAAAAAAATTATCCAGTATGCCATACCAGTATACTCCTTCTCAGTCAGCATATACCTTTCTCCTTCCTTTTGAATTTGTGATAAAACATAAATTCAAGAATTCCGTGCAAGAATCCTGAAACCTATACTGCACTGCTGATTGGGGAGTTGCCTGGGAGTCTTTAGTTTTCAATAAGAAAGAAGATATAGGAAAAAAGGCCTACTATAAAGGGGGGGTATATTGTTTATACTGCAGAATTTCCTCAATGCCAATTATGTCTATCTCATCATTCACTGCTATACATTCTAACTCTCCCATCTTACTTCTTAGACTTCTGGCCTTGGCATACAGACATTTCAAAGTGTGTCTTTTGTTTGTATTAACAACCTGCTTTTCAGTTGATAGGGATAATTTGGAATTCTTTAGCTAAGGTGATTTCTTACTTTAGGCACATGGACAACTTTTGCTTTTATTGGAACCTCTCTTTTGGGATGTGCTATCTCTCTTGTTTCATTAGTATCCTTCAAAGATACAGTCCTCCAAACCATGCACTGCTGAGTGACTGTCGGCTTTCCCCCTTGTTCTAGTTTTAAAGCTGCTCTAGCAACTTGTTCCTCAATGCAAATGATGTTCCATCTTCCGTCTATGTCCAAGCCTCAAGTCCAGAGTCTGCTCCACTCTTGGCGTGGTCTGTGACGAGCCCACGGGCTGTGAAGGGCATGCAGCGGCACAGGGCTCATTTGAACCTGAACCCAAACCTGAACTTGAGTCTTCATCTACATTCTAAGTCTTCAGTGCCTTCATCTGCATTCCAAGTCTTCAGGTCCTTCGTCTTGTCTAAATGTTCAATACCTTCATCTAAGTTCTACATCTTCAGTGCCTTCATCTATGTTCCCAGTCTTCAGTGCCTTTGTCTAAGATCCAAGTCTTCAGTGCCTTTGTCTAAGATCCAAGTCTTCAGTGCCTTTGTCATGTCCATGTTTCCAGAGTCACCTTGTGTCCTCAACCTCCACTGATGCACAATCTATTATCAAATGGCAAGTCTGGAAGGGCTATCGAGTGGCCAGAATGCCACCCCAGAGAGCAGCATTGAGTTGCTGGGTCTCACTCCTGTGTGTGCAGGTTCAGCGGAGGCTTGAGTGTACCAAGTCTCCAAGTGTTCCAAGTCTCCAAGCTTCTATCCAGCCTGTGCCTGGATGTGCTCACCTACTCAAGGCATGTACCTTGAAGCCTCGAACTGGGGTTGTGCCATGGCCAAAAGACTCATATTCATGTCTGCTGCAAAGCGCCATCCACGCTTGTAACAACCTGGAAGATGTACTAGGGCAAACTGATAAACTAAAGAGTAACAAATCACTTAGACCAGATGGTATATATCCCAGAATGCTGAAAGAACTGAGAAATGAAATTGTGGACCTGCTATTGGAAATTTGTAAACTATCAGTAACATCATCTATGTTACCTAAAAACTGGCATTGCCAATGTAACACCAGTTTTTAAAATGGGATCAAGGGGTAAGCCAGAAAACTACAGACCAGTGAGTCTGACATTTGTGCCAGGCAAAATGGTAGAAACTATCATAAAGATCAAAATTGCTGAATAACTAGATAAGCATAGTTTAATGGGACAAAGCGAAAATGGATTTAGCCAAGGGAAGTCATGCCTTACAAATTTGCTACATTTTTTTGAGGGTGTAAATAAACATGTGGATAAAGGTGAGCCAATTGATATAGTGTATCTGGATTTCCAGAAAGCATTTGACAAAGTCCCTCATGCCCTCATGAGAGATTTCTTAAAAAATTAAAAAGTCATGGGATAGGAGCAGTGTCTTATTGTGGATTTCCAATTGGACAGCAGGACTCAATGGTAAATTTTCACAATGGAGAAATGTGGAGTGCCCCAGGGATTTGTTCTGGGACCTTTGCTTTTTAATATATTTATAAATGAACTGGAAATGGGAACAACAAGTGAGTTTGCGCGTCCCGGCTGCGTGGGTGCCGCGTCCAGGCCTGCTCACCTTGCACTGCCCTCCACTAGATCCAGTCTCGCCACTGCTGCCAGCTCCCGACGTCCCCGACACTCACCACGGCCCTCTCTGGCTTCCTCTACGCCGCAGGCCTCACAGCAGAGCTCCCATCGGGACTCCGCGTCTTCGGCCGCCTCAGCCCCGCCCCTAGGCATGCACGCGGCCAACATCCTCAGTTTTAAAGGGCCAAGTGCAGGAAGACCAACTCGGATGCATCCCGATGACATCACATAACCCTAGTATAAATAGCGAGGCCCTGTCCCCAGGACTTTGCCTTGGCAATCGGGTCGACACCTTGGTATACTAGTTGGCCTAATCCTGTGTTCCAGCGTTTCCTTGATCCAGTGTCTCCTTGATCCAGTGTCTCCTTGATCCAGCGTCTCCTTGTTCCAACATCTCCGTGAGTTCTAGTGTTCCTGTTCCCTGTGTCCTTACTCAGGTAGTACCTTCTCGGACTGATCTCTGATACTAACCTCGGCCTGCCTGACTACTCTCTTCGTCTGCTGCCTGGAACTGAGCACTGCCTGCTTGATCACTCTCTTCATCTGCTGCCTGGAACTGAGCACTGCCTGCCTGACCATTCTCTTCGTCTGCTGCCTGGAACTGACCACTGCCTGCCTGACCACTCTCTTCGTCTGCCACCTGGAATTGACCCTCGCGCTTGGCTTGACTATGCTCAGACTGACCTTGGTATTGACCTCTGCTTTGGCTGACCTCTTCTGGACTGATACTCTGGTTTTGACCCTTGTGCTTCACCTGGACACTCTTTTCTGGCCTACCGTGACTACCAGACCAACCTGCTCGGATTCCACCCGTGGCCTTCATCCGACTAGACCCGCAAGCGCTGCCTACCTTGCCCGGAGAGCTTTCCTGAACTGTTACCTCCCTGAGATCTCTGGAGCTTCCAGTCTGGGTCTAGTCCATCCTCTCTGCATCAGCCGCGCACCCTTGCTTGTGGTGGGCACACCCCTCCGCTACCTCTCCGGGAGACCATCTGAGGCCCACCTAAGTCCAGGCTGTCCAGGTACCCAACCTGTGGAAACCCCAGACTGTTATTGGCGAAACTCCAGCTAGCCTCTGTCTCCATGTGTGCTCTGCCTCTTGGTGGCAGGCGCTCTCTGGGTCCGACCAGAGGGCCGTGCCAATCCTGCACCAGGCCAAGAGTCCACCTCCAGCACAACAGTGAGGTGATCAAATTTACCAATGACACAAAATTATTCATAGTTGTTAGATCACAAGAGGATTGTGAGAAATTGCAAGAGAACATTGCAAAACTGGGAGACTGAGCATGCAAATGGAAAACAAAATTTAATGTGGACAAGTACAAATTGATGCACTTAAGGAAGAGTAACCCAAATTATAGCTACATAATGCAAGTTTCCACATTAGAAGTCAGCACTCAGGAAAAGGATCTAGATGTCATTGTTGAAAATACTTTGAAATCTTCTGCTCAGTGTGCAGTTACAACCAAGAAAGAAAATATAATGCTAGGGATTATTAGGAAAGGAATGGAGAATAAAACAGAGAATATCATAATGCCTCTGTATCACTCCATGGTGCGACCTCATCGCAAGTATTGTGTGTAGTTCTGGTCAGCATATTTCAAAAAAGATATAGCAGAATTAGAAAAGGAACAGAGAAGGGTGACCAAACTGATAAAGGGATGGAACAATTCCCCTATGAAGAAAGGCTAAAGAGGTTAGGACTCTTCAGCTTAGAGAAGAGACGACTGAGGGGAGATATGATAGAGGTCTATAAAATAATAAGTGGAATGGAACGAGTAAACATTAATCAGTTGTTTACTTTTTTGAAAAGTACAAAGACCAGGGGACACACCATCAAGTTACTAGGTAATACATTTAAAACTAACAAGAGAAAACATTTTTTACTCAATGCATAATTAAGCTCTGGAATTCGTTGCCATTAATGTAGCTGCATTTAAAAAAGATTTGGACAAGTTCCTGGAGGAAAAGTCCATTAATCATTATTAAGGTAGAGTTGCAGAAAACCACTGCTTATTTTTGGGATAAGCAATTTGTAATCTGTTTACCTCTTGGGATCCTGCTAGCTGGCTTGGCCATTGTTGGAAACAGGATACTGGGCTTGATGGACCTTTGGACTGACCCAGTATGGCAAATCTTATGTTCTTATGTTATGTTCTAAGTAACCAATTGTCTAGTGCAATCAATACAGATATCAAAATATAAACACAGAATTCTGTTGCACTAGGAAACCCTTTTCTCTAGACTCCTCTCAATGTATTTTTTTTTAAAGATTATCCCAGTCCTGGATCTTTCTCTGCATTGGTACTTACTCAATAGTGTGCAGATCTCTATCTTCCAGCAGATGGAACTGGATAATTCTCCTGAACAGTTGCAGATGATGAGCTCATGCTGACTCTTTTAAGCAGCATCACTATAATAGGTTCACAAGCCAGGCAGTCCTTCCTCTGATTTCTGCCTGGAAATCCACTTATTAAACAGTCAAGGCAATCCTCATAGTAGGAAAAGGAGTACAGGACTAACTCTCCTAACATAACTAATCACCTCTGGTCCTCTTACTCTCTGGATGCTCCTGGACCCCAAAAACATCCCCAAAATCCTGGAGGCCTGGGCACTCCACTGCTAAGTCCCAGCTACCTTCCAAAGATAGGAGAGAAAACAGGGAGCTATAATGGGTTCCTAAGATTTACTGCAAGAAAAAAAGTTGGAAGGAGCTTTGCTGCAAGGTAAAACCAATTTGTGGACGTTGACTTATATTAAGCTTAAACTATTTGACTACTGAACTACTTGAAATTTAACCCTGCTGAAAAGGCAGGGTTATTTTGCATTTAGAACTGCTCAGCTTTGAATCTACTGTGTGTTGGGCCTCAGTAAATAAAACTGTGGGCGACGTTTGAATCTCACTTCTTTATGGATTCAGAAACCAATTCTCAAACTTTCCCTGTGGGTAGACAACTGTTTACTCATGGGGAAAAAAAACCCCATTGAAAATTGCCCACCCTCCTCTGTGGGTAAAAGTATTTTTGTGGTCACAGTGTGGGTAGTTTTACTTGTCAAGCCAAATAAGTGGCGGGAAGGGAAGGAGTTAGGTTGAGGGAGGGAAAGTCTACACAGGTCCAGATGTGCATGCTCAGAATGGTGCTCCGTCCCCATGGCTGGCCCAGTTTTCAAGGGTAGGTTACCTGCAGGCGGCATAGGCTATTTAAAAATTGTCTTCATAGTATTCACCTGCAGCAGCTTGCCAGGTCTGTCCCTGAACCTCAGGTAGGAAAGCTGATTGGCTCCCTCTGTGTACCAAGAGACAATGGTCAAGGGCAGAAGCCGTCAAGACAGTAAGCACTCCAGAGGATCAGAGCTGGGGCAGGAAAGAATTCACATGCATACTTGTGATTTTCAAACTTGAGTGTGTAAATCCACATGCAAAGAGTTTTACCTGCTTGTGCAGGTCTAGGTTTGTGTGTGCCGGGGGTTCTGCATACACTTGGGAATTTTTCAAGGTAGATGTATGTACATTAGTCTGTATTGAAAATTCTCTGTAAAGTCCGTGGGTAGAAAGCACCAGTAGATTTTAGCCTATGCCAGTGGTTTGAAAATTATCCTCATATGGGCAAGAGATGCTTCACTCTTGTTGCCAGCAGCTAGTCCTTCCTAATTAGTAGTGTAGTCCCTGCTTGGCCACCAGTGTGAACTAGAAGTCTAATGGGTGGGTCCATGTGTTAAAATGTGGAATTTTATAGCTTGGAGTGTTAACTAAAGGGTCAGAGGTGTTTTGAAGGGTTCTTCTATCCTTTGCACTGTGGAATCTTCTAGTAAGAAGGTTCAAAGGAAATTCAAGGTGTGTGTGTGAGATTTAGTTCAGTGACAGGGTGGTTCTTCCCTTAGAAAGAATGGAAAATCTTGGGGGGGGGGGGGGGGGGGGAGGGAAGAGAAATGTATAAAACTTCCTCCCACGAGGCACAGAGATTTTCAGGAGTAGGAGTTGGAATCTGGTGCTGACTAGAGCACCGAAAGGAGTCCTGAAGTGTGGAATTGAAGCCACTAAGCAGGAGCTGTGCTGGAGGCCAGAAGAGATGGCAAGGAGACTGGGTCTGGCCTTGGAGCTCCAGTTCAGGGTAACTTGAACTGCCTGAAGAAAGGGGAAGAAGTTATCTTGGGCCATCTCTGTCAAGTGGCTTGGGAATTTTCAAGAGAGACTCTGCAACTAGTCACTGGTACCACAGAAGGCTTAGGACAAAACAGCAGAGGGCTAACTTGGGGAGTAACTTACACTGTACAAGATCAGAAGTTTGAAGACTGAGTGAATTTTTGGTCTGTGAAGTTTTGTATTTGAACTATTTTCCTGCTGTTTCTACCTGCTTTTGTTGTAGACTTAATGGTTTATTCTGATTGAAACTGATTATTTTTTCAAATAAACCTTTTTTTTCGGTTGGAACACCATTCTTGTTTGGACTGTGTGTTATTTTTAGAAATGGCCTCGGCCCAATTGGCCTTGCAGAAGAGCCTCCCCTATTCCATAGAACGAAAGACAGAATTCCTTCACCCTGGATGAGTGAATCCAGTGCTCTCCAGTGCTGGAAAGGTTACCCCTGGTCTAAGTGGGGGAGGGGTTACAGCAGGCTCGGTTTTTGAAGCCTGAAGTCCTTTTCACAAAATTCCACTCACTATTCACATAAAAGTATAGGCAAAATCATGTTTCATTCACCACAAACTGATTTTAAAACAGGAATTTATGCACAGAAACTAGGGCTTCTCCAAGTTAATACTTATCAAAATTACCTTGAAAATGTAAAATGCTGAACTTCTGCTATATCCGCTTGGAATAAAGCACCCCTTGCTCCCTTATGCCTATCTCCAGAATATGGGCCAGATTTTTAAATCTACGCCCAATTTTATAACATGCACCCATAGCTGCCCCTGCCCCGGCCCGCCCACTCCCCACCCATTTTTTCAAGCCCCGGGACATACGCGCGTCCCAGGGCTTGCGCGCATCGCTGGGCCTATGCAAAATAGGCTCGGCACGTGCAGGAGCGGGTTTTCGGGGTAACACGCGTAAAATACGCACGTAACCCTTTGAAAATCTGCCCCATGTGTCTTGATCATCTGGTTCCCAGAAAGCCTGTCAGAAGCCCATTTTCAAGGACCTTTCCTCATCAGTGAAATCCCAAATCTTTGGATATTTACAATAATACTTAAAATCCTTATTTTATTAAAATTCTGCATAGAAGTTAGTTTTTATTAACTGTTTTAGATTTGTGTATGTTTGTTATGCTTTCTTTGTGTTTGATTTTATGATTGTTTTATTGTGAGCCGCACTGATCAATTCTGTATTGGATTTGCAGGGTCTAAAAATGTGTAAATAAATAAAACATTACATTTAACAAACTCTTAGCCTTGCTTGAAATACCACAACCTGGCTAGATCCACGATACAACAATATTATGCTGTGATTCATGACTGTGACAAGTTTTAATTTAAAATCTGGGCAAGTCACTTTACCTTCCATTGCCTCAGGTACAAACTAGATTGTGAGCCCTTTGGGGATAGGGAAATAACTACAGGACCTGGACATAATCGGCTTTGAAGTGCCAAAAAGCAGAATATACACGAAATAAATAAATAAAAGCTAAGGACAAAAAAAAGAAAAAAGAAAAGGCATCAAATGGTTCTACTCTTCCCCTGAAAATAATTGCACCTGCTTCTGCAGCTGTGGGCATGGAAGGGCTTGCTCAATAGCTTACAGTAATTATAAATATTAATAGGATTCTCTTCTGGTTCAGCCAGTGGTGAAAATCTCTCTAATGATTAGATTTGCTCAATAAGGAACTGAAAGATGGTAAAGAAGCCATAAACATCCTCTGGAGATATAAAATAAGGTGTTTTCACATTTTAGAATCCAATAACAAATCGTATAAATAAGGCAATTTTTATCACCATTGTTATTTAGCATTCCAAACAAAGCCTTTTTGTGTAACAAAAGCAAAATACTATTTTTCTCTTTTTTTTTTCACATCTGGACTCATTATTCATCCCAACACCTTTTCCTTGGGAAAAATATTTCCATTTCCACTTGCAGACTGTTCTCAAAGAGCAGAGAAAAAAAAAATCATTGATCATGAATGTTCAATTTAAGTCCACTTATAGTTTGAGTGTCCTCCGTATGCAGATTGGTAAGAAATGCCAGAATTGCTGTGGAGACACAACAATTGCGTGACAAATGATGCTTCATTACCTGCTGCCATAAAGTACTCTGCAGCTGTTAACAGCAGAAAAACATCTGTATTCAACACTGCGCTGACAAGTTCTGAGTTGAAGACAGAATGTTTTCTTTCAGAGTGCTATGCAAGATTTTGTCATTGCACTTATATCTTCCAATGCACTTTTAAGTTTACTACTGAAAAAACAGAATGAGAACAAAATTATATGCTATCAGTTGTGCTGAAACATTGCCATGGTTGATTTTTTATTTTAAAGAAGGAATACTGAGGATTTTCAAAGAATGTTACTGTAAATGATCATTGATCTCTTGCCAGAGGAGACTCTGATTTTGGAAACAGCATGTTCTTTTTAAAAATAAATCTTTTTCTGTTATATATGTAATAAATTATTGATCCTGTTTTTCTATGTATTTCGTTAATTTATTAGATTTAATCTCCTTTACTATTTTACAGTTTTAATAATTTCTATGTTTTATTTTATTCTGTTTGTAAACTGTTGTGATGGCCTTGTTAGGAAGCGCTAGGAGAGCTATTCCACTTTCCAGGGGTTTGTGTGTTCTTGGACCCCGGCTCGACCCAAGAGGAACTCCGAAGAGGTGCCAAGGCAGGCGAGGCATGCCCGAGCATGGGCTGGACAGGAACAAGGCTGGACAGAAGACAGACGATGGAATCCGGAGCAGAAACAAGACTGGAACGAAGACAATGATGACCGAAGGTACTGATCCTCCACCGGACCTGCACACTTCAGGAAGACCAATAACGCAATGGTGGTCTTTGAACAGTCCTCCGACCGTTCCAAGCCCTTTCAGACCTGCCGCTGGGTAACGGCAAGAAGCGGCAAGCCGGACGGAAGTCAGGGCAAACGAAGACTGGAACATGAAGATTCAGACGAAGACTCAGGCGAAGACGTAGGTACTTGGACAAAGACTGAAGACAAGGTACGGTAGACGAGGAATCAGGAGCGAGGTTCTGTAGATAAGGAGTCAGGGACGAGGTTCTGTAGACAAGGAGTTAGGAGCGAGGTACTGTAGACAAGGAATCAGGATCAAGAGCTGGGTTGAGACTGCGACACAGCGCGTCCTACACAGCCCACCCGCGGGGCTGGTCGCTGACCACGATGGACCAGACGTAGACTCTAGACAAGATAGTGGGATAACTGAAAAGAGCATGTTGCAGAAACTGTAGAGGCATGCACTGGGGCGCGCCTTACACAGCTGCCAGTGGCTGGTTGTGGCTTACGCTAGTACAGTACAGGTTCTGGCAGTCTTAGCATGGACGGAGCAGGCTCAAGGAATCCGAGGGCCAGCAAAGTTCAAGACACAGAACCAAGACAGGACTTGGCTTCAAGCAAGGATTCAGGACCAAGACAAGACTTGGCTTCAAGCAAGGATTACCCTCCGGAGGCTTGAGCTGCGGTAGTGAGGAAGGCATAGTACTACGAAGCACCCTACTCAGCACACCCGGGGGATGGTCGCGGACCACGACATGGCATGCCAGGAAAGGTGGCAATGAGGAACCAGAGGTACAGGAAATCTGGACTGGATCACAGACATCAGGAACAGGAGGCAGACATCAGGGTTGGATCACGGACATCAGGAAGGAAGGACAGACATCAAGACTGACCGTGGACATCAGGAGCGGAAGACAGGACATCTGGAATGGATCAAGGACATCAAGACAAGACAAGGAGCTCCAACGAAGAACACAGAACAAAGGACCTTGAAGAAGTGATGGAACAGCGAGACTCCGGAGCAAAGGATAGGAAGATCCCAGGAGTGTCTAACTCCTTGCAAAAGCAAAGCTTGAATGAACGCTGGGCCCTTTTGCAGGGCTGAGAGGACTACGCCCAGGGAGGAGCTCACAGGGGCCACACCTGTCTGGCTCTTTAAATACAGAAGAGAGCATGTGCCTGCGCCTTAGGAGATCCAGGAGAAGAGCAGGAAGCAGAGCAGAGTCATTGGTGGTGTCCCTGCCATGTGGAGGGCCCGAGATGGGAGAAGAAAAGGCTACAGAAGCGGCTCCCTACCACGAAGAAAGAAGGAAGAGCAGGCAGGCTGCAGGTACCGGCAGGGACGGCTTCCTGCTGTCAGAAGGAGAAAGGAAGGCAGGAAGGCTGCAGGCACCGGCAGGGATGGCTTCCCTGCCAGCTGAGGACCACTGGAGCGGCTCGAGCCGTGAAGAGATTCGACGGGGGCAGGAGAAGCAGCAGCGGCGGCATCGGCTACGAGAGAAGGTTCCCGGCAGAGCACAGCCCTGTCGCACAGGGCAGAAGACTCCGCGGCCTCCGGACCGCGGAGGACGGTGTCAGACTGCCACGCTGGAACATGTCAGCGGCCCTACTGGCCACAAAGGTAGGGGCTTGCCCGTGCTCGTCCCGGGCAGGTTCATAACAGGCCTGTTCCAAACATCGGTATATAAAAGCCTAATAAATAAAAATAAATAAATGTTTCACTGTGCTTGGAAAATGAGAATCTGGCTTCTGATGTTACTGCAAGCATAAGTGGTCAATATTCAAAGCCATTTAGAACTCACCAGATATACATCTAAATAACAAGATTTTGAATATTGAGCCACTTATGCAGCTAGATTTTAGCCAGATAAATCATTATTTACATAAAATCTAGCCAGATAAAAAAAAAGAGGAGTTTCAGGGGCATTTCAGGGAGGATTTAAGTTATTCAGCTAACTTACGGGCCGATACAGTAAAATCGCGGGAGAGTGAGCAAGCGCCCGCTCTCCTGGCGCGCGCACAGGCCACTCTCCTTGCGCGTGAATAGGTATTTTAATTTATTTATATTAGGCCCGGCGGTAAAAAGAGGCGCTAGTTTTTACTGCTTTTCTGTGCACTTTCCCGGTGCCCGGAGAAATTAGCGCCTACCTTTGGGTAGGTGCTAATTTCTGAAAGTAAAATGTGCAGCTTGGCTGCACATTTTGCTTTCTGAATCGCGTGGGAATACCTAATAGGGCCATCAACATGCATTTGCATGTTGCGGGCGCTATTAGGTTTGGGGGGTTGCACGCGCGTTTTGGACGTGCTAAAGCTAGCGCGTCCAAAACGCGCGTTCAAATGCCGGCTAACAGTGCGCTCCGTCGGAGCGCAGTTAGCCGGCATTTGGACGCGCCCGCTCTCCCGATGCACACCCAGGCCACTCTCATGGGCGCGCGATTCAGAAAAAAAAATATTAAAATGAGGGCCCACGGTAAAAGGAGGCGATAAGGAGACTAGCGCATCCCTAGCGCCTCCTTTTTAACAGAAGCGGCGACCGTCAGCGGGTTTGACAGCCGATGCTCAATTTTACCGGCGTCGGTTCTTGAACCTGCTCACAGCCACAGGTTCGGAAAACGGACGCCAGGAAAATTGAGCATCCGTCTTCCAACCCACGGGCCACGGGTAGATTTAAATTTTTTTTTATTTTTTTTACTTTTGGGGCCTCCGACTTAATATTGCTATGATATTAAGTCGGAGGGTGTACAGGAAAGCAGTTTTTTCTGCTTTTCTGTACACTTTCCCGATGTCAGCTGAAATTAAAATGTGCGGCTTGGCTGCATATTTTGCTTTCTGTATCGCGCAGGAATAACTAATAAGCCCATCAACATGTATTTGCATGTTGCGGGCGCTATTAGTTTCGGGAGGGGTTGGACGCGCTTTTTCCACGTGCTATTACCCCTTACTGTATAAGGGGTAAAATAGCGTGTCGAAAACGCCCGTCCAACCGGGGGCTAACAGTGCACTCCGCCGGAGTGCACTTTACTGTATCGGCCTGCATGTTAGGGCCCAAACGCCTGCAATAATGCCACAATAAATAACACATTGCAAGATGCTTATGCAAATTTTAAAAATTTTCCCAAATGGGAGGAGTTTGGGTGGAGTTAAGGCAGAGTAAATTAAAATTAGAGGTGCTTGGCAGCTGTTTGGCCCTAATCACGCCTGCATTGCCAGAGAAAAGAACTTTTACCGTGCCTGTGGATACAGAGTAAAGAACTTTTTCCTTGGTCCCTGGACCCTGTGACGCTCGGAGGAGGAGACCGCCTATAAAATCGGTGGGGCTGTGGCAGGAAGCCGCAGCTGTTTGGCCCTAATCACGCCTGTATTGCCAGAGAAAAGAACTTTTACCGTGCCTGTGGATACAGAGTAAAGAACTTTTTCCTTGGTCCCTGGACCCCGTGACGCTCGGAGGAGGAGACCGCCTATAAAATCGGCGGGGCTGTGGCAGGAAGCCGCAGCTGTTTGGCCCTAATCACGCCTGCATTGCCAGAGAAAAGAACTTTTACCGTGCCTGTGGATACAGAGTAAAGAACTTTTTCCTTGGTCCCTGGACCCCGTGTCGCTCGGAGGAGGAGACCGCCTATAAAATCGGCGGGGCTGTGGCAGGAAGCCGCAGCTGTTTGGCCCTAATCACGCCTGCATTGCCAGAGAAAAGAACTTTTACCGTGCCTGTGGATACAGAGGAAAGAACTTTTTCCTTGGTCCCTGGACCCCGTGACGCTCGGAGGAGGAGACCGCCTATAAAATCGGCGGGGCTGTGGCAGGAAGCCGCAGCTGTTTGGCCCTAATCACGCCTGCATTGCCAGAGAAAAGAACTTTTACCGTGCCTGTGGATACAGAGTAAAGAACTTTTTCCTTGGTCCCTGGACCCCGTGACGCTCGGAGGAGGAGACCGCCTATAAAATCGGCGGGGCTGCGGCACATCGCCGGCGCGTTGCCAAAGCCGTGCGCGCCCCTTAGGCGCGCGCGGCTTTGTCCGGCTTTGTCCGGCTTAGTCCGAGCGTGGACGGAGTGGAGGCGGAGGATATAGGTCCTCTCAGCTGTCTGAGAACTAAAGCGTGAGTAATATTGTGGGAAAGTTACCAGAGAATAAATTTAGAGACTTATGCCCCATACAAAGAGAAAGGGGAAAGTCAGAGGAGACCCTCCAAATCCTCTGACCAGTACCCCCTCGCAACTTATCATAGGTAAATTTTTTCCACGAACTGGTCCCATAAATCCAGGTGAGACCCCAGGCGTTGGTGAGAGTATAGAGCAAATACGATCACCTCTGGACTTTAACATCTCATTGAGCCCTGGAGAACCCGGGACCCCTCCACCGCCTAGCCTTACACAAGCTCTTGTCTTGGGAGGTGGCCTACCACCCATTGGGTTGAGTGGATCCACCCCTGATGGAGGGAAAACGGAGAAAGAAGGTGTGAGGCCCAATAGTGGGGGGAATATAAAAGATCCCCCTCACAATTTTACCACCTTTAGCGATGGAAGGGAGGGCAGAGGTTATGGAGGAGAGTAATGGACCCTGCCCTCAAGGAGCAGTAAGATTAAATAACTCTTCGGGCTCACAGTCACATCCGATAACGCTGGAGACTATTTGGTCCACCCTGACTGACTTGAAAACATTAATTTTGTCCCTAAGTGCAACTGTTAATGGAACAAAAGATCAGATATCTAAAGTGGAACCTTTAGTGTCACAACATCAAGAGAAATTAGTTAGTATGTCTACTAGGTTAGAGCAAGTTGAGAGAGTTCAGATAAGTCTGATACAGGCAGACCCTATAAACACAAAGAAAATAGAGAACATCGAAAACCTTTTGAGGTATAATAACTTAAGAATTTTAAACTTCCCTAAGGTGAAGTTAATTTCTCCTTATGAGCAGTATAAACAATACCTTATGGAGAATTTGAATTTAAAAATAGGAGAAATTCCAATTATTGAAAAAATCTTTTTTGTTGTGATGGGGAAAAAGAAAAATGAAGTAAATCAACATAATACTCAACAAATAGAAGTAGGTAATCTGACGGCCTTTCTGGAACAGTCAATGACTGAACAAATAGAATATCGTGGCACATTGTGTGTGAAATTTCAGAATAGTGGAGATAGAGATAAGATATTAAAACTTGCATTAATAAATAGGGAAAAATTATATTTAAATCAAAAAATTTGGACATACCCTGATATAACCAGGACGACTCAAGTACGTAGAAAACATTTCCTACAAATGAATCCTGAATTAAATTCTATTGGTGCTCAGTATATGTTATATTATCCCAGTAAGTGTGTGGTAAAATACCAGCAGGAAAGGTTTGTGTTCTTTGAACCTTTAGAGTTAAGAAAGTTTCTTGATGCTAGATTGCCTGTTACTGTATCCAGCCTGAGTTAAATAATAGAAATGGAAACCACAAATATTTTCCTATACAGTTTACCTTGTTTTTGCTCATTTTATTAACACGCAATGGTTCTCTTTTCTTTATAACGGGGATAATACTGTTTATATAGAGTGGTAAAATAATACTATCTCTTTTGTATTTTGTTATTTCTTGTACCCATTCTAATGGCAAGCGGATATTGCTGTCTGTATTGTTAAAAATTGTATAAATAAAGAATTAAAAAAAAAAAATTAGAGGTGCTTAGCATTGCATGCAATAGCATGATGCACGTTTTCACGGGTTTTAACACCAGAAATAACTACATCTTTTTCCTGGCGTTATGCTTTGCAATATGCCCGAAATGGGATTTGCGCTAAAAGTTACAAATCCTGTTTCAGAGGGGAGAGAGAGAGACAGACTCTAGGGAGGCCCACATATTAGTCAACTGTTTATACCACTGAAGGAGTGGCAACTAGTAACTCGAGGTGAGGTTTTGGTGGTGATCTAGGTTTTGGGTGGCAAATTTACATGCACAGTCAGAGTTTACGAACAGCACAGTACACATCAGTGAATATTTAATGTGATTTGGAGTGAGAAAAAGTACATAAAGATGATATTTGTACATTGTATTCTCGACCTAGCTTGATAGCAGTTAGGTGGAGAGTGCATCAAACTAGGTCGAGAGTACAATGTACAAATCTCATCTTTGTGTACCTTTCCTCGCTCCAAATCACATGAAATCTTCACTGATGTGTACTGTGCTGTTTGTACCTCTGACTGTGCACGTAAAAGTGCCCCCCCCCCCCAAAAAACCTCACCTCAAGTGACTAGTTTCCCCTCCTCCAGTGGTATAGTTTACTTATATGAGAGCCTTATAAAGAGGTTTTGTCTCTTTCTCTCTCTCTCTCTCTCTCTGCCCAAAGCATGGTTGCAATGTGAAAATATTGTAGGTGTGATAAATGTAACACCTTGTGATATCTGGGGAGTGGAGGACAGTACGCTGAGCTAGTGGTGGGGTAGAAAAAGCAAAAGTGCTGAGTGAGTGGGGGTGGGGAGCGTTAGAAGAAAGAAGAGATAAGAGGTTCTGGGCAGGGGGAGAGGGAAGAAACTGAGGAGAAAGCTGTGCCCAGAGCCAAGGTCAGCAAAGAAGGGTGCACTGTGCTGGAGTTGCTGCCACCGGTAGGAGGGAATGCTGCGCTGGAGCTTCCGCCAGAATCTTACGTTGAACGGGGACAAGACCAAAGGTTCGCTGGAGCTGGCTCTGGTGACGGGATCTCTGTGCAGCAGTACCTCTGCCACTGGAGTTATCATTACCCATGCCCAGCAACATGGTGCTCAGCAGCATTGTGGCCCGGCCATGCCCAACTTTCATCGCGCTTCAAGGGGTCGTGCTCTGAAGTTATCATTTTTTAACCTTACGATTTAAATTCCAATCCCAGTCTCTTGTGTTGCTTAAACAGTTCTAGAATGAGCAAGAGTGCATCACAATTCCTAAAAAGCCACATGATTCCTGATTAACAGATTGTGTAAGACTGCTGTAGCCAACATCTCAATCACATATGGCAGATGCTAGGGTTATATATTATTCTGCCAGGAATAGAAAACCTATTACCACTGTATGCCAAGGAAGAGAATGCTGAAATTACACATTATGGTGGTGACAGAAAGCATTTAGAGAGCAAAAGAATAATCTAGTATATTTTTTTTAAAGGACAATTTGAACAGAAAGGGGATACATTTCACAGATTTACGTAAAGGTTGTGCTCGTAGGCTCAGCATATACACACCAAAGTGGCCTTGGTGTGCAGTAAGCACATTTTCAGAAGGGCAAGAGTCCGAGCCTACTGGTGCTGCTGGGCGGAAACATATTCATGCACAACGAGGGAGTTTGGAAGTCCGCAGACATTTGTGTATCATAGATGGAATCCATGGCACATATCAAACATGCGTGCATGCTCTTGCTCCTGCTAACCAAGTCCTGGCTATTAAATCTGACTTCTCTTCTGTCTGCAGGTTTTTGAGTGGGATGTCTGCAGCAAGCGGGGGAGGGTGTGGGCGAGCTGGTGAAGGTCTCGGCAAACTGATGGAGGTCTCGGCCCAACTGGTGCTCAGAAGTGTGTGCCCAAGTGAGTATCTTTGTAAGCGAGACGTGCATATCGAGCCAACTTGATAAAATACCTGCCTCTGTGCATATACTGAGGGCTATTATGCGTAAATGTTATATTTATTTAATGCATAAAATATATGCATGTTCTTTTACAAAACAGGTGTATAAACTACGCAGATTCCTGCATTAAAAAGCGTGCTTGTGTTGAAACATACACGAGAACTTTCGGAGCGGTGCTACACGGTATTTTATAGACCGGGGTTCCCACTGCACGGTTTCTAAAATACAGGTATAACTCTAGCATTCTTACCTATGTGTGTGTGTGTGTGTGTGTGTGTGTGTGTGTGTGTGTGTGTGTGTGTGGGCTGAGTTATGCACAGCATTGAAATGTACACTCAAAAAATTATACAAAATTAAAGATCTACAGTACTTCATGTAACAAAACATGAGAGATCCGAATTTAATCATCTTCTTTAAAAGAAAGAGAAAAATGATTCTAGAAAATAAAAATGACTTGGAAAATAAAGAATGCTTTCATTTTAAGAAAATACCTTCTTCCTCTTTTCCCCAGGTACTTCCTTACAGAAGTGACTCTTTTGTTTCTGTAAAACATGTACTAAATGACTTGTAAAATAATAAATCATCTGTTCTTAGGAGGAATTCACTGCTGTGAGAACACTGTTGCTCGCTCTCGTCACCATGATACTGTTAACCATCTTGTTTCCTAGCAGATGGCAGATACTTACCTTTTTATCACCCAACTCCCCCACAGCAGCAACATATGGTGCCCTGAAGCCTACTGAATTGTTGCAAATATGTTATGGACAATTCGTAGGTGGCAGACTAATAAAAAATTACTGAACCAGCAGATGTTTCTAAAGCCTGCGTGGAACAGAAATGAGTAGAGATAGGGCCCCTGATGGGCTGGGATGATAAAAGAACAAGTGCCAAAGAAATATTGTTACAGAAGCAGAGTACGAGTGCAGAATTCAGAAGACGCAATAGGGTATTAAATCTGTTAATCTTTCCATTTCCCAGAGGTCTTCTTTCTTGACCTTCTACAACAAAATCCAAACAAGCATAGACTTCCTCTGCTCGATAATTTCCTCAACTAACACAAAAGATTAATACTAGGGATGGGAGGACTGGATTAGATTAAATCAGTAGTGCAGAGTTCTGGTAGCCATATTGTCTTATTAATTTCCATTCATCAACTGTCTTTCCTCTTGGGCCCAAAGACAGTTCACATAAGTTAACAGAAAATTAGCTATCATAATAGAACAGAAAAGATGACACTCAGTAACAGATCTTAAGTAAAATATACAGGGTCAGTGCAAGGGTCTGTAGTGCCCTAGGCAGACCAATATAACACTGCTGCCCCCACCTCCCCATGCACCTCGCCCCCCAAATCCACCTTTAGTTGAATGTCCCCTCTGACAGTGGCAGATATAAAAGTTATGGTCTCCCTCTTATAGTTCTCTCTCTCTCTCTCACTCACTCTCAAACTGCATACACCATGACGCACAAACCTAGCAAGTGCTCCAGCTGTCAGCCCTTGTTTCACATTTTGAAAATGGTGCCTTTGTGCACCCCTGGCACCGCCTAATCCCGCCTAATGGTTGCGTCGGCCATGAATGTATGTATATATGTATGTCATACTCAGGTGGGGCCATAAACTTAATAAAAAGTTTTTGGGGGCAGGGACACCTCCCTTGCTCTCCTTTTTAGCTCTTTCCCCAGGGTGTGGATCCTTTTTCTGGGGTGCAAAGATTTACTTTCAAAGCCCAAGTTCTAGGGGCGACTGCCTCCTTCGTGTTGTCCCTGGGAGAAGTGCCACTTTCTTCACTGTGTGTGCTGTGTGCCCAAATAACTACACTGGATTCACTGGGTTAGTGTGCAAAGTAAAAGGGTTTACTGTTCACACACTGATGAATACTGGCACAATAAACATGATTCCAGCGCCACAGGCTTCCTTGTTTTCTTTATAGTCCCGTTTTCTCTATCTGTGCAGGAATAACTTACACCAGAGTCCAAAGCTTCCAGACTCTAGGGTTTGGATAACTAGAGCTCTCAGGTGGGCAGAGTATCCCTTGGTTGGGCAGGAGACCCCTACTGAAATATCAAAAAAGGAGAATTCCCTGTCTTTGCACAGACAGTCCAAGTCTCTCTCCCCAGGGGGGGTGAAAACACTGGTTGGGTGCCCTCAATGATCTTTTTAGATTTCTCACAGACTCCGTTCTCTTCTCTGGATCCCCGATGGGAGGGATCCCTGGGTAGAGGTGACTTTCCCTGCTCTGTTGCAGGAAGGAAGGGGCAGCCAAAAACAATCTTCCTCCTGAATCTTTTAACTTAATGCCCTTTTCCCCTTTCAGACAAGATTAACCCTGGAGTTTCTCCTTGCAGCCTGTGACAGACACCTCAGTCCTCATTGAGGGCTTTGGAAGGCAGGTCTTCCCTAACCTGCACAGCCCCCAGAAACCAGGTTCCCCATTCCCTGAGTCCAGGGAGTGTACAGGGTTTCACAAGGCTCCCACCATGACAAATCTTAAACCCTCAAAACAACCCAGAGGGACGTCCCAGTCGGCTAGAGAGCAGATTGGAAGGAAAAACCCTCCTGACCCTGGTCAGGATCCCTAGACTGGGTCAGCCTGATTCCTCTGACTGGGCCTGAAAATTACAAATCAGATTAAGCTCCTAACTACCTCCTAACTCTGCAAAACCCATAAAGGCCAGCCCACAGACTCTTGTGAGAGAGCTTTGGGAAAGCCTTTCAGGGAGACGGCCATTCCCGACCCCACAAACGAAGGGGCTGAATTTCAATAGATCCTACCCCATGCACTAACCTAAGCTCTAACTAAGGGCTCACCCAGACCTTAATGGTAACAGACTTGCTGTTGGTTACATATACACACTGCATTTCTTTTGCTTTTCTTTCCACATTCAATTAAAATAGAATCTTGTAGTGATTTTCACAAATCTCAAATGATACTTATTAAGTTGACATGGCAAATTGTGCTTTTTTTGCTTTCCTACCTCATTAAAATTTGTGAAAACTGAAATTTTCTGAGCCTTGGTGACTTTTCTGGAATGAAATGTCAAAATGTCATCTTTTTTTACTTGTTGAGCTGAGTTGCCAAACTGAGGGGAGAAGGAAAACCGTGATGTACCTGACTTTAATAAGGTATTATGAACTGTGGCCTGTTGAAATCTGACCTGGATTTTTACAATCAGCATGTGCTTCCATATTTGTGCACCAGCTGTCCAACTGTATAATAAATAGAAGGAAGATCTTAACTCATCCTATCTGAATATGGGGTCACATTCATTAGAAGGGACAGTCTAGTTTGAAATACTTTTTTCTGTACGATGGGTACCCATGTAGGCATTATTCCTCTTTCTATCTCTCTGCTGGCTGGGATTGTCTCATCAGCCCTGACCCAATGACCTGACCTGGCACCACAGATTTATACGCAACATGAGTTGCTTATGCATGGCGATGGAATTTTCAACATGCAATCATGTATTTCCCAGGGAACATGGGTCTGAAGTAAGTCTCATATGGGATATTGCAGTTTAAAAGGATTTTGTACTTTTCTTGTCCATGTTGAAGATGTATTACTAGAATAAAGACATTTCATAACCAGTGCTCATACCTGGGAACTCTCTGGATATTCCCTGGAGACCCATGACATTTGCATCAATTGCAGGGGAACAGTGAAAAGCTCTGGGCTTCTCTGTTTGCTGCTCCAGCCACTCCCCTTCAGTAAACCTGCAGACAGGGGAGAAGTAAGCCTGGAGCATACACATTGTAGGCATCATGTGATCATAAACTGCAGCTGTGAATCCAGTATTTGGGACTCAGCTGAGGGTAGAGTAAAGGTGCATAGGTTTGTAAACTGTGGCCTACAGTATAAGGAGCAAAGAGAATGCTGGGGGTCATCCCTAGAGGGAGAAAAAGTGATAACGGTGGCAGTGAGAGATAGAGTAGATGAATAAAGAGGGGGGTGGAACAGAGAAAATTGATGGGATGAGGGTGAAAGGGGTTAGACTCAGGAGTAATATAAGGAAATATTTCTTTACAGAGAGGAGGATGGATGCATGGAATAGCCTACATGTGGAGGTGGTGGAGACAAGGACAGTATCTGAATTCAAGAAAGCATGGGATAAGCACAGAGATCTCTTAGTAAATAGTATTCTATTTTTTTTATTTAGGAATTTTATATAACATCCTTCCAAATGAAGACCACAACGATTTACAATAATATCATTCATATTCTTGGTCAACAATCACAAGCTGTGTGTTAACAATTCACATTCTAGGTTAACACCGTAATACATACTTGTTCTGGTTCATATTCATACATATTTTAGGACATCACGATTGTAAGGAATTAATCTAGTTCATATTTGTCCATTTTTGGTCAGCCCAACTGTAAATACAGGTTCTAGTTCTACTAACAATATATTTTACATTGTTCATTACTTATTGCACTCTCCACTAACATTATTTCTGATACTGTCATTAAAATTATCAGCATATTGATATTTTACATTAATTGTTTGCTTTTCTAAAGAGCCACGTTTTCAGTTCTTGTTCGAAACTCGTTCTTTCCATTATCTGACGTAATGACTCTGGAAGAGAGTTCCACAACTTGGGGCCTGCTGTGGAAAACATTTGGTCTCTTATTTGCATTAGGTGTGTGTTCCGAGTAGAAGGCACCATTAGAAGTCCTTTGTTTTGTGGGCTTAGGGCTCTCTGTAGTGTGTAATGTTGAAGTGTCACTCCTAATAATAAACATGGGTTAATATTGTTGATGATGTTGAAAATTAGAGTTAATACTTTATAATGGATTCTGAATTATACAGGAAGCCAGTGTAGTGCTATCAGTGAGGGGGTGATGTGTTCGAATTTCCTTGTCCCTAGTAAATAAATAAATACTGGGTCAAACAAGTTCCATTTCACTTAGTCACATTTTTCTTCAGGCTCTTTTGTTGGTAAGCAGGTGGAGAATTGTGATTTTACTGTATTTATTTTTTTAATAGCGAGGTAGCATATTCATTGCATGAGGTTTTTGAAAAGTCATGGTTCTCAGAGATGGAGGAAGTTGGGTCCTTGATTTGATTTTTGACTGTTTCAAATAGTAATTTGAAATTAAATATTACACCATGAATGTGTTTTGCATGGTATTCTTTTTTTGCTTTATTGATTTGTTTATGGTATTTTGTTAATAGAGATTTGTATTTTTCTAGAGATATTGTAGATTGCCATTTCCACCATTGCTTTTCAGATTTTTCCAGCGTATTCTTAGCTCATCGCTATACCAAGGTTTCTTTTGTTTAGTTGTGTTGCCTTCATTTTGGAACATTTTTTCCTGGAATTGGGCATAGAGTATCCACTATTTCATTGATGATTTTATCCTAGAAGTCGAAAGATGAAGTGGCATTATGGTGCAAAAAAAATCAGTTATTTTATTTTTTATTGTTTCTTCGAGTATTTCTGGTTCTACCTTTTTTCTGTATGTAAAATATTGGTTATTTTGTAGGTTTGTTTGTTGTGTGGTGAGAGGAGTTACTTCTGCATTTATTAGCTGGTGATCAGTCCAGGGCAATATGTAGGGAAGGTAGAGCTGAGCGGTTGGTGTGGAAGGGCAAACCAAATAGGCCGTTGCCTTTCTATGATATATATTATTTCCCCCCACACACACACACACATTCACACATTGCTAAAGAACAGCAGTCTCAGGATGACCACAACTCAAAAGTCCCCAGGAATGCCAGTTCTATAAAAAATAACAATATAAAGTGGAGCATACAATAGAATCTATTGATCCCATTTTCTCAAAAAATAAAGAAATACCAGAGAAGTCTTTGATACAGCTTCCTTTCTATGGTAACATAGTAATATAAAAAACACAATCTGGCCCATTCAGTCTGCCCAGTTATCCTGGCCACATGGGTAAGGGTACAGTTTAGCTACCAGCCATAAATCATGGCCACTGGCAAGATTTCTCCTTTCCCAGGACACTTTTTGTCTTGCTTCTTTGTACTCCATCGTCTTGACTTAAAAAACATACAAGATCTCCACTTAGTTCTCGCTGACATTCACCTATGCCATGCCTAACCACAAGACTCTGAAATAACCTAAATTACCAGTTATACTAGCATAGCCAATGCCCAAGTATTTGGCCTCCTAGGTCTCCTGCGTATTCTGCCAGACAGACCCAGCTGCGTGAGTGCCTGCATTTCCACCAGGACAGGGGTGGCTAACTCCGACCCTTGAGAGCCACAAACAGGCCTGATTTTTGGAATGAATATGCATGGTATAAATTTGCATGCACTGCTTCCATTGTATGAAAATCTCACACATATTCATTGTAGATATCCTGAAAATTGGTCTGTTTGTGGCTTTCAAGGACCCGACTTTATCACCTCTGCACTACAATTTCTAATTAATTGCAGAACTTACATTCTACCAGCCAGACCCAATTGCTAGTTTCTTTCTATTATCAGAAGCATGATCTAAATAGCTGCTATTACTAGTGAGCCTTCCAGGTCCTTCATGTAACCTGCTAGACAGACTTGGCCATTTAAGCACCTACATTTCCCCTAGGACTTCTAGTTCTTACAGAATATGCAATCTGTCAGACAGACCCAGCTGCTGTTCAGTTCTACTATGGCAACCTGTTAGACATTTTAAAATGTGTTTTACATTGCAGTTAGTATAGATCTTTTTGTAACTAGTTCATTTTGAAGTATATTGGACCTATGATATAAACTAGTTGCTTGCCTGACATTGTACTTTATGATTACCTGGCATGTCGTCAGGGTGGATGGGCTTCAGTGACAATGCCTCAAATGGCATGAGAACCTGACGGGTACATGGTAAACATGGGTGATCCTTTTTAATCCAAGAGTAATATTAAAAGGTTCAGATTAAAGAGGCTTCCTTGTATTGTATTGGATAATACCTCTAAGAAATCATTGATCAAAGAGTCCAGGAGTTCTGGGCCCTATCAAATCAGGGTGCTATGTAGTTACAGGTTCTGCTGCCTAGCTGAAAGGGGCCTATATTTACCATACTCAGCATTTATTAAATATTATGTTATATCCACAGCTTTTTAGAATGTTCCTTTACTGAATCAGATGTGGATGCACATTCCAGCTTGCATAGAAGAGTAATATTGTTGCAAAGAGTTGTTTCAGCATTTTGAAGCACATCACACTCAGAAACAAAAATAATGTGACAGGTACATTTTCAGTGAAAGAATGTCAGTAGAACATTTTGTAACCGATCTCAAACCTAATGTAGAGACCCTCTAGGACAGGGGTAGCCAACTCTGGTCCTCGAGAGCCATAAATAGGTCAGATTTTCAGGATATCCACAATGAATATGCATGAGATAGCTTTGCATACAATGGAGGCAGTGCATGCTAATCTATTTCAGTTATTATTTATTATTTCGACCAATTCATATCTTGTACTCTCTCAGGATCAAGGTGGGTTACAAATTAAAACATTCACAAAATACCATAAAGCATTATAAAAATTAAAACTCATTAAAAAAAACAAAAAAAAACAGAAACAAAATATCATTTGAGCAAAATCACAGTTAAGTGAAGGCTTCACAAAAGAGAAGTGTCTTTGAAGTCTGCTTTAAATAGTTTCAAACAGTGGTATAGCCAGGACTGATTTTTGGGTGAGCATAAGGTTAACATGGGTAGGCTGTAGGCATGCAGGTCTGAAACCTACTAGTTATATTTTTATTAATAAATAATGCCGTATACTGCACCATACAATGGCTTTCTAAGTAGTCTGCAACAGCCATTATGCATCATGCATGAAACTTAAAAAAAAACCATTTTACCTCAATTATTATTTCAAGCACTTACCAGCATTAAACATTCCTTATTAATCTTTATTAATTTATTTTATATTTATTGCAGTTTATAAATGCACAAGTATATCATGTAAAAAGCAAATAAAACAAACAGATCCAACCAATCATGTAATAAAACAAAAATCAATGTTTTCTTTCATGGATCCTCTTTGCAGAAAGCCAGAAATCATCATAACTACATTAAAATAGCAATAATCAGCAAAACAGATACAGAGCAGAGCTAGGACAATTCATATTACAACCAACATGAAAAAAAAATTCAAATTCTGGTGTCACATCAGCAAAAAAATATCCTTCCATTGCTAAATATTTTGTGAAGTAACACAAACTCCTGCAAAAATATGAAACATCTAGAACCTTGCCATACCATACAGTCACAACACTGACTCTCAGGATTCAAATAACAACAACCTTATGAAAAAGCAGCAATGCAAATACTACACCAGGCCCTAGAACATTAATACATCACCTACTGGAGTAACAGAACAAGCTGGACTAATACAGAGAAGCTACAAGCTAGCAGAAATACTGCGCTTCAGTCACACCACAGGCAAACAGAGACCGACCCTTAACTAATATAGAAATAAGAGACTACAAATTAGAAACAGAAACGTGCAGACAAAACCAAAATAGAAAGTCTGAGCAACTAGACTCTGAACAGTTGAATACTGAAAAAAAAAGCAAAATACAAAAATATAAGAAATGAACATTCCCAAAGATGGCATATTCCAATTGCTAAAATTTCAAAATAATAATTTTTTGACATTTGTTGTCTGATCTTTGTATTTATCTAATCAGTTGGTCCCAGTCTCTTTTTTCCCAAATTTCCCTTGTTGGTCTATTTCCTAATTCCTTTTCAGGGGCTCTCTTCTTGTCCTGTTTCTTTTCCTACTGTCTTCTGCCCTTCCTCCCTGACACACACACACAGAGGCTCATGCTTTCTCTCACAGACTTGCTTAAACACACACAAGCTCTCAACTCTCACATGCTCTACCACAAACACAAGCTTTCACTCTCATATACTCTTCACCCTACACACAAGCTCTCACTCTCACATGCTCTACCACAAACACAAGCTCTCACTCTCACTCCCCAGCTCCCATTCTCACACACACAGATGCACAGCGAGGTTCCCATTCTTATACACACACACACACACAGACACACCCAGACTCCCATTCTCACCCACAAACAGATGCATGCTCAGGCTCCGAGTCCCACATACATATACGCCCAGGCTCCCATTCTCACCCCACCCCACCTCCCCCAGATTCCCATTCTAATCCACACACACCCCAGGCTGCCATTCTCACCCCCCCCCCCCCACATACCCCCAGGCTCCCATTTTCACCCATATATACCCCCAGGCTCCCAATCTAATCCACACACACCCAGGATCCCATTCTCACCCACACAAACACCCAGGCTCCCATTCTCACCCACCCCCACACTTCCAGGCTCCCATTGTCACCCACATAGACATGGGGCCTTTTCATTAGGCATAGCCAAACTCCTACTTCTGCTGTTATGGGAATGGGATCCCGTGATGGCCTTGCTGCTCTGGCCTTCTTCTTTGCTATCGTGAGGATGTAATCCCGCGGCAGCATTGCTGCTCCAGTGTCAGACAACCCTTGTTGAGTGGGCCTGAGCCCAAAGTGGGTGATCCATGGCCCACCCAGGCCCATCTGTGGCTAGGCCACAGGTTTTAAATCAGTGAGAGATCTTAGATTTTCAGGAAGAGAATTCCACATGGTTGGGCTCGCTACTGAAAAAGCTCTGTCTTTTGTCTCAATCAGATGGGCAATATTCATTATGGATATCCTGAAAACCTGGCCTGTTTGTGGCTTTTGAGGACTGGAGTTGGGCACCCTGCTCCTGATCTCCACTGGATAGCCCTAGCTTAAGCTCTGGGATTAGAGAGTAAGCAGCGGGGTGCACCATTCTGAACAGCACTTCCTCTGAGACCTGCTGGAATGATAAGCTCCCCCAAAAAGGGGGTAGAGTGGAACTAGGAAATAGGGAAGAGCACAGTAACACTAGAGAAGCAAACAAATGGTGTGTACAAAAGGGAAAATAGAAGAAACAGAGTGGGTCAGTGGGAGCACAAGGGAAATATTTAATGAGTCTGGAAGAACAGAGAGGAGAAAGGAAAACTGGGAGAGCAAAGGGAAAAATACAAAGTAGAACAGGTAGGAACCAGAGTCACACAAAAGATTTAAGGTGCTAAAGGTAACAGAGCAGGAAGAGTCACAGTGGGAGGATAAAGAGCTGAGATAGGTTTTAAACTGAGTTTGTATGGGACAACAGAGAAATTAATTCTCAAATTGTTTTATTTTAGAAGAGAAAAACCATATTATAGTAGCTAAGTACCACCTAAATATAGCTTCTCAAACCCTGTTTTGTAACCCCTGCTTACATACAACATGATAGGGGTGTGCATTCGTTTTGAACTTAAATGTAAAACGCTACTTATTTTTTTTTTTAACTTAAAAAAGTGATGAGGCGAAAACGATCGGATTTCCAACGTATTCAACATAGCTATGTTGAATACGTTGGAAATCGCGATTGTTGATCCAAAATAAAAATTTAAACCCCTCACCTTCCTTAATCCCCCCCCCCCCAAAGACTTACCACAACTCCCTGGTGGTCCAGGGAGGAGTCAGGATGCCATTTCTGAACTCCTTTGCGAGGAGCACGTGACGCCGCGTCACTCCGACGTGGCGCCGACGTCACGTGATTCCCCGCGGGTTCGCTCCGGGACCCTCGTTCGACCCAAAAGGAACTTTTGGCCAGCTTGGGGGTGTCAGGAGGCCCCCCCAAGCTGGCCAAAAGTTCCTTTTGGGTCGAACGAGGGTCCCGGAGCGAACCCGCGGGGAATCACGTGACGCCGCGTCACTCCGACGTGGCGCCGACGTCACGTGCTCCTCGCAAAGGAGTTCAGAAATGGCGTCCTGACTCCTCCCTGGACCACCAGGGAGTTGTGGTAAGTCTTTGGGGGGGGGGATTAAGGAAGGTGAGGGGTTTAAATTTTTATTTTGGATCAACAATCGCGATTTCCAACGTATTCAACATAGCTATGTTGAATAAGTTGGAAATCCGATCGTTTTCGCCTCATCACTTTTTTAAGTTAAAAAAAAAATAAGTAGCGTTTTACATTTAAGTTCAAAACGAATGCACACCCCTATCATGTTGTATGTAAGCAGGGGTTACAAAACAGGGTTTGAGAAGCTATATTTAGGTGGTACTTAGCTACTATAATATGGTTTTTCTCTTCTAAAATAAAACAATTTGAGAATTAATTTCTCTGTTGTCCCATACAAACTTTTGGCCAGCTTGGGGGGGCCTCCTGACACCCCCAAGCTGGCCAAAAGTTCATTTTGGGTCGAACGAGGGTCCCGGAGCGAACGCGCAGGGAATCACGTGACGCTGCGTCACTCCGACGTGACGCCGACGTCACGTGCTCCTTGCAAAGGAGTTCAGAAATGGCGTCCTGACCCCGCTGGACCACCAGGGAGTTTTGGTAAGTCTTGGGGGGGGGGAGGGGATTAAGGCGGGTGAGGGGTTTAAATTTTTATTTGCACATATGGACATAGACTCAACTTATGGAATTCTCCATATGTCCATATTGACCGCAAATGACCCCCCCTTTCGACTTATGGACTTATGAACATAAACTTTTGGTCTGCACATCCCTACAACATGATTCATTTTATTATCACTCCTGTACTTGGAGAGTGAGTGGAGTGCTTCTCCCTGAAGATCACCAGAGGCCACCATAAGCTTACGTAGTACTGAACCAAGTGCATCTCCCTGCTTTCTAATTCTTTTACCTCTCATTGAGGTATTTCTTCACTGATAAAGTCCACCATCATCCACTAAGGGCATGGTGGCAGCTTTCTAATGGAGGGTCCACTATGGGATCAGGAGCAAATCTTCTGTTCTTATCTGCTCTCTTGCACTATGGGAGTAGATGAAATCTCGACGAGGACAGTAGGTCTAGGGCTGAGCTTCCAACCCTCCATCCTTACTGGCCAAAACAAGAATCAACTTTGTTTCTCAGTTTGTCCTTTCATTCTGTGTATCTAAAGTATTCACAGTGGGGAAAAATATAAGCAGATAATACTCACTTGTGAATTATAGATCAAATGGGACAGATTTATTAAGCATTAACTCCCGTTTAGTTCTAATGTAAAAAGTGCTCTAAATGTATTTATGAAAATATTCCAATATTTTCATTGGGGGGAAACTGGGCAAAACTGGTACAGACACGCAATAAATCTGCCTCACGACTGAGAAATAAGAGGATGGACTTGCTTGTGCCATAACAGCTTGTAACCTCAGCATGCCACACCTTCATTAAAGAGGAAGTCAAATATAAATCCATGCACATACTCACAGTAGATAGTTGGTGTAATCGGGTCACTTTCCATCTCACTGACAGGATTCTTTGCCAAGCAGCTGTAATTTCCAATATCATCCTTCATGACGGGAGCAATAAAAAGTGTGTCGTTGTTCAAAGAGAAGCTGTAGCTGGGGCTGGCTGTCACAGGCTGCCCATTTTTCAGCCATTGGTAAGTTATCCTGGTGCCTTTTCTCACAGAACAGGTTATCGTGATATTCCCAACATGCTCCACTGCGCCAGACGTTGGCTCGCTTCGAATGACCGGCTTTGAGACTGGTACTGCAGCAAAAAAGAAAAGAATTGGCGATCCACATTCAGTCTTCAGACTGTACTGTTTGCCGTAACTATATTAACATTTTCAATACCTAATAAAAGGATTGAAAGGCTCATGAGTGATTATTTCCAATAAATGTAAGAATGTATTAAGAATCAAATTTTTTTAGGTCTAAAGTTTCGAAAGCTTATTCAGGTTAAATGTGAATTTAGTATACATCCAAATTGGAAAGTTATACATCCAGGGACAGCTTAACCATTAGGCAGACGAGGGTGCCAGGTTCCCTGTGGCAAAATACAGCAGCTGTCATGGGAAAAACAATAGGTCCTCACAGCCGCACAAACTCACAGCGTCATCAGTGTTTTAATCCCTTTGGCTTCACATCTTTATGTGTGCACAAATAAGCAGCTACGCGAAGTACTACTTTTTACCATGGCTTTATTTATGCTTGTATGGTTTTTTTTTCAAGTGGTTTGACATACATTAAGTGTGCACCTCTGACAGGACCTGGGCTTTCAGTTTTGTTCTCAAGGGCCTGAGGTGCAAGGAACAGGAGAGGAGGGCCTGAGGCTGGAGCTGAGAAAGTAAGGAAGAGCTGCTCTGCTCCCTAACCCAGCCCCTCCCTTTACAGGCAGTTTCAGGGAACAGGAGTGGACTATGAGGCTGGAATCCAGGAATAGATTTAGGATTTTGCTGCTTCTAGGCACTTATGGTGTTTTTACTCCCCCGTCTTCTCTAAAGATCTGTTACAGAGTAGCAGAGGGCTGTTCTCTGATGAATGAGCTTCAGCAGAGCTGGAACCTGGCAAATGTTAGCCAGCCTGCTGCCTCCTAAACGTTTGCCAACCTATCGACAAATCCAGGACTGGCTGGAATGGATGTCAAACGAAAGAAGAATTCATTTTTTTCTGCAGATTTCTATTTCTAATTTACAGTCCCTTAGTCTATATTTGGTGAGGGTCTTTCTGTGTTCTATATATGTGATTGAGGGGAGATATTCTTCTAATGCAGTGGTAAGCAACTCTAGTCCTTGCGTGCCACAAGCAGGTTGGGTTTTCAGGATATCTACATGAATATCCATTAGATACATTTTCATGCAATGAAGGCAGTGCATGCAAAGTCATCTCATGAATATTCAATGTGGATATCTTGAAAACCTCACCAGCTTGCAGCATTCAAGGACTAGAGTTGCCTAACCCTGTTCTAATACTATATGTAGTTTCTGAATAGGGATCTGAGGCAGTCTGGCTTTTCCTGTTTTCCCAGTAGGTGTGCTATATACACAATGAGTGTGTATTTTGAAGTTCTCATGTTAGTTGACAGAGTGTCTGCTAATAAGATAACATGGTCCCTGTCTTCAATTAAACTGCACACATAAACCCAGCTTTGAGACATAGAGAGGGTAATTTTCAGCGGCCTCTATTGGACTGAAGTCTGCATGTGGAAATTACATGGAAACTTCAACCTGAATTTTCTACACAGACTTGCTGTATGTGCATAAATCCACTTTAAAAATTCCTGGGTATGCGCAGAAACAGTGCCAACAACATGAACGCACACATTTACATCTGTTCCCGAGTAGCCATAAGTATGTGTGTGTGTGTGTGTGTGTGTAGATTTATGTGCATAAATGGATTCCCTGCCCCAACTCCATCCCCATGAATGCCTCTTTATTTGTGTGCAAAATCACTTTAGCACTCATTTTTATGCACACAACCCCTCCGAGGCAATTTTCAAAAGGCCAGTTCTGTGCATACAACAGGCTTTATGCATGTAAATCATTTTGAAAATCACCCCTAAATGTTTTCTCTCCTCCCCAAAGCTCTTATTTGTCTTGGCTGTCTGTGTTCACTAGATTGTAAGCTCCTTGTAGCAGAGTCAGTCTTTTATGTGTATCTGTGGCACTATATAAATATTTAATAATAGTAATAGTAGTATTTGTGTACTAGGGCCTTTTGAAATATTTTTCGTAAGAAGGATTGTTGCTGTTTGAGTTTTGGGAGATAGTGCTGTTTTGATCAGGCAGATTTACTATAAGTGACTTTCTTGCAGGGTCTTCCTTTATAAAATGTCTGGTAATGAAAGGAGATTGTATGACTCTTATCAGGGTGACAAAAGAATATGAATTTTTTTTTTTTGTGTGGTGAATAGTAAGGGGAAACATCTGAATTTAGCTCTGCCAACCATTTCAGAGACTACTTTCAGCCAATTCAGTTTAGATTTCTTTTCATTTTTAAATTTATGTATATCTTGATTATTTATTTTTTTTTGCAGTCTACCCCCCAAAATCATAGATACCAAAGAATCTTCTAAGCCTCTGTTCTCTGTCTATCTTTTTATCTATCTAATCCCTGTCCCAATATGATTTTGGGCATAGGGGCTCCTGAGGAGGCTCACAGCTAAAGTTACCCCCATGAATTCCTGGGATTCCCAAATCAACTCTTTCAAGGCCCTTAGGGTTTTCCCTCACAGGGTCTCTTCTGCTCATCAGTCCAGTCACAAGCACTAAAATCACCACATGGACATCAGGACTGTGCAAAAAATAAAAGTTCTTTACTGGCATAGAAGTGATATACCAATGGACCAATGCTTGTGCAACACAATCTCCAAAACACATGGAAAAATAAATCTTAGTCACTGTCAGCAGCAATAAGTAATTGCCCTCTCAAAACAGGTCAGCAAGGGACAGGATCTCTCCTCCCTTTGTGGCCTCCTGAGTAAATGCTGTGAAGGCAGCTCTCATTTTATCAATCAGCAGCTTCTAAACTGGGGGGACTTCCTAATGCAGCTCACTATCAGGTGTTTTTTTTTTGTCTTGTATTGTTTTCTATATTTTGTATTCAATTTTTTATTAATGTAATTTTGTGCTTTGCTTAGTGCTATTGCTTAAGACATCAACCAATTTTAATAAACAAAGAACTGACTCCTCTTCAACCAGGAACTTCTTAGATCTCCTTCCTCAGATAGGTAGCTTCCATTTTCTAAATTCCCACTGGGACAAAATTCCTTTTCTTAGTAAGCACATTACCAAAACCACATTACCGAAAACTTCAAAGACAAATGAGGAATTTCCAGCACATCCACTTCCTTTAACTTCTTCTCTTCAGGCCCCTTAGGGTTCTCTCTGTTGTACCCAGGTCCTCTTTCCTTCCTGGAAGTACTGAGTGCCCCTTCCTTGGGGCGCAAACCCCTCCATTGAAAAGGAATTCTTTCTCTAGACTCCCCTCAGTTCTGAGAAAGTCCTATTCCAGGTACTTTCCCAGTGAAAGGAAAGATCACACTCTTACCAGCCTGTGGGGAGGTAGCAACCTCAGGTTGTGATGGGCAGACTGGCTTCTCCAGACTCCCTCTCAGTAATCCCTTAACATCTCCTTTTCCCTACTGAAAGTGTTTTATATGGGCCCAGCAGTTTTAGCAAACTTACAGGCCGAAACAATACAGTGTGCTCAGCTGAGTGCACTGTTTAACCCGTGGTTGGACGCACGTCCACAACCCCTTATACCATAAGAGATTCAGCACATCCAAAATGCACATCCAACCCCCCCCCCCCCCCCCAAAACTAATAGCGCTTATCACATGCAAATGCATATTGATGAGGCTATTAACTCTTCACCCCAGATACAAAAAAAAAGTGCACCCGATCCGCACATTTTTACGCTCAGAAATTAACACCTGTCCTAGAGCAGGCGTTAATTTCTGAGCAGCCCCCTCAAATATACAGAAAAGCAGAAAATACTGCTTTTCTGTACATCTTCTGACTTAATATCGTGACTATATTAAGTCGGAGGAACGAAAAGGTTAAAAAAAAAAAAGTGTGCTGTGGTCAGGTTAGGAAAAGGGACACTCAATAAATGAGCATCCATTTTCCTAACCTATGGCTGTGCACAGGTTAGGAAAACAGATGATTGTAAAAATGAGCAGCCGTTTTCCTAACCCACTGACAGCCACTTCTCCTGGGCGTCCACTGCCAAGGAGGAACTAGGGGCACGCAATTGTCCCTAGTGCCTCCTTTTTAGTGCAAGCCCTCATTTAAATATCGTATCTGCGCGCCCAGAAGAGGTAGCTGAGCACCCGTTTTCCATGCGTCTTTATTGTATTGGCCTGATAGTGCACCTCCCATCATGTGTGTGTATGTGTGGGGAGCTGCTACACCTCCTAACACACTGCTACCTACACTGACCTCATAAGCAGGGTAAGGTCAGTTGAGACTACTGATCCTGCACTACCGGTACACCAGGTCTGTTGAGGCCACTGAGGCCATAACAGTGAGGGGCAACGCTACTGGTAAGGGGCAAATGTGGGAATCCCCTTACATATATAAATATGAAACAAAGTTAAACATTTATAATGTCCAACCCTGGCTAGAGTCACCAGAAAGATCTGGAGAGTTGGATTTGCTCTTCCCCCAAAGGGAGATCATTTACAGGACAGGAGCCCCGTACACACTGTGTTTTGCAGGGTGCAAGCTCCTTCCTGTGAAGGACGAGATTATGAGGGGTATAAAAGCACTTCCCAGGAGGCACAGAAAGGAGTTATAGAGGGAAGCGGTGGAGAGAGTTCTGGAGGAGCTGGGACGAAATGGACTTTGTGTAAGAGAGAGTATGGGGATTTCTAACCTAGGAATCCTACTAGGGAGAAGAATTGAACGGTGAGTTCACCAGCGACAGGTTCAAGCTGCTTGCAGCCTCCCAGGTGTGAGGTGGTGGTGTAGCTGAAGATTAAGCAAGATCACCGAGAGTCATCCAGAGGAATTCAGTTTCTACAGAAAGGGGAATTGATCTTTGCTGGGAAGGCCCAGAGTGAAAGAAAGTAACCAGAGAATTTCATGGCTACAGAAATGCTACCCTGAAGTCCTTGGGTTTGAAGACTGATTTCTGCATTAACATTTAAACTGCACTGTCTTTTTGAATGGATAAGTACTTGCTATTCACTAATTTAGCGATTATGCAGAGCATGGGAATGTAGATCATGGTGTATAATGTTGCCAATTTGGGCTGAGTGTTCCAGCTGGAAAGAGGTATGAAAGGATCATCCTGCCAGTAGGAGGTGGGAGGGCCCAGGGAGTGTGTGACTGGATGGGGGTGGAAGGGGGGTATATTTGGAGTGGAGAGGGGCTTGGAGGATTCTGAAGCCCTCCTCCATACTACCATTTAAGTGAACTGCAGCAGAAAAAAAGGACAATGCAGCTACCGTGTGTAACAAGAGCTGCCAGACCAGGGAAAGCCAGAATGAGATTTGAAAGCCTGCCAGACCCCTTACAATGAAGGTGCTTAAATGACCATTGAATAGATAAGTCAGAGACTCAGGTAGGGGATTTCCATGTCAAAGCCCCCTTAACTACTTCTGGTAACTTGCAGTGAAACATTTTAAAAAACAAATGATGGCAAGATCCTAAGTTATAAAACTTTGGGGCCGATGCAAAAAACTTGTGCTGAAAGCGGCGCTGTATACTCAGCGCCCACCTTCATAACGCGCCCCCAGGCATCTCTCCTGGGGGCACGATGCAATATTTAAATTAGGGCTCGCATTGTCGAGGAGGCGCTAGGGGCAATTGCGCGCCCCTAGCACTTCATTGACAGCGCAAGCTGGAAAGAGGTCTGCTGTGGTGGCTGTCCGCCGGTTAAGAAAGGAGGGCATGGAGTTGGGTACTCCAGCAGCAGATTAGAAGGTGACATTGAGTCCCCTAAGAGGGCATGGACCCCAACGGTGGACTGGGAGGTGGAGTTGAGTCCCCTAAGGAAGGCACGGACCTGTCAGCGGAGTGGAAGTGGTGCAGAGGAGATGGCAGCAATTAAGACACAATGGACCTATTTGATTAAGCAGGAACACAAGAGGTCCCTCCTATTGTATATGGTGGCATACTGTGTGGACCAGCAACCCCACGTAGCCAAATATAAGGAAAGTAACTTTCAAACAGGCACACATGTCCGTGCATTTGCAGGCTCACGCCCAGGGATGTGGTTATTTTATAACAGACACGTGTATATGCATGCATGTTATAAAATAGGCCGAGCGCACACACAATTTTAAGTGGGCGTGTGCATATTCGCATAAATCCTGGTTCCACCACGTAAATGGGGGGGATCTTAAAAGGGGTGCATGTCCTCGCCATTGCCAGTTTCACCAGTTCATTCCCAGTTAGCCCAGGCAAGGGATAGGACTTCCAAACCTCCCAAATTTAATAGCCTCCCTTTCCCCCTGTAGTCCTGACCCATAAAACCCTACTAACATGCCTAGATGTTCTAATTTTATTACTTACAGGCCATCCATAGCAGAAGTAAAGCTACGTGGAAGAGGAGCCCGGTGCAGGCTTGTGCGCATGCGTATTTACGCGCTGGCTTCATTGAGAAATCCAGGAACACCCATGCTCTGCCCGAACCACACCCACACCCCACCCCTTTTTTTTAGAAAAACATTTTTGTGCGTGCATTGGGAGATATGCACATATCCGGGCGGCTTTTAAAATCCACTCGGCATGCGCCAGCCCAACATTCGCAAATCTTCCTGTTTTGGCGCGCGCGTGCTTTTAAAATTCACCTTTAAATGTTCTTGCTATTTTGTAGAAATGTATATAGTTGCATGGCCTGAGACTAATAACCACGAGTTGGTAAGGGTGCTGTCTGATGCCCTGTTAGCGATGTGCATGGTCATGTAGAAATGTATATAATCATAGAGTCTAATAAACCTGTATGTATTTGTACATACTGCCAGTCTTCTTCACAGTCCCTTTTGTTTTCCTGGGGTGAAGAGAGGGAAATCCCATCCACTGACACCTTCTTCCCCAGGTGGAGGCTCCAGGCGCCAAGAATGCGAGTTCTGATAGAGTCTGCCCTGGGAGGGGGGCTTCCTCTAGGTCGGTCCCGGACCCAGGAACACCCCACAAGGGAAGCATTTGGGCTTCTGTTGAGGGAGATGGAGAGATGCCTGAGTAATCAGGGACTGCCAGTTTGGGATGGTTCTTAGATTGTGGGCTGGAAAGGAGGGATTTTTTTCAAGGGTGGCAGGTCATGGTCACTAAGGGGTTAGTGTGCCAGATACTAGTCCCTTTATTCCCCTAACCAATTATAGCCATATTTTGGGTAGTAACTTAGCTGTGCACATTTTTTTATTTTTATTTTTTTAGCATACTTCAGTAAATAAGAGCAAATAAGCCAATGATCTCCCTATTTCAATAACTTAAATACAGTGCATGGTTGTAGCACAGACAGGGCTTGAATTGGATTCTAGATGAGGGATAAGCTGTTTCCCTTAGCAACTGAACCTCAAGCCAGCAATGGTAGATCTGAGATCCTGTGAGCCATAATCCTGATCAACAAATCTGAAAAATCACGTTCTCAAGAGAGCAGATGGGCCCACAGAACTTACAAATCATCAAGCTCTGCCACAGGAAATAGTTCCCAGTATCTGGAGCTCTGCACCACCCATGCTGCCATGAAACTGAACTATTGGACATGGGTATTCCTATTTCCAGTCAAGTTTGCATTCCTGTCTTTAGTAACCATTGAGTTCCTTTCTCTGGTAACCCAATGTTTCTGATATTCCCCAGTTCCAATCTCTGGTTTTCCGTGTCTCTGGTAAGCATGTCCGTGTTTCCAGTCAAGCCTATGTTCCTTTCTTAAGCACCTTGTGTCCCTGCTTTCAGTAACCTCAATGTGCCTACTTTCAGTGTCTCCTGTCTGTACTCTAGCGTTCCTGTTTACAGTACCTCCTCTGTTTGTCCTCAGTGTCTTCAATCTGTTTCACACTAAAAACTTCTGCCTGATGTCTGACTGGATTAAGAAACTGGTTTTCTTGTTGATTCAGACTTACCATGATTTTTTGAATTAACTCAGTAGGGAACCTGACATAAATTTGTTCAGACTGACCAAAGAGATAACTCCCATGGCCAGGGGGTAAATCAGTCAACACAGAAGCTTTTGTGGCGCCATATGAAGTTAAACGGTTCAAACAAAGCCCTCCATTATCACAGAAAATGGTATCTGGCAAGAAAAATGAAACCTTTTTTCACCATGATCATTAAAAAGTGGCAATCCCTTAAAGAGAGAGAATGATGATACAACTAAAAATATTAAAATGGAGATGCCTTCATTTACAATGCAATTCTTTTATTTCAATCGATGAATTAGAGCAGTGGTTCTCAACCTTTTTTCTGTCGGGACACACCTGACAGATGGTTCTCACATACATGACACACTGACCCATGATCGTCACGGGGCTAGATGTAAAAGTACAGTTTGCATCCACGGGAACCCTCCTGACCCACAATAATGGATGTAAAGCAGAATTATGACATTCCCCATACAACTCACCCTACAAAAAAGATATTCTGGTTCTTGTATCATCTCAGTAACTGCAACTCAAACTCCTTCTACTTCCAGGCTCAATAGCCCTACTTATGAAAAGACAGCAGTTTACCACCAATGCATATCCTCTTGAGAAAACACAACAAATAAGACTGATACAAACACTTACATGCTTGTAAAATATCTCATCTCTGTAACAGACACAGAACTGACCTAACATACTCCCAGGATCTGTAGTAATGCACATAAACTAATCCGCACACAGTTACACCTGTATTATGGAATACACTCAAACAGGTGCAACCCTATCTATGAAAAGGCATCACTACAAATATTAAATCAGGCCCTAAAAACCAATACACCTCTTATTAGGAAAACAGAACTAGCAAGCAGCTATAGATCTATAGCTAAAACTATACTAATAAGTAAAACTATACTAATAAGCAGAATACATTTTTCAAAACAGCTATGAACAGAATAACATCCAACAATTAAAAACTCATAAAAACTATTAAAAATTCTTCAAACACCAATAAAATATTTCCAAAAAGCAGACACATCACAATATTAAATAATTAAAATGGCAGTCAATCAAGAAGAATAAACTTAAAAAGCCACCTTTACTTACCCCCTCCAGCAGCTCTCCTACTCCTCTTCCATGCAGGCCGTAGCACACACCAGAAGCAGCAGTAGTGGCTAAGCCCTATACTCATGGTCCTCTTCCTTTTCTGTAGATCCCCTTCTCCCGCTCTGTAGCAGTTCCAGTAATTTCCCAAAAAAGTCTTACAGGCCAATTCAGTAAAGTCCGCGGGAGAGCAATACAGTATTCAAATGAGGCCCGGTGGTAGAAACGGGCAAAAGGAGGCACTAGCGTGTCCCTAGTGCCTCCTTTTTGACAGGAGCTGTCAGCGGGCTTGATAGCCGACACTCAATTTTGCCAGCGTCGATTCTCGAGCCCATTGACAGCCACGGGCTTGGAAACCGGACGCCGGCAAAATTGAGCGTCCGGTTTTCGACCCGACAGCTGCCGGCTGACTTCAAATTTTTTTTTCTTTTTTTTAAACTTTTTTTACTCTTCGGGACCTCCGACTTAATATCGCCATGCTTTTCTGTGCACTTTCCTGGTGCCGGAAGAAATTAGCGCCTACCTTTGGGTAGGCGCTAATTTCTGAAAGTAAAATGTGCGGCTTGGCTGCACATTTTACTTTCTGAATCGCGCGCGAATACTTAATAGGGCCATCAACATGCATTTGCATGTTGAGGGTGCTATTAGGTTCGGCGGGTTGGACGCGCGTTTTCCGCCCCTTACTGAATAAGGGGTAAGGGAAAACGCGCGTCCAATGACAGGTTAACAGTGCGCTCCATCGGAGCGCACTGTACTGTATCGGCCTGTAAGTTAGCTGCGCAACATCCCTTTTACTTGTTTCCTTTCCCCCGTTTAAAGAGTTCCAGCAAGTTAAAGCAGTTTTGTATTACTGCACAGTCTTTCCTGTATTATCAAAGTTACCTTCAGCTCTATCAGTACAGCTTCCAGGATGCTTGTGTGTGTGTAGTCTCTCTTGTCCACTGACAGGACAGGCCTCCTCCTTCTCCCTCTTGGGCCTCTAAAGATTTAGAGGTTTCCAAGCCACTCTACTCTTGGAAAACCCTGCCTCCAGAGCCCCATAATTCCACCAAGCCCCCTTCATTTGCATCTCGGGATTTGTAGTCTTTTGTTTATATTTTGCTTTGGGAACCTCGTCTTTTACTACTCTAGCTTTTCCTACTCCAGGGGGTCACTCTCCCCCTCCCTCAGCAGACATGATGGGACAGATATATCCCATTATATACCTCCCCTCTTTCAAAGACCTCTCTTTGCGGCCCTCTTTTAGCCAGGGCTACTGTTTCCCTGGAAAAGAAGTCTGCATTAACATATGTTTTCCTTGCTTTGTGAATCAGCCTGAAGTCATATGCCTGTAAAGTTATAATACCAGCGGGTTAGCATAGCGTGGGTATTTTTCATCAAATGAAGCCACTTTAATGGGCATGATCAGTCACTAGTGTAAATGGGCAGCCTAAGAAGTAGCACCTCAGACTTTCTACTGCCCACATGATAGACAAACATTCCTTTCTCATAAATGAATAATTGTTCTCATTGTCTGTTCATTTTCAATTCAAAAACAGTACATCTGTTCCTCACCCTCCCAAGGCACACGTCATTTTTTAGGGAATTAAAAGCTTTGGCAGACCCAGGGGTCTACTTCACCTGATTTGGAACTGACTCCTCCTGTGCTGCGGAAGTGGACGCTGCCTGTTTCTTACTCCTCATCTGAGGCAGGAAATCGCAATGTCGATTGGCCAAGGCAAGCAGGATGGGGTGGGCAAGTGGCTGGATACAGGAAACAGGCTGAGCAAGAGCAGGTGGTGTCACGAAGAAGAGATGTTAAGAGTTAAAAAGGACCGGAGATGGTAGAAAACACTGTTGAGTTCCTCCTTTTTCAACCGCACAAGACCAATGACGTTTCTTTCTTCTGTCCGGGTCCAAGCAGATTGGTTTTGCTGCAGCACCCAGAGATTTCCGGTATTGGCCCGGAGACCCGGTAATGTTTTTAGAATTCCAGAGTCTCTGGGCCAAATCTGGAGAGTTCCCAGGTATACCCATGGGGGTAGTGAAGGCAGTTTTCTCTTTTAACTTTTTTTCTAAGGGAATCTGGCAGTATCCTTTAGTTACATCTAGTGTTGTAATATGTTTCATTTGGCCTAACCGGTCTAACAAGTCTTCCACCCAGAGCATGTGGTAAGCATCAAACTTGGAAATCACATTTACTTGTCTTAAGTCTATGCAGAACCTACTTGGCCCATCAGTTTTCGGAACTAACACTATGGGGTTTGCCCAATCACTTCTTGGCTCCTTGATGACCCCTAACTTCAGTATCTTCAGTACCTGTTCATCTATTTCCTTCCTCTTAGCCTCTGCCTTGTGCCTACTCAGGCTTTCTTTCTTGCCTTATAGCAAACCTTGGCCTCCTACCTTGCCTTGTGGTTTACCTTGGACTTATGCCTTGCTTGCTGCCTACCTTGGCCTTCTGTCTTGCTCTGTGGCATTCCAGGCCTACCTGCCTTGCTTTGGGCCCTTCCAGGCCTTCTGGCCCTGATCTGCAGCCTTTCAGACCTGCCATATTCAGTACCCTCTTGGGCTTTCCTGTTCTACCTTGCGGTCTTTGGGCCTCCTAGGTTCGCCTAGCCAGCCTTGTGCCCTGTTTTGGCTTTCTTGTTTCCTATTGCCTGTCTAGTCCTATCTTCTCCAGTCCTTATCTTGCCCTGCCTAGTCAAGTCCCTTGCATGCATTCCCAGGCCTTACCCTTGTCTCTGGTTTAAGCCTGCCCTTGATTCCAGCCTTGACTCCAGCCATGCCAGTACCTAGATCCAGCTCCCAGACTGTACCAATTCCAGCTCAGAGTCTGTACATAGTTCCAGCTCCCAGCCTGTGCCTGTATCCATCTCCCAGCTTTTGCCTACATCATTATGATGTTCTCCAAGAGGAAAGTTATACCTGCCCCAGAATCCAAGGCCTCAACCTGCAGGGGAAAGGACTGGCTAGGCAGAGGACCAGCCCTAGTCCTGCCTTGGAGTGCTGTGCCACTTCTGCTGAGGTGATCCTGGATTCCAGCTTGCCTGACCATGACAAGATTTGAATTTTAAGTGAAAGTTCATTTGCTGAAAATCACTGAAAGTTTGCAGAGTGATTTATTGAAATGACTGCTAGTAAAATGCCTATGAGTCCTGAAGCAGAAGCTTTCCTCCTGGAGTATAGTTTGTGTGTGTGTGTGTGTGTCAGGCCTCTACAACCCCATAAATAGACCAATCCCCTTGCCAAGAAAGTATCGGGCGGGGGCGCAAGGAGGTAAACTACACATTTGAATTTAAAGCTATGGCTTGCTTTGCATAAAAGTTATGTGATATATCTCAACAGGATATTGTGTGTGGCTGATTGCTTTATGAGTTGTGTGAAAACTTCAAATGAGTAATTTAATCCCATTTAAAAACTAGGCTGTAGTAGCAACTGAAGCCTAGCTAGTAGTATAAATTGAGATCTTCCTACAAAAGCCCAAAGCTTGACTAAAGAGAACCTCTGGTGAAGTTTGAAATAGTGGGATAAGCTGCTATGAGTTGGGTTTCTGAGAGACTTAGGCTGCAAGGGGAGGAGGCTCAAAGAGATAGTTCTAGGTTGTAAAACCCTAATGGTATCATCATCTTGGAAAGCTAGTAGTATTAAATTCCTATTTAATTATGTCCCAAAATTTAGCATTTTAGGGATATTAAACTTAGTTTAAGCATTACCTCATTCCTTCAAAGGAAAAAATAGATAAATGCAGAGAGAAGTTCAGCATCAGAATGGGGGCTAATCAGTTACTTGCACCAAATGGCACATGCACAATTATTTTCACAGGAGCAGTGTGTGACAATGGCCATCTGTGGGTTGCCCGAGGAAGGATCAACCTAATGTCAGGAGAGGTGAATCCAGTATGGTGACAGTAAAAGCAAGAAAGATAAACGTCTTCCTATGCCAACCACCTTCTTCTTGGATTGAGCCCTCAGGAGCTGGTGGCTAGCAAAGGGATGAAGAATGGGGGTAGCCCCTGATATAAATGTGACCAACTCTTCAGTTTGTCACTAGATGGCCCTAGGTCCTTCGCCATCTGGACTAGTAATACCATGGGATTTTCCATTCTCTTTCAGTCTCTCCACTGAGCTGACTGTGATTGGCTATCCCAAGGGCATAAGGCAAAGTTAGGGAAGTATAGAGGGGGTCTTATTGAGTTAGAGGTTGAGGAGTAAGGAGCTTTTTTTGTTTTCTCCCAGCTGAGTTGGGTCCACTAAGCCAGCTTGGTATTTTTCTTGTTTTTAGAGGAGATCCATTCTCAGTACACTCCCTGTCTGAGAGGGTCTGCCTCTCTTTTGTGGAGAATGAAGGTATTTGGTAGTTTTATAAATTTGTCTTATTCTGGGGAATACCCTGTGCTTTAGGAAAGGAGCAACTGTCTCCAATCCTGAGAACAGGGGCTGGAGATCTGTGAGCAACCCCCTCTGCTCCCTAGAGGATGCAAGACCAGTGACAACACTACCCAGCGTGATATATTTTAGATAGAGACTTTTGGATTGTTCCTCTTTTTGTTCGTGTGGAGGTTTTTGTCCCACCCCTCTGCACAAACTGGTAAAGTAGATAGAGAGCTATGAGCTGGACTAGAATAGTTGGCCTCTCTTCTCAAGAGGTCCATTAAGGTTGTACAATCAAGCTTTGGGAGACTCCCAATCGGATCTCCACCCCAAAGGGATCAGGACACAGGCTGTGGACTTCAGACTGAACTTTGGACTCGGGTAGGATATTTTCATGGTGTGGGCGCCCCCCCCCCCCCACTAGGATTCTTCCTCTACTGGGCTGTTTGAGTAGGCAATGGCAACCTACTTCCCAGGAGCTGGAAAGATGGACACCAGCATCCCAGCAGGGACCCTGTATAAATAGTTCAATTAAACAGTTTAATTTGCTAAATGTTTGTGGGACAGTGATTGACCTTTTGAAAATAATCAGTAAATATTATTTGAACACCCAGTCTGAGTCCAGCATATCTATCCTTGTTGAGAACACCATAACAGAAATATACACACAACATAGAAGGGACTCTCCATCACCTGGGCCACAGAGGATTTTCTCTTCCCCCACAGAAAGAGCTCAGTCCCTGGAGGTGCAGGAAGTAGGGGAAGGGTGGCGAGAGCAGCCCCGACTTATAAATACTTTTATGGCCTTAGGGAAACCAACAACACCCAACTAAGGATTACATAAACAAGGAGTTTGGCATTTAGAAAGAATGAGGAATTTGAACACAACAGGAATCCAAGAGCATGAAGAGTTAAGGCAGGAACGCAGAGGACAAATAAAATAGAGACAATAAAGTCTTCTGTATAGTGGTAATGTGAACAGAGCTAGAAAACAGAGACCAGGAACTAGACCAAGCTTTAGCAATTGACTGAGGAAAAGCCTGAGTATAAATATATGTCTGAGGAAGGAAACAAGATGGCTGCTGGGGAGACAGCAAAGCTAGGGGAACTGGACAGATAGTCCAAGCAGTTCACAGTGCCACCTGCAGGCCAGATGTGAAGTTGGTAATGGATCCACACACAGTATCTCCAAATGGATTTGTTTTTGTGCATACCTTGATAGGAATGAACCTCTTTCAAAAGCTATGGTATGCTGGAATGATCTCAGTCTCTCAAATTTACTGTTAATGTTCTTCTTGATACCTACAATGTGGCAAAGAAAAACTATTTCTGGAGTTCATAGGATGTAATATGTATAGATAAAATATTAAGGTGCACTTTTTAATCAGGTCAGTGGCACCTAATTAAATTAGGACTATTTCTGTATCTTTCTATCACCTTTTCTTGGTGCTCTTGGTACTTAAGGATCTTCTTTCTGTATGATCCACAGAATAGTCACTTGGTACTGACCCTTCTGTCATTAATGGTGTTCTTGTGTTTCACTGCTTTACCATAATGTCAGTTTTCAGGGCTGGTGCTTCTATTAGGCAAACTAGGCATTCATCTACAGAACCAAAATTTGAGGCAGGGGAGAGGAAGGTGGTAAGCAAAATCCTACCAGCACAAAGCCCAGAAGAGGAAAGCCAATACTGGCAAAGAAGGGAGCACCGTGCTGGTGCTGTCGCCAGTAGAGGGTACATGACTGAAAATTTGCCTAGAACGCCAAATACTCTTGCACTGGTCCTGCCAGTTTTCTAGCATTGAGCTTCCTATCAGTTGGAATGAGACTATTCCATCTGGTCACTACGTCTTCGTTCACTACAATTCTGTTAGGAACATGGTCCCTATGTTTTTCTAGAACAGCGATGTCATAGTATTTACATAGTTTCCAGTGGATGAGCCATGCCACTTTATCATGCATTTCTGGATGCAGGCAGTGATGGATTTTGGATTTGGCCATGCCTAGGCATTGTTGGTGATGTTGCACTCTCCCCCCCCCCCCCCCCCCAGACATGGAACAACGGAGCAGAAGATCTAAGGCATAGTCTTCTGTGTTCTTTTCAGTTTGCTCCAGGCTCATCTTCACCCCTCATGCCCCTGAATGAGAGGAGAAAAGGGGCTGGATTAGAGAGTAGAATAACTTTTCTTTGCTCCCTTCTATGTGCTCTGGCCTTACCCCTCACTTGCACAGTACAGGAAGGGAGAGGTTGGAATAGGGAAGGGAATAGAGCAGGTTTTTCTTTGCTTTGTCCCTTACAGCCTCACCCTGCCCCTTCCTGTTCTCTACTTTAGGAGGAGAGGGCTGGAACAGGAAGAAGAAGGTTGCTGAATAAAATTCAGCATAGCTAGAAGGTGGTAGATCTTCAGCTGGCCTGCTGCCCCCCAGATTTTTGCTGCCCTAGGCACAGGCCTAGTGTGCCTATTGATTAATCAGGGCCTGTATACATCAGCTTGTCACCCCCACGAATGAGATGTGTAACCCTTTCCAGTTCTGTTTTACAGAATCTGTTTCTCTCTGTTTTACCATTCTTTTCTATGCTGGATGTGAACTATCTTGTCTGTAGTCCACTATCCTGTTTTGCAAATATCAGTCTCTCATCTTTACATCTAAGTTCACCTCTCCATTTCTGTGTCAGGTTTTGATCTGTGTGGGGATTTTGCCTTTGATTTTCCTTGTTTGCTGATCTGATTCTTTTTAGAGTTTTTCTCTTGTTTTGCAAATTCTGTTGCTTCTTTTCCCTCATATGCTGATGGATTCTCACTCATTCCCTCTATTTGCTGGAACACTTGTCCACGTCTAAGCATGGAGACTGATGGCAGTTGATCACTTTCATACTTCAGCACTTTTGGGGTATCTGGGTCTGTTATATGCCTGGAGACCTATGACATTAGCTGTGTATGTGTAATCTGTTTCTATAAGACCCATTATACTTTCAGTTCTATAATTACCTGGATTGCAAGCTGATTGCTGGCTTGCATCTTACTCTGTACTGTTAAAGCATTTATCAATATCTGTTTCAAACTCCTGCACTACTGCTTGTTGATCTTTTCTCTCAATGATTTGTGTTTGATTGTTGTATCTTCCTCTGCTTCTAGATATTTATACACTGTATATCTTCCTGCTTAAGTTCTTTTATGTTGCAGTCTTCAGTCAACAAGATTTTTAGTTTTATTTAGCTTTCCTCTAAGGAATGCTGCCTTTGTACATTTATTCAAGCCAGGTGACATATTGATGTTATCCTAGAATCTCTTCATTCTACAAATAGTAGGTGAGATGTTAAAGGTTGGGTATTAGTAGCTCTCAGTTTAAGGCTAAATCTCTATCCCAAGGAGTTAATGAGAGTACTTGGTAGATATAATGCCAGATAAAACAAGAGCAATGACAGGGAATCTGAAATATTCCTCACTAAAGATTGATATTAGCAATGACAAATTGTCCATCTTCATAATTCAGGTGAAGTGTAGTCTGCCAGATTTTCATGGGGAACTCGATATACTCTCAGGTTTCCTCTATACATTTATTAAGGGCCATACACAACCACTAGCTGGCTGCACAAGTTATCTAGATAAAGATATCCAGCTAACTTTAGATTTGCTCAATAGCAGGTCTAACTTATTTGGCTAATCTAGCCGGAAAAGGCTGAATATTGGCACTTATCGTTAGCCAGATAAGTAGTTCTACCCTGGAAAGCCCACATCCTGCCTCCCACTTAGCCAGATAACTATTCAACTGGATAATTAGTTATCTGGCTAAGTGGTAGCCACTAGGGTTGTATAGTGGTAAAAAATGTGTTTTGATTTTCATTTAGCTTTCAGGGGATGTTTCCCCCACAAATTTCAGGTTATTTAATGTTTAATTCATGTTTTTTGTTTGAAAAAAACAAATCAAACATTAAAAACAATAAAAACCAAAAAGGAAAAAAAAAAAAAGGAAATGGGGCCACCCAAGGCCTCCCATCCCCACCACCTACCCCTCCCACCCCGAAAAATGCTAGGGCCAGGATTCTCCCCACTCACCCGGTCTGGTGGGGATCTGCTGGCAAGGTCTAGACCCAGGATGAAGCCTCAGTCTTGTGTAGGCCTAGGCCACGGTAGGTCACCATGATCTCAGCCTAGGCTCTATGTAAGACCGAGGCTTGGAGGTCTGATCCCAACGCTTTGGACCTAGGCTGACACCAGGGACTCGGACAGATACCCCAGGTTTTGGTTAAATACTGAGCCCATAAGGAAGTTTTTGCCAGTGAAACATGTTGGGCTGGCAGTGTTTGTGAAGCTGTGTATGTGATAATCTTCACCCGATTTGCGAGTATTGTTTGAAGTGCTTTTGCATCTTGTGATTTGACTTTGCTGGTGACATTTTCTAATTGCCGATGGAAACCTCTGCATGAAAAATGTCGATGAAGCAACAAAAAGTTTGGATGTTCCTTCATAAGACTATAATAACTCTTGGGCATGTTTCCTAGTTCCTCAATTTTTGAAATCAAATAAGGAACTTTGAGTGAATACAGCAATTAATTTGCTTGAAGGAATTGTATACCTTGACATTTTTTCATTGTCATCAGATCTGTTCTAAGCATTAGAGTTTAAGGTTATTTACACTTTCGAATAATAGAAGGACTAGGGGGCATTCCATGAAGTTAGCAAGTAGCACATTTAAGACTAATCGGAGAAAATTCTTTTTCACTCAACGCACAATTAAGCTCTGGAATTTGTTGCCAGAGAATGTGGTTAGTGCAGTTAGTGTAGCTGGGTTCAAAAAGGTTTGGATAAGTTCTTGGAGGAGAAGTCCATTAACGGCTATTAATCAAGTTTACTTAGGGAATAGCCACTGCTATTAATTGCATCAGTAGCACGGGATCTTCTTAGTGTTTGGGTAATTGCCAGGTTCTTGTAGCCTGGATTGGCCACTGTTGGAAACAGGATGCTGGGCTTGATGGACCCTTGGTCTGACCCAGCATGGCAATTTCTTATGTTCTTATGCTCTTATTTATGAATATGTATTGAGGGAATACAGTGTTTTAGGCAGTATTGTGAGAATGCTGTATAGTTTGATCAGGTGGGATTGAAAAAAGAGGGGTTTCTTTTATATATGTTTAGAATGATTAAATATGGTTGGATGTGTGATGTGTGGCTGGGCTTTTTGCAGTGTATTTGAAACTGATGGATATGTTGTTTGTTGGTGATATTAAGGTAGCAGAAATTTAGGATTAAAGTAAAATTTATGTTTTGTAAATCTGAATTATGCTGGATGAGAATGTTTAGAAAAGAATAACATTTTGTTGAAAATTGTACCACACATATAATTTATTTTTGTTGATATTTGAATGTATGGGAACCTCTTGTATTTGTTTTCTGTCTTCATTCAAAACCTTAAACACCAGTACTAATATTTTAAATTGAGCTTGCATAATAATAGACAACTAATGCAGATCTAACAGAGGAAGTGTAACATGCTCATATTTGGAAAGGTCTGTAATTAGGTTGGTGGTAGAATTCTAAATAGCTTGGAAAGCTCTTTTTTTGCTGTTTTGGCAGACCTATATAAATTGAGTTACAGTAATCCAGGATATAAAAAATGGATACTTGCACCAGTATTCAAAAATCAGCAACAGGGAGCATGTATTTAAACTGTCTTACCATTCTCAGCTTAAAATAACTGCTGTTATTTGTGGTTTAAAACTTAAAGCTGAATTGATGAGAATTCCGAGATCTCTAACGTCAGATTGAAATGGGAATACATGCTTGTCAACAGATAAATCAGGTACATTAGGCAGTTCTGGCACATGGCTCAACCATAACTCTTCTGTCTTATTTAAATTCAGAGCTAATTTATTTTCTGTATCCAAAACAGAACACCCTCAATACAAGTTGCTAATATAGACAATGTCCCCTGCAGAGATCGGACAATGAGGATAACCACCTGGATATCACCAGCATACATTTTATATTGCTCCCCAAATATAGAAATTATCTTCCCTAAGGTGCTCAAATATACATTGAAAAGCACAGCTGAGAGTGCTGATCCCTGTGACATGCCAGTTTTAAACTCTTAAGGATGAGATATGGTGTTGGGTGTGCAGATCTGATATGTCTGATCTGTTAAAAATGACTCAGACCATCAGAACACAGTTCCCCAACCCCTATTGATTCAAGTCAATCTATTATCCATGTATGTGGGATGCTAGCAAAAGCTTTCTTATACTCAATCCTATATCCTTGATACTGTATGCTATATTGAGGTTTCAAACTTTCTTGAAACTGGCTATAATGAATTTATTCAAATGCTCTTTGGTTCCATGTGTTCCTCTTTTGTTATCCTTCTGTTTTATCACCATGATATTATTAGAGTCAATATGATTGTATATTCTGTCTGGGTCTATTGAAGTAACTTAGTAACATAATTAATGAAGGCAGATAAACACCAAAATGGTCCATCTAGTCTGTCCAGCAAGTTTCTTAGGGTAATAACTGCTACTCCGTGCAGGTCCTACCATACAGAAATGATAACTTTAGGTGTAACGGTAGTTAGCCGAGCTTCATTTCTATTCCCTAGTCACTAGGGATCCTCTGTGTTTGTCCCACACCCTTTAGAATACCATTACTAGTCTTATCTTTACCACCTCTTCCAGGAGGGCATTCCATGCATCCACTACTCTTTCTATGAAAAAATATTTCCTGATATTACCTGAGTCTTCCACTTTGGAGTTTCATATCATGACCCCTAGTTTTACCACTTCCTTTCCATTGGAAATAGTTTGATTTTTGTGCATCATTCATTTCTTTCAGGTATTTGAAAGTATGTGTCATATCTTCCCCATTTCTCCTCTCCTGCAAGGTATTCATACTTAGTGTTAATGCAGCATGATTCAACTTGATGCTTTGAACTTTCCTCATTATCTTTGGTATCCTCAATCCTTTGACACCTCTACACATAGTGATTTAAGTTTTTCCTTTATACATTTTTTCTAAGAAGGAGTTGTTATCTTTCTTCTTTCTTTCTGACCTTGAGTCCTTGGTAGGATTCTCTCAATAATTATTTTCGCTGCACAGGGAAGCCAAATTGTGTTTTACTAATCTATTAGGAATATTTGAAGGTGTAAATAAACTTGTGGATAAAGGTGAGCCAAGCAACATAAAGTATCTCGATTTTCAGAAAACATTTGAGGTACATTACAAAGTCCTGAGATGGGAGGCAATGCCCTACTGGTGATAGGAAACAAAGAGTAGACTTAAATGGTTAATTTTCCCATTGGAGACAGATGAATAGTAGAGTGCCCCAGGAATCTGTATTAGAACCAATATTCTTTAATGTATTCATTAATGATCTGCAAAAGGGAGTAAAGATAAAGAGTGAGGTAATCAAATTTTCAGATGAGACAAATTATTCGAAATAGTTAAAATACAAGCCGAATGTGAGGAGTTGCAAGAGGAGTTTGCAAGACTGTGGAACTGGGCAATTGACAGATAAAATTTAATATGGACAAGTGAAAATGATATGCTAAACTAATGGTTCTAAGGAAGTTAAAACCTTTATTAACATTAGCAAACTTTCGAACAGTGCTACAAGCACTAATATTCGCAAGCACTGATTATGTTACAATTCCTCCTGTAGCTGCGCCACAGGAGGCCTCTCACCTTTTCTCTGGAGGCCGCACTGAAGCTGGGGCCTTGCCTGGACAGTCTATCCCGGTTTTGCACCATGGCCTGGGAGGCCTTCCTTGCCATCTGGGCCTACCTATGGGCTGCTCTGCTTCCTCCTGGACTCTCTGGTTTGGGCCTCGCCCCATCTTCCTAAGGGGCCAGCCTGCAGCTCTTCGCTTTAGTTATAGGGCCAACCGGGTGTGGCTCGTCTAAACTTCTCCCAGGGAATTGCCTGCTTCCTGCACTACTAAAGGACTTCGCTTTCAGTTCTGCTTTGCCTTGCATTGGAGTTTCATGCTCCTGGATGTCTCTCCTTCCAGCACTCCGTCAGGCCTTTGTTCTTCGTTGGAACAAAGGCCTGATGTTCCATGTCTTGTCTTATTACTGTCCGTCCCCTGTTCCTGATGTCTGTGATCCAGTCCTGATGTTCCTCGCCTGTTCCTGATGTCCTGTACCCCTGGTTCTTCATTACCACCCTTCTGGTGTGCCATGTTGTGGTCCGTGACCAGCCCATGGGTAGTGGCTGTGTTGGGCGCTCATGGTACAAGGCCACCTTCACCTGCGCAAGTACAAGCCTCCGGAAGACTTCCGCTTCAGTCCACAGTTGTCTTAGAATCCTTGCTTGCTTCCGTCCCGGTCTTCGGAGTTCCTTGCACTGCATCCGGTCATGCCAAAACACTCTGAATGAACCTGTGCCAGTCCAGTGTGGTCCGTGACCAGCCTAGGAGGGGCTGTGTAGGGCACGCCTTGGTCCAGACGTCTACAGAATCTTCGCCATGTTCCAGCTTCAGTCATTCCACACCTCGTCTAGAGCCTGCTTCGCTTGCAAGCGTGGTCCGCGACCAGCCCATGGGTAATGGCTGTGTAGGGCGTGCTGCGTCGCAGTCTCAACCCAGTCCTTGATCCTGCTTCTTGCCTGCAGTACCTTGTTCCTGTGTCTTCGTCTGAGCACCCAAGTACCTTGTTCCTGAGTCTATGTCTAGAGTCTCTATATTTCAGAGCCTCCGTCTGCCCTCATCCTCAGTCCAGCCTGCTACTTCTTGCTGATACCTTGTGGCAGGTCCAAAAGGGCTGGGAACCGTCGGAGGACTGTTCAATAACGAACACTATTGTGTTGGCTCCAGAAGCATGCAGGTGCGGCAGAGGGTCAGACCGTCCGTCTCCACCCATGCTGGGACAAGCCTCACCTACCCTCGGTGCCGAGGCCCAAGGGCACACAATCCCTCAAGATGGGATCACTTTCCTAGCGCTCCCCTCCTATAACAGAATGCAAGGCCTTCTCGAACAGGAAGGCCTTCTATAACAGATTACTGCAACGCTCTGTTTTTGGCATTACCATATATGACTATAAGACCACTTCAAATATTACAAAGTTCTGCCGCAAGAATACTCACATGTAAAAGGAAAAGAGATCACATTACTAAAACACTAGCAGAATTACACTGGCTACCTGTAGAATATAGAGTACAATATAAAGCACTATGCACAATACATAAATTAATTCATGACGAAAAAGCGGAATGGCTTAACACAGCACTGCGTGTACATGTACCACAGAGAAATCTGAGATCGGCTAACAAAGCACGCCTAACTGTTCCTTCTGTTAAGACAGCAAGACTTACCCAAGTCAGAGAGCGAGCACTGTCCTTAGCAGGACCCATACTATGGAACTCAATGCCTCTTAAGATAAGATTGCAGAGAAATTTCAAACTATTTAAGGGAAGTTTAAAAACCTGGCTTTTTAAACAGGCATTTTGTAAAAAGAAGGGAGAAAAGGAAAGTAAATAAAGCAGGCATCATAACATCAGCACTCAGCACTTAGTTTACTATGTGCTTATTTGTTATTTTAAAGGCTCATTGATAACCTTAGATAAAAAATAGGCATTGCAAGAGAGACTTACATATAAATTAACCATGATACATGTATTCAAAAGAACAAGACATATGACATTCATCAAATAGTCTTTATATTGGAATTTTTTGTAACCGTAACTTTGTTGGCACTTTCATAACATATTACCCATTTCAATTTTTTAGCATTACTATATGTGCCTTTTTGTAAACCGTTGTGATGGTATATAACTTAACGACGGTATGGAAATGATTTTAAATAAATAAATAAATAAACATATAGGGAAAAATAATCTCTTTTCAAGTTATGGGTACCTGTACTGTGGAAAGGAATACAATTCTTGTCAATCTAAAGTCACAGCACAGAAAATGAAGAAGGTTCTGGCAATGTGAGAAAAACTAAGAAATGAACCCATTTGTAGTGAATTTACAATGCTGGCCACAGAGTTTTCCAGTTCTTCCTATTTGTGAAAACCAAGAAAACCTCAGAATGGTAAATAGTCATTCTGAAAAGGTAAGAAGTGGGTTGAGTACCCAAAAAGGGACTTTTCATTTGTATCAGGAGGGTGGAGGGAGGGGTAGCGGGTGGTCATGGTTGAAGAGGATTAGAAGAGGGGCCAGGTGCTTGTGGAAGGGCTTCTATTGTGGACTGGGAAGATGTAAGGGGTATCTGTTGTGAGCTAAAGGGGTCACTGGGCCCACAGGGAATTATACTATAGATCAGGAGTGGGCAGTTAGGAGAAGGATTGGCACCCTGGATTGGGATTCTTTGGTGTAAGGAATGGGTTGAGGGATCCCATGTGTTAACTAGCCCTTGCACTTTGAGGGGCCAATGCAATAAAGGGCACTCTGCCTAGCACACAGGTTTATACGCGGTTGGATGCAAGTTTTGGATGCGCTAGTTTAGCACCTGATGTAATAAGGGGATTAGCGCGTCCAAAACGCATGCCCAAATGAACGTGTAGCACTGCTCATCACATGTAAATTCCATGTAGATGAGGCTATTAGCTATTACCCTGATGCAGAAAATCGCTGGGCGCCTAATGCACACTTTTTAATGTGGGAAATTTAAATCCAGCCCCGGAGCTTACGTGAATTCGCGAGTCAAGGGCTGAGAAGAAAATTTTAAAACACTGTCCTCTGTGGTTCCTCTTAATAATATCGTTGTGATACTTAAATCTACTGCTTGCAATGTTTAAGAATAAAAGTATAATGTAATGGCTTGATGAAAAAAAAATTCTGGCCACACAATATGCATGCACAATAAACTTGCTCCAGGCCGATTTTGCCCCTTGCTATTCTGGGTGTACATTGTGCCTGTATATTGAGTGAAATCAACCTGAAGCGGGATAAAACGGATACAATTGTGAGTGCCAGAGACATTTAAGTGCTAGGGATGCTCAATTCTTCCCTAGCACATCCTTTTTAACGTAGTAGCTCATTTAAATATTGCATCGGGCACCCAGGAGATGTGGCTGTGGTACATTAGGAAAACAGGTACGCGATACAAGCACCGTATTAATGCACATCTTATTGCATCAGCCTGTCAGCCAGCTAGTGCAGGGGATTTTGATGTGCAAAGCATGCACACGCTACAAGGCCCATGCTCACTATAGGGGAGAACTTTTAACATGTACACCTTATGCATATCATTAATTTAGGGTTCAATTTTCAATAAGCTGCTCAGCAGCAACAATAATATGGTTATCTTGAAATTTCTTGTCAAATCTAAACAGCTAGATATGAGGCTGAAAATTCACCTAAATCTAGACAGATACATTTTATCTGTCTAGATTTCAGCCAGCTATTCCTGCAACCAGAGTTGTCTTGCTAAATTTAGCTGGTCAGTGCTAAATGAAAAACCCATCCCTGGAGCACCTCCAGAACCACCCCTTTTTATTTGGATGGCTAATTTGTGTAACCTGGAAATTTCAGCAGAAATAATTTAACCGGTCAGTGGGGGGACATTTTTCAAAGTCATAGGTATATCCAGCTAACTTTCAAAGGTACTCAGCTAAACTTTTTGAAAATTGACTGGTTAGTGGCTAGGATGCATAGGAAAGTTTAGTATCTGGTTTAGTGACTCATCCCCAAAATCTCAAAAAGTGTTTAGATCACTGATGAGGAAGGGATGACTATCTACCTAACTATCTGTCCTCCAGACAGAAATTATACATCTTCTGCTCTCCTCAAAGATAAACTGGACTATGCTATTTCTTGCCACCCACTTCAGTAATTCAGGCAGACATCTACAGGAGTGGTTCTCAACATGTGTGTCAGGACACATTGGTGTGTCACGAGATCCCAGGAGGTGTGCCGCAGGACCAGCTATCTCCTTATCAGCCTGGGTGGGGGCTGGTTGACTTCTCTTATATTGGGCCTGATGGGAGGCTGCTCTCACTTCCTTCTCCTCTTTCTGGCCCAGTGGGAGGCTGTTTCCTCTTTCACCCAGATCAGAGCAAGACATTGCCAACTCCTGCTGTTCTGGTCCCCGATAGAACACAAATTTTATCTCTCCCTGCTGAGTCTGGGAGCGATGCTGCTGCTGATGATCTCTTCACCCTGTGGAGGGTGGGGGAAAAAGGAGGTTGGAAATTCTGGGCAGATAGCAGTGGAAGGGAGAGGGGATGTGGGGGCTGCTGAGCAGGAAGGGATGAGGAACAGGGGGTAGCTGGGCAGGGAGGGGGTAGAGTGAGTCAAGCAGGGAAGAGGATGTGGGATGGGGGTGGGGCTGGGAATGCTGGGCAGGGATGTGAGTGTGAGCAGACGATTGAAAGGGAGTATTTGGGAGAAGTGAAGGATGATGGAGACAGGGAGGGAAAGTGACAAGGCGTACAAGAGCCATAATATGTCAGCTTGGGGAATGTGCAGTTCTTCTCTCTTTGTATTTTGCTTAGTGTGGGAAGAAATGTATTCCTGTTTCTAGTTCTCCAGGTTTGCACTTCTTGCAGAAAGGCTTTTTGAGGTTTCCATTCCAGTGTTTGTCTCCACATTTGTAATTTGTGGTCCTTTATTCTGTATTTGGTGAAGGTTAGAACTGTATGTGTGAGTGAGGTGAGGTATTTTACTAGTATGTAGGGATTTGTATCAGCCTTATTTGTTGCGTTTTCTCATTCTCAATAGGATATGCAGACAGCAATATCTCTACCTATGAAAAGGCACTGCTGCCTTTTCATAGGTAGAGATATTGCTGTCTGAGTTCTTGGAGTTAGCATTGCTATGGTATGGCAGGTACGCTACATACGTGCTGTTTGTTTTTTTCTTCAGGTTTTTGTATTGTACAATGTGCCTGTAGTAAGGGAGTTTGTGTTTCTGATACTGAGATAGCTCCAGAATCAGAATATATTTTTATATGGTGAGTTGTATGGGGAAATCTCTGCATCCATTGCTGGGGACCTGGGGAGAGGGGGCGGGTTCCTTTGGATGCAGAGTATATGTTTACATTGAGCCCCATGATAGTCAAGTGTTTAGTGTGTCGTGCCTGTAAGCATTATCTGTCAGGTGTGTCCCAACAGAAAAAAGTTTGAGAACCACTGATCTAAATATCCTGCCATGCTAGAATCTCTTTGTCTCTAAACTGGGAGCGTGCATGTGCTTTATTTCTAGATTTTGGGAAAATCTGTATTTAACAGACCAAGTTTACAAGACAATTGTGGAATTTTTGATTTAGTGATTCATATGATTTGCCCACTATCCAATGGGACATTTTTAAAGCAAATCTCAGGGGAAAAACTCTAGTGTTAGAAAGAATAATCTAAGGAAGCACAACCTGCACAATTTGGAAAGAAAAATGAAATATAAAGGGACCTATGCACTGCAGTCCACGCTATTTAGAATGCCACACAAAAAAGCATATTATGTACACAGACCCAATCATGCAACATAAACCATTCTCAGAGGATGTTGGCGCATACATCCTACAATTAACCCCTACGTGCATATAAATGAAGGAAGGGAAGATGCAAATGATACTTTAGCAGGTGCTCGCTAAATACTAGGTATGCTATTTTACCACATTATTTATTACAGGCTACCTAAAACCTAAAATTGAATACCTGCCTCAGAACAGGTATTAACGCTTTGCTTGCATGCTATTTCAAGGGTTCAGAAAACAGCATGCATTGAGAATTGCAGAGAGAGGAGACAGTGCTATTAGAGTAGGAGATATTGTGGGAGATGCGGAGTAGAGGATGGGGAGAGACAGAAGAGAGAGAAGAGAGGAAGAGGTCTGAGAGGAGACACTAATACACACTGGAGCATGTCTAAAAAACAATCCCATGTTCATTTAAACTAGAACAAGTATTTTCAATCCAACGTTCACTAATGACTGTTTTCAAACATGTGATGCATAAAGCACAATGTTGTAACTATTTTCAATAAAAGTCCATTCCACAGGTTTCAATCAAAATCTGTAATTGTGCTGAAACATTGCAATGCATGCATTCTGTGTCCTGTGGTCTGAAATGATACAGTCTACAAGACAGGTGTTTCAGCAGAGACAAGATTCCAGCAGTTGAGCCTTCTGTTCCTCAGAGAAGGCATCACACGGGAACTAGGAGGGGTGCTCACGAGGCCACATTTTGCCACCCAAGGTTGGATGTCCTTCTCCAGCCTTTCCATCTTCTGTCTGTGGCCCTCTGAGATGACCACTTCTACATGGCGTGGATGGAGTAAACATTATGGAAAAGGAGAGCAGTTTTGTGGGGGGAGACACACAGTAGTAGTGTTTTTGTCTACTTTCTCCTTTGTTCTCTACCATCTTGAGCAGATCAGCATACAAGATTCCCCCACTTAGTTTGCATCCTGTACTCATTCCCATTTCTAACCCCAAAAATTTGTAATGACCTATGTAACTATCAATATGAGCGAGTCTCTTGTTCAAGCATCTAAGCCTCCTAGATCCACTGCATAACCTGCCCTAGACAAACCCAGATATACAAGTGACTACATTTCTGCTAGGACTTCTAGTTATTACTGTACTTGTGGTATTCCAGGCAGACCCAACTAGTAATTATTTCTGTCATTGCAGCCAGCCAGCCAGACCCAACTGCATGGTTACCTGCATTTCCACTAGCACTTCTAATACTTCATAGTCACTTGCCTTCCACTACTTGTATCATTCAAATAGGGCCCTTTAAACATGTGCATTAGATAGCTCTTCCATTATCACTTCAGTTTTTTGCCGCTAAGGATCCTTTGTGTGTATTCTATGCCCTCTTAAAGTTTGCTCCTGTTTTAACCTCCACCATCCACTACAGGATGGTATTCATGCATTCACCACTCATTCTGTGAAAGCATGTTTTCTGTCATTGCACCTAGGTCCCTCTCTCTGAGATCTTGCTAAACTAGGGTTGTACGCCCCTCTCTAGCTTGAAACCAGACTAAACATGTTGACACCATACTGCCCCCACCAAGCTCCCTACTCCCTTATCTTCCTTCTCCTGGACAACTCTCTGGCTCCTTTTCATCTCCAAGACATGTTTCAGGCTCATTCTTCACCTCCCTTCTTTCCCCCTCCAGATGTGCTCTCAATGCCCACTCCCCTCTCCCATGCTCCCTCTTCGCATATCTCTTCATTTATTCTCCCCCCTCCCCATCCCTATTTCTCTGGGGTATGGGTGAAGCCTGAGTCCCTTCCTCTTCCCAGAATCCGCCCCAGGGATACCCCTTTCTTTTCTTTTGCACAATGTTATTTATTTTACTTCTGTTCCTGGGGGTGACATGCTGTGGGCCAGATTTTATAACATGCGCGCGGGCGTAGATTTGTTCGTGCAACCCGGCGCGAACAAATCTACGCCCGATTTTATAACATGCGCGCGCTGCCGCGCAGAGGGAGGCAGGAGTAGGTTTTCGGGGGTTGCGCTCGTATCTTACGCGTGCGACCCTTTGAAAATCTACCCCCGTGCGTACTCTCTCTTACCCTCTTCATGTCTACGTCACAATTCATTCAATGCTAGAGATTTTTTAAACTTGTAGTAATGTGCTGGTATCCTCTAAAGTGGCTTTGGGGTTCAACAAATATTTGCAGAATGAACTTATTGGGGATTACTAAAAGATGGAAAAAATGTGAGAAAAGGCATGAGAGGTCTATGTGAAACCTGCATTACGGGCTATTTTCTTTGGTACAAGACATTGCAAGTTTCAATGTCTTCATTCCTCATTCACATGTTGTGCTTTATTGCTTAAAAGGCAGTCTAGACTGATTTAAAAACATCTCTATACTCAATGCTCAGGTAGTTAATAAATGTTGGTTTATCACTCTCATATATGTTATAGGATAAGGAAATTTTGGATGGGGATTGGGGAAGGAGTAGGGATATACTGAATATTCAACGTGAACTTCCATTTCAAATTTAAATTCATCCTTTATAACGGAAATGATAATTCATGAGCAGCAGCAGGCCACCTGCACAGGTGCTGCTAGTAACTATGGCAATTGTACAATACTGGCCTGCTCAGCTACCACCATGGGAGGGGTCAAGTTGCACAATCCCATGGGAGCCAGCATGAGATCCCATGGCTGATTACTTTCCCCCTGTGAAGTCATGTGGCCAGCCTGCTTCTGGGTTGGGCTGCCATATCTGGCAGCTCATGAGGCTGACTGAGATTGATCCACCCCCTTTAGAGACTGTGACCTATTGGTTACCAAGGTGCATTGGGGGGAAAGGCAGATGGGGAGGATAAGAAGGGGGTGCCACTGCTGGCCCAGCTTTTTCCTCCTGGACTTTGGTGAGTTGCCCATCTATGCTCTCACCCCTCTTGTCTTGGCTTTCCATTGACTGTGGTGTAGATAGTAGATTAATTTTATCAGTTAGATGACACAGATTGTTGGGCTAATTATTTTCCAAGCCACATGGTAACTGTTTAAACATACTTACATCTCTCCTGAAGTCTTTGCCTGTTGGGGTGTCAATTGCCTCTGTTTGGGCAGGTACCAAGCCCGGGTGAAGGGGTTTCCTAGGTTGAGCAATGGTAACTACTATAAAGGTTCCCACTAGCACAGCTGGAATTGTCTACTGCTAGGTCACTACCTTCTCATGGGGTGGTAGGCTGGTGACTCTTGGTGCTGCTGTGTCAGAGCACTGGAGGGCTGGCAGACTTACTTGGATGGAGCAAGTTGTCCAGTAAGATTTGTCCAAATTCTCCACACTGGGATCATGGTAGTGCTAGGTTGTGTTGGAGCAGCAGATCCAACCCTCTTTCCAGGAAGCTACTAAACTGGGAGAACTCAGTTATATGGATTAGATTCTTTTGTCAGGGATTCAATAAAGCTGTAACCTTTTCTATAATTTCCAGTTGAATCATTGTGTTGGTGTATTCATTGAGAGTTGTGTATGGTCAGGGGAGGCTCAGGGCAGCCTGCGGCCTGAGGCGAGGCCACCGTGATAAAATATTTCAAACAACACTAAATAAGTAAAACTAATAAGGCTTTTAAAAATCCCCCATGCTCCATATCAGGTTGCTTTTGATTGAAACTCACCCTGAGATTGTCATAGATTAGTGGATGAAGGGAAGAACAAACAAACTTTCTTGTCTGCCATATAAGCAATGGTAATTCACACAAAGCCAGCCACCCATGCACTTTTTTTCTCTCTCAAAGACACCCAAACCCAGTCACCCATGCACTCTCTTTCTTTCTCACAGACACACAGACCCAGCCACCCATGCACTCTCTTTCTTTCTCACAGACACACAGACCCAGCCACCCATGCACTCTCTTTCTCACAGACACACAGACCCAGCCACCCATGCACTCTCTTTCTCACAGACACACAAACCCAGCCACCCATGCACTTTCTTTCTTTCTCAAGGACACCCAAACCCAGCCACCCATGCACTCTCTTTCTTTCTCACAGACACACAGACCCAGCCACCCATGCACTCTCTTTCTTTCTCATAGACACACAAACCCAGCCACCCATGCACTCTCTTTCTCACAGACACACAGACCCAGCCACCCATGCACTCTCTTTCTTTCTCATAGACACACAAACCCAGCCACCCATGCACTCTCTTTCTTTCTCACAGACACACAGACCCAGCCACCCATGCACTCTCTTTCTTTCTCAAAGACACCCAAACCCAGCCACCCATGCACTCTCTTTCTCACAGACACACAGACCCAGCCACCCATGCACTCTTTCTCACAGACACACAGATCCAGCCACCCATGCACTCTCTTTCTTTCTCACACACACCCAAACCCAGCCAAGCATACACTCTCTTTCTTTCTCTCAGACACCCAAACCCAGCCACCCATACACTCTCTTTCTTTCTCACAGACACACAAACCCAGCCACCCATGCACTCTTTTTCTCTCTCACACACACCCATGCATTCTCTCTCGAATATACAAACTCAGTCCATGCTTTGCTTTTCTTTGGGTCGTTAGAAGGATGGGATCCATTGTGCTCCATGGGGCCTTTCTATTTCTTCTAGCCAAATGTCCTACCAGCACCAGGCCCCTTTTCTTCTTAGGCTGCCGGCTGGATAGGGAGCGCCGACGGAGCTGTGCTTTGTTTTGGGTTGACGCTCTTGTAGGGCCTCCAGGCCTTTTCACTTCTTTGGGTCATCGGCGAGATGGGAGGCTCTGCAGGGCCTTTTTCTTTGTTCTGGCCAACAGCAACAGCAGGGGCCTCTTTTCTTCTTCGAGCCTCCGGCAGGATGGGGATCCACTGGCGGCCCTGTGGGACTTCTTCTTTTCTTTAGGCCAACAGCCTTGCTAGACTTTTTTTTTGTTTGTTTGTTTGCTCTGTTCCAATGGCACAAAGGGGCCCTCTTCCTTTTCCTTGGGCTGATGGTGGGCAGCTGAATGAACCACCAGACAGAGCATGCCTGCAGCAGCAAAAAAGATGCCACAGGCACAGGAAGCAAGGACAGCGCGCAGAGCAGGAACGGATTACCCTGACACCCCCCCCCGTCCCATCCCATCGTGAAGCTCCGGACAGTTGGCAACCCTAGGCGCGTTGCTTAAGGTGCAGAGCCCCGAGTCTTAGCTCTGGTAATGTAAGGCATTGAGTCAAAAGAGGCAGATGCTGCAGTGGCATTTTTTTGGGGGGCCATTTTTTTCACCTCAAAATTCTGCCGCTTGAAGCGGTCGCCTCACCCTGCCTCATTATAGAACCGCCCCTGTGTATGGATAATTGCAAGGGCCTGGATGAGTCACAGCTGACAGTTACTTTCTAGAACTACATGCTGGTTGGAATATAGTATTTGATGTAAAAATACAAAGCGTAGCCAAAAATTATGATCAGGGGCGGTTCTGTTGGAAACAGGATACTGCGCTTGATGGACCTTTGGTCTGACCCAGTATGGCAAGCTTTATGTTCTTATGTTCTCTTTTTTTGTTGTGATTTGATTCTAACCAAGTGAATTGTAATTACTACTTTAATAAGTGTATTCCGCCTGGAAAAGGAGTGAAATTAGTGAATTTAAAATGAACTAGTCATGTGCATTCCTTGTTATTTGAATTCCTGCTTGTCCTGGATTCTGAAAAACTGAAGGCTTGCTCAGGGAACTGATTAAAAGCCAGGGTCTGTCTTTGGTGGAGGAAAAAAACTAATATGCACTAATTAAATACTGAGAATTGGAACCAAAGGGGCTGGAAGTCAACACTGATGGAGACTCACCTGCCTTAATGCATGAAGGGGCATTAAAGAAAAGCGAGTGTCTAAAAGTCATGCTGAGCACGCAGAATAAGATTGCTGGTGAAATGCTAAGCCACGCTAGAACCCCAGTGGGGTTTGTAAAGAAGAAGTTTCTTTTACCTAGAACCAGAGTGACTTTGGACAGTCTGGCAGGGGATCGTGACGAAAGCAGAAGGGCAGGGGAGATAAAGCAGTCCTCGTTCCAACTAAATGGAAATTGTCTAAAACAATTGATTGAATGCAGGCCTTGGCTGCATGCTTATCAGAATATATTTTTTACTTTTTGTACCCTGGCTCATTACTATAGAACTATTTTTTTTCACTGTTTGCATTCAGTTCTCATTTCAGAGTCTCATCTTTAGAATCTGTGACTTTTGTAGCACTAGGGGAAAAGTTGGATCTGGTTTCCTTGAGGATTATGTGTGTGAGAGAGTGTTAATATTTGAAAGAGAGAATGAGGGAGATTGTGTGTGTGTGTGTCTGAGGGCAATAGCCATTATTTTCAAATCTAGATTAATTTATTGGTATAAGAAAATAATTAGTTTTAGAATAAGACAGTCATTTCCAAGCTCTATTACTAGTTTTGAGGGTATACAATGATTTTTACTCATATGTGGACTGTACAGTAAATACGTTATTCTGTAAAGCTGTGTGTGAGGTGTTCAAATTCCCTTACATCTTAAGACAAAGAGGATCCAGGTTATGGCCCCTTCTTCTGACATGATGCAAACACTTATACTTTTCAAGGTGGTTATAATTTGTAATTTTCTTTAACAAAAGTGTTTTTTTAATCTGTCCTTTCTATATAAATCAATAGTTTTAAAATAATTTACAGCATGTTATATCTATTTTGATTTTCCATACTTTTATTCAACATTTCAAAGCAGATTACATTCGGGTACAGTAGATATTTCCCTATCCCCACTAGCTTATCATCTAAGCTTGTACCTGAGGTGATGGAGGGTCCTAAACAGTCGATAGATCCCATGCTACTTATTCAGTGTTTTTCTCTGCAGACCTATCCTGCACAAATAGTAGGTAAAAAGTCTGCAAGTAATTTTGTATCTGTGAACCTTGCTTGCTGGATTTTCAAAGAGAAACTCCCCGTGGAGTTTCCCTTTGAAAGTTAGCTTGCAGATTAAACTACTGGATGCAATGAAACTTGCCCCCTATAATCTGAAAGGTGTTCAAGTGGTCTAGATAAAATAATTTGATTATCTCAGACCAGTTTCCAGTGGACAAGTGATCATATCCCTAAATATCCGCCCATGCAATTGGCTCTGTTACGTTTGGTGGCTCACGGGACTGACCTAGATTCGCCGCACCTACCCACATCACAGAGCAACACTGCCGGAGACCTCCTGCCACAGCAGAACACCACCATCGCTGCATGCTGCCAACTGCCACTGACCCTGCCAGGCCTCCACTTTCCCTTAGGCATACATACACATATGTGCATGCATAATATAGGCCCCGCAGCAGGAAACACTGAGTGGTGCCATGTGACAATGTCAGCCCAGCCAGGCTATTTAAACAAGGGACCTGCAGCATTACCTCGCCTTAGCAATGGGTCTCCTGCCTAGTAGCAGTGCATTTTGCTCCTGAGTTCCTGGCTGCTCCTGTGCTCCAGCCTGCCTCATCCAACATTGTCTTGCCCTGCTGTCTCATCCAGTGTCTCCTGTGAGACTTCATCTGTCCTTGGCATTATCTCCTGGACCTGACCCCTTGCATTGGACCTGACTATGCTTGCCTGCCACCTGGGCCTGACCTCTTGCATTGTACCCTATCTACACTTGCCTGCTGCATGTCCCGACCATTGGCCTGTTCCTTGTCCTGACCCCAGCATGCCTCCACCACCCTAGGAACCCACCTAAGTCCCGCCGGCCGCCAGAACCCAAGGGCTCAACCTGTGGGGGAGGCAGCTGATATAGGCGAAGCTCCAGTCCTGCCTCATATGTTCACTTAAGAGACTGCATCAACTACGTCACAGCAACAAGGCTCACTCTCACATCGCTCATCACAGGCTCTATTGATGGCAGTCTCAGCTGAGAACTGTAAACTTCTGTTCTCATACTTCCAGGACAGATTGTATGTGTGTGCTTTTCATTTCTCCAAGAAAAGCAACAGTGGGTTTTAAAAAAGGGCTGGATTAACCTGTCCTGAAAAACATAATCAGTTGTTAACCCTAACAAAGCAGTCAAAGAACAAACAGGCATGGAGACTTAGATTCCCTCTCATTCTTCTAGGCACAGTCTCTCCAAAGGTGAGTTGAGGATCGATTAAGGTCTGTAGTAAACGGGACTGGAGATGGAGATGGAAAGACTGGATGGGTCTTATGACCTTTATCTGTCAACATATTCTATTTTCTATGTTTCATTGCTGGCATCGTATGAAAGTTTGCACTGCCATTGCCTGTGCTATACGTCTTCATTGGATAAATGGAACATTTAGGTTTCTAGTGTTCTAGTCAGTCCAACACCTTTCAAAACATTACATTTCACTGGAAAAATAAACATTTTTTTTAAAAAATACTGAATAACAACAACAAATCTATTGATGTGTTGTGGGCCTACCCGCGACAGGTGTGGGCAGTCCCCCCTACCTTTCTTTGTTTGAGTGCGGCAGTCCGCCACCGACACCGTCCTCCGCGGCCTGGAGGCCGCAGCCGTCTCCTGCACTGCGCGGCAGGGCTGAGTCATCTGACGCTTCCTCTTGCGGCTGGAGCCACTGCCAGGGTTCTCGCACGGCAGGGAAGCCGTCCTTGCCGGTACCTGCTTCTTCCTCCATCTTCGCAGCAGGGAGCCGCCCCTCTTCAGCATCTCCACGTGGCAGGGATGCAGCCAGCGTGTCTGTCTCTTGTTGTTTCTCCTTAGGCGTGGGCGCATGCCTCAGCTTGACTTTTAAAGGGCCAGCAGCGGGAAAAGCCCTGTGGCTCTCTGAGATGACATCATCAGCCTGTTCCTGCTTCAGCCCTATAAAAGGGCCTTGCTGCCATTCTTCAGGGCCTTCGGATTGGGTTTTCACAGTGTGTGATCTTCCTTCCGATCCAGGTCTTCCGTGGTCTCCTGTGCCTCGATGGATCTTCGTTCCATGTTCTTCGTATTTCTGATCTTCGTCTCATTGATGTTCCTGGTCTCGTCCCTCGTTGGAGCTCCCTCGTCGAATGTCTTGTGTTCCTGATGTTCCAGTCCTGATCCATGTCCAGATGTCCTTATCCGTGTCCAGATGTCCTGATGTCCCAAGTCCTGAGGTGCCATGTTCCAAGTCCTGATGTCTGATGTTCCTGTCCTGAGGTGCCATGTCCCAAGTCCTGATGTCTGGTGTTCCTGTCCTGAGGTGCCATGTCCCAAGTCCTGATGTCTGGTGTTCCTGTCTTGGCTCCATAAGTCTCATCTTCAGCTCTTTGTCTAGTTTCCAGGTCCCTTGTCTGTCCACTTCTCTTGGCATGCCATGTTGTGGTCTGTGACCAGCCCATGGGATGGCTGTGTAGGGCGCCTTGTGGTACAAGGCCTTCTTCTCGCCTGCAGCGCAAAGCTCCGGGAGACTTCTGTTTTTAAAGCCTTGTTCCTGAGTATCTTGTTCCCGGTCTACGGAGTTCCCTTGTGCCTGCTTCCATCCATGCCTAAGACTCTGCCAGAACCTGCTCCGCTCCAGCGTGGTCCATGACCAGCCACAGGCGGCTGTGTAGGGCGCACCCCGATGCAGGCCTCTACTGAATCTTCACCATGTTCTAGTCTAAAGTTCCACATCTTCACCTGGAGTCTGCTTCGCGTTCAGCGTGGTCCGCGACCAGCCATGGGCGGCTGTGTAGGGTGCACTGCGATGCAGTTCTCACCCAGTACTTTCATCTGACTCTTGAATCCTTGCCTGAAACTTCCAAGCAACCTGAATCCTTGTCTGAGTCTTCTGAGTGTCTCACATCCTTGTAAGTGTCTCCTGAGTTTCCTGAATCCTAGTCTGAGTCCTCCTGAGTCTTCTGAGTTTCCTGAATCCTTGTCTGAGTCCTTCAAGTCTTCTAAGTATCCTGAGTCCTTGTTTGACTACCCAAGTCTTCGTCCGAGTCTCCTGAGTCTTCGTCTAAGTATCCAAGTCTATGTCTGAACCATCTGAGTATCCAAGTCTTCATCTGAGTCTTCATGTTCCTGCCCTCAGCCTCCATCTGGCCTCACATACTTGTCGTTCCCTAGCGATGGGTCCGGAAGGGCTATTGAGTGGCCGGAGGGCTACTCTCGAGATCAGCATTGCATTGCATTACTGGATCTCATTGTTGCGTGTAGGTCCAGTGGAGGGCTGAGTCTGCCTAGTCCTGTTCTGGAATTCTCGCCTTGTCTTCACTTCAGACTCACTCCTGCTCCACCTGTGCTCATATCAGCTCACCTCTTGCGGTGTGTCTTGGGGCTCCTCCCTGAGCCATGCCATGACCCAAGGGCTCAAATCTTCCTTAGATGGGACCGTGCCTTTGAGCTCCTACCCGGGCCGGAGGGCAGGCTCTGCAACATGATGTTATTATAACAAGATCCAAGGCCACCATATCAGTAGTAGTTGGAGGCTTCCCTAGATGATAAACCTTTTCACTTTTCTCATACTCTTCCTAGTGGCAGGAGGCTCCCAGTAATATCTTCCATTTAACAACTTCAGTGTTATAATAATGAAACAAACTGTTACTTGGAGCCAACATTGTGTTGGGTTTTTTTTTTTATAAAATTTACTTTGTTTTGCATGCAGCTGATTTTTTTTTCTATTATTGAGGTAATGGAGCTGAAGCAGCAGTTATTTCAGAGTTCTAACTTCAGTTAAGTCAGTCAATTACTCTAATTATTCTCAAGTTCTTCTTAAAGGAAATTATCTACAAGATATCCTCCCCCAGTTATCTTGCTTATGGTACCAAATGTTGAAACATCTGGGATAGACTACAGTATATCTCCAGCAGTGAAAAACGACCTCTCTGCCTTTTACTCTACTTCCACTGTGCAAGAATTTTATACAGCCCTCCAAAATTTCCAGAAAAACTCCTAATAATCATTTGACCTAGGCAATTGTGTTTCCCAAGCTCAAGCTTTAATCTCCTTTTCAAGTTCCAAGTTTTCAGTATAATATTGCCAACAGGCAGATAATTAACTACATGTATTGTGCCCCTTTTCAATATTTTTTTCTCTATAGAGAAAACTCTCATCAACCTATCTGTGGTCGGCAATTCTTATTTACACCCTGACATGCATCCTTTTTTCTGTATGCCTTGCTTTAACTCTATAATGTTATTTAGCCTAATAGGCACCTACCTTTGGAAGTTAGGCCTCTAAATTGGCCCTTTTGAAAACTGACTAGGACTTGGCACCAGGGTTGCCAGCTGCTCAAAGTCATAATGCCAAAAACATGGAGACCTTAAAAGGTCACCTCTGGTCTTCTCAATCAACACCCAAAGTTACTATTTTTCAATTTTTTATGCAAGTAAAAAGTTTAATACACTTTAATTATAGAATTTGTTCAGCCAAATGCTGAGACTACAAACCCAAACCCGACATCAGCTGATGTTTCATTAGCACTAACTGCTTCAGGGGCTGAAAGTAGAGAGAAATATTTAGTTTTAAATGGTGTTCGGTACGAATGCTGGCATCCCACCCAATTGTTTGTAGTCTCAGCATTTGGCTGGACAAATTTGATAATTAAAGAGAGTATTAGATTTTTTACTTGCATAAAAAATTGAAAAATAGTTACTTTAGGTGCATGATCAAGACCATCAATGGTGACCTTTTAAGGTCTCGTGCGTTTTGGATTTGCTGACACCCTTAGTTCACATTAATGCAACATTTATAGTGGATTTAAAAACTTTAAGCTTGCAGCTCTTAGTAACTGCTGAATTTTATTTTGAGCTACATTGGAGAATTTTTTCTGACTCAAAGTCATAATGAACAGGCTCATCCAGTCCTGATTTTCGATATTACATGTAGGAACTTGTAGTTTTAATTTTCTTAGGGAAATCAATGGGACAATCAGAACTATAAATCTCTGCATGCCATAGGGTAAATCCAGGACTGTATTAATCTGTTCCTTGACATAGATCCAGATGGCACAACTGCATACTTAAACCTAGGTGCCTGTTTTCACTGGGCACCTATATTTGGGTACCTGAAAGGCGAATGGCTACAGGAGCAGAATTAAGGCAGGGAAAAAAAGGCATCATGTACTGATTTTCAGCATTAGGCATTGAACTCAGGAGGTAATTTTAAAAGGAGTTAGGTGCGTAAATGTAAATTCTATTGTAGTAATTTTCAAAAGCCCACTTAGATGGTAAAGTGCTGTTACGTTCGTTGACCCTTGGGCCGGTTGGGACAGAGGATGAAATGCTGAGAGGGCTTACAGCACGCGTCCCAACCAAGAGGCGGTTCAGAGACCTGGAGCAACTGGAGATACTGGACTTCGGTAGAGTCCTATGTGACCAAGGTCTCGGTACCCACTGGAAGGATGGCTGCCGTCGGACCTTAGATGAAAGAAGAATCTTCGCCCTGGAGACCGGCACTCCCCCGGGAGGAGCCCTTAGGAGTCCAGCCGCTGGGACTTTTGGAGATTCACCCTGGAGACCGAAGTCCCCCCAGTAGGAGCCCGTAGGGACCCAGCCACTGGGACTTAGGCGACTCCTTTAAGATGGAAGATGGTCCGGATGCAGGCGCCTCCTGCAGATCGTGGGTTCCAGACGGCTGGCACCTCCAGCAGGTCGTAGGTAATCCAAAGGTCGGTTCAGGAGTCTGAGTCCAAAGGACGGTCCGCAGCCAGGCCAGGGGTCAAAGTCCAGAGAGCGGTCCGAAGCCAGTCCAAGGGTCGAAGTCCGAAGAGCAGTCCAAAGCCAGTCCAGGGGTCGAAGTCCGAAGAGCGGTCCAAAGCCAGCCCAGGGGTCAGAGTCCAGAAGAATCAATCTAGCGAGTAGGGCAGAGCAGAAGCGGGACAAAGAACAAATCAGGAACACAGCAACAGCAGGCCGAAGACCAGGAACCTTGTTGCAAGGCACTGGAGTGCTCTAGCTGCAGGGTACTTATCCCCTGAAGGCGTCTGACGTCATCCAGGGCCAGATTGAGATTTTCCCGCGCTGGCCCCTTTAAATGGGGCTCCTCCCCACGTGCGCGCGTCAGGGGGCGGGGCCAGCCGCACCAGAGCGTCGGCATCTCTCCCAAGGAGGGAGAGACGCCCTCCAGCGCGTCTCTCCCGAGGAGGGAGAGACGCGCTGGAGGGCCTGCGAGCCCGAAGAAGATCAGAAACAGGCCGGGGAAGGGTGGAAACAGCCCGGGCTGCCCCCAAGGTAGGTGGAGGGACCGGAGCACGACCCGGGACCGCAGCAAGTGCATTTATATGCTTAGAATCCAGCTGTAAGAATGTAAATACTTTTGAAAATTACCTCCTTAAAGCTGGGCAAATTAATTACAGGTCCAAATTACAGTGCCTTAAAACATAGGGTCCTAAATTCAGCTGAATATTTCCCTAAGTTTAGACACCTAAGTGTAGCAGTGAGCGGTTTCTGAAAATTCATGTATGTGTCTCTTCCAAGCCACTCCAAAAAAAATATTTCAATGAAAGTGTTTTATCAATGGCAAAATGTTTCATGCAATGATTTCATCATCAAAATCCTCCAATGGTATTGCATAGCCCTCAGGAGACTTTCAGAATTCTAAAACCATGATGAATAAACAGAATTTCACTTCCCTTCCTAGTGCTACTGTGAATAATATTAAATAGGAGCACTCACATGCTAAATATTAAAAGAAAATATTTCCAGTAGCTTAACGTTTCACTGCTATGAACGACAAAATGAGCTGGGCTGTAATTTGATCTCCTATTATATTTGCTCTCTTTCTGTTTCCAATCTTCAACAAAGTGATAGATTTCAACAAATGAATTTATAACAAAGATCAAAGCTTTCAGAGCTATTAGATCATTTCATTATTGCAAGATAATACAACAGAGCAGCCTAGAGTTCATGAGTGCTAAGAACAATTTAAAAAATGAGATGAAGATAGATAAGAATTGCAAAACTAAAATGAATCTGTGACAACTGAAGACTTCATATGCAAATTATATTTTCAATGAAAAATTTCACGACTCTCCCTCCAGACAGCAGGAAAAGATGCTTGAATTAACTAATAAAAAATGCATGGAAGTTGCATTTATACTTTCCAACATATGGAATGTTGGAAAGAATTACTATGTAAAAGGGCTCCCTGTCCATCCACCTATATGTATGTAGGCAATAACTCTCCCAAAACAAGATGGAAATTCAACAATTTTGGTGTGTAGGAAGAAAATGTGAATATCTCAAACGAATTCAGAAACCAGAGAACCAAGCTGACAAAGAAAATCCCCATTGATTTTGATGGGGAATTATTAGAAGCTGTTTGAACTGTAAGAATGCCGATCAGCACTGCATTCCAAATGCCCCCCTCACCCTACCAATACTTTGCCACAGAGCAAGCCAGGCAGAGAGAGACAGAGGCAGGAGAAATAACTGAAGTAAATGGAAAAGAATGGAACAAAAAGGAGCTTCCAAAGTATGTCCCCTATGTCCCCACATGATCCCCCCCACCACCACCATACACATCCCACTATATACCTCCCACACACATGAATACACACACCACCATTCACACACATACACCCTTTCCACACCCCTACACCCCTCACACACTACACACATACACCCCTTCTACATATCTATGTTGGAAAGTTTTCCTGAAGTGATACCTCTGCATAGTTTCTCTACTTGCTTTAACATTATAAAGTTACAAGGGGGCAGATGCAATACAGTGCACTCAGCTGAGCACACTGTTTAACCCACCGTCGGACACGGGTTAAATAGGCACTAATCTACCCCCTAATGCAATAGGGGGATTAGCGCCTATTTAACCCACATCTAACGTGGAGTAAATGAGACAGCGCTCATCACATGCTCTTACTCATTCACTCCGCATTCAGAAAAATAAATGTGCGGCTCAGATGTACATTTATCGCTCAGGTATTAACGCCTGCCTGGAGCAGGCGTTAATAGCTGAGCGCATGTAAAAGAAGTACAGAAAAGCAGAAAAAAACTGCTTTTCTGAACTTCTTCAGTAAAAAAACAAAAACAAAAAAAAATACCTTGGCAGCCCGCCGAGTTATGAAGACCGACGCCAGTAAACTTGGCATCGGTTTTCATAACCGGCCGTCTGCTCGTAATGAAAACGGACGCCTCGGGTGCGCCATGCGTGCGTTAAGAAAGCGGGTGCTGAAAAGTCAGCGCCCACTTTCCGTGAAAATTATTGCATCGGCCCCAAGGATTCTTTGTTTCCTACTATATGCTAAATATAAATAACAGATCTGAAATTTTGAATGCTGGATAATTTTAAACCTGTTCCAACATAGTCCTAAAGTTATTTGGCTAACTTAGCCAAAAACAAACTAAAATCAGCTAAGTTAGCTGGATATCTTAGGGGCAACCCTGAAATGCCTCTTTTTTTTTATCCAGCTAGATTTTAGACAGATATTGACTTATCTGGCTAAAATCCAGCTGGATAACTGCCCTGATGTTCAAAAACTTGCCATTTATCCAGATAATTTGTGAGTTGTTTACCTAAATGCATTTGAATATGGACCTCTTTGATTTAAAAAGCATGTGCATTCATTCTCCCAGCAAATCTATGCACACCAAACAGCAGGTGTAATTGTATGCACATAATTTTGCCGGGATAATTATCCAAGCAAACATAGATGTGTAAGTAGTTTTTAAAAAAAATTGATGTAACCTGGGTGCATAACAGTCTGCACATTTTTATGTGGGCTATTATTAAATTATCCCATCTGTGAACTCAAAACTTCCATCCTCCACCTCATAGTGTTGCTGAGATCTCTCATGGCACTGACACTGTTAGTTCTGATGGTCTTTTGATGGCCAGAGATTTGTGTCATGATAGTGTGGAACTCTATGATGTTCCAGCTGTGTTGCTGCATGTCTTTCCAAAGATGATTCGGTTTTCTTTATGGTTATTTGATTTTAAGTCAAACTATCAAGAAAGCAAACACCTTGATCGCAAGGTCAGCCGCCGGCTTTTGACCCTCTGCAGACATCGGCAGAGGAGAGGGGCAGGGCCTCGAGCCCCAGCTGACATCAGGGCCGGCAGCAGAAACAGGAGACCTGAATCATTCATCTGGAAAGGCCAGCTGGTGACAAACAGCCAGATGTTCCGGCGAGAGGTAAGGCAGCTAGAGCCACTGCTTGTTGTGCAGCTTTGTGCTGGAAGAAAGTAAGCTTTCAAAATGGGCAGAAATGACTCTTTGGGAACCAGCCACAGTCACTAATATATTTCTTGAAGATATGAAGAAGTGATACACTTTTTGCCACAAATTTATGGGGGAGATTTTCATGCAGCCCGTATATTTGTGAACTGCCTGAGTCATTTTAATGTGTGTACTTTATATAAATCTCCAAAGAGAAAGTAGCCTTGCTGTCTCTTTTTGAAAATAGGCAAGTGCAAAGGGCACACAGGGAAGGCAATTGTTGAAGAGGCTTCTGTGGAGAAAGTAGCATTTTCCCTGCAGAAAAGGCCTTTTAGAAAATTATGTGACCAACGCATGCATAAAATTACGCACATACACACCGTATGCACACACTTTCATGCGCATAGAGGAGAGGCATTCCAGGGTGGAGTCTGGGACTTGCGCATATAGGGCCAGATTTTAAAAGGGTTATGGGCGTAAATCTGGGTCTACGCACGCCGGGCCTATTTTAAAAAGGCCCGGCAATGTGCGTAAAGCTCCGGGACGTGTGTAAGTCCCGGGGCTTTACAAAAGGGGCGGTCCGGGGGCTGGCGCGTGCAACGTGCGCCTGCCAGAGGCAGGCTCTAAAGGTAAGACAAGAGTTGGAGGGGGTTAGAGTAGGGCTAGGGGGGGAAAGGTTAGGGGAAGGGGTGGGAAGGCTAGGTTAGGGGCAAGGGAATGGAGGGAAGCGGCGTGGCTCGGCGCGGACAAGGTGCACAATTGTGCACCCCCTTGCGCACGCCGACCCCAGATTTTATAACATGCGAGCCTGCACGCGCATGTTATAAAATTGGACATACATGTGTGTGCACGGGGTAGCATGTGCACATGTAGGCCGCGCGCGCTTCTTTTAAAATCTACTCCATACTTCATTGTTTTTAAAAGTATGCATATGAATTCTCTTACCCAACCTACTTGCACTAAATACAGGTGTAATTACGGCATAATTTTTAAAGCGGAGCTCTGCGTGTATGTTTGCTTTAAAAATTGGTTTAAATTATGCATGTATTTGCTGGTTAACTCATGTGCCATGTTACAGAATTACCCCTTACAACCACTAAAAGATTTAAATGCATCTGTGCTTTTAGCGCTTATTTGTGAGGGCTAAGGAGGAAGGGTGGCCTGTATTTGAAAACTGAATGTTTTCTCCTCTGACATGAACATGCTCATAGGAGCATCTCTTTTTTACCCTGAGCTGCACAAGCCTCTCATACTTCTAGCTGCATTTAAGGAGGGCAATTTTCAGTCAGGCCATTTTAGCTGGGTAAATGCTTTTGAAAATTGCCTTCTCCAGCCCTGAAGTTCTACTTATTCAAAAAATTTTGCATGTTCTCCAGACTTTTTCTTCTTCCCAAATTATCTTGAACTGGTTTAGCAAATGTTGCTTACCTGATGTAACAGGTGTTCTCACAGGACAGCAGGATGTTAGTCCTCACAAATGGGTGACATCGAGGATGGAGCCCACCACGGAAAACTTCTGTCAAAGTTTAAACAGAACTTTGACTGGCCCCTACTGGGCATGCCCAGCAAGGCACTGACCCTGCAGCCAGCAGGGGTCTCCCTTCAGTCTGATTTTCAAAGCTACAGGCAGTGCCTAGAAAGTAAAAATAAAACGAACCCAACACCGCGGGGAGGCGGGCGGGTTTCGTGAGGACTAACATCCTGCTGTCCTGTGAGAACACCTGTTACATCAGGTAAGCAACATTTGCTTTCTCACAGGACAAGCAGGATGGTTGTCCTCACAAATGGGTGAGTACCGAGCTGAGGATGTCCCGACTTGCACCAAATGTACCCAACGGTGTGCAGCAGGCACAACAACTGAGGAAAAATTTGGGAAAGGGCATCCGCACCCTACCGGGAAGGTGGAAGGGTGTTGGTACATCAGGTTGGAAAAAGGTTACGCAAGACAGATTGGCCGAAGATGGAGTCCTGTCTTCCAGCTTTGTCCAAACAATAGTGGGCTGCAAAGGTATGGAGAGAACTCCAGGTTGCAGCTTTGCAGATGTCAGGAAGCGGCACCGAACGAAGGTGTGCCACTGACGTCGCCATGGCCCTCACAGAGTGTGCTTTAACACGGTCTTGAAAAGGAATGCCAGCTTGCTCAAAGCAAAAAGAAATGCAGTCCGCCAACCAGGAAGAAAGAGCCTGCTTACCCACAGGTTGTCCCAACTTATTAGGATGGAAAGAGACGAATAATTGAGTGCTCTTCCTGTGGGAAACTGTACGGTCTAGGTAAAAAGCTAGAGCCCGTTTACAGTCTAGGGTATGCAGGGTCTGCTCTCCAGAGTTGGAGTGGGGCCTGGGAAAAAAAAAAAAAAATAGGTAGTACGATAGATTGATTGATATGAAACTCCGAAACTACCTTAGGTAAAAATTTAGGGTGAGTGCGGAGTACCGCCCGGTCCTGCAGGAGCTTAGTGTAAGGCGGATAGGTAACTAGGGCCTGTAATTCACTAACCCTGCGAGCTGAAGTAACAGCCAAAAGGAATAACACTTTCCAAGTGAGATATTTCAAGTCACAGGAGTGCAGAGGTTCGAAAGGAGGTTTCATTAGACGACCAAGAACCAGGTTAAGGTCCCAGGATGGGGCCGGAGGACGCAAGGGTGGCTTTAGATGGAGTAAGCCCTTAAGAAAGCGTGTTACTAGGGGTTGCACTGAAATAGGATTACCCCCAATACCCTTATGGAAGGCGGCTACCGCACTGACATGCATTCTGATAGAAGAGGTTTTAAGACCTGATTCAGAGAGATGCCATAAATAGTCCAAGAATTTGGAGATTGGACAGGAAAGGGGATCAAGAGACTGAGAAGTGCACCATGATGTGTATCTTTTCCATTTGTATGAGTAAGACTTTCTTGTGGAAGGCTTTCGTGAAGCTATCAGGACTCGAGAAACGGAATCTGAAAGGTTAATGGTTGAAGGACTAACCTTTCAACATCCATGCCGTCAGGGACAAGGCTTGGAGGTTGGGATGGAGGAGGCATCCGTCGTTTTGAGTGAGCAGATGCGGGTCCTTTCCCAGAGGAATGTGCCTGCGGATGGAGAGATCCTGGAGTATTGGAAACCATACTTGGCGTGGCCAGTAAGGTGCTATCAGGATCATGGTTCCTCCGTCCTGGCGTAGCTTCACGAGAGTCTTTGACACAAGAGGGAGTGGAGGGAATGCATAGAGCAGACCGGTTGTCCACTTGAGGGAGAATGCATCCCTCGGCCGAGAGTGGTTGCTCCGAATGAGAGAGCAGTAATCGTCCACTTTGTGGTTCTGAGGGGACGCAAAGAGGTCTATGCGGGGAGAACCCCACTTGCGAAACAGAGAGGTCGCTACCAGAGGATCGAGTGACCACTCGTGTGGGTGGAAGACACGGCTCAGCTGGTCTGCCAATACATTGTCTACTCCCGGTAGGTAAGTGGCCCTGAGGTACATGGAGTGGGAGAGGGCTTCCGCCCAGATCTGCGCAGCTTCCTGACACAGAAGGAAGGAGCCTGTGCCTCCTTGCTTGTTTATGTACCACATGGCCACTTGGTTGTCCGTCTGGATTAAGATTATCTGACGAACGAGATGATCTTTGAAGGTGCGGAGCGCATAGCGGATTGCTCGAAGTTCCAGGAAATTGATCTGGTGTTTGGCTTCCTCTTTGGACCATAACCCTTGGGTTTGAAAGTCGTCCACATGGGCTCCCCAACCGATGTGAGAAGCGTCGGTGGTTAGGATTACTTGCGGGTCCGGTGGAAGAAAAGGTAAGCCCTGAAGGAGGTTGACCTGAGTCGTCCACCAGGTTAAGGATAGGCGCAGCGCTTGTGTGACTGTGACTATGGAGGACAGAGGCTGAAAAGCTTGAATCCATTGGTGTCGTAGAGTCCATTGTGTTACTCTCATGGCTAGTCGGGTCATGGGAGTAACTTGAACCGAGGATGCCATGTGTCCTAGGAGAATGAGGAACTGGCGAGCCGTGGCAGTGTTCTGAGACTGGAGCTGGCGAGCCAGGGACATTAGGGTGTGGACCCTCTGAAGAGGAAGGTAAGCCTTTGCTTGTAAGGTGTCCAAGTCTGCTCCAATGAAGAATAAGGTTTGAGACGGGACTAAGCAAGATTTCTCGTAATTGACAAGAAAACCTAAGGAAAGGAGTGTTTGAATTGTCAATTTTAGGGAGGATTGAGCTATCTGTTGGGTGGAGGCCCTGATTAGCCAATCGTCCAGGTAGGGATAGACGTGGACACCTTCCTTCCTTAAGAATGCTGCTACCACTACGAGGCATTTGGTAAAGACTCGTGGGGCAGAAGCCAGACCGAAAGGTAGGACACGGTATTGATAATGGTCGTGGCCTACGAGAAACCGCAGATATTTGCGATGGGATTGTGTGATCGCAATGTGGGTATAAGCGTCCTTGAGGTCAAGAGAGCACAGCCAATCCCCTCTTTGTAGCAGAGGGAGCAGCGCGCCTAGGGTTACCATTTTGAACTTCTCTTTTTGAAGGTATTTGTTGAGGGCTCGAAGGTCCAAAATGGGACGTAGTCCCCCTGATTTCTTTGGTATTAGGAAGTATCTGGAATAGAATCCCTTGCCTCGTTGAGAGGGAGGAACGGGTTCTATAGCATTTGATTTCAGAAGAAGAGACACTTCCTGTTGTAATTGAGCCAAATGGGTGGATAGACTCCACGCTTGAAGAGGCGGGGAGTCTGCCGGAAGAGTTATGAAGTTGAGGTGGTAACCCTGTGCGATAATTGTTAGCACCCACTGATCTGAGGTGATCTGCAACCAAGGTTGTAGAAAATGGTACAGTCGACCTCCTACAGGAATGTCTGGAAGAGGGGTTTGGCATGTGTTCCCTACAGGGGAGTCAAAGGCCAACCGCAGGCCCAGGAGGAGGGGCTACAGTAGGCCTTTGTTTCCTAGGCTGACGCGGCTGAGGCCTAGTAGAGGATCGAGCTGGACGAGGCCTGGCCGATGGAGGGTAGTAACGGCGTGGCCGAAAGAACGACTTCTTAGAGTCCTTCTTAAGTGGTTGTTTGGAGGAAACCTCAGACGGAACAGAAGAAAGTTGTTTCAACGTCTCGTGGTGATCTTTCAATTCAGCTACTATTTGCTGAATTTGTTCTCCAAACAAATTGTCCCCTAAGCAGGGTAAATCCGCTAAACGATCCTGGACCTCTGGGCGAAGGTTGGATGATTTTAACCAAGCCCAACGTCTGGCCGAGATGGCAGTAGCTGAAACCTTTGTGGAGGCATCGAAGATGTCATAAGCCGTTCTGATCTCGTGCTTCCCCGCTTCAAATCCTTTATTAAGAAGGGCCTGAAGCTGTGGCTGGTATTGGTCAGGTAATGTGTCAGCAAAATCTTGCATCTGTTTAAGGATGGCTCTGTTATATTGCGTCATGTAGAGTTGATATGAGGCTATGCGAGAAATCAGCATAGCTCCATGGTACACTTTCCGTCCCACACTGTCTAGGAATTTATTGTCCTTGACCGGCGGAGTGGAGGAGTGTGGCTTGAGACGCTTGGCTTTTCTTTGTGCGGACTCCACCACAACAGAGCGATGATCCAGTTGAGGCTTTTGAAAGCTTGGTGCTGACTGGACGAGGTATGTGGAGTCAGCCTTCTTGTTAACTGGTGATACAGATGAAGGAGATTCCCAGTTTTTCTTTAAGAGATCGAGAAACACCTGGTGAATGGGCATGGAAGCGATGATTTTTGGAGCGTCCAAAAATTGAAGCAGTTCCATCATCTGATGTCTGTCATCGGTCTCAGATTGCAGCTGAAAAGGTACAATTTCGGACATCTCCTTTACAAAATTAATAAAGGAGAGATCCTCTGGAGGAGATCTTTTTCTACTCTCTGTAGGAGAAGGCAGTGATGGTAAATCTGTGTCAGAAGATGTATCATCACCCCAGGTATCATAGGGATCACTTGGGGGTTGAAGCCCCGATGGACCTGGTTGAGGATCCGAAGGCATCGAAGGAAACCTTGGAGGAACCGGTGGTACAATCGGTACTGGGAACGGCATCGAGGGTTTCGGTGCTGCCGATGGAGTCGGTGCCGGTCTTGGAACCGATGGAGCCAAAGGATAAATCGGTGGAGATATTCGAGAAGGCACCGATGGGACCACCCCGGAAGGGGGAATCAGGAACGGTGTTTCTCCCGCCGATGAAAATCCAGTTGGAGACGATGGCGCTGTCGGTGCTACTGGAATTATCGATGGGAGGGCATGTACAAGTGCCTCCATACGTTGTAGTAGCGGTGCCAGCGCTTCCACCAAAGGTTCGGTGGTCGGTTCCTTCCTCGGTGGCGGAGTCGGTGCCGGGGTCGATGCCGGTGGCGGTGCCGGAATCGGTGCCGGAGACGGTGCCAATGGAGGTTGGAATCTTTGCATCGCTTTCTCGATGGCCTCCTGGACCAGCCGGTCCAGTTCTGCCCGGAGACCAGGGGTAACAATACCCGGCTCGACGGGAGAGGGAGGCTGAGGCAGAGCCGGAGGGACCACTGTAACCGGTGGGATCACGGCTCCCACACCCCGAGAGGGTGAGGGTTTCCTCGATGCCTGCGAACGAGACGTGGACGGTGCCAAGTCTGAACGAGGCCTCTTAGTCGGTGGCTCGGCTTGTTCAGAGGTCGATGACTGTGGATCCTCGACAGGCCGAGACTTGTGCCGTCGATGGCGATGCTTGTCCTTCCGGTCTCCTCGCTCATCCGGGGAGGGGACAGGAGTCGACGGCCGAGAAGTCATCGATGGTGGACGGTCACCGGAGGGTTGACGATGGTGGTGCAACTTCGACGGTGCCGGTTCCGATGACGTCGATGCTATCGATGGCGTTGGGGTGGGTGCATGGAAGAGGAGCCCCATCTTCTCCATCCTGGCTTTGCGACCCTTAGGTGTCATTAGGGCACATTTGGTGCAAGTCAGGACATCATGCTCACTACCCAAACACAAAACACAAACCCTATGGGGGTCTGTGATTGACATAGTCCGGGTACAATCCGGGCATCGACGGAACCCCGTCGCCATGGCTTAAGGCCAAATTTAGTCGCGGGCTCGGTAATTTCCAACAGGCCTCAAGGGCCAAATTCGACGGTAGTCGAAGAAAAAAGGCAAAAAACTTACCGGTTTCCGCGGAGGTGACAAAAATTTGTCGAAGGGAGACCCCTGAGGGGCAAATTTTCTTCGGAAAGAAAAATACCGAATTCCTGTCAGGAACGTGGTAAGAGAGCTCCTTTCACCGCGTGGCAACTGCTGCGCGGAAAAAAGAAGACTGAAGGGAGACCCCTGCTGGCTGCAGGGTCAGTGCCTTGCTGGGCATGCCCAGTAGGGGCCAGTCAAAGTTCTGTTTAAACTTTGACAGAAGTTTTCCGTGGTGGGCTCCATCCTCGATGTCACCCATTTGTGAGGACAACCATCCTGCTTGTCCTGTGAGAATACATGTATCTGCTTATCAGATATGGAGCCTGATTTAATAAGGGTTTTTCCCATTTTGTGTCTATGGGAAAAATGCTTAGTAAATTAAGCCCTCACAGCATTTTTTTCGTAGTAGTATTTTGCATTGAAACCTGCCCTTTTAGGTGATTTAAAGATTTTTTTTCCAAACAATTCACCTTAGAGCCTAGTGCTTACTTTATTTCTATAATAGCTTGCAAAATTAATTCAAAAGTTACATCACTGGACATCATTTGGATCTTAACTAAGTGCTTTATTTATTTTATTTATTTATTTAAGTTTTTTATATACCAACATTCAAGACGGTGGTCCCATCATGCTGGTTCACAAGAAACAGGGGTGAAATTATAATAAACTTTATAGCAGACAACACCAGACTAAAAACTCAGCTCCTACTTAGACAATTCCATTAAAGCACTATCACAAGCTACAAACAGATCTGAATCCAGTTGGACATCTTTGTCTGATTGGAAAACCTTGGGCAGCGAAGATAACGGATCTACAGCTCCATCCCACTTGCCATCTGAGACAGCCTGAGCCCATCGGTCCCACCCCATGCTACCTGGAGGAATTTGGAAGGGAAAGACATCCGTTTTCTCTTTTCTTTTCACCACGGAAGAGGAAAAAAATGCCAAAAAAAAATTAAAAATAAAAGGAATTTAGCCTACACACTCAGAAGACAAGACAGAAAGACAAACAAATTAGAAACTTGTGCCCACTCTCTCATTTCAATCGATATAAAGGTATGAAATAGAAAGGGCCAGATAAGCAAGAGGACATCACACTTATGTGACCGACAGCCAGTCTGGTTACCAGTAAGCCCTGGGGTATGTCAGGCAGTACAGTTAGTGATGAAAGATAATTAGGGGAGGATCTATGCAGTGCAGCCCCTCCCTTTGAGGGTGCTGGGAAGGACTTTCCCCTCCTGTGAGGTTATATAGCAGCTTTCTACAGAGAGCTCGGGTGGAGGGCAGTATAGTTTGTATTTTTGGAGGAAGACTGGATAATTTTTCCCGCGGTTGATTTTTTACCTGCCCGGAGGCCTGGGCTCCATCCTGCCCAGGACCCTATGGGACAGATTGAGGACTCCACTGTTGAAACCCTCTCCATAGGTGCAGAGTGATTGTCCTGGGACTAATTTTGGGAATTTGGGACTTTTGCTTGGTAGGAGCCTTGTGACACACCTGGGCCTTTCCTGGATTCAAGGAACGGGAACCTTGTGTTTGGGACTCCCAGGGAAAGGGAAGACCTGCCCTTCAGAGGTGGTACCTGCTGCAAGGAACAACACCAGTGTTAGAATTTTTGGGGACAAGAAAGACGTTTGGTTAGTGGCCCAGGAGGAAAGTTTTTGCTTTCCTTCCTGCTTGGAGCGAGAAACAGCCCAAGCTGCTCTTTGGACACATGAATCCACCCATTTGGGATCCCCACAGGAAAAAAACAAAAAACAAGAAAGAGAACAAGAGTAAAGATCATGAAAATCTGCTAACTCTGAGTAAGAACCTATTTACATTACTGAGGACACCCATCCGGTGTCTTCACCCTGGGAAGAGAGAGGTTTGGACTCTATGTAAGGACAGGATTTTGGCCTTCTTTGGAAGGGGTTTTCCCAACCAGTTTAGGGTTCCCCTGCCCATGGGGACCTCCATTCCAACTAATCCAGGAGGGTGGACAGATCTCTTGCCGACAAGGAAGACTCCTGCAAGATAGAGGAAAGAGCCTGTAAAAGAATTTAAATTGAGAAAGTGTTGTGGTGATTGGAAATAAGTTATGTTCCATATTCCAGCTGATTTTTTTAAACAGTAAAGAGACTTTGATTTTGGACACTAATAACTCGTCTCCAGCATGGTGACTGGCACCTGCAACACACGTTTAACAAAACAACAAATAACCATCTCCCAGGGACAAAGATTGTAGATAAAGGCACCCCTCGCATTCTGGGCCCTGAAAAGATAACTACCCCCTCCTCCCCCCCCCCCCCATCCAACCAAGGATCCATGCTCTGGGAAAAAGAGACTGTATTTTAAGAGCTAGCCAGGGTTCCAGCCCTGAAGAGATATTAAATATTTTTATGGCGCCATTGGAGTACAGCCCACTTCTAGAGGTGGGATTACACTTAGAATTTGCCAAATTCTAGGTAAAGAACTATCCTTTCCTGGCTCCAGTTGCTCTCTTAACAGCACTGATGAAGTAGTTGTTAGGAGAGCTATGGAGATCTGGCTTCCACATTTGTGTGGGTGTGGATAATGGTGGTGGGGTAGGGGTTCCTGCAACACATTACGTTTCTCACATGGTCTATTTAGTGCATGGTAAAGTGAGATACCATTCCATTGTTATTTCTGATAACATGCTAGAAGTTACCAAGTGATATTTTTGCATATATTATCTTAGTACACAGGGATCAAGCTATCCAGTTTTACTGCTTGGTAATTTTAATTAGTTATTGTGTCTAAATTCCCAAATTATTGCAATATAGTACATGTTGGGGTAGATTTTCAAATAGACCTAGCTGGCGAAATGCAAAAATGAACTCCTGCTGAACAACTAACCAGAGTCACATGTGTTCTCAAAGCAGCTATGTTAAGATGTTTAACATGTGGGTGTTCCCAGAGGTCTAGCTAACCAGAGTGAATTTTCCAAGCTAGCTGGGTAAGATAGCTTCCTATCACCATGTGTACTAAAGGCCGGCTTAAATCTAGTTGGTTATGTTGTAGCTGGATAGATTTATCCAATGTTTCAGTCGTAACTTAGCCAGCTAAGCTCAACTAAGCTTTTCTTAAACCTAACTGGCCAGATATATCGTCACTAAACAGGTTGTTTAAAAACTGAACCCATACCTCTTTGTGTGTATGGGAAAAATGCTTAGTACATGTGGCCCTATATATCTCAGTAGGGTACTTTGAGTATCAAGAGTGAATATCTAGATTTTGAAAATCCATTCAGCTTCTTCTGCATTTAATAATAGACATATAGAGCTAAATATTGAGCAGAGCAGTGCGCAACAAATTACCTGAGCAAATGTACCAGGGTAACTATAGTTGAGATATTGATCAGGAAACCAATCCCACTGAATATACCCAATTAAGTTTAAAATTATCTGTGCAACTTTCCCCTAATAAATCTGGACCTGCTTTCAAAACAGATGAAAATTAACCAGCTAAACCTAGCCAGACAAAGCTGAATATCCATGCTATCTGCTTAAGTTCAAGCTCCTCCCTGGAACATCTCCATGCTCCCTCTTTTTATCCGGGTAAACCAGGTAATGACTTACCTGGCTAAAACTTACTCATTCCAAAGGTCGGAACATGTAAAAACTCAGCTGGACCAACCCCTTTGAATATGGACTTCATAACTTCAGACTTGAATGCACATCTGTGTACATTTGAAAATGTAGATCCCTAAAGTCAAGGCATTTACTGGTTTAAGATGCTAAACAAGGCAGGAAAATAGCACCACATGCACTCTTCTGGAGTTCAGAAATGTATACAAAAGATAATAAGGTGCTCCTTATGCATGATAACTAAAGGCTTAAAAATGCAGGACAGTATCTCTGTTGCTCTGTACTGGTTTCTTAAAAGTGAAGTGTTTTTATGTTTTATTTTTATCTGGAGAAGTTGTCTATATAAACATTCTTAAGCAAAAATGTTAGCTCTGTTTAATTAACTGAAAAGAGAAAACACCCCATGTGAAGCCTTAACTACCATGACCTTCTTCATAATAAACCTCATTTACAATTTCTCTATGGTAACTTTGTGCAGTATTTGTTATGGTAGTCAAAACCAGTCTGATAAGTTGACTTCTATCCTGTTTGCTAGTGGGTGGAACCTCTATATTGTTGAAATGAAAGTCATCTGTAATTTCTTAAAGGTCAATTCATCCAAAGGCCAGAAAGAAGGCCATGGGGAATAATTATTTGAAACGTTGGTCAAATATTTAAAATGTTTTCCTGAGATTGAAAATGGCAAATAGGCCATCATTGAACAAGTAAGATATGTGAAACTGACTCTGGTCCAAGCCATGGAATGACTTATCAGTCTCAGTATCACTGTTGGTCATGCTAAAATTGCTCTGACATTGGTTCTTTATAGGAAAAGAAAGAAGAAGCACACAGAGCATGTACAATGAATAATGTAAACTCCATGTAAGAGCAAGAAAGCAGAAACACTTGCTCACACTTCAGTCTTAGATATTTATGCATCTGGCTGGTCCATAGCAATCAATGATCAAAAATGCATCAGTCACATTATACAAGAACTGCTCTTACAAACCCCACTCCCCAAAAAACACCAATGGGTTAGAAAGCTTCCAAGTATAGACTGTGGATCTTTAATGCCAGTGTAACCCCACCCCGGTGTGCCAATCCTACACGGATGGGGCCAAAAACTTATTTATGGGGACAGGGACCCTGACATAGTCTCTTTATTGGATGGGGTGAAAGTTGCCTTCAAAGGACCCGAGTGCTAAGGGTGTCTCTGGTATGTTTGTGTGCCCCAGGGAGAGGAGCATCCCATGGTGAAGTTCACATTGTGGGTCCAATATGCAAAAAAACCACTCCAGACTCCAAGGTGGTGTCCAAAAATAAAGTGTACTTGCAGATAAGCAGTGGTAAATGGGCTCAATCTATTCAGTCTTAGCCCCACAATTAATCTGGGTACTACACAGTTCTTTCTCGCAATCTGTGCAGAAGTATCTCTCACAGGCACTCAGGGTGTCCCCACTTTCAAGCAGTAAAAGGCGTGGAGGCCCTGGCTTTTGGTGGTGAGGCAGGGATTCCTCTCCAACCCTAGATACAAATATGCAAAACAGTCTTGGCACAGAGAGCTTCAAAATTCTTTCTTTCTCTCCCCAGGGTGAAGACTCCTGTGTGGTGTCCTCAGTGTTCTCAATGTATTTGCTACTCACAGTTTTATGTTCTCTTGATGCTTGAATCCCTTATGGGAAGAATCTAGATGAACAGCAGCTTCTAATGTTCCCTTCAGATAGGAAGAGGCAGTCAAACACTTCCTCCCCTTGTAAACCAATTTAACACTAGAGGGTCTTGGCACTGGATCACCACCTCCTCCTTCTTCACTGAGGTGTAGAGGGGCAGGTCTTCCCTAACCTAGGAAGCCCCAACAACAGGGTTCCCCAATTCCTGAGTCCAGGTGGTGCACAGAATTTTACTAGGCCTCCTATGAAGAAAATGCAAAAAGCCCAAACTATTCCCAGAGGGGTAACCCAAATAGTTAGTCTGTAGATTGGATGGAAACCCTCCCAGCCATGGTCAGCTTCCAAAGGCTAGGTTAGCCTGCTTTCTTTGACTGAGCCTGAAAAAACAACAAAGGCTAAGCTCCTGAACTACCTCCTAACTTCACAAAACCCATAAAAGACTGCCCATAAACTCCCCCTAGGGAAATGCTTAAAAAACATCTCAGCGGGATGGCCATTCTAGACCTGCCAATGGGAGGGGCTGCATTTGAATGGTATCCTCCCCTTTACAGACCTACACTGCTCTAGCTGGAATTCAGGACTCTCCCAGGGCTTACTGGTGACCGAAATTGGCTATCGGTCACACCAGCTACTATTAACATGTTAAAAAAATCTTTTCCTTCTCTATATGATCTTTGTCCTTCTTTATTTCATTTAATTTTGGTTTATGCCTTTAAAAAAAAAAAACAACTGTACTCAAAATGTTACAACATAATACAAATAGATAATCAAGTTAATACAATACAAAATAAAAATAGCCTAACCATCAAATAATACAAACAGTATAACAATCAAATTATACATAAATAATACAAACACATTAAAATAGATAAACAATATACCAGTCCCTCCTAGAGATGTGAATCATGTCCTCGATCGTCTTAACGATCGATTTCGGCTGGGAGGGGGAGGGAATCGTATTGTTGCCGTTTGTGTGTGTAAAGTATCGTCATAATCGTTAAAATCGTGAGCCGGCACACTAAAACCCCCTAAAACCCACCCCCGACCCTTTAAATTAAATCCCCCCCCCCCAATGCCTTAAATTACCTGGTGGTCCAGCGGCACACTAAAACCCCCTAAAACCCACCCCCGACCCTTTAAATTAAATCCCTCTCCCTCCCGAACCCCCCCCCCCAAATGCATTAAATTACCTGGGAGTCCTCCGTAGCGGCGGTCCGTGGCTAAATCGGGGGAAGGGGGAAAGCACGAAAACCGGCACACTAGATCGTGAGGTCTTCAGCTGGCGCCATTTTTCAAAATGGCCGCCGCCATTCACGAAAACGATTCGATGCAAGAGGTCGTTCCGGACCCCCGCTGGACTTTTGGCAAGTCTTGTGGGGGTCAGGAGGCCCCCCCAAGCTGGCCAAAAGTTCCTGGGGGTCCAGCGGGGGTCAAGGAGCGATTTCCTGCCGCGAATCGTTTTCCGTACGGAAAATGGCGCCGGCAGGAGATCGACTGCAGGAGGTCGTTCAGCGAGGTCCGGAACCCTCGCGAGATTTCCGGACCTCGCTGAACGACCTCCTGCAGTCGATCTCCTGCCGGCGCCATTTTCCGTACGGAAAACGATTCGCGGCAGGAAATCGCTCCTTGACCCCCGCTGGACCCCCAGGAACTTTTGGCCAGCTTGGGGGGGCCTCCTGACCCCCACAAGACTTGCCAAAAGTCCAGCGGGGGTCCGGAACGACCTCTTGCGTCGAATCATTTTCGTCTATGGCTGCCGCCATTTTGCGGCGGCCATTTTGAAAAATGGCACCGGCTGAAGACCTCACGATCTAGTGTGCCGGTTTTCGTGCTCTCCCCCTTCCCCCAATTTAGCCACGGACCGCCGCTACGGAGGACTCCCAGGTAATTTAATGCATTTGGGGGGGGGTTCGGGAGGGTGGGGGATTTAATTTAAAGGGTCAGGGGTGGGTTTTAGGGGGTTTTAGTGTGCCGGTTTTCCTGCCCTCCCCCTTCCCCCGATTTACGATTTTTTGACGATAAATCGGGGGAATTGGTATTGTATCGTGGCCCTAACGATTTTTGACGATTTAAAATATATCGGACGATATTTTAAATCGTCAAAAAACGATTCACATCCCTAGTCCCTCCTCCACAAAAGAAAAGCCCTGCAGCCTGCCATGCAGAAATAGAATGACAGCTGTTTTGCTCCTGAATGTACAGCAGTGATAGTATCCTTACAAAACACACCTTTCCCTTTCAAGGACCATTCAGTACTTAACCATTGCAATACTGTAATAGGCTCAATATCTCACAATTACCTATAACACAGGACAGCAAGGCTGAGGAATTGGCCAATGGAGCCTTACCTGTCATGGAACATGCACAATGGCTCCATCTATGCACCATCTACCCTGAAAGACTCCACAGAGCATTCCGAGAAACAATGTAATAATAGAGGGAGTAGTCATGGGGAACGCTGCCTTTATTTATGCCACTATTTCTAAGTTGAAGGTTCCAGGAGGCAAATATAAGTGTGTGGGTGACTAATACCTAGTGGGCCAAGTAGGAAGAGAGGGGAAGGAGTTAAAACAGAGGACATTAATGGTGTATCCATGGTGGCTCCACTGCTTGTGTATCCCAAATATTTTTTCCTGAGATACCAAAGAGACATCAGTGTGCTATGGCAGTCAGAAAAGCAAACAGAATGATGGGAATTATTAGGAAGGGAATGGTGAATAAAATGGAAAATGTCATAATTCCTCTGTATCGCTCCATGGTGAGACTGCACCTCAAATACTGTGTACAATTCTGGTCAGCACATCTCAAAAAAGATATAGTTGCGATGGAGAAGGTACAGAGAAGGGCGACCAAAATAATAAAGGGAATGGAACAGCTCCCCATGAGGAAAGACTAAAGAGGTTAGGACTTTTCAGCTTGGAGAAGAGATGGCTGAGGGAGGATATGATAGAGGTGTTTAAAATCATGAGAGGTCTAGAATGGGTAAATGTGAATTGGTTATTTATTCTTTCAGATAATAGAAGGACTAGGGGGCACTCCATGAAGTTAGCATGTGGCACATTTAAAACTAATCGGAGAAAGTGCTTTTTCACTCAACGCACAATTAAACTCTGGGATTTGTTGCCAGAGGATGTGGTTAGTGCAGTTAGTGTAGCTGGGTTTAAAAAAGGTTTGGATAAGTTCTTGGAGGATAAGTCCATTACCTGCTATTAATTAAGTTGACTTTGAAAATAGCCACTGCTATTACTAGCGACAATAACATTTAAGTTCAAATTTTAAAAGGTGCGCGCAGGCGTAGATTTGTTCGCGCAACCCAACGCGAACAAATCTACGCCCGATTTTATAACATGCGCGCGCTACCGCACGCATGTTATAAAATCCAGGGTTGGCGCATGCAAGGGGGTGCACAATTGTGCAACTTGCGTGCACTGAGCTGCGCAGCCTTCCTTCGTTCCCTCCGAGGCCGCTCCGAAATCAAAGTGGCCTCGGAGAGAACTTTCCTTCCGCCTCCCCCCACCTTCCCCTCCCTTCCCCTCTCTTCCACTTCCTAAACCGCCCCCCAGCCCTATCTAAAAAAAACCCCATACCTTTGTTGAAGAAGTTACGCACGCCGGCCAACCTCTGGCCTGCGATCCCGGGCACAGCGGCAAATGGCCGCTGTGCCTGGAGGCTCCGGCCATGTCCCCTCCCCACCCAGGAGCGCCCACACCCCACCCCTTTTTGCAAGCCCCGGTACATACGCGCATCCCGGGGCTTGTGAGTGTCACCCGGCGCATGCAGGGGCAGCTTGGGGCAGCTTTTTGGTGGTTACGCGTATATCTTACACGCGTAACCCTTTGAAAATTTACCCCTTAGTTTTTAGGTACTTGCCAGGTTCTTATGGCCTTGATTGTCCACTGTTGAAGACAGGATGCTGGGCTTAATGGACCCAGTATGGCATGTTCTTATGTTCGATTGTCTTTAATCTCCTAAATAAACTCTTTTACAGCAGTTTATATTTGGCAGATTCTGACTATCTAGCACTATTTTTCAATTGAAGGCTCCAAATGCCAGAGGTGACTCAACCTCTATGTGCGCAAATACATCCAACAATATTTTGTTCATTCTTGTATCTGTTTAAATTGTGAAACAAAATAAAAATTCATTGATAGCTAACAGGGCCTAATTCATTAAAGTATTTTCGCATAGATACAGAATGGGAGAAAGGTCTTAATGAATCAGGCAGTAAATTAGGTAGCTATAATTGGAGATATCATAAGTTTGGTTTTTTTTCACTTAAAAAATAGGAGCATAGTTGAGTTCAAGTTTGGCTTGTAAATTTTGAGAATAAAGAATGCAAACATATCCTGGTTTATTTCACCAAGGTCATCAGTGGTACATAGTACCGGTTTATGAAGCAGATAAGAAACACTGTAGATAGAATTAATAATTTACTGTACTTATCTACTGGACTGATCTGGCTAAACTGGGACCTCATTTTGCATTCATTTCTGTAAACAATGACAAGCCCTTTCCAGATATCATTCTTATCCATCCAGTTTCCATACTTGTCATATAGAAAGCTTACACAAGCTCAGCCAAATGAATTAAGTTAAAATATCATACAATATTCAGTTTAGAACAAATTCACAAGTACTGAACATATAAAAATGAGTTAGCATTTATCTGTCAGTAGATTTTTTTTTTTTTTGTGCAGACTCATTGGTTAATAGCATATATCATAAGCAGTCAAAAACATATTGATATTAGTGGCTTACCATTAACAGTAACTTGGATATTCTCCTGTGCTGATACCATCCCATTACCTTTGACGTTGACTTTTACGATGTAATTGCCTTCATCACTAAAACTTAATGGATTGATCAACAGAGATGCATTAAGTGGTATCAAAGTGAATTTGGGTTGATATTCAAAGTCCGGTACCACAGATTTATTCACAGAGCTGAGTAAATATCTGGAAAAAGACTGAGGTCTCGCAAGCATCCATATGATCTGGATTTCTGAAGCAGTAGTATTGACATCATAGTGGACAGGCAGTACAAGTGGCTCTCCCTCAATACCATGGACAGTGTGTGATGGTACTTTCAATGTAAACGTCGAGCAAGTGCCTGAATAAAACAAACCAAACCAAAGCATAGTTAAGCCTGCACCTTTTAAAAGAATATGATTTTTATACATTATTACAAAATGTCTTCAAGCAAGCACAAATATCTTCAGAAGATTGGCTAATAAAGGAAAACCTCCACTAAATAGAGCAGGCATTGTAGACTTATGGTTTAGACATACATAACTGAGGAACCTGGAGATTAAAACTTGAATCCTACTTCCACTGAAAGAAAATAAATTAACCTCACTGTGCTCACAATTAGAAGCTTTATGAGGCTTTCAGTTTCAGAAACCACCGGAAATAACCAGTGGTTTCTGAAACTGAATTTATTTTTGTTAAGGTGGATTTTACTATTTCTCATGCAAAGTATTGTGATTGCCATGCTAGTTCACTTGAATATGTAGACATATGGGCCAAACAAGTTGTATGTAATCCTTTTTATTGGAATAAATAGATTTGTGACTACCTTTAGAGAACAATCCTCCCTTCACTGACCTGACGAAGGGATGATAAACTCTGTAAACTAGTCTCAGGTATGAAGTATCACCTACAACTTGTTTGTTGATCCTTATTCCTTGACAATGATGATTCCATTAAGACTTATTAATATGTTCAGATAGGAAAGTGCTTATAGTTGAAGTGGAAATACAGTAAATGTGAGAGAAAAAAGCAGTTACAAAATCACAAAGCCAACTGACAAGACAACAATTGCTGTATACACACTCATTCATCATAGGCATGCTGCTCAGCCTGCGGACACTTGTGCCCAACATTATGAGTGCTGGAATATGCATACAGAATGAGAAAGTTCCTCTCAGTTTTAAAATCAATGCCTTCATTAATTTTGTTTATGGTGAAAGAAAAGCAGAAGTTAACATTTGTTCCACTGCAAAAATGTGGAAGTGATAACCTGCAAAGTTAGCTGAGAATATTTTAAAATTAATCAAATGGTTTTATGCTAGGCTCTATAAAATGTGATATACAGTGCATTGTCATTTTTATTCTTCTGAAACCCTGTGGGAATATGAACAAGGCAAAACCTGAGTACATTTAAATACATGGAAGCTCAATTCAGCAGTTGTTCTCTCTATTCAGAGCTGGATTAAGGGGCGGGCCAACAGGCAACTGACAAGGGCACTACCAATAGGACACTGAAACTCACCAGCCACCATCCATCTCTTCTTCCTGCACACTGCCACTACACTGATGATCTTCTGCCACATGCAGGGAGAGGAGCAGGATGGAGGCTTGTGAGGTTTCAGCGTGGGAGAGGACAGCTGGTGAGGCTGGAAGCCAAATTACTAATCTGCCCTGAGAGCCAACATGTCTCAGTTCGTCTCTACCTCTATTCATATGAAAATGGGTTTTTATTTTTAAGACTTTTGTTCTGCATGTGCAAGAAGCAGGCCCAAACAAGGCCTAACTAGGTAGACCTGTGGCCGATCATGGTAGAAACAGGATGTCTACATAGATATTCACCTTCCCCTCATTATGTTTACATTGGCCCTAATGGGCCAAGCTGTACGAACTCCCTTCCCACAAACCCCTCCATATAGTAAATTTTGATGGGGGGGGGAGTCTCAACTTGCCCAAACTCCTGTTTCCCCATTTGGTTATTTTGTAATCCAAGGTTCCCTGCTGGCCCACTCCCCACCCGCTCACATTACTTGTTCCCCACTGGACCATCAAAAACCCTACTGTGGCAAGGTAACCTCTTACCTGCTCCTGGTACTTCCATCACTGTTCTGCTATGACAAGTGCTGGAAGCGTAAACTGAAGGTAGCATAATGGAGTGGAGGGTAGGCATTGGGCTGATGGCCCGCAAATTACTTAAAAAAATATTTTACTTTATTTACCTGAATATCCTTTGAAGATATCTGAATAAATACCAAATTATCCAGCCAGTAGTCTAGAGGTTAGAGCAGTGGGCGCCAAACTAGGAGACCAGTGTTCAAATCCCACTGCTGTTCCTTGTGACCTTGGGCAAGTCACTTTATCCTTCATTGCCTCAGGTACAAACTTAGATTGTAAGCCCTCTGAGGATAGGGAAATACCTACACTACCTGAATGTAATCTGCTTTGAAACACTGAAAGAAGTGCAAAAAGCAGAATATCTAAATAAATAAAAATGTAAACAGCTATATTGAGACATAGCTGGTAAGGTCTTTAAGTTATCTGGTTACATGTAGCCAGATAACTTTAACCAAGTATATTCAGCAGGACTGAATATATGGGACTGATTATCTGGGTAACTTTAGCTGGATAACTTGTTCATTAAATGGCCTACTGAATATGGATCTCTATATTACTCTGATTCTGTAGAATCGTCACTGGCTGCCTGTACAGTATAGAATAATGTTTATAACTCTGTTCTATTTCATAAAGCAATATACCAGGAAAATGTCATATAATCTGGCTGGGAGAAGGTCGAATTAGTTGAGATTGGGAACAATTTCTTTCCAGCAATAGCTCAAAAAATGTGGAATTCCTATGCTCAGAGAACTGAAATTAATTTCTGATTGTCTGTTGTTCTTAAAGCACTGTAAGGCATGGCTGTTTTCCACTGCATTTGTAGATTGAGAAATATTCTACTTGGCATACTTTTGGTTAATTTTGTTAGCTAGTTGATTATTCGCTATTTTGGTTTAGGTTTTATCATTGTGTTGCATCCGTTGGTGCTCAACGGCTTCGCCCCGTTTGCCTCACCTTATTCATGGCTCCTCCCACTTACCTGGGCAAGATGGCTAACGCCATGTCTACAAGCCAATCTCTCTGGCGTCCCCGGAATGGCTATAGTGCAGCCTCCTGCCATTGCTCCTCCCAGGTACCTACTAGGGTGCACGCAAGTGAGCAACCCACATCTTTGTACCACCCTTGGCGCGAATCTCGAGGGCGTTCCCTCATGCTGACGTCACGCCATCCAGGTATATTACCTTCACTAATTTGCTAGCTCCCTGAGTTAGCAAGGACTCGAATCCGTTCTTGTCTACGCTACTCTGCCGCTTCCGTGCTGCCGCAGGAAGCTCTCTTTCTCTGCCCTTCGGGGCACAAGCTAACCTGGGTACCCGCTCCTCGGGGGCCCTCTGCTTTATTTCAGGTGCCTTACAGGGAACAGGTACTCACTTCTCAAGGGCCTGCTCTCCCTGCCTCGGTGCCTGTACCTTCAACAACGACCTGGTGGAATCGCATATCAATAGCAAACACCTAGTGAGTACGCTAATTCTCAGTCTATCTCATCCACAGTATCTCCTCGCTGGGAGACCTGCTGCAGAACTTCCTGACATCACCAAGGAGAGAAGGGCTCCCTCTGCCGAGGTCCCTGAGACTGCAACAACTAGACTGCCTCCCTACTGCCACCTCTGGTGGTTCTCTTCAAGCTGTCTAATAAAAGAACTCTTGTGTTTGTGTAGTACGAGTCTAGCCCAGTGCTGTGGCTCCTCATGGGGCTCCTCCGCGTGGGCATGGTCACCTCCACAGCACCCAGGGATCTACCAAGCACAATAATCACAACACATTGTATCTCTGTTTATATTATATGATGAATTCATATGCTTTTTTGTATTGTTCACTGCCTTGAGGTGACATATATTTAATAAATATAAATATAAATAAATATAAATATAAAATATTTTCAAGCAAGCCATGTCTTCGACACCCAGACCCCTCCAAGCCTTTCATCGTGGAGGTTGATGCCTCAGACGTTGGCTTATGGGCCGTATTAAGCAGGGCTGGCGATTCTAAAGTTCCACAACCATCTCATTCTTCTCCCGTTGCTTCTTTCCTGCAGAGAAATATTACGGAATAGGAGATAAGTAGCTCCTGGCTATTAAGATGGCATTCGAAGAATGGCGCCCTTGGCTCGGAGTGCAACATCAAGTAACAGTCTTCACAGACCATAAGATTCTGGAGTACCTCCGCCACGCACAGCGCCTGAATCATAGGCAAGCGAGATGGTCTCTGTTTTTCAACAGATTCAACTTTGTACTCAAGTACCGCCCTCGCCCTGGAGATAAGAATATCAGAGCTGACGCTCTATCTCACTCATTCCTCTCCGAGGACATTCCAGAGGAACCGCAACACATCATTGACCCAGATAAGGTCATATTGGCAGCTGCCCATTCAGTACCTGCAGGAAAGACTATTGTACCCAAGAACCTCTGAAATAAGTTATTGGCTTGGAGTCACGACTCTAAACTTTCAGGACACCCTGGTCAACGTAGGACCCTGTCTAAACTTCAGACCTATTACTGGTGGCCTACCATGAAGGAAGACACATTCTCCTATGTCGCTTCCTGCGCAAACTGCGCTAAACAGAAGACACCGCCGGGTCGTCCATGGGGTCAACTCCAACCCTTGCCAGTGCCAGAAGAACCATGGATACATATTGCCACAGACTTCATGGTAGAAATATCACCATTTGGGTAACCGTCGATCGGTTCTCGAAGATGGCTCATTTTGTGGCTCTCCCAGGTTTACCCACAGCCATGGAGCTCGCCAAGCTATTCATTACGCACATCTTCCACCTGCATGGCATGCCTAAGCACATATTCTCCGATCGTGGAGCCCAATTCACAGCTAACGTCTGGAAGGCACTATGTAAGGAGTTCCATATTTCTCTTGACTTCACCTCGGCATACCATCCTCAATCCAACGGGCAAACAGAGAGGATGAACAGGACACTCAAGCAGTTCATTTGTGCCTACCTGAATACTCGCCAGAATGATTGGAGTGAACTGTTGCCCTGAGCAGAATTTGCCATAAATTCTCATCCAGCAACATCCACTGGATCAACACCATTTGAAGTGGTCTACGGATGACTACCTCCACCACCACTGCCATTTCCGTTATCAGTGTCGTCCCCAGCAACGCAATCTACTGCCAAAGATATCCAACAGCTTTGGACTCAGACAAAAGAGATGCTTGTTAAAGCAGGACTTCAAGCAAAGAGAGCATACGATGCTCATCACTGCAAGGCTCCAGACTTTAAGCCTGGTGATAAAGTCTGGCTTTCCACGAAGCACTTAAGACAAACTTCCTTCAGCTCGCTTTGCTCCTCGCTTCGTTGGACCATTTCCCATTCTCTGAAGACTGGGCAATCTCACTTACAGTCTGAAGCTACCATCTACTTTAAAGATCCATAATGCATTCCATATCTCACTATTGAAGCCATTGGTCCTTAATGAGTTCTCCAACAAGATATCTGAAGCTACACCTATCGATGCTGAAGAAGACATTGAATATAAAGCAGACGCAGTTCTCAATGTGAGAAGACGAGGCAGAGTATGGGAATACCTCTTGTCATGGGAAGGGTATGCCCTGAAGAAAACTCTTGGACACCAATGTCTAATATCCTGGATAAAGAGATGCTACAGGACTTTCATCATCTGCATCCTCATAAACCAAGATCTGGTAGGAAACAGTGTGGACACCGTTTGAAGGGGGATACTGTTGCATCTGTCGATCCTCGACGGCTTTGCAGTTTGCCTCACCTTATTCACGGCTCCTCCCGCTTACCTGGGCAAGATGGCTATCACCGTGCCTACAAGCCAACCTCTCTGGCGTCCCCTGAATGGCTATGGTGCAGTCTCCCGCCATTGCTCCTCCCAGGTACCTACTAGGGTGCGTGCGCGCATGCAACCCACATCTTTCTACCACCCTTGGCACGAACCTCGAGGGTGTTCCCTCATGCTGACATCATGCCATCTGGGTATATTACCTTCACTAATTTGCTAGCTCCCCGAGTTAACAAGGACTTGAATCTGTTCTTGCTACGCTACTCTGCCGCTTTCGTGCTGCCGCAGGAAACTCTCTTTCTCTGCTCTTCGGGGTACATGCTAACCTCGGGGGCCCTCTGCTTTATTTCAGGTGCCTTACAAGGAACAGGTACTCGCTCCTCAAGGGCCTGCTCTCCCTGCCTCGGTGCCTGTACCTTCAACAGCAGACCTGGTGGAATCGCATATCAACAGCAAACACCTAGTGAGTACGCTAATTCTCAGTCTATCTCATCCACAGATTCTCCTCGCTGGGAGACCTGCTGCAGAACCTCCTGATGTCACCAAGGAGAGAAGGGCTCCCTCTGCCGAGGTCCCTGAGACTGCAACAACTAGACTGCCTCCCTACTGCCACCTCTGGTGGTTCTCTTCAAGCTGTCTAATAAAAGAACTCTTGTGTTTGTGTAGTACGAGTCTAGCCCAGGGCTGTGGCTCCTCTCTGGGCTCCTCCCCGTGGGCATGGTCACCTCCACAGCACCCAGGGATCTACCAAACACACATAATCACAATATATTGTATCTCTGTTTTTATTATATCATGAATTCATATGCTTTTTTGTATTGTACATTGCCTTGAGGTGACATATTTAATAAATATAAATAAATATAAATATAAAATAATATAAATATAAAATATAAAATAATAAACCTTTCCCTAACCAAAGGGAAATACCCTGACAACTTAAAATCAGCAATCATAAAACCATTATTAAAAAAAAAAACAACCTAGACCCTGAGAATATTCAAAATTACCGACCAATATCACATTTACCTTTCATGGCAAAAATCTTAGAAAAAAGTGTCCAAATACAACTATCCAACTACTTGGACACAAACAACATTCTTCACCACTCTCAATTCGGATTCAGAAAAAACTTAAGCACAGAATCCCTAGTGCTCGCACTAAATGACACAGTGCTTAGAGGTTTCGACAAAGGACAGAACTACCTATTAATCCTCCTGGACCTATCAGTGGCCTTCAACACTGTTAACCATGATATACTAATTGAAAGACTAGCTGAAATAGGAATAATGGGTAACACGCTTAAATGGTTCTCTTCATACCTAACACAGAGAAGTTTCAGAGTAATGTTCAACAACTCCCTCTCAAATATAGTGAACCTCAACACAGGAGTACCACAAGGATCCGCCTTATCAGCTACAGTCTTCAATATTTATCTTCTTCCAATTTGTCATACACTTGAACGCCTTGGACTGATACATTTCTTATACGCTGACGATATACAAATACTGGTCCCTATACAGAAAACTCTACAAGATACATACGACAGAACGTCTATCTACCTTAGAGAAATAAAAAAGCAACTAAACAAAATGAAACTAATAATAAACATAGACAAAACGGAAATAGTCATTCTAGACAAAAGGAACAACAATGCCCTCATGAAACCACTCATAACAGATAACCAAAAGACTGTAATAACACCGGTCATCTATACAAGAAATCTTGGTATCACCATTGACAAGGAACTATCATTCAAAGCACACATAACCAACAGGATTAAAGAAGGATACCACAAATTACTGACACTCAGACGTCTTAAAACTTTCCTCGCGCAAGATCATTTTAGAACAGTTCTACAACTACTCATTTTCTCTAACCTAGACTACTGCAACACCTTTCTTCTTGGTCTACCAATCTCTAATATATGTCCATTTCAAATATTGCAGAATGCAGCTGCAAGAATTCTGACTGGAGCAAAAAAACAGGAGCACATCACACCAATACTACTGGCTTCCGATAAAATACTGAATAGTATACAAAGTAATGACAACACTGCATACAATTATCATGGGACAACAAAGCAACTGGCTAAGCAAATACATTATAACTCACAATCCAAAAGGAAACTTACGATCAAAGAACAAAGGCCTTCTAAAAATCCCTCATGCAAGAATCACGCGACTAAAAACAACAAGTGAAAGAGCCATATCCTTCGCCAGCCCAAAACTATGGAATTCACTACCAATTGGATTAAGAACACAACCAATCATTAACATTTTCAAAAAAGAATTTAAAACCTGGCTATTCACAAGAGCATTTGCAGAATCACTCAAACAGCACACAATACAAAAAGCACAACACAATGCAAAAAAGGAAAAATCACCAACCAAGTAACAACAGCGTGTAAGAACCCTTCCTGCAGAAAGTAACACATTGAAGTATGCAAGAGTTCGGTATATGTAATAAGTTGTTATCAAAATGAACTATTATGAACTTTTAGAGCTAAACAATGTAAATAATTTCTCTACAATTAACGTCTCTATAATGATGATACTGTAAGTTGCTGCATGTCTATGTAAACTGATGTAAGTAAACCATTATGATGGCGAAACCAAATGACGGTATACAAAACACCTTAAATAAATAAATAAATAAATAAATAACAACAAAAACCTTCTTTAACCCAGACCTGGTCTCTAGTAACAGAAATGGAATGATATTAGAGTAGGTAAAAAAATAGATCCTTAAAGAAGCTAGGACTTTGTTTTCTTTTTATGATCATATTTATTGATGGATGGTGGGGGAAGGAGAGTTTATTTTCTTTGACTAATTAGAAGGGAAGAAGACTCCAGAATAAAAGGTTTATGCTCAAGAAAAGAGGAACGAAACTGGATGTGAGATTATTGTTTGCCTGGAATACGGAATAGGGCCTGTGGAGTATTCACATCAATTTGAAAGAACCATACTGCATGTGCTAGTGAATCAATATTTGATGCCATTTTTCAACTGTATCCCACTAATGGATGGGGTTAGGATTTCGCCTGGTACAGAACCTTATTTTACCTTCTTGACTCCTGCAATGATGCCTCTTTACCAGCAAAGGCCCTCAGTAAGCCTCACCACTAGCATTGCCAAGTTCTTCCTCACTGCCCTTGCCATGTCCAAGTATCAGCCCTATGTAACCCTTGTCTTTTCATGGTGTCACTCTGGGCTCAATGACCTGACCCTTGTTTCTTGCCTTGCTTTGTGGCCTTCAGGCCTTCTAGCTCCTTGTCTTGCCTTGTGGTCTTTGGGCCTTCTTGCTCTGTGCCTTGCCTTGACTTGTGGCCTTCATGCCTTCAAGCTTCCTGCCTTGCCTTGAGGCCTTTGGGCCTATTCTGTCTTGTCACTTGCCTTGTGGCCTATCCAGGTCTTCCTATTACCTAGTGGCCTATGGGCCTCTTGCCTTGTTGCTTTCAGGCTTATATGTTATCTTTTCCTTGTTATCCTTCTCTGCCTTGTCAAAATCCTGCCCTAGTCTGTCCTGTTGGTCTTGTCCTGTCTATTCCAAGTATCCTGTCCTGTCCTGCCTATATCAGAATCCTCTCCTTGCCTTGTCTAAGCCTGTCTCTTGTCTAGTTTCAGGTCCTTCCTAGTATTCAGTCTTGCCTTGCCTCCATGTTCCAAGCCAGCGGTTCTCAACCGGTGTGTCGCGACACCCTAGTGTGTCGCCAAGCGCCGGCTAGTGTGTCGCGTGCTCCGGGTCTCTCCCACTGCTCTTTCTTCCTTGCTGCCGTTGCCGCCGGGCTATCAGCACGTTCAAGCCCAGCGGGAACGGCAGTGGCGCTAAAAGAAGCTGTGGCACTTGTGGCTGGCCTTTTCTTCTTCCCGCGCGCCCCCCCACCCCCCCGTGACCTGGAACAGGAAGCGATACGCGGTGCGCGGGAAGGAGAAAGAGCCAGCCCGTGCCGCGTGATAAAGTAGCAGCGGCAGCTGCATCATCGGCCCCCGGGCAATCGAAGCAGCCGGTAATCGAGAAAGGAGAGAGCAGCAGGAGCCTTCCGCGGTCGATGGAATTCTACTTTCTTGGCTTGCGGGGGCTGGAGGAGGAGGCTGCTGCAGCTACCATTTGTGCTCCGGGTGGGGGAGGGAGGAAGTGAGTGAGAGAGAGAAAGAAGCAGCCAGCCTGCCTGTGATTGAGAGCACGTTTGTGAGTGAGAGAAACTGGTCACAGAGTTGATGTGGTGTATATGTGAGAGACAATGAAAGTGACTGCTCAGGGAGATGACTGATGTGTATGTGAGAGTGTGAGACATTAGTTAAGGAAGTGACTGATGTGTGTGTGTGTGTGTGTGTGAGAGAGAGAGAAAAAGCACTGAAGTGAGAAATCTGGGTATGTGAGAAAGCATGGGCGTAAGAAGCCTGGTGTTGGGGGGGGGGGGGGGGGGGGGGGGGGGGGGGGGGGGGGGGGGGGGGGGGGGGGGGGGGGGGGGGGGGGTGGGGGGGGGGGGGGGGGGGGGGGGCGGGGGAAGGGTGTGTGTGTGTGAAAGAAAGCATGGGAGTGAGAAGCCTGATTATGTGAGAGAAAGAGCATGGGAGTGGGAAGCCTGTGTGTGTGTGCATGCATGAGAGCGAGAGACTGGTTGGTAAGGTGACGGGGTGTGTGAGAGAAAGAGACTGGTGTGTGTGAATATGAGAGAAAGAATGTGATTCAGGGAATGAGAAGCCTGTGCAGTGGAGAGCAAGCATGGAAATGAGAGAGAGACTGGTGTGTGTGTGTGTATGTATGTGTGTGTGTATGTATGTGTGTGTAACAGAGAGAAAGTAATTATGGGAATGAGAAGCCTGTGCATGTGAAGAGAGTGAGCATGGGAGTGAGAAACCTGGGTGTGTGTGAGACACAGCATGTGAGGGAGAAGCCTGTATATGTAAGACAGAACATGGAAGTGGGAAGCCTGTGTATGTATGCATGAGAGAGATCAGGTGACTTGTGTGTGTGTGTGTGTGAGAAAGAAAGTGATTATGGGAATGAGAAACCTGTGCATGTGAAGAGTGAGCATGGGAGTGAGAAAACTGGGTGTGTGTGAGACACAGCTTGGGAGTGAGAAGCCTGTATATCTGAAAGAACATGGGAGTGGGAAGCCTGTGTGTGTGTATGCATGAGAGAGATCAGGTGACTGGTGTGTGTGTGTGTGTGTGTGTGAGAGAGAAAGAAAGTGATTATAGAAATGAGAAGCCTGTGCATGTGGAGAGAACAAGCATGGGAGACTGGTGAGTGTGCGTGAGACAGAGAAAGTGATTATGAGAGTGAGAAGCCTGTATATGTAAGTAGAACACAGGAGTGGGAAGCCTGTGTGTGTGTGTGTATGGCATGAGAGAAACTGTTCAGGAAGGTGACTGGTGTGTGTGTGTGTCAAAGACTGGGAGATGATTAGTGTGTGAGAGACAGAAACTGGTCATGGCATGACTGGTATGGTGTGTGTGTGTGTGTGAGACATGGGCATTAAGGAAGAGAACCATGATTATAGAGCTTAGCCACTACTGCTGCTTCTGGTGTGTGCCACAGCCTGCATGGAAGAGGAGCAGGAGAGCTGCTGGAGGGGGTAAGTAAAGGTGGCTTTTTAAGTTTATTTTTCTTGATTGACTGCCATTTTAATTATTTAATATTATGTGATGTGTCTGCTTTTTTTGAAATATTTTATTGGTGTTTGGATAATTTTTAAATAGTTTTTATGAGTTTTTAATTGTTGGATGTTATTCTGTTCATAGCTGTTTAGAAACATTTATTCTGCTTATTAGTATAGTTTTACAATTATTTCTGTGTAGGGATCTATAGCTGCTTGCTAGTTCTGTTTTCCTAATAAGAGGTGTATTGGTTTTTAGGGCCTGATTTAATATTTATAGTGTTGCCTTTTCATAGATAGGGTGGCTCCTATTTGAGTGTATTCCATAATACAGGTGTAAATGTGTGTGGATTAGTTTATGTGCATTACTACAGATCCTGGGAGTATGTTAGGTCGGTTCTGTGTCTGTTACTGAGATGAGATATTTTACTAGCATGTAAGTGTTTGTGTCGGTCTTATTTGTTGTGTTTTCTCAAGAGGACATGCATTGGTGGTAAACTGCTGTCTTTTCATAGGTAGGGCTATTGAGCCTGGAAGTAGAAGGAGTTTGAGTTGCTGTTACTGAGATAACACCAGAACCAGAATATCTTTTTTGTAGGGTGAGTTGTATGGGGAATGTCATAATTCTGCTTTACATCCATTATTGTGGGTCAGGGGGGTTCCCGTGGATGCAAACTGTACTTTTACATCTAGCCCCATGACGATCATGGGTCAGTGTGTCAGGCATGAGAGAACCATCTGTCAGGTGTGTCCCGACAGAAAAAAGGTTGAGAACCACTGTTCTAAGCCTTGCCTCGCCTGCCATGCCTGCCTGCCTTATCCAGCCTGCCATGCCCTATCTGCCTTGTCCAAGCCTTGCCTACAGCCTTGCCTGTCCAACCTTGCCTGTTTGGTCTTGCCTGCCTAGCCACGCTGTCCAGCCCTGCCATGCCTAGTCATGTTTAGCCTGTATGGACTCACTATGATGTACTGCTGCTGCAGAGACCTACTGTCTCCCAGAACCCAAGAACTCAACCAATGGGAGAGGGGGCTGGCTAGGCAGAAGATCGGCCCTTGTTCCATCCAGAGTTCTGGCTTGCAGTCCTGTGCCGCTCCCCAGGTGGATTTCCCAAATCCAGAAACCCTGAGAGGTGATTAATAACCAGTATGGGGTCAGTTTTCAAAAATTGCTTGGTGCCTAAATTATAGTTGCTTAAATTTAGGTGGATTTTCAGCTGAATTTAGGGACCTAAATAGCACCTGGTTAGGATAATGTTCCTAGTACCACATAGATATTTTACCACAGTTTGGGGGGGAGAGAGAGAGAGAGCGAGAGAGATGCTCTATGTGAGGGGCTTATATGTCAACTATTTATACCACTATAAGAGGGGCAACTAGTAACTCAGGGTAAGGTTTTGGTGGTGGGCTAGATTTTGGGGGACAGTTTTTTATATGCACAGTCAGAGGTATGAACAGCACAGCAGACATCAATGAAGATTTTATGTGATTTGGAGTGATGAAAGGTACACAAAGATGAGATTTGTACAATGTACTTTCTAGCTAGCTTGATGCACTCTCTAACTAGCTGAAATCAAGCCCCAGCTTCCAGAGGCCCCGCACCCTTTGCAGTAGAGGAGGACCGGAAGGCTCATCTGCATACTGCTCCCAGCATCCCCCGGGAGAGGAGTCCAGAGGTCACTGCAAGCAATCCAGGGATTGACTTCCACAGCCCCAGCTTCCAGAGGCCCCGCACCTTTGCAGTAGAGGAGGACCGGAAGGCTCATCTGCATACTGCTCCCAGCATCCCCCGGGAGAGGAGTCCAGAGGTCACCGCAAGCGATCCAGGGATTGACTTCCACAGCCCTAGCTTCCAGAGGCCCCGCACGCTTTGCAGTAGAGGAGGACTGGAAGACCCGTCTATATACTGCTCCCAGTGTCTCCCGGAAGAGGAGTCCAGAGGTCACCGCAAGCGATCCAGGGATTGACTTCCACAGCCCCAGCTTCCAGAGGCCCCGCACCCTTTACAGTAGAGGAGGACTGGAAGCGCGCGCCTGATGGCGCACAAATCTCAAACCCTTCCATTAACTGCGTGAAGATTAATTTAATGGTGGTTAAAGAGGATTGGTAAGTATAGCTTTCAGAAATTTTTGGGCTTATAAAAGTTTGGTAAAAGGTGAAATTAAGGGACATATTCTTTAGAGTTTGTGTGTGTCTGAGGTAATAAGCAAGCCAGAGATAGTTAATTCTAGTGTCTGTCTTTCCCACCCACTCAACCCTTGATTTTTAGGCATGAGACACTTTCTCATTAAAAATAAATCAGGGTCTTATCTAAATCATACTATTGTACCAGCCCTTATTGAAAGTTTAATCATCCCCTTGTAGGACACTAGCTGATTAATTAGTAAATTCACCTGTAAATTTAAAGTACTCCCATTCCAACTCCCTTAGTATCCTAAACTTAACTAGGAACTCAATAAAACTAAGATGAAGGCAGCAGTCCAGCAGCAAGAGGGGGGCTTTTCAGTCTTTAGCATTGAGTGTCACATGTATGATTTTTTTACCTGCCGGTGAGAGATTGTATGTGTGCACTCGGTGCAAAGAGTACCTGGTTCTCAGGGAATGAGTCTGATCTCTGGAAGCTAGAATAGCAGACTTGGAGGAGAAGAGGCAGACAGAGAGGTACATTGATGAGACCTTCAGGGACATAGTAGCCAAATCCCAAATCCAGTCTGGCAGCCCCAGTGCTGCCTTGGATCAGAAAGGTCTCCCAGTAGGAGAACATCACCCTGGTGTAGCAGGACATGATCCTGTAGCAAGGACCTGCTCTCCAGGTGATGTATTGTCCTCTCGCACTGAGGACAAGTCTCCCAGGGCTACTGTCCAGGAGGGAAGGGTTAGGCCGGCCATCATAGTTGATGATTCGATTATTAGAAATGTAGATCGCAGGGTGGCTGGTGAACGTGAGGTCCGCCTGGTAACTTGCCTGCCTGGTGCGAAGGTGGCAGACCTCACGCATCACCTAGATAGGATTATAGACAGTGCTGGGAAGGAGCCGGCTATTGTGGTACATGTGGGCATCAACAACATAGGAAAATGTGGGAGAGAGGTTCTGGAAGCCAAATTTAGGATTTTAGGTAGGAAGCTGAAATCCAGAACCTCCAGGGTGGCATTCTCTGAAATGCTTCCTGTTCCACGTGCAGGTCCCCAGAGACAGGCAGAGCTCCAGAGTTTCAATACATGGATGAGACGATGGTGCAGGAAAGAGGGATTCAGCTTTGTAAGGAACTAGGGAAACGTTTGGGGAAATGGGAAACTTTTCCAAAAGGATGGGCTCCACCTTAACCAGAGTGGAACCAAGCTGCTGGCACTAACTTTCAAACAGGAGATAGAGCAGCTTTTAAACTAGAACAAGGGGGAAAGCCGACAGTCACTCAGCAGTGCATGGTTCAGAGAAATGTATCCTTGAAGGATACTAATGAAACAGGAGGGTTAGGGCTTCCCAACAGAGAGGTTCCATTAAAAGCAAACACAGTCCATTTGCCTATATGTAAAAAATCACCGAAGCTAATGATTTCCGAATTATCCCTACAAACTGAAAAGCAGGTTGTTACTACAAGCAAAAAACACACTTTGAAATGTCTGTATGCCAATGCCAGAAGTCTAAGAACATAAGAACATAAGAAAATGCCATACTGGGTCAGACCAAGGGTCCATCAAGCCCAGCATCCTGCTTCCAACAGTGGCCAATCCAGGCCACAAGAACCTGGCAAGTACCCAAAAACTAAGTCTATTCCATGTTACCATTGCTAATGGCAGTGACTATTCTCTAGGTGAACTTAATAGCAGGTAATGGACTTCTCCTCCAAGAACTTATCCAATCCTTTTTTAAACACAGCTATACTAACTGCACTAATAACCATATCCTCTGGCAACAAATTCCAGAGTTTAATTGTGCGTTGAGTAAAAAAGAACTTTCTCCGATTAGTTTTAAATGTGCCCCATGCTAACTTCATGGAGTGCCCCCTAGTCTTTCTACTATCCGAAAGAGTAAATAACCGATTCACATCTACCCGTTCTAGACCTCTCATGATTTTAAACACCTCTATCATATCCCCCCTCAGTCGTCTCTTCTCCAAGCTGAAAAGTCCTAACCTCTTTAGTCTTTCCTCATAGGGGAGTTGTTCCATTCCCCTTATCATTTTGGTAGCCCTTCTCTGTACCTTTCTCCATCACAATTATATCTTTTTTGAGATGCGGCGACCAGAATTGTACACAGTATTCAAGGTGCGGTCTCACCATGGAGCGATACAGAGGCATTATGACATTTTCCGTTTTATTCACCATTCCCTTTCTAATAATTCCCAACATTCTGTTGGCTTTTTTGACTGCCGCAGCACACTGAACCGACAATTTCAATGTGTTATCCACTATGACACCTAGATCTCTTTCTTGGGTTGTAGACCTAATATGGAAGAAGTAAGATGGGAGAGTTAGAGTGTATAGCACCTAATATGGAAGAAGTAAGATGGGAGAGTTAGAGTGTATAGCAGCAAATGATGAGATTGACATAATTAGTATCACAGAGACTTGGTGGATGGGAATAACCAATGGGACAGTGCTATATCAGGGTACCAATTATATCGCAATGATAGGGAGGATCAAGTTGGTGGGGGTGTGGCACTTTATGTCCAGGAGGGTATAGAGTCCAAAAGGATAAGATCATACAAGAGACTAAATGCTCAGAAGAATCTATATGGGTAGAAATCCCATGTGTGCTGGGTAAGAGTATAGTGATAGGAGTATACTACCGTCCACCTGGACAAAATGGTCAGACAGATGATGAAATGCTAAGAGAAATCAAGGAAGCTAACCAATTTGGCAGTGCAATAATAATGGGAGATTTCAATTACTCCAATATTGACTGGGTAAATGTAACATCAGAACTTGCTAGAGACATAAAGTTCCTGGAACTAACATGAGAGGGAGCTATTTTAGATTTAATTCTTAGTGGAACGCAGGATTTGGTGAGAGAGGTAATGGTGGTGGGGCCAATTGACAACAGTGATCATAACATGATCAAATTTAAACTAATAGCTGGAAGGGGGACAATAAGTAAATCTGCAGCTCTAACACTAAACTTTCAAAAGGGAAACTTTGATAAAATGAGGAAAATAGAAAAAAACTGAAAGGTGCAGCTGCAAAGGTTAAAAGTGTTCAAGAGGCATGGACATTGTTTAAAAATACAATCCTAGAGGCACAGTCCATATGTATTCCACACATTAAAAAGGTGGAAGGATGGCAAAACGATTACCATCATGGTTTAAAGGTGAGGTGGAAGAGGCTATTTTATCCAAAAAAAACATTGAAAGAAGGATCCATCTGAAGAAAACAGGATAAAACATAAGCATTGTCAAGTTCAGTGTAAAACATTGATAAGACAGGCGAAGAGAGAATTTGAAATGAAGTTGGCCATAGAGGCAAAAACTTATAATAAAAACGTTTTAAATAGCAAAAAACCTGTGAGGGAATCGGTTGGACCATTGGATGACCAAGGGGTTAAAGAGGCTCTTAGGGAAGATAAGGCCATTGCAGAAAGACTAAATCAATTCTTTGCTTCTGTGTTTACTGAGGATGTTGGGGAGATACCAGTTCCGGAGATGTTTTCAGGGGTGATGAGTCAGACGAACTGAACGAAATCCCTATGAACCTGGAAGATGTAGTAGGCCAGATTGAAAAAACTAAAGAGTAGCAAATCACCTGGACTGGATGGTATGCATCCTAGGGTACTGAAGGAACTCAGAAATGAAATTTCTGATCTATTAGTTAAAATTTGTAACCTATCATTAAAATCATCCTTTGTACCTGAAGACTGGAGGGTGGCCAATGTAACCCCAATATTTAAAAAAGGCTCCGGGGCGATCTGGGTAACTATAGACCAGTGAGCCTGACTTCAGTGCCGGGAAAAATATTGGAAACTATTCTCAAGATCAAAATCATAGAGCATTTAGAAAGACATGGTTTAAGGAACACAGTCAACATGGATTTACCCAAGGGAAGTCTTGCCTAACAAATCTGCTTAATTTTTTTGAAGGGGTTAATAAACATGTGGATAAAGTTGAAGTGTTAGATGTAGTGTATTTGGATTTTCAGAAGGCGTTTGACAAAGTCCCTCATGAGAGGCTTCTAAGAAAACTAAAAGGTCATGGGATAGGAGGTGATGTCCTTTCGTGGATTACAAACTGGTTAAACGACAGGAAACAGAGAATAGGATTAAATGGTCAATTTTCTCAGTTTAAAAGGGTAAACAGTGGAGTGCCTCAGGGATCTGTACTTGGACCGATGCTTTTCAATATATATATCTAAATGATATGGAAATGAATGCGACCAGTGAGGTTATCAAATTTGCGGATGATACAAAATTATTCAGAGTAGTTAAATCACAAGCAGACTGTGATACATTACAGGAGGACCTTGCAAGACTGGAAGATTGGGCATCCAAATGGCAGATGAAATTTAATGTGGACAATTGCAAGGTGTTGCATATAGGGAAAAATAACACTTGCTGTAGTTACACGATGTTAGGTTCCATATTAGGAGCTACCATCCAGGAAAAAGATCTAGGCATCATAGTGGATAATACTTTAAAATCACTGGCTCAGTGTGCTGCAGCAGTCAAAAAAGCAAACAGAATGTTAGGAATTATTAGAAAGGGAATGTTTAATGAAACGGAAAATGTCATAATGCCTCTATATCACTCCATGGTGAGACCGCACCGTGAATACTGTGTACAATTCTGGTTGCCGCATCTCAAAAAAGATATAGTTGCAATGGAGAAGGTACAGAGAAGGACAACCCAAATGATAAAGGGGATGGAACAGCTCCCCTATGAGGAAAGGCTGAAGAGGTTAGGGCTGTTCAGCTTGGAGAAGAGACGGCTGAGGAGGGATATGATAGAGGTCTTTAAGATCATGAGAGGTCTTGAACGAGTAGATGTGAATCGGTTATTTACACTTTCGAATAATAGAAGGACTAGGGGGCATTCCAGGAAGTTAGCAAGTAGCACATTTAAGACTAATCAGAGAAAATTCTTTTTCACTCAACGCACAATTAAGCTCTGGAATTTGTTGCCAGAGGATGTGATTAGTGCAGTTAGTGTATCTGGGTTCAAAAATGATTTGGATAAGTTCTTGGAGGAGAAGTCCATTAACGGCTATTAATCAAGTTTACTTAGGGAATAGCCACTGCTGTTAATTGCATCATTAGCATGGGATCTTCTTAGTGTTTGGGTAATTGCCAGATTCTTGTGGCCTGGTTTGGCCTCTGTTGGAAACAGGATGCTGGACTTGATGGACCCTTGGTCTGACCCAGCATGGCAATTTCTTATGTTCTTATGTAGAATACATTGTACAAATCAACTCCTCTTTTACCTTTCATCACTCCAAATGATAGAAAATCTTCACTGATGTCAACTTTGCTGATCATACCTCTGACTGTGTATGTAAAACTGCACCCCCAAACTTACCCCACCCCTCAAACTTCACCCTGAATTAATTGTGCCTCCTCCTACAGTGGTATAAATAGTAAACTTACATATTGGTCGTTCTCACTCTCTTTCCCTCCCTGCCCGAAATGGGATTTCCGATAAATCCCGCTTTGTCCATAACACAGAGCTATTACGGGCATAACATTGGGGGAAAAGGTGTAGTTATTTCTGATGTTATGTTATTGCATGTGATATTAAGCACCCCTTGTTTACTTCTCCCAACTGAATACATTTTTCAAATTTGCATACGCATCTCACGATGCGTTATTTATCGCGTGCGTTATGGCGTTATCGCAGGCATTAGGGCCCTAACAACCTCGATAAGGCCCTAAAGTGATTTGATAAATGACCTCCTAAGTTAAGTGCCTAGCATTGAAAAATCAGTGCTACATACCTCACCTAACTCCGCCCCTATAGCCGTCCACATTATAGGCACCCTAAATTTAGGTGCCTGGAAAAAGTAGACATAACTTTAGGAACTCAGCCCTAGTCAGTTTTCAAAGGGAATAATTTTGGTTCCTAACGCCCAAAGTTAAATACCTAAACTCTCTGAAAATTGACTCCTGTGTTAACAAACACAGCTATAATTCTTAATACCATAATATTTTATTATAGTGACTGGAGTCTGTGTTCATTGCTTTGATTTGTGGTCTGTATTACTGACATTAGATGCTAAATACATACTGCAGAATACAAGAAAATATGGGGCTGATGAAGTATAAATGCTTTACCCCATTTACTGGGCCTGCTGAATCACAGTAAATTGCATTATTGTGGCAACAATAAATGTCTTCATGGTCGCCTACATAAACATGATGTGCCCCTCAGTAAGTTCTTTGGGGTAAAAATTGGACTTCTCTCTTCTTCCTACAGATGAGGCCCTTATTTAGAGACACAACTCAGTTAGTTGACCTAAACCATCAAGGCATTCCAGATATGCATATGAGAAGTACATTCAAGATATACATAAATCCATACAGCTAGAACAACTCTTGTGCTTCTACCTGACCAGCTGCAGAATTCCTTAGCAGCTGACTGCCACAGGTTTTTTAATAGCTCTTGGTTTGTGCTGCACCTTTCCAGCTAGGCCCAGGCCTTGCTGCTGCTTTCAAGACTTGGTTTCTCACTCACCCACTTGGCTCCTGCTCCTCTTTCACTGACTATTTTTGTACTGTTTGATTCTCTTTGCTCCTTTCTTCATTTCCCAATTACTTACACCTGGCTTTGCAGGCAAAAGTTCCTTTGAAACTATAATGCCCAACAAGCTTTACCCGACAGTGACATCTCCTCTAGTGCTTCCTCTAATGGCCAATTGCCCATGTATGCTCCCTCACATGAAAAATGAACTGTTTAGGTATTCTCTCTTATATACTAAAATTCTATAAGTGCAGTATCTACTGCAGAAAATTTAAGACAGGTAAAAAACCTCAGGTAGCATTACAGATAGATTTCGTAATATATAAAAGGGCACACCTGACAGGATAACTTTTTTCAAGAGCGTGAACCCTCTGATGGTGCTCTGGCTACAGGTATGGTAGCAAAAGGAGAAAAGAGAAAGAGGTGTTTCCCCTCCCCTCCCATATTCTTCTTGAGTGCGGAGGGAGTGGAGTGATACCGTGGAGCTTGGTCATTCCTGACACAACTCACTGCACACTGGCTACAGCTCTAGGCGTTCTTTCCAGATAGATAAGGGCAGTCTCTTACTCCTGTAAACACTCTTCACCTGGATTTTCCTAATGACTGCTTCTGAGGATTTCTGTACTCAATGAGATACCCATTGTGCCTGCTGCACCAGATGGGCATACTCTCCTGTTCCCTCCTCTGGGGTTGTCCTGGAGGAGTTCCTGTTTCTCTCTTCTCCTCAGTGGTACCAGATGGGTACATTCTCCTGAAAAGTTTGCCTGGTGACATGGAGTAATGTTGAATGAGCAGAACCCTGCTCATCCAGTGGAAGGGAGACAGGCTTTCCTGTCTCCCTTCCAGTCAGCCCCTAGAAGAAAAAAACCTCAAATATCCCCAAAACAGTACTCTTTCCAACAAGGGACAAGAAGCCCTAAGGACAAAGGCTATCTTCCAATTCTTGGGGAAACTTTACTCCTTTACTTAGTCCCCGATTTAGGACTGTACTTCCCATTAAGGGGTAGAAAAGTTACAGTTTTCCTCTCTAGAGTCTAGAAAAACAAGAGAGAAAAACAAGATAGTAGCTTCTTTAACAAGAACACTATGGTGCTGCAAAGCACTTGTACAAGAGAGGTAAAAATTTGCTTCCTTTAATTGTACTTTCTAGCTGGCTTCTGATTCTGGAAAACTCTAGGGGTCACTATATTAAAGCGCAGGAATAAACCATTGTTGCACATCCCACAGGAGGGTGCTTGACAGACAGCTTGTTCCACCTACCTACTCTCACCAGCCACAAAATATCCATTCTACTAGGGATGGACCCAAAGAACAACAAGGAAGTTGATCTATCAAAACCGAGAGATAACCAAAAAAAGAGATAGATCTCAAGTCCTTCAAATGATCTTTATTGTATAAACAACAAATTTTCAACAAAATCCTGACTCAAGCCAAGTTTCACCAAAGGGCTGCTTCAGGGGCTGTGTTGGCAATATAACTGTCATATAGATAGAATAATGTGGGTTTGAGCCAAACGTCTGGCGGTATCCTGGACCACACACATAAAACTCGCTGTTGAGGTATCTCTCAGTTTATTATTAAATATTTCAATATTAAAGATCATTTGAAGGACTTGAGATCTATCCCTTTTTTTTAGTTACAATCTACTAGGGAAACATTGCTCTAGTAAGGCTCCAGTGTTTCCTTACACAGGGAAAGGAATAAGAAAGGGAGGAAAAAAACCTAGGAACAGCAAATGTGTCAAGAGATCTCCCTTGCAGGCACCACTGCTGAGGAGTTGCACAGGCAATGCAGAGCCAGGTTTTCTAGGCTGTACTGTACTGTACTGTGCCCCACCTGTTCAGGTTCCAGGATGCCCTTCAATAATTTTCATGGACAAGCTGGATAAGACATGACGACTCTCCGGTAGTCTTGATAGAGTAAGCTAGTATTTCAGATACCATCTGCCGGAGTAGTCATTTGCAGTCTCTTCTTCAGTGGTCCACAGTACCCTGGTACCGTGCCCAAACTGGTGACAGTACTGACTATCTACTTCTATATCTTGCCCTTTACTGCCATAAACATCTTGCTTTCTTTAGCAACACATAGTAGTACTGCAGGACCTGGTCAAGATGATGTTCATACTTCTTGCTGCTGAAAAGTATGTTAAAGGTTTTCTTGTTGTCTGTGATGCCCATTCTATATCCAGTGATTTAGGGTCATGAGTCAGATCCATCCCTTCCTACCATCAACTCTGTCTCCCCTCCCTCCTATTCTCTCGTCCTCCTCTCTTTTTCTACAAACTCTTTCTTTTCCTCTTCCCTCCAGCAGCTCTCCACAATCTTCAAGCAGCATTGACAATTGGCTTTTATATTTTTGCGGAGGCGGTAGTGCATTCCTGTTTATGTTGTCACTGTCATTTGGTCAAATTAGCAAATGCTCCTTTCCCTAGCAATTCAGACTTTCCACATAGAAAGCATAATGCCATGCAATAAATTTGCATTTCAATAGCTTAGCAGAGAATGCAATATCTGCCTTTTTCTTCTGATAATTGTAGTAAGTTATCCTTAGTAGCCTACTGAAATTATCAGACTTGGCCAATATATCTTAGAGATGCTAAACAAGGCCAACTAAAGCACATGAATCCCTTCTCAATGTTCAATATTTAATTATCCCATCTTACTCCCCGGAAAACCTCTCTTTGCTAGACATAAATCAACAAACAGAAAATATTAGAAGTCTATTATCATTTGTCCTTCAAGCACATTATTTCCAAAAATTAGACACTTGTAAATTTTGGAACAAATTATCTTTAGCTTCAATATCACTCAATTAATTTATTAAAGATTTTAATAATGTGCAGATAGGACTGACTCTGTTCTAAGGCTATCATACTTGCCATGCACCATGGGAGATCTTGGTTCAGATGCTCTGTCTTATGGAGCTGATTGGACCTGGACATGCTGCAGAAGCAGCATGCTTAATCCCAAAGAGGGACATGAAATGGCTGTTACTACAAACGGGATTGCTACTAGCCCACCAACTGCACTAAGAGCACACTTCAGAAGAAGTATCCTCCCTGCTCTGTGACCAGTGCAAGAAACACCAGAACCACTCAGATAGCACCATCTGGGCAGGGGTGTGTGAATTGTGTGGCCACACAGAGTGTCATACATGAAGGAGCTCCTGTCCTGCTTCTACCCTTAATCTCTGTGGTGTTGCAGGTCTGTAAATGACAAGACACCACTGCCAGCTGCTTCTTCTCTGACAGTCTTCAGGAATGATTCTTTACAATCATCCCTCTCCTCTCCCCTGGTGCAATATGCCCTCCTGCCATCAGGAGGAAAGCACTTTTTACCTGCTTACTCCTCTGTCTGCTCACTGTGAAGCTTGAGTTGCATGAGGCTTCACAGTCTCACCGGACCTACCGGTCCTGTTAAGCATCATGCTAAGGAAGAGGAAGCAGGCAGAAATATGTAAGAATCACCTTGTTAGGTTTTGTAGGTTTCGTGGACCCTTGGTCCAAGGTCGGGGTTGACACTACCTGAGGAGTGGAGCCTCTCAGGTTCCCACCATCGGTAGGTGAGGTAGACTGGAGACACGAGCAAGTGGACCATGGCTGTGGGCCAGGAGAGAGGAGAGGTTGACGAGCCTCCTGCATCACAGCCACGTGATCGCAGGTGCCTGCATAGCAGCAGTACTGCGGGGAACCCCGAGGAATGAGGAAGGAGAGAGAGTCAGTCCAATGATATCACTGTGCTGGGCAGGACTGAAGAGATGATATACCAGAGAAGTTTCACTGAATTGGAGATGCGCTGGGCAGGCAGTGAGGAACAGGAAGCGCGTAGACAGAGTCTCTGGTAACACAACGTAGAGACTACCCTGAGGAGCAGGGAAGCGTAGAGACAGGATCTCTGGTATAGCAATGCAGAGGCTACCCCGAGGAGCGGGGGAGCATGGAGACTGATCTCTGGTGTAGAGATGCAGAGGCTGCCCCAAGGAGTGGGGGAGCGTAGAAACGAATCTCTGGAGAAGCAGTGCTGGAGCTCACCCGAGGAGCAGGGAAGCGTGGAGACGGACCTCCAGGAACAGAAGCGCCGAGCAGGGCCCCCAAGGAGCGGATACCCAGAGTCAGAGTCCAACCAGAGAGAGCAGGGATCCAAGGCAGGAACCGCAGGTCCAGAGAACAGGAGACAAGCACCAGAGGAGCTCAGGGAACTCGTTGCCAAGTCGGTTAGTTTAGGCCAAAGAGGGTGCTTAAATATCACAGGCTTGTGATGTTATCAGCCGGGGATGACCCTGGAGGCCAGATGGCATGCGTGCGCACCTAAGGAGGCCCGGAGTCAGAGTGTGGGTTGACAGCGGTGTCTTTGCCGCGACTCGAGGTTCTTCGGCAGCGGACAGGGCCGCGAAGAGGAGAGCAGCGCTGGGAGCTCCCGGCAGGAGGGTGAGGAAGGTCGGTCGCGAGTTCCGCGGTCGACCAGTGTAACACACCTTCACTGCTTTCTTCACTGAGGAAAGGATTGCAAAGAGGAGAGAAAACAGAGAGTTAACACGGGGCAGAGTGATGAAAGGGAGGGAGAATGGGGGCAAAATGAATGGTTGGAGAGAGCTGGGAGACAATAAGTAGGGGGGCTGGAGGGATGAGCAAGGGAGGCTGATGGGGTGTTAAAGTGAGCAATAGGGGCTAAGGATTGAGCTGCAATTGTTTCTTCAATTTGCATCTTCGGAGCTCACTGAGTCCACTCCCAGGTCAGAGTCTCTTGCTACCAGGAATGGGAAGGAAGCCTCTTCCCGGTCTGAGACTGAGGTGTCACTCGGCCTGCATTATCGGTGAACCCGAGCATAGTGGCTCTGGGTGCCGTGGCTGACCCGGAACAAATGGAGTCACTGGAGGAAGGAGCACAGTTGGTCTCCCCCCTCCCCCCGGCATGACAAGGCTTTTGGATTTGGCCTCGTTATCTGGTGAAGCAGGAGGTAGTTTGAGGAAGGAGTCAGCTGGAGTGTTGGTAATGTCAAAGGCCTCTGGTGAAACCAGATTGCTTCTCTTTCGCTCCTGCAGCCTGGACCCGGTGTGGGGGTTTGCAGAGGACAAGGTGAGATTTCTCTAGCGGCCATCTGGAATGCTATTGGCATTATGAACTCTTCAATTTCTAAAAGGCTTGAAGGTGTTGAATCTCTTTGAGAGAGGATCAAAATCACATTGTTAGGGTAGAGCAAGTTGTTAATACCCACACTGAGAAAATAAAGGCATGTGATGAGACCTTAGCATCTGTACAGGTTTCTAATATGGCATTAATGAAGGACAGTAATAAAATACAAAGTGAGTTTGAAAGTCTGGAGAACAGTCTGAAGGCTTTGAACCTTTGGATTTTTTCCTAAATCCTCACTGATTAAGCCGAAGGAATAATTCAAGTGATATATGGCTGAAGTTTTGAAAATGCCTTCTGAATCTTATCCTCCTTTAAATAAAATATACCATCTGCCTCAGAAGAAACGAGTCATGAACCCTGCTTTTCAATCAGATGATGTTCAAAATCAGATCTCTACTGACACTCTGGACCTAACTGCCTATCTTGAGACTTTCAATGTGAAATAGAAACTAGGACCACCCTATTGATTTCCTTTGTCTTTGAATCTGATAAGAATTCCATCATACGTCTTTTCTTTAGAAATAAAAATGCTGTGTTTATGAATCAAAAGATTTGGATTTTTCCCAATGTTTCCTTTCAAGCTCAAGTAAGATGCAAGAACTTTCTATAGTTTCATAAGCAAGTTCTTGCTTTAGGAGGAGAATTCTTTCTTCACTTTCCTTGTAAATGTTTAGTAAAACTTGAGAATACACGCTGTGGGGTAGATTTTAAAAGCCCTACACACGGCAAATGAGGGAGATACGGGTGTTTCTTGGGGCGGCGTGCGACGCATGTATTTTTAAGAAGCATCCATGGACACACATATCTCCCAATACATGTACAAAAGAAAAAGTCCAAAAAGGGGTGGGGCATGGGCATTCTGTGAATTTAAATGGAAACCAGGGCGTAAGTATTTATGCACACAAGTGCGCGCCCAGGGTCCCCTACTGCATAACTTTACTTCTGCTATAAATTGTGTATAAGTTCTAAAACAAACAAACAAAAAAAACTAGGCTAGTCAGTGGTTTTTAAGGGTTGGAGCAGGTAGGATAAAAGACAAGTTAGTTAGCTAGGGGAGTTAGGAAGACCTATCCTGTAACTGGGCAAAGTGGGAATGAACTGGTTTAACTGGTAATTGTGTATATTAAAATCCCCCCTGTATGCGGTAGAATCGGCACATGTGCGCATCCATATAAAACGGTGTGCACATTATTGCACGCCCAGCTGATTTTATACCTGCCCTTGACACAAGTGGTCCAACTGTAAACAGAATGAGCATGGTGCTGACAGCACATCCAGAGTGGCCTCAAGAATGGGCAGGAATCATATCTCAGCATCCTGCTGCTTCTCCTGCCGCCTGCAGTTAATTGGTTCTCCAGTGCAAAATGAGCCAATTAGCTGTAAAAGGCCTGAGACGTAGCAACGTGCTGAGAGAAGCTTCCTCGTGCTCCCGTTATGGGGGTGGTGCCAGCACCATGTTGAATCTGATTTGAAATGGACCCGCTGGGTGATAGGAGAGAACAATGGAGGAGAGGAGAGCAAAAGAAAAAAGAACAATGATGAGGAAGGAAGAGAAAGACAGAAATGGTTGAGGTGGAAAGAGACAGGGGAAAGAGAGAGCAATGAAATACTGCAAAGGATAGAGAAAGGAGCTCATGAGTAATGGATGAAAGCCTGCAGATTGGGAGAGGGGAGAGGAGAACAGCAATTGGAAAAAAACAAACATGGGCAGGAAGGGAGAGAATAATGAAGGAGACAGAAAACAGTGGATGAGGAGGGGAAAAGGGGAGGGGAAAGGGGAACCTTGATGAAAGAATGAAAGGGTAAGGGAAGAGAGGGGACAATGAAGGGGGGTGAGAGAGAGAGCAATGGATGGAGAGGGGAGGTGAAAAGGAGATGAATAAAGCAATGGATGAGAAGGGAGAAAAGGGCAATTGATTGAGGAGGGGGAGAGGGATAGCAATGAAATCAAGAGCAAATTGGTGGAGGGAAGAGAGTAATTGTGGAGAAAGCAAATACAATGAGTAGGAAGAGCCAGGGGGAGAAACTGGGGGAAAGAGGAAAAAGAGTAATGGATAGGATAGGGAAGGGGAAATAGAGAGCGGAACAGCAATGAAAGAGCAGAGAGGGCAGAGGGTACTAAAGGGAATAGAAAGAAAGGAGGGGAAGAAGGATGAAAAGTTAGAGACACGAAAAGAGGAGAGGGCAAAGGGAGAGAGCAACGGAGAGTAAGGCATGGTGTGGGGCAACAGACAAGCACTTATATAAAGAGGGGAAGCCAAGGCTAGAGGAGGGAGGAATCTGGTTTGCCCAGGTAGGAAAACAGGAAGGAGGGAGCACAGCGCAACCCATGTGAGGGGAGGAGGAGGAGGAGGAAACAGGCCCCCTGCTACCATGGAAACTTGGCAGGAGGGTGCGATGGAAGGGGCTAGGGAAGGGTACAAAGAAGGAATGAGGAGCAAGGGGATGGAGGGATACAAAGGATTACTCAGTACACTGGTATCTAGTATCTGGTCAGACACTCTATCCTTAGTTTCCCTTTATTTATCTACTATCAATTCCTGGCTTTCCCATAATCGATTAAAACTAAACCCGGCAAAAACTGAACTTATACACTTAACTTCCATTTCCAATTCTTCATTAGGTCCACCATCACATCTGACAATCAATAATGTCACTATTCCCATAACACGTTCTGCTGTAAGCCTCGGTGTAAACATAAACTCAGACCTTTCTTTAAAACAACACATATCCTCACTTACAAAAAAATCGTTTTTCAAACTACGTCTGTTAAAACACCTTCGTCCTCTACTCTTCTACCGAGACTATAGAACCATCCTTCAATCTTTAATCTTCTCCGGTCTAGACTATTGTAATGCTCTTTTCTTAGGAATGTCAGACTCTTCATTATACCCACTTCAACTGATCCAAAATGCTGCAGCCCGGATACTAACCAGAACTTCTCTACGCCACCATATCACCCCTATTTTACAATCGTTACATTGGTTACCCATAAAGTTCAGAATAAAATACAAAATCCTCTCCATTATTCATAGCTTAATTCATAATCATAATCATACATCCACCTGGCTCTGCTCACTATTACGCATATACAAACCAACACGACATCTAAGATCACTTAACCAAAATTTACTAGATATCCCTTCTCCTAAACAAGCCAGATTAGACCTCACCAGAAAGAGAGCCTTTTCAATAACCGGTCCAATACTCTGGAATTCTTTACCAAACCATCTCCGCTCAATATCCAATCCTTCTCATTTCAAAAAATCTCTCAAAACCTATCTTTTTCAACTTGCATTCGTTCACCAATATCTAACCAATTCGTTCACCAATATCTAACCTACACTCATAAACTCAATTACACCCACCACAACCTCCATCTATGCTATTTATAAGTACAACATACCTATTCACCTCAAGAAAAAACTTCCAACTCATACGTCTCCAATTAACATACCCCCTTTTTCCCTTTATTACCACACAATTTCTACATTGTACTTTTTCCCTACCCCCCCCCCCCCCCCCCGTTCCCTTTTCCCCAAAAACAATAAGCCCATGGCACCAAACTTTTATTTTTAAAGTCTTAAATGCTAGCGCCCTGTCTAGCCATTGTCTATTTTATGTAAAGTTTAAAAAATTCTATTTTATTTTGATTATTTTAATTCTGTGAACCGTTTTTGACAAAATCTATTTTTTAAAAAATGGTATACAAATGCTTTTTAAATAAATAAATAAAATAAATAGTGTTTTTAGTGCTGTTCAAGTAAGTTCGATTCAAGTTTTACTATTCTATATTTGAAGCAATAAGGAGGAGAGAGGGAGGCAAGATGGCAGCTTTCCTCTAGCTTTAGGGAGGGTAATTTTATAACTGTCCATGTGGCAGTAAAGTCTGTGTGTACCTTTTTACTTGCAGACTTTACCCCAAATTTTCAAAACAAACTTAATGCACATAAGTTCCCTTTGAAAATTCACATTTAAGTGACCTGAAGTGTGCACAAACTCACCCACCGAAAGTTATGCATGCTTTATCGACAATATAACTTGTGTGGGTAAACGTATTCGCACACTTATTCAAGTCCGAAAGTATGCGTGTAAGTACCAACTCTACCCCAGCTCTCTCCTCTGATAGCTTCCCAGCATGCTTAAAAGTATGCATGAAATCGGGTTACGCACATACTTTTATGCACACTGAGTCCCAGGCTATTATAACAGCCAGGTTTTATGTGTAGAAATGGCTTTTAATATCAACCCCCAAATGCCTTGCTACTATGTGCTACATTAACTTGCTCCCTGTATTTCTAATTTGCCTCTGTTTTGCCCCCTTAACTATTTCTGGCTAGACTCAACCTTAGAGATCGCCATTTTTTAATCTCATCTAATAATTAAAAATACTCATCAAGTCAAATACATAAAGCATTTTTTCCCCATTAGACATACAATAAGAAAACCTTTTAGTATATATCTGGCCCATTGTTTGGAACACATTTTGTAAAGGCCATTCAATAAAATGCATATTTTGCTGAAAACAAAACACTCTTTTTACATGACTCACACTGTTCCAAATACAAACACGTTAGTCTTTACCAAAGTGACCTCTTGTTGGAACACTGAATAATCCAGGTTTGCTTCTACCTCATAGCAGTAGCACAACAAAGCTAGTGTTGACAGATAACAGTGTATATAGTTGTATAATAAATAAAAGCATGGGTTTATATTTAGAGTTAACTGTATGAGGTGTCTCTGCTCTTGAGAATTTTCAACAGACTGTGAATAATATTCTTTCTCTTTCATTAGATAGACATGGATGGACTGCAAGTGATTATTGTACACATACTACATGTTCCTTAAGCATTTAGTTTGCAACAGCAAGTATTTCAGGTGCCAGCATACTTCTAGCTAAGTGACTGTGCCACCTTTGATGTTCCAGGGATGAACTCTTTGACTTTTTACCCTCAAATCATCATCAAGGTTTACAATTGCTTGTTAAACCTGTAAAATCGGGACTTAACTTGGAGGGTGGGGAGGGGACGTAGTAAGAAGTAGGAGGTGTTCAGTTTGAAGCAGGGCCAAACTTGATAGGGCAGATTGGAACCTTACCTGATAGACAGGTAAGGTTTTAATCTCTATCAGCTTACCCATCCCTAACATTGAACATACTGTAAATCATTATAATAACATATGCACAGGAGTCAAAGCATCATTTACTGCATTTAAAATAAGAAATCGTTTTCTCTTTTTCTCTCATTTTTCAGAACCAGATTTTCTGAAAACTCATTTATTTCAAGAACAGGAAAAAGTATATCTGTAATACATGGGAAGATGATGAAGAGTCATTAGCAGGAAGATGAGGGATTCGAGAATGAAATGACTTAAGGACTAATATTGAATAATTGCCAGAGAGGATGATTTGGGTAGCCTTGATAAGGTGTTGGCATCCTCTAAAGTGGCATCAGGGTTCCATCCATGTAGGCAGAAGACGAAATATGGGGAAAAGGGGGCATGGGGAAGGATAAGGGATATATTGAATTTCCATTTATTTCCATTTCAAATTATTATTTGGAAATCAATTGCAATAATGAAAGACATTTTTTGCTTCTTATTAAATATATTTTACTATTTTGCGCCTTAAAACTCATCTTTGATAAATGTAAGAATAGTTCCTTCCTAGAAATACAAACTTCATGGCATACAGTATGTTTGGTAAATAAGTAGAAAACTGTAACAGTCATGAAAATTCAGGAACTCCGGAAACCCGGAGATCAGTGGATCCCAGGTGCAGTCTGCAATTGCAACCTTCTTTCTGTCATTAGTTAAAATATATCATATGCTGTGGTAGCGTGCCTCCAGAAGAGTCAATATTATAATCACTTAATGGAAATTATCTAACAAATATCTTGTGAATTCAATACAAATTTATGAACACAAACACCAAGAGAAATAGTAGGCTTGGTTGGGTGGAGCTGTTGCTATGTAGTTAGATGGACTTTAACGCAGAAAAATGATCACCTAGTTTCAGTAAGTTCTAATATTTAATATAATAAAAATGACAGGAGGTGGGTGGCATCTTATAGGCTAATCAATTTGTTGTAGCATGAGCTTTCGAGGTGAAAGTCCACTTCTTCAGAGGTAATGGACCTCTGAGCTGTATCATTCACTTTTGTTTTCTTTGTTTAAGAGACAGTGATTTATTTTTACAGAGCTCATGCAGACCTTTCTGAGGGTGTATCACTGGAGTAAAGACACGGTACAGCACTAGGTTTATTTAGTACACACTGCAGTGCTGGGAGCACTATTTTAACACTAGATAAATGCACTTTCCTGCAATACAACAATGAGCATGTGCATTATTCGAGATGCATCCCTGAAATGAGCCAGTCAGATAGCGCCGACCTGCTGGGAGCAAAGTTAGCTGGGTAAAGAAATTTTCCTGGAGATGGCAAAATGAGTAGAATATTACCAAACTTTGCTGAGTCAGTTGTGTGAGGGCAGCTTCAAGCTTTGCCAAATCATTTTTTTTTTTCAAATTAAGGGACACCTTTCAAAGTCTGGGAAAACAAGCTCATCCCCAGATCCCAGAAGCACTAAATCTACAGTGCTGTTTTGAGAATGCCTCCAACTGTCTTCCCTTCAAACATTTTAGGCAGCTTTAGAAACCCTGTACACCCATTTTCTCTCTTCTGCATACATTAAGAGGGCAGTTTTGAGAAGCCCACCTAGCTGCAAAGTACTCAGCTACTTTTACTGTTCATACTTTTGCATTTCATATAAAAAGAGAAACTATGGGGCTGATGTAATAAGCTGCGTTCAGCGAAGCGCACGGTTTAATCCTCAGTCCTGCGCACAATTTTTGCACGCAAACTTTACTCCCAATACAGCAAGAAGTTTTGCACACAACGTGTATACAGGTTAGTGCCGCCCCCCCCCCCCCCCCCAATGTAAATTTCATGATAATGAAGGCATTAGCTATTACCCCCCAATGCAGAGAGGTGCGCAGAATTTCATGATCTTTTACGATGGAAATTGTACTCCTGGTCAGTGGTGAAGTGCAGTTTCTAGCACTAGTGTTAGTCCATTGGGAGTTTGTGGCATACAAAAGGTTATTTGTTCGCATAAATCTTCCCTTCCTCGCCCAATATTTTTTTTAAATGTCCCCACATTTACCCGCCTGATATGGGGATGGCCGACTGACCGGGGTGCTACCAGGCTTGGAAGCTGCTGGTCCTGGCCTTTGCCTGGCTGTGTGGGTGAGAGCTGCAGTTGGGTCTCTCCCGTCAGGGGGGTGCTGAGGAGGCTGCCACCTCCACCACCACTAGCACAGCAGAGGGAGCAAGAGGAAGGACAAACAACTTCCAGTGTGTTGGGGAGGGGGGGGGGGGTGTTTCCCTCCCCCTCTCTCCTGCCGCATGATTTATGCATTCAAACAAGCAGAAATAAAATATTTTTATGAGCATAAAACATGATCTGAAAGACTCCCTCTTCCTCCTGCCGAAGCAAAAGGCCAAATGCCTGGGTTTGCCATCCTTTTTTTTTTTTTTTTAACTCCCCAGGCATTAACAAACCATTAGCTTACTGCATCGAGAGTTCATTTTTAATAGCAATTGAATTGCAGCACACAGTCTTAACGCCTGGCTTATTAATTCAGCCTTTATGTGGGCAGCATCCCGTTGAAAATGAGCTATCGCGCAGTATGCATGCTGAAAGCACCCCCGTACTTTGCATCTGCTCTATATGTGGGGGCGGTGGAGAGAGAAGATAGCTTGCATTGCATACTTCTGAAATGGAAAAGTACGCACGCTGCATAACGCCCCTGGCCTAAACATGCCCCGGGAGATGCCCCTATTTAATGCAGCTAAAAGAATATGCATTGCGAACCCTGTACACACTTCTTTAGCGGCTCTGAGGAGGGCAACTCGCAATCAGGCCAATTTACCCATTTCAGTTGCTGTTCACCCATGTCAATGGCTCTGAAAATGTTTCTCTTAGCCATGGGTTCTTGGCAAGTGCCACAAATGGGTCCTGGCTTCCAAGATATCCTCAGTGAATGTATATCAGATGCGCTGGCCTAGAAGTGATCCAAGAGCAGGTCTGAGCTGGATATTTTGGTTCCGCCGATAACCAGGCCTGCATGCAGCCCATAAGGACCTGGAGTTGAGAGCTCCTGCAGTACGCGCTTGCCCTGTCGCTTTATATTTAGTAGAGGGAAGACACAGAGCACACTCTCACAATTCTGGTGCTATTTAGCATTGGCAATACAATGTCCCTTTGTACTAGTTTTTTAAAACAATTGACCAAAAGCAAGGAGCCGTCCAGAAGTGCCCTGCTTAACCCAGCTTGTACCAGGCTTAACTGTTTGACTCCCTCCCACCCCTGGGGCTTGTTTTCTAATAAAGACTGCCTAAAGTACCATTGGCAGCGAGATAAATTAGTGCATTGGTAAAAGTCAAGAAAATACAATTCACCAATTCCCATAATGAGGACTATCCAATGTAACTGCTGTGGAGCCTTTATTCTGAGGGAAAGCATCTGGACACTTAGAGCTTGCCCAATTTGTGCACAACTCTCTTCCTTGAAAAAGGAGCTGTCTGAGATTAAAGATCAATTAGCTTCAATTAAAAGTAATACACCCACATTGCATTACTCAGAACATAATTCCCCAATATCACAAAAAAACCAGGAGTCAAGAAAAGGAGATTCATTAGGCTCAGGTAGGCCCCACAGTCACCCATTTTTGACAGATGGGCAGCCAACAGGTACACCCCCCCCCCCCCCACTCAAACAGGTCATTAAGTTCTTTAAAATCCAGGAATACAGTGGGCTCAGGTAGAATTAGACCTGTGATGAGGAGACACACAATGTACCAAATGCAAAAAGAACAACAAGCCATCTCTATATTAAAAACTGAAGAAGTTCTTCAGAAAAACATTGAAGTGTTACCAGAAATGAGAGAAAAAACACAATGCATGCAGTATTTCATGATCCATAACCAAAAGAAAAATCTAATTTAGATGAATAACTCTGTCAACAGTGGCACAACTAAAAAAAGAGAGAGTGAAGTGAATAGCAAATCTCAACTAATATCTTATAAGGAGTCCAGGAAAAGCAATAACCTTAAAGAGAGTACCTGGAAGGCTATGACCACAAATGCTCATAGTTTGGGAAATAAAATCCCAGATCTGCAGGCCCTAATGGCTGAGGCACAATTGGACATTGTTGCTATCACAGAGACATGGTTCACAGAATCTCATGATTGGGATACAACAATACCAGGCTATAACTTGTTAAGGAAGGACAGAGAGGATAGAAAAGGGGGAGGTGTGGCTCTTTATGTCAGAAACAACATCCAAGCATCTGAGCTACAAGGAAGTTGGGGTAAGGAAGAAGCTCTATGGCTCGACCTAAAAAAAGATGACGGAGCATCCATTTATATTGGAGTGGTTTACAGGCCTCCAAACCAAAAGGAAGAGCTGGACAGAGACCTGGTTGAAGACATCCATAAGATAGGTAAGAAGGGAGAAGTGGTGATCGTGGGTGACTTTAATATGCCAGATGTAGACTGGAAAATCCCATCTGCAGAAACTAAAAATAGTAGAGCGATAGTGGATGCCATGCAAGTATCTCTGTTCAAACAAATGGTGTTGGAACCCACCAGAGAAGGAGCTATACTCGACTTAGTGCTCACTAATGCAGATAATGTCTCAGATGTCCAGGTGGGTGCCCACCTCAGCAGCAGTGATCATCAAACGGTATGGTTTAATATCACTAAAAGAATAGGGAAAAGAACCACAAAGACCCGAGTTTTACAGTTCAGACTTTGAGGAAATGGGGAAGTACCTGGAGGAAGAACTTAAAGGATGGGAGAACGAGAGAGATGTGGATCAGCAGTGGACCAATCTAAAAGGAGCAATCACCAAGGCAACTGCTCTATACGTTAGAAATGTAAAGAAAAGCAAAAGAAAATTGAAACCTATCTGGTTCTCAAAGGAGGTGGCTGACAAAATTAAAGCTAAAAGAACAGCATTCAAGATATATAAAAGATCCCAAAGGGAGGAACACAAAGAAGAATATCTGATTCAACTGAGGGAGACAAAGAAATTAATCAAGTTGGCAAAAAGTCAAGCGGAAGAGAGGATTGCCAAGGAGATAAAAAATGGAGACAAAACATTTTTCAGATACATCAGCGAAAAGAGAAAGATCCAAAGTGGTATAGTGAAATTGAAAGGTGGTAATGATCAATGTGTGGAGGGAGACGAAGAAATGGCAGAAATATTAAACGAATACTTCAGCTCTGTGTTCACTAAAGAAGACCCTGGAGAAGGACCATCTCTACACAACAAAAAACTGGTGGGAAGTGGAATAGATGAAAATCCTTTTACAGTAGAAAATGTGTGGGAAGAGCTAAAGAACCTGAAAGTGGACAAAGCCATGGGGCCTGATGGGATTCATCCAAGCATATTGAGGGAGCTCAGAGATGTTCTGGCGGCTCCGCTGTGTGACCTGTTCAATAGATCCCTAGAAACAGGAGTGGTGCCGAGTGATTGGAGAAGAGCGGTGGTGGTCCCGCTTCACAAGAGTGGGAACAGGGAGGAGGCTGGCAACTACAGACCGGTCAGCCTCACTTCGGTGGTGGGAAAAGTAATGGAGTCACTGCTGAAAGAGAGAATAGTGAACTATCTACAGTCCGGAGAATTGATGGACCAGAGGCAACATGGATTCACCAGGGGAAGATCCTGTCAGACAAATCTGATTGACTTTTTGACCGGGGTAACCAAGGAATTGGATCGAGGAAGAGCGCTCGATATCATATACTTGGATTTCAGCAAAGCTTTTGACACGGTTCCGCACAGGAGACTGGTGAATAAAACGAGAAGCTTGGGAGTGAGTGCCGAGGTGGTGACCTGGATTGCAAATTCGTTGACGGACAGAAGACAATGTGTGATGGTAAATGGAACCTTCTCTGAAGAGAGAGCGGTTTTAAGTGGTGTACCGCAAGGATCGGTGTTGGGACCGGTCCTGTTCAATATCTTTGTGAGCGACATTGCGGACGGGATAGAAGGCAAGGTTTGTCTTTTCGCGGATGACACTAAGTTCTGCAACAGAGTGGACACGCCGGAAGGAGTGGAGAGAATGAGACGGGATCTAAGGAAACTGGAAGAGTGGTCGAAGATATGGCAGCTGAGATTCAATGCCAAGAAGTGCAAAGTCATGCATATGGGGAGTGGAAACCCGAATGAACTGTATTCGATGGGGGGGGAAAGGCTGATGTGCACGGAGCAGGAGAGGGACCTTGGGGTGATAGTGTCTAATGATATGAAGTCTGCGAAACAATGCGACAAGGCTATAGCAAAAGCCAGAAGAATGCTGGGCTGCATAGAGAGAGGAATATCGAGTAAGAAAAGGGAAGTGATTATTCCCTTGTACAGGTCCTTGGTGAGGCCGTACCTGGAGTACTGTGTTCAGTTCTGGAGACCGTATCTACAAAAAGACAAAGACAAGATGGAAGCGGTACAGAGAAGGGCGACCAGGAAGGTGGAGGATCTTCATCGGATGACGTACGAGGAGAGATTGAAGAATCTAAATATGTACACCCTGGAGGAAAGGAGGAGCAGAGGAGATATGATACAGACTTTCAGATACTTGAAAGGTTTTAATGATCCAAAGACAACGACAAACCTTTTCCGTAGGAAAAAAATCAGCAGAACCAGGGGTCACGATTTGAAGCTCCAGGGAGGAAGATTCAGAACCAATGTTAGGAAGTATTTCTTCACGGAGAGGGTGGTGGATGCCTGGAATGCCCTTCCGGAGGATGTGGTGAAGACCAGAACTGTGAAGGACTTCAAAGGGGCGTGGGATAAACACTGTGGATCCATAAGTCAAGAGGCCGCCAATGAAGAGTGGGTGACTCGCCAGAATGATGGCTACTGCCTGGAGACAATACCCTTATTCAATAAACGTACACATGCTTACTGTGACTCCAACATCGTTCTAGCTTCAACAGCAAGAGGAAATGTAGAATAAAGGATCTGCACTCACAAAGGGGGGAGTAGCTGGCTTGTTACGGCGGTTACTACCCCAAACCAAATAAGCCTGTTACTTCTATTTCTATGCATATACAGCATAGTTCTCTGCTTCAACGGCAGGGGAGAAGAAAAAACTGATACTTCACGCATATCCAGCATAGCTCCCTGCTTCAACGGCAGGGGAGAAGAAAAAAGGGTTCACACTCACAAAGCGGGGAGTAGCTGGCTTGTTACGGCGGTTACTACCCCAAACCAAATGTGCCTGATACTTCACTTTCGATGCATATCCAGCATGGCTCTCTGCTTCAACAGCATGGGAGAAGAATAAACTGATACCTCAAGCATATCCAGCATAGCTCCCTGCTTCAACGGCAGGGGAGAAGATAAACAACCAATAAGGGCTGTATAACATAGTCTGAGTAAAACAAATAAGCATGGGTGTAGCTTGCTTATTGCGGCGGTTACTACCCCTACTACCCCTAACTTATCAGCTAGATATTCACTTGGATGCAGCTCATCACTGCTTTCTACATTAATGGTGGGGGTGGAAAGGAAATAGAACCAAGAGCTAAGAGAAACAGATAAGTATGAGAGAAAAAAGTGTGTGAAGCTTGCTGGGCAGACTGGATGGGCCATTTGGTCTTCTTCTGCCGTCATTTCTATGTTTCTATGTTTAGTGCTAAATATTTGATATATCATCTCACGGGGATCTTAATATTCAAGCTGCTTAGAGTCTGAATATATTGTCTTAGTGCTTTTCCATAAGAAATGAATCTTAATAAATACCGGCAGTTTTGAGAACATTTGTCATAGTTTCCCAATGGCACGGGAACATTTGATTAAAAAAAAAATCACTGTAAATAGTCTCTGTGCCTTCTTTCCCTTTCTGCCTTTCTCTCTCCCTCTCTCTCCTTCTGTCTGTTTTGTCACCGACACGTTACCATTTTTCTCTGCCTGTCTGCCCTCCTGAATTACTGATTTACCTCCATCTAGTTCAAAGGGAAATGTAAATATCTCCTTCTTGTAAAGTTTTGAATATTGGTGATAACAAAAATGCATGCGAAGAAGGTAACTAAAGTATTCCTTCCACGCCATTAATAAAATCATAGGAAAAAAAGGGTTCTTATCCTCTAAAAGATTACTAAAAATGAAAACCTGTTGCAGTTGCCCACCTGCTAATTTATAATAGAAATTGCATGCGTGACCCGCACCAAAAATGAATTTGAAGGGGCTGAAATTAGAAAGTTATCACCCAGATCTGCACCGTGTCAGTAAGCCTAGCACAAGGCCCTGCATTTTCTTCCTCAGCACCACGCCCTGTTTCACAGAGCAATGCAAATTTTGTTATCTGGCCACTGTGATGCCTCTGATAGCAAACGCCAGCAGAGTGAGGAAGTTCTGGGGAGCAAAAGGGAGAAGTAGTCAGCACAAGTTGGCTGATAATGAATGCAAAGGAAAGGAAGGGATTTTCTGGCTTTTGGTAATAAAAAAAACACATAACAGTTCTTTAAAGCCACGTCCTCTACAGTAAAAACACAACAATGATACAAAAAACCCCCAGCATTTTGTTACGATGGCTTAGAGGGGAAAGGCTCCTCAGTTGTACTGCCCCAAATTAACAATAAAAGGGCACTAATACAGTGAGTCGCAGCTGATGAAGGGATCTGGGTGGTCTGGAAAGCTCATTTACTTCTACATCTTGGACCAGTTAAAGGTATCACAGTCTACAATGATTCCAGTGGTATGTATTACACACAGAACATGAAAGATTACAAATAAGTGTGGTATCTGCACTTCCTTGTAATATTCAATAATAATAATATTCCAATAATTGTTTCCCCCCCCCCTTTGGAAAAAATATGGTCATCTCCAAACTGCCTGATCACAAAATTGCTTTGGTGTGTAATGGGTTAAAATACCCTGCTTGCACCATGAAATCAAATAGAATTCATTAACTGTGGAAACCCCCCATCAAAATCATAAAGAAATCACTTTCTTGTCTCTTAAAAGATAGAAGAGGCATAATGAAGAGTTAGATTATGCATTAGGGAAAGATGGTAGTGGGGGAGGGATTCAGCTCTGAAAAAGTCATCTTTCTATTCTTTAAAAAGTACAGTTTGATTGCACGTGGGCTGATCTAATAAAAAGGAATTAATAAAACAAAGCCGAGGAATTCTTTGGACTTCTACTCGTGCCGCTCTAGTTATATTTAAAAAAAAAAAAACCCTCCATAAGCAGTGCTGTGGTGTGCATTAACAGGTACGAAAGAAAACAATGAACAAAAGCCAGGAACAGAATAACCACAGCAAGAAAATGATAGTCACTTGAATTCTACTTTATAAACAAACCTAAACTTTGACTGTTATAAGTTAATGTTGTACCTTAAATTTGTATTAGAAAGCAACAGGAAAGCAAGAAAAGTTTTTTAAATGGATTAAAGAATATTTCAAGAGGATTCTTTAAATTACTTGTGATATTCTGGTGCAGGAAGCAGATACCTCAGCAGATACTCATAGTTAAAACAGCCAGTATATAATAAAATCTTACCTAGGAGCAGAAAATAGATTTTGCATTTTAAGAAGCAAAATGTCTTGCTAAAGGACTCCATGAAGGCATCCTGTCCCATGTAAATATCACCTTGTGGTAAGCGCTAAGTCCGTGCTTGGGCCAGCAGCTGCCGGTTTATTTGCCAGGGAAATCAGCAAAGAGTTAACAGACCCTATCCTGTCTCTTGCCTAGAGTGATTTGAATATGTGTCTATTAAAGTACACAGGGAGGGGGAAACACCTGATGGATCAGCCTTCAGTATCTCCATTGCCTGCAACTCTGTCATCAGCTAGCTCAAAGCATATTTACTGCAAATATTGAGCCTAATAAATAAACGACTCGATAGAAGTTGATAAATTAGTAATGCTCTCTGCACCATATGTGCCTATTTACAACAGTGTCTCTGGAGATTAAACTGACACATTATGAGAATGAGTCCCTTAACTGCCTCTGTTAGTCTGCTCTCTGTCTTCCAACCCCTACCTGGCTGGTCAGCTGGCTGGTGACTTTTTATTGCACCCTGAGTTACGGACCAGAGAGAAGCAAATGCCAGACTCGGGACATGAATATATTTCTAAGACAACAGGATAGTGAGTGTCTTATGATGATGGACAGTAGTAATCTAATACTAAAAACCTGCATTAAAAAAACCACACTAACCAGATCTCCCTGCTAGCGCGGCTTCCTGCATTGCTCATGATTAGATAATCACCTCCTTTGCTTGCCATTAGCATGCACTCGCTCAGAAAAATCCCCCATGCACAAAACCCTTATTACATACCCATATAGGGATTTGCGTGGGAAAACTCGCGTACGAATGCATGTATAGACGTGCACAAACCCAGTAAGCAGCTACTGCAAGAACCTATCTATGGCCTAGATTTGCTAAAGCACTGCGACGTCGTGAATTGCGTGGTGCAGAGGGCCAGGGGGCAGTCTTGTGATAGCCGGCAGCGATCGCACCTCCGCGGTGCGTTCGCTGTCGGCATCACGCCGAATAACTAAATCTTTTATGGTGTAGGCAGCGATACGGACGCTTACCTTTTGCCGTCCATGCTGTCTTCGCGGCATCTGCCCCGGTGCCGCCCCGACTCCTCCTCTTCCGGTCTTGATGCCGCCCACATTTAGTGACCGCACGCGAAAAGGGACTTTTTGTGTGAAAAGTCCCTTTTTGCGCGTGATCACTTTAGAAAAATGACCCCCAATATCTCTGAATTTGTGCACAGTAGAGATGTGAATCAGAACCGGAATTGGTTCGGATTCCGGTTCCGATTCACATCGTGGTTTTTTTTTTCGTCCAGCCCGATTTTGGTTTTGTTTATCGGCTGCGCCCAAGCTGATAAACAAAAAACCCACCCCCGACCCTTTAAAACTAATCCCTTAGCTTCCCCCACCCTCCTGACACCCCCAAAAACTTTATACAGGTACCTGGTGGTCCAGTGGGGGTCCCGGGAGTGATCTCCCGCTCTCGGGCCGTCGGCTGCCACTAATAAAAATGGCGCCGATGGCCTTTGCCCTTACCATGTGACAGGGTATCTGTGCCATTGGCCGGCCCCTGTCACATGGAGGGAGCACTGGATGGTGCGGGCCATCCAGTGCTCCTACCATGTGATAGGGGCCGGCCAATGGCACCGATACCCTGTCACATGGTAAGGGCAAAGGGTCATCGGCGCCATTTTGATTAGTGGCAGCCGACAGCCCGGAAGCGGGAGATCGCTCCCGGGACCCCCACTGGACCACTAGGTACCTGTAAAAGGTTTTTTGGGGGGTCGGGAGGGTGGGGGAAGCTAAGGGATTAGTTTTAAAGGGTTGGGGTAGGTTTAGGGGTTATTTTTGTGTGCCGTTTTTCCCACCCTCCCCCAAAACGATAAGAGAACCCCCACGAACAGTATCGGGGGGTTTTCCTATCGTTTCGGGGGAGCCCCCGATTTTTGACGATTTTGAAAATATCGTCCGATATTTTCAATCGTCCGAAGCTCGATTCACATCCCTAGTGCACAGTGTACCTCAGTTGGTAACAAGGAATTGTAATCAATAAGCTGAGCAGACATGTGCTGGACATCACAGAACCAGCCCACGGCACAGAGGTAACCCAAATGTTTCATTTTTATACAGTGACATTTAACATCAGACATGCACTTTTTAAATTCCAGGCCAGTTATAATTGCATTGACCTGCCATGAAGGATACATTTCCTGTCTTGAAACACATACTAAAAATGTACATTTATTTATCTATAAATAAGTGTAGATTTTCCTAGTCATTTTTGGCAGAATTTGCTTGTAACACTGTTATTTTATTTGAGCCACAAAACATACGCTTATTTATTTATTAAAATATTTATCTTCTGCGTATATTGGAAAACTGTGCTAAGTGAATTACAACATATAAAATATAAAATACATCAACCTAATAATTGAAGGTTGACCGACGTGCCGCAAATGCTCAGTAGAGACCAGCTCTACCGCGCATGTGCGGGCGAGCACGTTGGTCTCTGCCAGAAAAAAAAAACATGGCGGCGTCGAGTGGCAGCGGCGGCGGGTGGCAGCGGCAGCGGCGGGTGGCAGCGGCGGCGGTGTCGGGTGGCGGCGGCGGCGGCAGCGGGCGGTGGCGGTGGCAGCGGCGGCCAGTAGCGAGGGAGGGAGGAGAGAGAGAGAGGGAGGGACGGACTGAGGGAGGGAGAGGGAGGGAGTGACTGAGTGAGAGGGAGGGAGGGACTGAGTGGGAGGGAGGGAGGGAGGGACTGAGTGAGAGGGTGGGAGTGATTGAGTGAGGGGGAGGACTGAGTGGGAGGGAGGGACTGAGGAGGGGGAGGAAGGGACTGAGTGAGAGTGAGGGAGGGGGAGGGACTGAGTGAGAGGGAGGGAGGAGTGGGTGAGTGTGTGGGAGGGAGGTAGGGAGGGGAGGGGAGAGGAGAAGGAGGGAGAGGTGAGAGACAGGGATGTGAGTAAGTGGAAGGGTAAGAAGTTGTGGAGCAGAGAAAAAGGGAGTGGAGGAGGGCTGAGGGGGAGGGGATGGGATTGAGAGAGGGTGGGGAGTGACTGAGGGAAGGGGAGAGAGGTGGGAGTGACTGAGGGAAGGGGAGGGAGGTGAGAGTGAGGGGAAGGAGGTGAGAGTGAGGGGAAGGAGGCAGTGGGAGACAGAGGGTGAGTAAGACTGAGTGGAGGAAAGGGGAGGAGTGAACGAGGGGAAGGGGGAGAGAGGGAGAAAAAGTGTAGAAGGGTGCTGTGTTAGAAAATGGACTGAAAAAAAATGTAATGTAGCCCGTTTTAACGGGCTTAACGGCTTGTAAGAATACATAAAATAACATTTCAACAATGGCAATAAACAAATACTATTATTTGAAACTTAAATCCTGCCTGTTAGTACCATCAACCTGATAAAACACTCAAAATTACACAAAAGTGTGGAAAATTATGCAAAAAACCTCCTGAAAAAGGGTAACCTTCAGGCAACGGAGAAAAAAGCTCAGCATCTGGTGCTAGAAAGTCGGGTTGGCTTTAACTGAGGGACTGGTTAACAGAAGTCTCCCAGAGAACCTCAAATTGCGAAAAGGAACATAGTTCATGTAGCACTTCATTTAACAGAATATATTCTTGGAGACCCTTATTCTCAGATTAACCTCAAGTGTGTTTTCACGGTTTAGTAGGGGGGTACTGGCAAACTGTAATGAAGGGGGCATGTTACCCTGTTACAGTGCCATCACCACCAAGCCAAATAAAATGAAATCTCTCTCCCTTTGCCAAACTGACTGCTGTTCGGTGTTTATTCTGCCTTAATCTGCTTCTGTCTACTGCTTGCTGTTTGCTTTCTGACTAGAGACCTTGGCCGTCATTCAACCTGCAAGTCCCCTTAGCGGCAGCAGCAGTACTGGTGAAAAACCCTTTCAGCCAGCAATGAGTTCCAGCAGCAAATATTTGCAAGGGCCGGTTATCAGTGAAGAGCTGGCTGACAGTATGTACAGTATGTTTTCACTAGATGGCAGTTAGGCAATGGCAACAAAGGCACATGCTACAATGAGAAGGGATGATTTCAGCTGAGCCACCTCACAGTCTGTTCCATTTACACAGAGCAGACTCAACTTGGGAGCTGACAGCATATAATGGCTGATAGCTGGTCACCAACCCCTGCACCTCCCCTTCCACTTACTGCCCATTCTCCCCTCTGAAGATTTTTCTCCCCTCTGGTTTCTCATGAATTTGCACCGACCCATCTGATAGAAAGGCAGGCAAAAAAATGTCCCCTTCATGCTGTGGGGTGAGATCAATTTGAGGTAACAAAAGGGCCTTAGGAAGGGGACCAATGAGTGTTTCTCACCTTTTCTTCCCATAGGAGTAGGTGATTAGATAATGTTTCTTTATTCAGAAGAGGGTCTTTTTGCATCTTCTGTTCAGGTTAATAGAGGAGGGGAATTCACACCTGGGTTCAGCAGTTACTATGTAGGAGTGGAGAGGATTTTTCCTTTCCTGGGCTTGTAACTGCCCAGAGTGTAGACCTTCTGGAATATATTTTTAAAGATTTGAAATGGCCGTGGATGCTGGTTCTCCAAAACATGTAGTATGCCTAAGGTTGCTGGGCAGGAACTTGATATGGTTCATGAGAAAACTGTTATCAATCTGCTGTCTGGTGGGAGGAGCAATCAGATAGGAGTGGCAATCTGTTACCAATCTGTGAGAATCTGCTGCTGGATACTCCTGTAAGGGGAGGAGTTAGCAATCTGTAGAATCTGCTCCTCCAGAGAGGAGGAGTTAGCAATCTATTATGGGATATGCTATGCGGATGGAAGGAGCTAACAGATGAGAATAGCAGTCTGATAAAATCCTTTCCCCAAGGGAAGGAGTAGCAATCTGTAGTGAACTACCTCCTATGGGTCTGCTAAGGAATGGCAATATGTTATGATGTAGACTGCAGAGTTGGCAATCTGTACCAGTGGAGTATTGGAGATGGTGCTCAGCTGGACAGAAGGTAATTAGGTGAATCCTTGGGCCGATGGCAGATGACAGCGCCCCCAGAAGGGAGTCCCGAGAGGGACCACCAGCTAGGCTGGAGTATGGAGACAGACACAGATAGTTCTTTTATTAGATAAGTAGTATAATCACCAGAGGTGGCAGTAGTGAGCTGATATGCCAGGCAGGGCTGAAGTCCCTTAGATACTGGAACTGCGATTCCAAGGTTGCTGAGCTGCAAAGAGACTGTAGATAGTGAATAGACAGGATATGCAGTTATACATAGCCAGTACTAGATGATAACTCACATAAGATAGCTCAGTAGCTGGAAAGGGTTAGGCCCTCGAGGAGCTAGTACCTGGTTCCAGGGACAGCTCTGAGAGAACGGTGGTCACTCACAATAATCTGTATCTGGAAGAGGCTTCTGGTCAATAGAGAATCTTCAAAGTGTTCAGGAACATAGGCCCTCGAGGAGCGAGTACTGGTTCCTATCTGTAGTCTGTAATAATAACTCACAAATGTCTGTACCTTGTGATAGCTTCCAGGCAATGGCGAGTCTTCAGAGGGTTTAGGAACATGGGCCCTCGAGGAGCGAGTACCGGTTCCTTTCTGTAATCTGAAATACAGAAAGAGAATGAGGCCCCCGAGGAGCGGGTACCCCTGGTAGGTCCGGAGAGGCAATGTTGCAAGAGTGAAGCGGGTCCGAAGGAATCCTGCAAACAATCCTTAGAGTGCAAGTAGTCTTGGACAGCCGAAGCTAGTCCAATCGGAGTCCTTGCTAACTTCATCTGTTAGCAAAAGTAAAGACCTTTTATGTTGGAAGCAGATGACGTCAATACAGGGGTACGCCCCTGAAGTTCGCGCCCTTGCTGGTACATACTTCGGAGCCCGTGCGCGCGCGCGCCCTACGTAATCAGGAACATGGCGGATCCGCAACGTCGAGCCAGCCCGGGGACGCCGGGGAGAAGCGGCATGGAGACGCTGCGGCGTCAAGCCGTCCATCGGACACGGAGGGAGTCGCCACACAGGTAGAGAGGGTGGGAGCGAGGGCGAAAGTAGGCACGAACGCATCAAAAACTGAGTGGATTCACAGAACTAACTGGTGAAGAAATTGCCATCCCTTTTTCTCCCTCAATATAGTGTTCTGTACCCAACCGGTTGGAAGAGGTGAGAGTTGTCAGGGAAACCTGAAGCTGTTTTGGTCTGTGAGGTAAATAAAGCTGCAGTCATCTGTATTTCCAGTACTGACTTCCTAAGGGTTATTTTGTTTTGTGACTGTGTTTGTTGAGGGATAGAAGGGTAGCAGGAGGAATGCATGCGATTCTGAAGGTTTTAGAAACTGGCTCACTTTTCATCCTGGTTATCATTGGCAGAAAATGCTCTGTGGCAGCAGGCATACTTTAGAGTAACATTTCTTTATTTCACTTTAACTTTGGGGCAAGATGAAGGGATTTTGGGGCATTCTTTTGCAATGTAGAGACTGATTTTCCAGCCTCTCCTACTGGTATTGTCGTCTTTTTTTTAGAGGAATGGTTTTAGGTCCTCTTTTAAAAGATTAGCAATGCAAGAGAGTGAAATATAAATAAATCTATACTACCTTACATGGAGAGCCTATAGATATCTTATTAGCACATACTTTCACAAATACATTGATTGCATACCTCGCTGTCTGCCAGGCATCATATTTACATATTCCTGGTCTCATTGTCAAAGAGCAGAACATTTTTCCAGTATACTCAGCAGAAAGCAATCCAATTTTGCTGACCCTGCTTTATATCCAGTTTCCTTCAACTATTTTCTTAAAAATATAGTCGCCCCACCCCCTGCCATCCATCAAAATGAAATCAACAGGTTCAAATTACAAAGACCCTCATTTTATATGAAAAAGTGTTTAGAGCTGAAAATTGCAATTTATTCAAGAAGCAAAACATAGACCAGTGCTAAGATGTAAAAAAAACAAAAACAAAACAACCCTCTGAAGGCTATGATCCTCTGCATTTGTTCCGCCTACCTGCAGCAGTGATGAGTTGAACAATTGAGTATGGTTCTGCTTCATGCAGTCAATATGTACAGAGGTGGTAATTTTGAAACTATGCTCATTGGGACAAAAACCACACCTACGTTTTCCCTGCGGGCCCTGCACTAGTTTTCAGAGTGAAAGTACATGTCCTCTCTTGCTTTGAAATGTGCAACGTGTACTAAGTACATGAAGTCACACGCACCTGCTTGTTCTGCAGGTAGATTTTTGTTGGAAAAGCAGGAGCAAAGATTTGAAAATGCCACCTAGGAGTCTACGTCCTCTCTCTCGCCATCCCACCTTCAACACACCCCCTGGGAATGTCTCCTTTCAGTATGTCTCAAAGGACGGGTGTTGTGAAGTAATGTGCAGATTTTTAGCCACATTGATGCAGGACAATTTTCAGCCAACTGATTGAATGCAAGCAAAATGCTTTTTACCCATGTAAATCACTTTGAAAATTGTCCTTAGGATGATCAAGTGCTTCGGAAATCTATTGAGAAAAGTCTCCTAGACAAAAACAGTTTTCACATTCGTTTCTCTGCTTGGACTGTCCCTATCTCCATTATTCAATCATTCTAGCTGGTCATCAACAATTTTGGTTCCATTATCATATTATTGTGTCCGCCATTGATAATTCTCATCCCTGTCCCCTTTCTCTTCTGTTTCTATTCCCTGCCTTCAAATGTTGTTAATTTTCTTTTCACAGTTCAGTCTCCTCCATGATGTCAAGATTCCAGGGAGCTCCCTAATCCACCAACCTACCGATCTGCCTGTTTGCCAGTGCCAGCAAAACAATTGTGTAAAAGTGTTGTCAAAACACGTAAAGCTAGGGGCCTAACTATGCCATTTGTGCTGGTAGCATGCAGTCACCAATCTCCACTATGTTTGGTGGATACAAGACCATCTCAACATTTCTGGCTAAGGCACAGCTGCATGAGATCCCCTTAACAGTCTCCATCCTGTACAGCTACAGTGTCTGTTCGCTTTGCTGAGCTTTTTTGTTTGTACAGGACTGCATTTCAGAGGGTAAACAAAAGTGAAACTATGTCTCTCCTGGTTTCGGGGGGGTGCCCTGTCATCCTGACATCAGGATGTGCACACACTCACATCCTGTTTCTCAGCCAAGCTTTCTTCCTTTTTCTGTCTTCTCTCTGAGAATGACAAGGGTTTGGGGTTTGTTTGTTTTTTGGCATTAATCTCTCATTTCTATACACATACCAAACAAACTATGATCTCACTGGTATAAACCAGACCAATCCCATTGGCATCCTGGGAAACCAGTCGACAAACATAAAGTTACAAAGAGTACAGGCTATGAGGCAGCATATTAACAACTGACACCACCTTTATTTACATGTATAAAAAAGCAAATGCAGAAGTCAGTTATGTTTGTAGATTGCCCATGGATGTGATGAAATCATGCCAGTACAAATTTTGACCCAATAAGAGACAGTGCAGTACTTATTTGCTTCATGCGAAATTGCCAATGATGCGTTTAGAGTAGATGATAAATCAATGCTAAATTCACTGTTGTCAGTGCAGTTCACTCTCTATGAGTTGCAGTAGCAAAGCAAGATCACGTCAGTGGTTTCTTTAGGTATGGCAAATCGGTTTGGTAAATTCATATTAAATTATCACTTCTACTGCAATATGGATGTCAATTTGCTATGGGATAACATCTGTATTTACCACCTACAATTAAGCTACAGAAGAAGTCTTCATTCAGTATGAATGCAACACATAGGCTTACCACTGTTGCAATGTATTTATTTTGCTTCTGTCCCTATGGGCTTCAAGCTCAACTGGAAATAGCCCCTACTAGGGCTGCTGCACCAGGAGTCTTCATCTGCAGCTACCTCAGATTTTTCAGTCCACTTTTACCATCTCTCTCTTTCTGTCTAATTCAGCCATTGCACTGACAGTCCTTGGCCAGGGACTGCAGATCACAGCTCCCTCCATAACCCAACACTGGGGCTCGCTAAGCCTCACCACTGTACAAGGGCTGCACTCCCATTTGGCACTGTGAACCAGACTTAGCACTTCTAATTTACACATGTAGGTTGCGCTGGAATAACAATGTGGATATCTCTGAGATATCACTACAGCATTGCATTGACACTTTGCGAAATGAAATCCTAACAGGAGCTTACACTGCACTAACTGATGTTCATTTAATACCGTTTTACCACTTCACAATCCCAGAAACATTTATGGGTTCATGGCCCATAGGAGGTCTTCTGAGAAATCCTGCGCATTCCTCAAAAACTGAGGATGGCAAAACAAAGTTAAGGCATACTTTATTTCATATTCCTCAGGATAGCCCTTTGACAGCAAGAGCATTAGTTTCTCCAAACATCATAACGTAAAAGAAAATTGTCTGCCAATAATCTATCTTCTGGTTACTTTTTACTCTTATAAAATAGTACATATAGGATATATTTAACAAATATGATACAGTATATTAAAGATATCATTAGATATTAGGAGATAGGCTAAAAAATATTACATGTGATCTGATTATGCAGTTGGGAAATAAAAATAAGCAGTTTATAACTGGGACATGAAGTCAAGATCAAGAGAATCAGAAATGATTTCAGGTTCTAAATAGACAAGAAGACAAACGACAGGTTAAACAGCGATGAGCAAGGACTGAAGGTGCTGACATGATTGACAGTAAAATAGAAGAGATGAGTACCACTCTAGAACACACTGGTAAGGTCTTATTTCTTTCTTTAAATTTTATACTTGAGATTTCAAATAAAGTTCAGGAAATACTCGACTAGGAAAAACCAGGACTTAACATTAGAGATGTGAATCGTGTGATCGATCGTCTTAACGATCGATTTCGGCTGGGAGGGGGAGGGAATCGGATCGTCGCAGTTTGGGTTTTTTAAATATCGTGTAAATCGTGTAAATCGTGTAAATCGAAAACCGGCACACTAAAACATCCCTAAAACCCACCCCAACCCTTTAAAATAAATCCCCCACCCTCCCGAACCTCCCCAAAATGCCTTAAATTACCTGGGGTCCAGTGGGGGGGAGGGGAAGGGGGAGGGCGGGAAAACCGGCACACTAAAACAACCCTAAAACCCACCCTGACCCTTTAAAATAAATCCCCCACCCTCCCGAACCCCCTGAAAATGCCTTAAATTACCTGGGGTCCAGAGGAAGGGTCCCGGTGTGATCTTTTACTCTCGGACCTCCTGTGCGCCATTTTGTTTTTTTGTCCCCCGACGGCAGGAGCATAGGAGATCGCTCCCGGACCCCCGCTGGACCCCCAGGGACCTTTGGCCAGCTTGAGGGGGCCTCCTGACCCCCACAAGTCTTGTCAAAAGTCCAGCGGGGGTCCGGAACGACCTCCTGCAGTCAAATCGTGTTGCCGTACGGCCGGCGCCATTTTGCGCAAAATGGAGGCCCCCCCAAGCTGGCCAAAAGTCCCTGGGGGTCCAGCGGGGGTCCGAGAGCGATCTCCTACGCTCCTGCCATCGGGGGACAAAAAAACAAAATGGCGCCGGCGCTACCTTTGCCCTGTCATATGACAGGTCAAACGTGGTGCCGGCGCCATTTCTACAACGCACAGGAGGTCCGAGAGTAAAAGATCACACCGGGACCCTTCCTCTGGACCCCAGGTAATTTAAGGCATTTTGGGGGGGTTCGGGAGGGTGGGGGATTTATTTTAAAGGGTCGGGGTGGGTTTTAGGGTTGTTTTAGTGTGCCGGTTTTCCCGCCCTCCCCCTTCCCCTCCCCCTTCCCCCGATTTACGATTTTTTGACGATAAATTGGGGGAATTGTTATTGTATCGCGGCTCTAACGATTTTTGACGATTTAAAATATATCGGACGATATTTTAAATCATCAAAAAACGATTCACATCCCTACTTAACAACATTTCAGGAGTAAGGGAAACAACAATTATTAGGAAAATACAAAAGTCAAGTACCCACACACAATATATATATTTGCTTGCATTTGGTCTGCTAGTATGGGTATTTTTCCTTTCAGTTTCATCTATTCAATTATTTCCAATATGATGTTAAGTCCTGGTTTTTCCTAGTGTATATATATATAAAATCATTGCTAATCAAGTAAAAACATTGAAGCTAGTGGATGGATATGGATAGCTGGAAGGGTTCAAATAAAACAAACCTCACCCCTAGATAGAACTGAATCGATAACAGATTGCTAACTCCTCCTTCTTTAGGAATCATCAATAACAGATTGCTAACTCCAGTGGATCCGGCTTTAATATGGGATGTTGTTAACTCCAGTGGATTCGGCTTAATATTGGATGTTGTTAACCCATGGATCTGGCACATCTCTCTGCCTTGCAGGCTATACCAGGCCTGGCCCAACGCATCTCAGAGCAGCAAGAAACTTTGGAGAAACTTACTGCAGCATTTCATCAGCTATACACACAGAAGATACAAAGCACAGCTTCTAACCAAGAAGGTCAGTTACAGGAGGTAACTTTAAAGACTGCTGTACCACTGGCGGCTCCTATCAGATTTTCCGGAGAAATCCAGATGACCTGGGGCTTTCTACACCAGTGCTGCATGCACTTCACCTTACAGCCAACTTTATTTCCCACAGCTCTTTCGAAGACCACCTACATCCTGTCATACTTAGACGGGAGAGCGCTGTCGTGGGCATCTACCTTGTGGGAATGCAAGGACCCTATTTTGCAGGACATAGAAGGATTTATGGACTTGTTTAAATCCATCTTTGTTGACCCTGCTCATAATTCTGTTGCCGGATTTGCTTTGGTAGACTTGAAGCAAGGCAACAGATCACTGGCTGAATTCGCCATAGAATTCAAGACTCTTGCAGCGGAACTTCGCTGAGACCCCAACTGTCTCAAGACTCTCTTCTGCAGAGGCCTGGATACCCACTTAAAGGACAAGTTGGCTGCTCGCCTGACACCTGACTCGCTGGAAGAATTAATAGCCTTGGCCACTCAGATTGATCACCGGCTCCGAGACAAGGTGAAGGAACTCCAACCTAAGGTGTTACTTGGGTTGAAACAGGCTAGTACTACCACTGCACCTCGGATGGTTCCAGTAACGTCTGCTGCTGATAAAGATGAACTGATGCAACTTGGTTGTGGACACTTGACCTCTAAGGAGAGAAAATTTTGGAAGAAACGCAGCCTGTGCATGTACAGTGGTCAGGCCAGCCATGATGTCTCTACATGCCCCATTTTGTCCAGGAAACGGACAGACTTAAGTCCTGCAGGAAGACTGTTTTTAGGCCTTACCTTGTCCTCTCCTCCGTGCTCTCTCCCAGTCTCCTTGACATACGGACCAGTCACGGTTCAGACTCCTGCCCTGGTGGACTCAGGGGCAGGAGGCAACTTCATTCTCAGACATTTAGTGGAATACTTGAGGATCCCTCTCATCAAATTAAAAGATCCACTACTATTATCCTCCATTTACAAGGAGCCCTTATCGGGCAACGTAACTTGCGAAACTGTACCAGTTACGCTTCACACCGGAGCGCTCCATTTGGAAACAATCTCCTTCTTTGTACTGGAAAAGGCTATGCACCAACCCCAATTTGACTGGGCATCCCTGGATCTCTCACGATGGGGCCCAGAATGTCATGGGAGGTGCCTTAAGGAGATCTCACCTATCATATGCATGCCTACGACTCCAGTGATGCCAGGACTGCCGCCCCAATAAGCATCCTTCGGGGATCTTCTCCAAAGAAGCGGCTGATATTCTTCCTCCACATAAGCCCTATGACTGTGCCATAAGACTGAAGCCCAATACCGAGCCACCGAAAGGACAGGTGTATCCTCTCTCAGTTCTTGAGAATAAAGCGATGTCTGAATACATTGAAGAAAATCTCCAGAAGGGGTTTATCCGACTATCTAAGTCGCCAGCCGGTGCAGGCTTTTTCTTTGTGGGGAGGAAGGATGGTACCTTGCGCCCATGTATCGATTACCGAGGTCTAAATGAGATCACGATCAAAGACTGTTACCCCTTGCCGTTAATCTCGGAGCTGTTTGACAGGCTGCAAGGGGCCAAGATATTTTAAAAACTTGACCTGAAGGGGGCCTACAACCTTATTCGCATACAGAGTGGCGATGAGTGGAAAACAGCCTTCAATACGCGAGACGGCCACTTCGAGTATCTTGTAATGCTGTTCGGGTTTTGCAGTGCGCCCGCCATATTCCAAAATATGATGAATGTCATCTTGCGGGACCTGCTGTATAAGAACGTTGTGGTCTACCTGGATGACATATTAATCTTCTCCCAGGATTTGGACACTCACATTACAGGTGTCAAACAAGTACTTCACCGTCTCCGTGAACACCGGCTGTACGCCAAACTCTCCAAGAGTGAGTTTCACAAAGACTCTTTGCCTTTTCCAGGCTACATAGTATCAAAAGAAGGCTTTCAAATGGACCCCCAAAAACTTGAAAGTATTAAGAATTGGTCTCAACCTATCAGCCTGAAGGCCTTGAGGAGATTCCTGGGGTTTACCAACTATTATCGAAGCTTTATAAAGAACTATTCCTCTTTAACCGTACCCTTGACGGCGATGACTCGCAAGGGTGCCAATGCTTCAGAATGGTCCTCAGAGGCCATTTCCGCATTCGAGAAATTTAAGACCACCTTCTCCACAGAACCATGCCCCTTTGTGCGCCCCTTTGTAGCACCTGAAGTGATGTCTGAATAAAATTAATTATATACTGAACATACCAAACAGCTAGGATAATAGAACCAACTAACCTCATTGAAACCATCACATGTCAAGGAATATATGGAAATCTGCATAGAACCTCCAAACACAAAGAAAAAAAAGACCAGAAAGCTAATCTACCCCACAATAAGTGACAATGCTGAAATAATCTTTCCATCCTAATGTTAACTCTTCTATTACTAAATGCTCAATCACTATCAAAGAAAATCCCTTTAATAAATGATTTGCTAGAAGAACTAAAACCCACTATGTTTTACATAACCAAAACATGGCTGAAAGAAAATGATAATGTTCTTTTAAATCAAATTGATCACCCCAACTATGATATCTTTCATTTCCCCAGAAAAAAAATGTAAAGGAGGGGGACTATTAATAATCTGTAAAAAAGAGTTCAAACCTAAACCGTACAAAACTGAGATCTACCCCCACTATGAGGGGCAATACTAAAATCTACAAAACTAAATATAGGTACCGTCTACTGCCCACCTGGAACACTCCAAAAAGACTGCTCCTCCCTAATTGAAATTTTCACAAAAGCGTTTCCATCTCCTGAATCCACCCTTATCATAGGAGACTTCAACCTATAAGTAGAAAGCACATCCAAAAATACAGCATGTGAAATATTCTTAGATAATGTGGGAGCAATGGGCTGGTCACAATTCATAAGCAACCCCACCCACAAAGCTGGACACACACTTGACCTAACATTTGCTAAAAACAGTAACTGCAGAATCAATTCATCTCACTATATACTACCATTGGACTGATCACCAACTCATCAGAGAGATTATTGTCAAACCAATAACCTACATCATCAACTTATCCCTAGAACAAGGAATCTTCCCAGAAAAACTCAAAAACGCCATCATCAAACCAATCATCAAAAAACCTCAACTCGACAAATCCGACCCAGCAAATTACAGACCAGTCTCCAACCTCCCATTCCTAGCAAAAATCATCGAAAAAACAGTCAACAATCAACTCACAGAACACCTTGAAACCTATAATGTTCTACAGCCCGCACAACATGGTTTCAGAAAATTCTTCAGCACTGAAACCCTCCTCCTCTCTCTCACTGATACCATCCTTAGAGGACGCGACAAAGGCAAATCTTTCCTCCTGATACTTCTTGATATATCCGCCGCCTTTGACACCATCAATCACAGAACTCTCCTCACTAGACTTAAAGAAATTGGTCTCCAAGACACCACAATCAAATGGTTCAACTCCTACCTCTCAAACAGATCCTACATCATCAAGACAAACTCATCTGAATCCTCTCAAGTGCCCCTCACTCATGGAGTCCCTCAAGGTTCTTCCCTATCCTCAACCCTATTTAACATTTACCTCATCCCACTATGCAAATACCTTTCAGAGGCAAACCTCACCTACTTCATCTATGCAGACGACATACAAATATTACTCCCCATAAACAAGTCCATCCAACTAACCATGGAAAAATGGAACAAACTCAGCTCAAATCTATCCCACTTGCTATCTCAATTATCTCTATGCCTCAACCAAGCCAAAACAGAAATCATTCACATCCACGATGACCGACCCTCTCTTCCACTCAAGTGCACCCCCTCCGACCACCCAGGAAGCTCAACCAACCCGGGAATGCCCCAAATCTCACCCACGCCGTCCACAAGAAACCTAGGCGTAACAATCGACAGCCATCTCAACTTTAAACGACACATCTCCAATACAATCAAGGATGGATTCTTCAAACTCCAGACACTAAAAAAACTCAAACCCCTTCTCCAAGAGCACGATTTCCGAACAGTCCTTCAATCAATTATCTTCGCAAAACTTGATTACTGCAACTCCCTCCTCCTTGGCCTACCAGAAATTCACATCAAACCCCTCCAAGTGCTACAGAACGCTGCCGCCAGAATCATCACTAACAACAAAAAATCCTCACACATCACACCCACCCTCAAAGAACTCCACTGGCTACCCATTACCCAAAGAATCCAGTATAAAACCCTCACCCTCATGCACAAAAAAATAAACAACAACAACATGAACTGGCTAAACAACGGAATACAACCTTACCCTACTCAAAGAACTCTCAGATCCACCAACACTGGCCTCCTAGCCGTACCCAATCTCAAATCTGCACACCTCAACGTCACCCGCAAACGAGCCATAACAATTGCGGGCCCCTCCTTATGGAACTCCCTCCCCACCTGTCTCAGAAATGAACCTTCATTGCAAGTCTTCAAAAAACACCTCAAAACATGGCTGTTCCTAAAAGCATTCCCACCTGACACGTAACCTACCCAAATTCAACTGCAACACACCACGCCCCCCTACACAAGCATCTCGCATCACCATCTTCCCTCCCTTGCACCACCTTCCCCCCTCCTATCCCCCCCATTCCCCCCTTCAACCCTCCCTGCCAACCTAACCTTAATATATCCTCATCAACAAGTCATTTATGTACATATGTTATATACTACATCAAATGTTCAACGTAATCCTGTTATTCCTGTTATAATATGTATAATTTGTTATATTTATTACAATGTTACAATTTATTATATTTATTACAATGTTATAATGTAAAATAGGGCTGTTACTACCCTATTCTTTGAGTTATCTGGAAACCGATGTGATATCTCGATCGAACGTCAGTATATAAAAGAAATAAATAAATTAAATAAATAAATAATAAAAGCAGAAATAACCCTCCTCAACACACAGCAAGCAAAATCACATATTAATCAATCATTCAAATATAGGAAAAAGATAGAACCAAAAATACTTGAAGAAACCATTAAAAATAAAATAACTGATTTTAAATTTGATAATGCCCTCTCAGCATTTGACTCCTGAGAAAAAATCATCAATGACATAGCTGATTGTTATACCCACTGGATCCAATCCCTGCAAGTTCCCTGAAAATAATACACAGCGTAATTATGCCAACAATCACAACCATGATCAACCACTCGCTATCAGAAGGATGGATCCCCGTCAAAGCAAAACAAGCTGTGATTAAACCCATCCTAAAAAATAAATCTAGGAGAAGTGACATTTGGGACAGCTATTGACTAATCAATTTTACAATCTCTTTTAAATTGGTAGGCTTACCCATTTATTTTCCAATGTTAAATTACTATCGCCTTTTCCTCTGTTCCAAGTTGTATTATGTCCCTGTTTTATTGTAACTGCAATTTTTTCTTTTCTTTTAGCACTTGTTAATGTTTTTATTATTTTATTGTTGTCACACCTTGTTAATTGTAAACCGGCATGATGCGATTCCCTTCGCGAATGCCGGTATAGAAAAAACTAAAATAAATAAAATAAAATAAATAATATCCAATCTGACTTTCATAGCTAAAATCCCAGAAAAAGCAGTGTTACCACAACTAGAAAGCTACCTAGAAGACATATTCTGTACCCTAACCAATTCGGCTTCAGAAAAGATCACTCTACAGAAACCCCTCTCATTTCACTAACTGACCCTGTACTTCAGGGGTTTGATAATGATGAATCCTATATCCTGGTATTAATTGACTTAACAGCAGCCTTCAACACCATAGTCCACACCCTGCTATGCCACCAGCTGAGAAAAATTGGAATAGATGGAACTGTTATCAAATGGTTCTCGTCCTTCCTAGCAAACAGATCATTCCAAGTAAAACTGGACAATAACATATCTGACACCTTCTCAGTTGATACAGGTGTCCCCCAGGGATCAGCACTCTCAGCTACCCTATTCAACATTTACATGCTGCCACTATGCACAGTATTAGCAGAACTTGGAATCAAATTCTTCCTTTATGCAGACGACCTAAAATTCTACATCCCATTCGACAAATCATTTGAAAAAATTACCTCAACACTGTCAACATACATGAATGCAATACACAAAGACTGTCTCAGCTGAAATTAACCCTAAACACAAAAAAAACCTGAAATTGTATGGTTGAGGAGAAATTCCACAATAATCAAACCACCAATCCTAAACCTAGGAAACTTTAACATTATTCCCTCAGACCAGGTACAAGACCTAGGAATACAGATTGATGAAAATTTGACAATGAAAAAGCATTTAAGCAAACTAATTAAAACAGGATACTCCAAGCTTCGAATATTACATTGACTGAAATCTCTACTAACAATACAGGACTTCCGCACTGTCCTACAATCACTAATATTTTCCAACATAGATTACTGCAATTCCCTATTACTAGGACTACCCTCAGGACTCATAAAACCTTTACAACTATTACAAAATGCCTCAGCCAGACTACTACTAGGGACAAGGAAATTTGACCAAATCACCTTGCCGATAGCACTGCACTGGCTTCCTGTACAATACAGAATTCACTATAAAGTATTTATTTATTTATTTCGGTGCTTTTATATACCGAGGTTTAGCAGTTAGCCTTCACCCCGGTTTACAGTAGAACAACTTATTACATCGAAACCAGGACATGGAACATCGAGTGGTATAGAATACATCGAACTGGTAACAGAGAAACATAGAACAAAACTTAAATGCTTGAACAGGGTCGCGGCGTGTTTAACTTAAACTTTGCATTGCAAGAAAGCACCGGGAGGTGGGTTCACAGAAACCAGAAGAACAAGGTACAAAGTACAAAACTCTAGTGTAGCTTATTGAGTTCATCTAGGAAGGGAAGTTCTGGAGAAGGGATAATGACATTTAGCCCACGCCATCTCTGAAAGTTTGGCTAAATAACCAGGTTTTCAGTTCTTTTTTGAAGGATTTGCAGTCGAATATCGATCTTAGGTATTGAGGTAAGGTGTTCCATAAGATTGGGCCTGCAATTGAGAAGGCTCTGTTTCTTGTACTCGTGAGTTTCGCTGTTGGGAGTGATGGTATGTCGAGAAGTAATTTGCTTGCAGATCTGGTGTGACTTTGAGGTTTTTGTTGATGTATCATGTTGCTGAGTGTGTTGTTCTCCATTTTGTATAAGGCGTTGTGCACTATAGTTAGGGTCTTGAATTCGATCCGATGTTTGATTGAGAGCCAGTGAAGACGTTTTAGCACAGGAGTGATGTGTTCCGACTTTTTTTTGCCTGTTAGGATTCTGGCTGCGGCATTTTGTAGTAGCTGGAGTGGTTTTAGTGTAGATTTGGGAAGACCTAATAAAAGCGAGTTGCAGTAGTCAGTGCTGTTGAAAATTAGTGATTGAAGAACTGTGCGGAATTCCTGATGGTGGAGAAGTGGCTTTAGATTTTTCAGGACGTGCAGTTTATAGAATCCTTCTTTGGTTTTGGTAGCGACGGTCTTTTTTAGTTTGAGATCTTTGTTAATCCAGATGCCGAGGTTCTTTGTATCATTTTTTATCGGGATGTTAATGTTGTCATTTGTTAGGGAGTGTGTATTGAAGGTAAGATCTGTAAGATTTCTTCCTATGAGGATGCATTCCGTTTTAGACATGTTTAGGCATAGTTTCAGTGTTGAGAACGGGGGTTTTCGTGTGCCCATGGGCCTCAGCCCGACCCAGACCGTCCCGGGCCAAACCAAGGGTTGACGGTGGCCCCGCATGGCTAGACACTCTACCCTCTGTCAGGCTGGCAAGCTCCCATGGCCAAACATCCGAGGATGTTGGAAGGTGAATGGTCCTCCGACCATTCCGGGCCCTTTCGGACCTGCTGCGAGCAGCATGGAGCAGCAGGCCTGGCCTGAGGTTGAGGGCAGACGGGCCTTGACATGGAAACACTGGAGTTGATGCAACGGCATCACATGACACGAAGACACTTGGCAGAAGGCGTGAAACCAGGGCTGTGGATACAAGACACCAGGATCGATGCGGACGGCATCGCAGACGAGACACTTGACGAGGTTGATGCAGACGGCATCCAAGGCGAGGATACATGGCTGGGATGATGCAGACGGCATCCGAGGCAAGACACATGGCTGGATAAGGCAGACGAAGACACATGGCATCAAGGCAAGACACAAGGCAAGGACATTGGCACTGTCTCTCAGGGCGCCCTACTCAGGCCACCCGTGGGACTGAGTCACGGACCACCCTGTCCGTTACGCGCCCTACACAGCCCCAAGGCTGGTCGCGGACCACGACGGGAGCGGGACAGCGCAGGAAGACACAGCAGGCTTCACGGCTCAGGAGCACAGGACAACTGTCTACCGGTAGCCTAGTCCACCCAGGAATACTGCATCTGAGGGACCCCCGGCCTACCGGACCAGAAGGCTCCAGAGCGAGGACGAGGCGGAGTGAAGGCAAGAACATCAGGAAGGCAGGAACACCAGGACGAAGACGAAGAAACCTGGACATGGACCTCAGGCACGACATGGAACATGGAACAAGACATCAAGGTGCGGAGCTCCGAGAAGAAGACCTTACATAGTCTCTGGCAGGCCGGGGCCTCCAGAGTGAAGACTGACCACGATGCAAGGCAAAGCACAATGAACGGAGCAGCCCTTTAAAGGGCTGAAGCCAGAAAATAGTCATTAGGTGGGGCTCAGACACTTCCTGTGTCTGGCCCTTTAAGTACTGAAGAGAGACGCGGCCGCACGTATAAGCAGGCAGGAGCAGGGCTGTGCAGGACCGTGGACAGCGGCCTGCACAGCGTCTTCGCGTAAGACGCTGAAGAGGCAGGAGGGATCCTGGAAGGCGGACCCTGACGTCGGCAGCGGCTCCAGCTGCTGCGGGAGGCCCCGGGGGCGGCTCCTGCTGCCAATCGAGCCCGGGGCTGCGGCCTAAATGCCGCGAAGATCAAGGTGGCGTCGGGGGCGTCCCGGGCCCCGAGGGAAGCCGCGGCTCCGCCTGCGGAGCTACAGAAGAGGCAGGGCGGCCTCCTGGCCATGAGGGTGGAAGGCAGAGTGTGGTTCCGGCCACGTGGGAGGGCCGACGGTGGCGTCCTACCGTGTCGGCTGAAGATCAGCGTGGGTAAGTCCGTGCCTGCTCGCGGGAGGACCCGCAGGCAGAGCCAATTCATAACATTCAGATTGTTTAGCGTGTTACTAATTGAGGTAAGGTGGTTTGCTGCAGTGGCGAGAGCCTCTTCTAGTGTGTTGGAGATTGGGATGATGAACTTGACTCTAGTTTTTAATATCATGAACAACATTAACCCATGCCTATTGGGAGTAACTCTTCATCCATACACACCGCAGAGAGCCCCAAGATTGCAAGACAAAGGACTTCTAAAAAATACCCACAACACGGAGCACACACTTAACACAAATAAGAGATCGTATGTTTTCCATAGTGGGCCCCAAGTTATGGAACTCTCTCCCAGAGTCACTACTAGATAATGCATGAATATGACCTTGACTATGTATTAGCTGTTTGTATTAACCCAGAATATGAATGATGACCTAAAATGGAAATGTTGACCCAGAAACCAAACAATGACTTTGTAAACCTTTGTGATCTTATCTTGGAATGCCGGTATATAAACCACCTAAATAAATAAATGGTGCAGAACTATACTCCAGTTGGTACTTGGTCTATTTAAGTTTGCAAGGGGAAAATAAGAGTCTATCTAATAAGGAAGGTCTTTTATGTGAACCATGATGTTAGAATCGAATCTCTATCAAAAGCAGTTAGGCATGCAGTTTGAATAAGCCTAATCAATTGAATAGGGTGGTCTCTTGGAATGTCAATGGCCTTCAGAGCTCAGAAACAAACTTTTGAATACATCTAAAAGATCTGAGGAGAAATATTGTGCTGCTTCAAAAAACTCACCAGCTAGTGAAGGATAATAAAATATTTAAGCAAAGGAGGGTAGATAAAATAGTTTCCAACTACTAAAAAAAAGGGGTTGTCATTCTAACATAGAAATATTTGAATACGAATATCCATATAATATGGAGAGGGAAATATTCAAAACTATTTTCAGGGGGTTTGTAACAACATGGCGACCTCGATTATTGCTGATTCAGAAGGCAGGTGGAGAGTTTTGGATTGTAAATTTAATAAGATTTCTCACCCAATTGTATCTCTTTACAGTTCAAATACAGATTGCCCATTATTATTTAGGAATACTGGAGGAAACCAGTGACGTTTTAGGTCCCCTCCTACACATGAAAGAGAAACTAAACTTTAGGCAAACTCAAGCAAGATCTGCACTTATTAAAGAGGACCAGCATCTGCAGATCTTTGGAGATATATGTATCTAAAGGCTAGGGATTATACCCTTTTCTTGAGGTACCACAGAACATATTCTGGAATAGACATCACTTTTCCTTATATCAGGTGGATTGCTGCAACCAGTATTCAGTATCAGACAGTTTTTCAGTGGAAACTGTTCTTAGAACTGGTGCCACTCATAAATTTCCCACTAGATGGCACTTAAACACAAGCTTGCTCTGAAATAATAATTTTAGGAGCCAAGTAGAGATCAACATTAAAAAATAGTTGTTGGCTAACACCACTAGACAGTGCTCTGTTCAAACATTATAGAATGTGGGGCAGGCATTAATTAGAGACCTCCTGATTTCATACACCGTAGCACAGAAGACTAGCCATCATATCAGGGAATAGATTAGAAATTAAATACAAGGAAATAATAAATAGGTGATACCCCTCAGACAGAGCTTTGGCAAAAGCTGAAAATAAAACATAAATTAAATACTTTAAACTTTAGTTAATTTATATTTGACATTTTTTCAAAATAAGTGTGTAATGTTTTACAAAATAAGTAATAAAAAAAGGGAAATGACAGGTCAATCTCATCAAAAGCAAAACACTTAAAAAATATTGCATCTATTTGGAGGCAAAATGGGACTAGAGCATTCATTTCCTTAGCTATTAATACATCATTTCTTGCATGCTATGTGAATAGGGTAAAATGAATACCATACATTTTAATCACCTGCATCCTGGTCCAAAGGAGGCAACCTGGCTGATGGAGTGGGCCCTGGAATTAGGGGAGTTGCTGGGCAAAGATGAGGCATGGAGAGGTCTTGGGAAAAAGAAGGCCTATTTGGCCATGTTGTAGAGTCACGGGAGCAGAAGAGAAGCTTCCCGCTGTGAAGTGGGGAAACTCAAGGGAGGAAGAAAGAGGCCTGAAACAGCAGAGAACTGTGATTTTTGTAGTGCAGCAGGAGCAGTGAGGAGCTCCCCGCGGCATTGTGGTTGAGGGTCACAGTGGTATTGCAGAGTGCCATGGGAATATGAGCAGCTTCCTGCAGCATAGGAGAGCTGGCAGCATGTTTCTGGCGTGGTGCTGGAGCAGGGCACTGTGGTCTTGATCACTGCAGCTGCTACTGTCATGCCAGCAGGGCCTGGCCGCAGTGGTGAAAATTAAATTAAGCAAAGACGGAAAGGCATGAAAAGGAATACTAGGCCATGATCCACTGATGTCATCAACGATGTCAGCAGGATCGTTGAGCCCTCTTGTGAGGAAGATATTAAAAGTTTAAAAATAAATTGAAATATATATAAATACATTAAATTAAGTCCTGAATTGAGGTGGGAAGACCCAGGGGAGGCCCCCATAAATGTTCCAACTTCCAAGAAACATCCTGGCAATCCCAGTGCTAATGAGTTAAAAACAGCAAAAATACACAAAAATGTAAATAAATGAAGCATGAAAGACCCATAAGAAGGGGCTAGAGACTCCTGCCAGATTTCTATTTCAGTTAAAAAATGTTTTAAAAGCAAAAAATCGATCTGTTTTCTATGGTGATTTCCATGGAGCAATTTTGGGATCAAAATCATGCACATTAGCTCAGAAGTTAATTAAAGGATGGGGACATCTGTTGCAACCGTCCCTTCCCGACGGCTTCACTCTGCCTACCTTTCTTTCTTTGCACTTCCTCTCGCTATGGATGGATGCCTGGCTGCTGCAGCGTCTGCCTGCCGTCCTCTCCGGTGTCCCCGGACCGGCTTGGGTGCTGCCTCCCGCCATGCTCCATCTGTACCTTAGGGCGCACACGCCGCGCGGCCCACATTCTTATTTCCTACTTGGCGCGAACCTCAGGGGCATCCCCTGTGATGATGTCACGCTGCCCAGATATTTAAAGCCTACAATGTTTGCTAGCCTTTGAGTTAGCATGAGGGAATCTTACGGATGGGATTAGCTCTCCGTACCCAGCTACTCTGCCTCTCTAATCTTCCATTGGACTTTTAATGCTAACGGGGTACCCGCTCCTCGTGGGTCTCACTTGCTTTTCAGGTCGCTATCAGGAAACCGGTACTCGTTCCTCTCCTCGAGGGCCCATGTTCCCTGACTTGCTGCCAGCTCCTACCTTCTCTTCTGCCTGCAAGGATTTGCTATCTTCAACACCAGTGAGTACTACCATCTTCACTTCAGAGCTGTTCCCTGGAACCAGGTACTCGCTCCTTGAGGGCCTGCCTCCGTTCCAGTCCTAGTGTCATCTCCTACGTGGAACCGCTGTGTGAGTACATTACCTTCAAGCCTCTCAGCTCTCAGGGATCAGGTACTCGCTCCTCGAGGGCCTGCTCTCCCTATCCTGGGGTTCTCCATACTGGGGCTTTGTGCATATTCCACTGTACTCATTATTCTCAGCTCTTTCCACTACAGCACTGCTACCGGAGGAGTCGCTGTTCCAGCGCCTGAGGGACACTAGCCCAGCCGGGCTACTTCTACTGCTCACTACTGCCACCTCTGGTGGCTTCATCACATTATCTAATAAAAGATCAATCTCTGTGTTTGTGTGTCCTGAGCTGAGCCTGACCTGTGGCCCCTCACGGGACTTTCCCCCGTGGGCGAGGTCAGCCACACAGTGTCCAAGGGTCCACCCAAACCTCACTAATTATAACAACATCAGAGGAGGGATTAGAAACCCCAGGGGTGGACAGGCCTATCGGGGCTTTAGGCATGCCCCGGTGGGCCAGTCAGGCTAGTCACTTGGTTGCGGGGCTAACTTGTGCATGCTTCCTGCAGCCAGGGCAAATTCCCCGAATCTCAGCCACAGCTTCCACCTATTTTTAAGTCCCAATTTAGCCTCAACAATTCCTCTAAGGAAGTCTTTTGCTCCACTCGATCCTTCCTCCCTGTGGACCTTAGAGAAGGCTGCTAAATTGCTTAGTCTGTGTAACCAAAAAGAGAGGGAGTGAGAGTACTCTCTTCTCCAAGAACTATCACGTTTTCGGACTATCTTCCGTCAGACCTTCGCTGATCCAGGGAGGCAGGCTATGACCAGTTCTAATCTCCTGCATCTGCGGCAAGGTCATCAAGCACTCAACGAAAACTCTATAGAATTCCGTACTCTAGAAACTGAGTTGGACTGGCAGGAGAATTGCCTTCGAGCCATTTATCTAGATGGACTGTCGCCCCAGCTCAAGGACAAGCTTGCAGCCCACGAACTATTCTCCTCTCTCAAGGATCTGATGGACCTCACGGGTCACATAGACCATGGCCTCTGCTTCCCGTTTGACCTCGCCTCCTGATGGTGGGGACCCATGGGGGCTTCCCTCATGGATAGCGCCAACACTACCTCGGGTCACTTGGCAGAAGAGAGGAGGCCCCTGTCATCACGACCTTCTCATTTCTGTCTCGTGGCCCAGCTAACAGGGGTCTCTTCTCTTCAACTGTGCAGCCTAGCTGACAGTAGCCTCTTCTCTTCAGCCTCGCAGTTAAAGCAAAGATGACCTTGTCATCCGGGCCGTGAGGCAGAAAATGGAAGGCTGCTGTCTGCAGGGGATGCACGGCTGAAGAGAAGAGGCCCTGTCAGCTGGGCTGCACAATGAAAAAGAGGCTGTTGCTGGGAGCTCCGCCACTTAAGAGACTCTTGTATCTATAGGGCTGGATGGCCAAAAGATGCTTTTGCACTCACGAGCTGTGTGGCAAGGAGGCTGTTTTGGTTTGGCCACCCAGCTGAAGAAAGAAAGCTGATGCTACCTGAACCCTGTATGTTCCTTGGATAGAGAGAGAGCGTATGTAGTGAGTAAATAGCATGAAAGACAGCATATATATGTGTGTGTGAAAGACGCTGCACAGGCACAAGAAGCAGGCTTCTATTATTGGTATGCTCCAGGGAGAGAGAGAGCAAGTGTTTGTGTGTGTGAGAGAGCATATATATGTGAGATGGATCATGTATGTATGTGTGAGAGAGCATATATGGGAGCAAACAGCATGTAAGAGAACATGCGATTGAACATGGGTAGGAGCATGGGTGCATGTGAGCAAATAGCATGTAAGACTGCATGTATATGTGAGAAAGAAGCTGTGAAGGCCCAAGGAAGCCTCTGTTTGTTTGCTCTAGGGAGACAGACAGAGAATATGTGTGTGCACTGTGCATGTTTATGCGTGAGAGAGAACGTGAGAGAGCAAATGTATGTTAGAGAAAGAGCATATGTATGTGTATGTCAAAGAACATATGAAAGAGAGAGAGAGAGAGAGAGAAAACATGTTTTTGAGGATGTGTGAGTAAGCAAGTGTGTGTGCGTGTGTGTGTGTGTTGGAGAATATGGATACGTGAGAGAGGGAGGAGAAAGTTCTACCATTCCCTCGCGGAACTAATCCAATACAATTTCAGGGTGACTAGAAATCAAAAGTTCCCAGGTATGAACAGCAGGGGATTTTTTTTTATCCTTATTAGTTTTAATAATTGGGTGTTACTTACGGGCTTCTGTTTTTAAATATTTTATTTATTTGGTTTATATTCTGCTTTTAATGAAATCTGGGAATAATTTTAAAAAATTAATTATTGGGTATTCTTTTCATCAGCAGTTTTGATATATGTATTATTTTTGTGATATTATTATGATTGATGGTTTATATATCTTGATTTTCTTGTTTGATGTTTACTAAGGAATAGTGATATTTCTGTTTTTCCATTGTTGCACTGCATATGGAGCATGTCTTGTTACGGTTTCCAATTCAATTTTTGTCTGTGTGTTTCTAGTTATACTTTGTCTCTTTATTCTGTATTTGGTGAGGGTCTGTCTGTGTTCTGCATGTGTGACTGAGATGAGCTATTTTGCTAGAATATAGTTTTTGTGTAAGGATGTATAACAGCTTGGCATGTTCTGTTTTCCTAATATCAGGTGCATTGGTGTTTTAGAGCCTGGTGTAATATTTGAAGTGTTGCCTTTTCAAGGGTAGGGTTGTTACTTTTTGAGGGCTGGCCGTAAGTGCTGTTTTCTTATGGGAAGTTTACTATATTGTAATTAAGTTTACTTAAAGCTTTCTGATGGCCAACATGCTTTATAATAGTCCCAATACCATATGACTGCAGGTGTCTTTTTTTGCAGAATGTTCTATTTGGTACCAATGCAGTGTATGTAAATAATATATGTTTTAAGTGATGTTTTTACCTAAAGATACTGAATATTCTTTTTCATGTAAAATCTGTTAGTATAAATGCATATTTTTAAAATTATTTGTGGGAAGGATGGGACCAGGAGTGTGTGCAAGGCTGTAAGGTTCGCCTATGACACCTAATACCCTTGCACCAGCTGTGGCTGCACTGGATCCACGTGGAAAAGCAGGATTCCATCTGGAGCTGTACTACTTTGGGTTAGTGGCTCTTCCCAGTTCCGACCAGGGCTTAATTTTCTCTATTCATAAGCCCAGGGAACAGTAGGGGTGTCACTTTTTGTCCCCTTTCCCTTGGAGTCAGTAGGCAGAGCCGAGCCTGGAGAACCATAAAAGCAGCAGACTGTGTAGCCTGCAGTCATTACGAAGGGTTCGGGGAGAAGTGGAGGCAAGCTACAGGCACAGGTTGGAAGAGGGTAAGCCAGGAGTAAATGTCTATGCAGTGTTGGGGAGGCTTCTGTCTGAGGTGACTGCACTGAGCTCTGAGAGAAGCAGCTGGTTCTGGAATGAGTGAATCTCTTATAAAACGAGATTGGGAAAGGGAGGAGGCTGCTGCAGAATGGGGAACGGCTGACAGCAAGCAAGAACTTTACACCATGATGCAGCAGTGCTGGACTGGGAGCACTCACTGTCAGGCCGATACAGTAAGGACGCACCCTCATTTGCCGCACGCACAGTCCGGATCACATACCGCTCGATACTGTATTTAAATGGCATGCAAATGCAAGTTGCGTCCAAAGCGCGTCCATGAAACATCCATGAAGTGCAATCCATTTTACTGTATAGAGCGCTATACAGCGCCTATACAGTATCCTGGGTGCGCTGGTACCTGTCATTTCAAATGACATTTGAAATGACAGGTACCAGGAAGTGGATACAGGAGAAGGGCTGGTGCAGTTTGTTTTGTTGTCCTGTGCAAATGATTGCTTCACTGCCCGACCCCCTCACCCCCCGGGACAAGACCTTTAGAGGAGCCAGGATCGGGTAAACTTTCCCCCAGCCCGATCCCCAGACCCCGCTCACCTGCTCACCTGCCCTGGCCACGTCCATGGGTGCCGGTCTCCCGTGCGGGCGTGCTGGCAGCTCTGGAGCAGCCCCAGTCCTCTCTCCCTTCCTCCCGAGCGGCTTCAACAGCCCGGGGCGGATCGAGTGCTCCCCATGTGAGGCACGGCTTCCAGCAGCCCTCGCCGGCTAAGGTGCATGAGCGCCCGCCTGTACGTGCATGAGCACACGCCTTGACCTTGGACGTCCAGCCGGGCGCTCAGGTCACGGCGTGCGCTCATGCACCTTCGCTGCCATGCGCGCACAACGTGACCTCGGACGTCCAGCCGGGCGCTCAGGTCACGGCGTGCGCTCATGCACCTTCGCTGCCATGCGCACACAACGTGACCTCGGACGTCCAGCCGGGCGCTCAGGTCACGGCGTGCGCTCATGCACCTTCGCTGCCATGCGCGCACAACGTGACCTCGGACGTCCAGCCGGGCGCTCAGGTCACGTTGTGCGCACATGCACCTTCGCTGCCATGCGCGCACAACGTGACCTCGGACGTCCAGCCGGGCGCTCAGGTCACGGCGTGCACTCATGCACCTTCGCTGCCATGCGCGCACAACGTGACCTCGGACGTCCAGCCGGGCGCTCAGGTCACAGCGTGCGCACATGCACCTTCGCCGGCGGGGGCTGCTGGAAGCCGCCTCGCATGGGGAGCGCCCGATCCGCCCCGGGCTGCTGAAGCCGCTCTCGCTGCCGGCTGCCCCCGGGAGGAGGGGAGAGAGGACTGGGGCTGCTCCGGAGCTGTCAGCGCGCCCGCACGGGAGACCGGCACCCATGGATGCGGCCAGGGCAGGTGAGCGGGGGCTGGGGAAAGTTTGCCCGATCCTGGCTCCTCTAAAGTTCTTGTTCCGCGGGGTGAGGGGGTCAGGCAGTGAAGCAATCATTTCCATGCGCTCATGCACCTTCGCCAGCGGGGGCTGCTGGAAGCCACCTCGCATGGGGAGCGCCTGATCCACCCCGGGCTGCTGAAGCCTCACAGGAAAGTGTGCCCGTGATATTTCGTCTCTCTCTGCTGGGGCTTGCCTGACGCGCCACACTAATGCAGGGGTAAGGGTAGGCGGTAAATTAGCAGGTTACACGCGGCAAAACTGCAGGTTAAAAAGGCGATAATCGGGGCGCACGTTACTGGATCGAAGGGAATAGCTAATCCGATCGTTTACATCTCATATACATGCCGCAGGCAGAAAGGGTTACCCGTTGATTTCAAGAAGCGGTAAGGATGGGTTAAAAGGGATAGTGAATCGCGGGTTGGACTTACGCGGCCAAATTGTGGGTACAAAGCGGGTTAGAAGCAGGGTAACCGCGGCCGCGCTTTACTGTATCGGCCTGATTGTGAGCACATAAGCAGCAGCACAACACCAGCATGTAAGAGAGAGTGTATGTGTGTCTGTGTCAGAAAGCATGAAAGAGACACACACACTCATATACACTTTGTCTGTGTGAGAGAGTGTGAAAGATTATATGTGTCTTTGTGGTTGTTAGTGTGTATGTGCCAATAAAGTTTCTGCAATTTAAAAAATCTGTTTGTGACTGAGCGTGGTGTCTGATACTGTCTGGCAGTGTCATTACTTGCAAGTTGCAACCGATTCAAGAGCCAAACTAGGAATCCAGAATATGTCTCTATAAGAGATATAAGCAGAGGTGTAGGGAGCCCAACCAATTTGCATGGATGAATGGGGGCTGCAACTCTGCTCACCCATGGTTTCTAGAATGTATTCAGCTTCTTAGTAATTTAGGAAAGAAGAAGTTTGTTTTGGAGATATTTTGGCCTAGTTCTGCTGGGTTCCAGGGTTGACTTAGTGTGCTTTTGGGAGCTGTTGATACATGTGCTGCAGGGAAAGTGGATGAGGGCATCAGATACCTCTTGGGCCAGTTTTGAAAAAATCCCCTGGGCCAATATTTTCCTGCAATCCGCCCCTACCTATTTAGTATTTATTTTGCCAAAAATATAGATTTTAAAATTTGGGTATTGGTAGTTTTGAGTGATTTCATGGGTTTTTAATGGATGTTGAATAGTATCAGGATGGCATTAAATGCCATTGAGCAGTCTTTCATCACTGTAGGAACAAAATGGGAATGGTTTTGGATATTAAAATAAAAATGTATTGACTGTATAAGGGGTAAAAACAGCACGTCGAAAACACGTGGCCAAACGGGGGCTAACGGTACGCTCGGCCGAGCGCACCATACTGTATTGGCCTTTGTGTAATGTGTCAGGATGAGCAATAATCCTCTGCAAAGGGATTGCTTTGCCTTCTATAGGTCTGTTGTTTAATTCCTACAATGCTGTTGTGAGATGGTAATTCCACTTTGTGAGGGAACCTGCATTATATTTTTTCAATTGCTGTTTTAATAGCCTATTCATATGTTCAATCAGTCCAGCTGATGGCGGGTAATATGGTATGTGTGTAACACAGTGAAGGTGATTTTCTTTAGCCCATTCTTGGACAATGTGTCCTGTAAAATGGGAGCCATCGTCTGATTGTATTTCTTCAGGCATCCCATAATGAGAGATGATAACTTCTAATGCTTTGATAGTGTTTAGCTGAGTTGCTTGTTTACAGGGAAAGGCATACAAGTACCCTGAATATGTATCCACTAAGGTCACAGCACACTGTCTCCCCTGTGACAGGGGTAAAGGACTAATGTAATCAATTTGCCAAATGTATGCAGCTTGGTCCCCTCGCTTAATCTGTCCTAACCCTTTCACTGGAGGTCTGAGCTGCCTGTTTTTAATTTGCTGACAGATTTCACATTGAGCAGTGACCGTTTTACACTGATCTTTGGTTAATGGTACTCCCCTCTACAATGCCCATGACCATTGGTATGTGGCCTCTGCTCTCAGACGCCCTGTCTGCACATGAATCCGCTTGGCTAACTCCTCAGGAATGTCTTCTACCTCTGCTGAGAAAATGTGTGCAGCTGCATCCTCAGCTTTGTTGTACCAAGATTCTGCATTATCCCGTGTTGTGTGAGCATCTACACCAGCGCTTCTCAACCGGTGTGTCGCGCCAAGCACCAGCAGGTGTGTCGCGTGCTCCCGGTCTCTCCCGCTGCTCTTCCTTACCTGCTGCCGTTGCCGCCGGGCTATCAGCACGTTGAAGCCCAGTGGGAACAGCAGCAATATTAGAAGAAACTGTGGCACCCGCGGCTGGCCTTTTCTTCTTCCCGCGCCTGCCCCCCCCCCCCCCCCCCATGACCCAGAACAGGAAGTGATATACAGAGCGGTGTGTGGGAAGGAGAAAGGCCGTGCCGCGTGTAAAAGTAGCAGCGGCGGCAGCAGCATCGTCCCCTGAGCAATCAAAGCAGATGGTAATCGGGAAAGGAGACAGCAGCATGAGCCTCCCGCGGCCGATGGGATTCTTCTTTCTTGGCCTGCGGGGGCTGAGGAGGAGGCTGCTGCAGCTACCATTTGTGCTCGGGGGGGGGGGGGGTGAGTGAAAGATAGAGAAGCAGCCAGCCAGCCTGTGTGTAAGTGAGAGAATGTGTGTGTGATTTGAGAGCCTGTGTGTAAGTGAGAGAATGTATTTGATTGAGAGCATGTGTGTGATTGAGAGAAATTAGTCAGAGAGCTGATGTGTATGTATATGTGAGAGACAATGAAAGTGACTGCTCAGAGAGATGACTGATGTGTATGTGAGTGTGAGAGAGAGAAAAAGCATGGAAGTGAGAAATCTGGGTATGTGAGAAAGCATGGGAGTATGAAGCCTGAATATGTGAGAGAGAACATGGGAGTGGGAAGCCTGTGTGTGTGTGTGCGTGCATGAGAGAGAGACTGGTTGGTAAGGTGACTGTGTGTGTGAGAGAAAGAGACTGGTGTGTGTGAATGTGAGAGAAAGAATGTGATTCAGGGAATGAGAAGCCTGTGCACGTGGAGAGGGAGACTGGTGTGTGTGTGTGTGTGTGTGTGTGTAACAGAGAGAAATTGATTATGGGAATGAGAAGCCTGTATATGTGAAGAGAGTGAGCATGGGAGTGAGAAACCTGAGGGTGTGTGAGACACAGCATGGGAGTGAGAAGCCTGTATATCTGAAAGAGAACATGGGAGTGGGAAGCCTGTGTATGTGTGTGTGTGTATGTGTGTGTGTGTATGCATGAGAGAGATCAGGTGACTGGTGTGTGTTTGTGTGTGTGTGTGTGTGTGTGTGTGAGAGAGAAAAAAAGTGATTATGGAATGAGAAGCCTGTGCAGGTGGAGAGAACAAGCATGGGAGTGAGAGACTGGTGTGTGTGTGTGAGACAGAAAGTGATTATGAGAGTGAAAAGCCCATATATGTAAGTAGAACACAGGAGTGGGAAGCATGTGTGTGTGTATGGCATGAGAGAAACTGTTCAGGAAGGTGACTGGTGTGTGTGTCAAAGACTGGGAAATGATTGGTGTGTGAGAGACAGAAACTGGTCATGGGGGCATGACTGGTATGGAGTGTGTGTGAGAGACATGGGCCCTAAGGAAGAGGACCATGAGTATAGAGCTTAGCCTCTACTGCTGCTTCTGGTATGTGCTACGGCCTGCATGGAAGAGGAGTAGGAGAGCTGCTGGAGGGGGTAAGTAAAGGTGGCTTTATTTTTCATGATTGACTGCCATTTTAATTATTTAATATTATGTGATGTATCTGCTTTTTAAAAATATTTTATTGGTGTTTGGAGAATTTTTAATAGTTTTTATGAGCTTTTAATTGTTGGATGTTATTCTGTTCATAGCTGTTTTGAAACATTTATTCTGCTTATTAGTATAGTTATACAGTTATTTCTGTGTGGGGATCTATAGCTGCTTGCTAGTTCTGTTTTCCTAATAAGAGGTGTATTGGTTTTTAGGACCTGATTTAATATTTGTAGTGTTGCCTTTTCATAAATAGAGTTGCTCCTGTTTGAGTGTATTCTATAATACAGGTGTAACTGTGTGCGGATTAGTTTATGTGCATTACTACAGATCCTGGGAATATGTTAGGTCGGTTCTGTGTCTGTTACCGAGATGAGATATTTTGCTAGCATGTAAGAGTTTGTATCAGTCTTATTTGTTGTGTTTTCTCAAGAGGACATGCATTGGTGGTAAAATGCTGTCTTTTCATAAGTAGGGCTATTGAGCCTGGAAGTAGAAGGAGTTTGAGTTGCTGTTACTGAGATGACACCAGAACCAGAATATCTTTTTTGTTGGGTGAGTTGTATGGGGAATGTCGAAATTCTGCTTTACATCCATTAGTGTGGGTCAGGGGGGTTCCCGTGGATGCAAACTGTACTTTTACATCTAGCCCCGTGACGATCATGGGTCAATGTGTCATGCCTGTGAGAACCATATGTCAGGTGTGTCCTGACAGAAAAAAGGTTGAGAACCACTGATCTACACGGTAAACTGTAGAAGGGATTTTCTGCATTAAGGTCCAAAGTTCTTCCCATAATTCATGTCCCCACACGAGTTTACTATTATTCTGTCAACCATGTTGCCTCCAGCGAGGCATCCATACCACCATGCCATTTGCTACTGCCCAAGAGTCTATGAAGAGATGACAGCTTGAATGACCCAGTTCAGAGCTTTTTCGAAGTGCCAGGACCACTGCATACAATTCTGCATTCTGCCTACAGTTGCTGACAATGAGGGCCAAGTGCTATAGATTTCCAACACCGATTTCCCCCCAGGTACTGAGCAGAACCATCCATGAACCACACACCCAGTCTATCTTCAGTCTGTATTTTTTCATATGGCACACCCATATGCCATATGTGCACGTTGGGATGAGCACTGGGAGGCTTGTTCTGCGGATCCTTGGCTGAGGGGAGCTTGGCTACCTGTTCATGGAGCACTGCCGCTCCTTGCTGCCCTGGCTGTGCACGCTCCTATATGTACTACTTCCACTTAATGATACTGCTTTGCTGAGCGTGACCCACCTTGTAGGATTTAGGTGTACTTTTTACCTATTGCATGATGGGGATCTCAGGACGCATCAGTACAGGGTGTCTGGTGGTCATTTCCTCTGTGTCTATCAGTGCCCGGTAACATGCCAGCAACGGCCTCTCAAAGGGAGGGTATTGCTCTGCAGCCTCGGGCAATTTCCAAGAACAAAACCCCAGAGGTCTCTGTTTCCCATCCTGCAACTGCCATAGGCTCCAATTGGCATATTCGGTGGTAGCTGATACCTGAATCTCTAAGGACCCACCTCTCACTTGACTCAAGGCTAGCGATGTTTGCACTGCACGTTTGGCTTGATCAAAGGCTTTCTGCTCAGCAGGACCCCAGGTAAAGTGTGTCTTTGTCCTGCTAATGTGGTACAAGGGTCACAGAATTTGTCCCTCTCACCCGACGGAGTGCAGGCCTGCGCGATCGGCGCCGGAGACCCGCCGGGGTAAGGCCACAAAACCTTAAACTCACCCCAAGCGGGTTCCCCACACCGACCGCGAGGCTCCCACGCCGCCGGACCGAGCCCTTCCTCGCCAGCGCTTCTCCTCCGCTCCGTCCCACGGCACAGCCTTCCAGACGACGTCATCCGCAGACAGCCAATCGGGCTGCTCCAGGCAGGTCTTTAAAATCCTGCTCCCGCCGGCGTTGCGCCCTCTTGTCCCTCTCACCCGACGGAGTGCAGGCCTGCGCGATCGGCGCCGGAGACCCGCCGGGGTAAGGCCACAAAACTTTAAACTCACCCCAAGCGGGTTCCCCACACCGACCGCGAGGCTCCCACGCCGCCGGACCGAGCCCTTCCTCGCCAGCGCTTCTCCTCCGCTCCGTCCCACGGCACAGCCTTCCAGACGACGTCATCCGCAGACAGCCAATCGGGCTGCTCCAGGCAGGTCTTTAAAATCCTGCTCCCGCCGGCGTTGTGCCCTCTTGTCCCTCTCACCCGACGGAGTGCAGGCCTGCGCGATCGGTGCCGGAGACCCGCCGGGGTAAGGCCACAAAACCTTAAACTCACCCCAAGCGGGTTCCCCACACCGACCGCGAGGCTCCCACGCCGCCGGACCAAGCCCTTCCTCGCCAGCGCTTCTCCTCCGCTCCGTCCCGCGGCACAGCCTTCCAGACGACGTCATCCGCAGACAGCCAATCGGGCTGCTCCAGGCAGGTCTTTAAAATCCTGCTCCCGCCGGCGTTGTGCCCTATTGTCCCTCTCACCCGACGGAGTGCAGGCCTGCGCGATCGGCGCCGGAGACCCGCCGGGGTAAGGCCACAAAACCTTAAACTCACCCCAAGCGGGTTCCCCACACCGACCGCGAGGCTCCCACGCCGCCGGACCGAGCCCTTCCTCGCCAGCGCTTCTCCTCCGCTCCGTCCCGTGGCACAGCCTTCCAGACGACGTCATCCGCAGACAGCCAATCGGGCTGCTCCAGGCAGGTCTTTAAAATCCTGCTCCCGCAGGCGCCGCGCGCCGAGCGTCGCGCGCCAAAGGGGCCCGCCCCTTTGTGCGCCCCTTCGTGCAGACCCGGAGTGCATAACCCAGGTCTTACGCTACCAACACCCCTCTTTCCTCACCCGCCACCTTTCCCCCCTGCCTGCCTTGCACCTATCCGCCATTGCTATCTCCATTATCCTAAAACCTCCCACACAAAAAGAAAAAAAAAAAAATCGAGCCTCTGATATCTTGCCTCTGAATTTTGCCCATTACATTGCCCCCCCTGACATTGTGCCGCTGATTCGATACCACAGACTCTGTGCCTCTGACATTGTGCTTCTGATATTGTGCCCTTCACATTGTGCCACTGATATCTTGCCTGATACGGTGCCTGATACTGTGCCTCTGATACTGTGCCTCTGATACTGTGCCTCTGATATCGTGCCTCTTCTTCTGTGCCCAACCCCAAACCCCCTCAATAATGAACACCTTTCCCATTCCCATACTCCGCTACAATTCCCACAGACCCCCACCACACCCCCATTCACAAATAAACCATCAACACAACTCCCTCCTCCCCATCATGCTCACCCCTCTCACACAACTACTAGGCATCTCAACCATTGCCATACTCTTGATCAATACACAATCACTGACCAAAAAGACCCTCATCCTAAATGATTTGCTCCTAGACGACAAACCTGATATCTGTGCTATCACGGAGACTTGGATGAAGGACACAGACTCCGTTCTTATCAATCAATTACCTATCGCCGAATATGACATACACTCCATTCCTAGACCAAAAAAAAGAGGGGGGGCCTACTCCTAGCCACAAAGAAACACCTTAATCTCAAACACATCCCAATACCCCTCCCTCCCAAATACGAAGTGGGTCTCTTCAAATCACCCAACTTACAAATATGCCTTATATACACACCTCCGGGCATTTTAGAATCCGACATATCCCCCATCATAGAATGCATTGCTGCTAATATCTCCAGAGACATCCCCGCCATAGTTCTTGGAGATTTCAACCTCCACATCGATGTTCTCCCACTCTCTCACAGCTGTGAAACTTTCCTCTCATCTCTAAAAGCGATGGACCTTCACCAGATCATCTCCAGTCCTACACACAAAGGTGGACACCCCCTCGACCTCATCTTCGTGAACTCCCACCTCCTCCCTCAACACACTACTTACACTCCCGTTCCATGGTCAGACCACTTCCTAATCAAAACTTCTTGCACCATCAAAAACGTCCCCAGCCAACCCTCCACAAAAACCACAATACAATACAGAAAAGCCTGTCCTAGAGAAGACCTTATTGACACCCTCTCCGACAAACTCAAAAACCTTGACCTCTCTAATCCCCAAACGGCCTTAACCACATGGAACCATATCACGGAAGACACTGCCAACATACTTTGTCCCTTAATAACCAAAGAGATCCTTTCCTCCACAAAAACAAAGCAACCCTGGTACACCCCTGAACTAAAGCAACAAAAACACAATCTCAGAACCCAAGAAAAAATATGGCGCAAAGACCGATCCGCCAAGCAACTCAGCAAATACAAAAATCTACTACACAACTACAGAACCAACACCCTCAAAGCCAAACGTGACATTACGCCTCCAAAATCCACGACTTCCAATTTAACCCAAGAGCCCTGTTTTCTCTCATCTCGAACCTCACCAAAACATCCACACCGACTTCACCATGCGAAGACCCTAAAACCAAATGCAACCTACTCGCCCAATACTTCCACAATAAGATTACGATTGCCTCCCGCTTTCCCACCACTCATCCACCGACCAACTATACCCTCAAAGTACTTGACTTCAAAATGGACACATTCGAAAACACCTCCTCAACTGAAATCGCCACAATCCTCAAGAAGATGCGCCCTTCCACACACCCCCATGATGCGATCCCATCTAAAACGCTCTTAACCATCACTGACAGCATTTCACAACTGCTAGCAGACATCATCAGCACCTCCATTTCCTTTGGAGAAGTCCCGACTCAACTCAAACTAGCTATTGTAAAACCCATCCTCAAGAAACCTAAACTCGATCCGTCCGACCTAACCAACTACCGCCCCATCTCCAACCTTCCTTTTGTCGCGAAAATCCTAGAAAAAACTGTAAACACCCAACTTTCAAACTACTTAGACCAACACCAATACTATTCCCATCACAACATGGCTTCAGGAAACGTTTCAGCACTGAAACGCTTCTTCTCTCCCTCACAGACTTTGTCATCAAAGGCTTCGACAAAGGCCATACATTCATACTAGCCATGTTAGACATAACAGCAGCTTTCGATACTATCAACCATTCTATCCTACTCGAAAGGCTAGCTGACATAGGCATAGCCGGGACCCCACTTCTCTGGTTTAAATCCTACATCAGTGATAGACACTTCAAGGTAAAAATCAAAAACCATGAATCCGAACCAATTGACATCACAAGGGGCGTACCACAAGGCTCCTCACTATCATCCACCCTCTTTAACATATACCTCCTCCCCCTCTGCCAGCTTCTCTCTAATCTCAATCTCCCACACTTCGTATACGCAGACGACGTACAAGTCCTAATTCCCATAACCGACTCCATATCAAACGCCCTAAAAAGATGGGACACTGCTCTTTCGTCCATCGACCATCTCCTCACTCAACTTAATCTAGCTCTGAACCCCAAAAAAACTGAACTCATGATCATCTCCCCGCAAGCCATCAACCCCATTCCCACCCCCCCCAGCCAAATCACCCTCTGCCCCTACTTTCTCCCAAACCGTAAGAGACTTAGGCGTCACTTTAGATCCACAATTCAACCTTCAGAAATTTATTACATCCACCATCAAAGACTGTTTTTTCAAACTACACACCCTTAAAAAACTGAAACCCATACTGCACCACAATGATTTTAGAACCGCCCTTCAAGCCCTCATACTATCCAAAATAGATTACGCCAACGCATTACTCCTAGGTCTCCCAAAGAACAGCACTGCGCCTCTCCAACTGCTCCAGAACGCTGCAGCACGCATTTTAACTGGCTCCCGTAGAAACGAACACATAACACCAGTTCTTAAACAACTCCACTGGCTCCCCATTACTGCCAGAATTCAATTCAAAACCCTCACCCTTATACATAAAGCCATCCACAATCCCGAGATGCTTTGGTTCCCAGACAGCCTTATCATCCGTCCCTCCTCCAGACCCACCAGAACACCCTACACAGCAAACATTCACACTCCTTCGCCCAAACTTTTTCACCTATCTTCCACCAAGCAACGTGCAATATCCCTAGCTGGACCCTCACTATGGAACTCCATGCCCACCCAACTACGCCTGGAAGCCTGCCCCAGAAAATTCCGACAAAACCTCAAGACCTGGCTCTTCTCCCGAGCCTTCACGTGAACACCCCACCCCTCCTCCAACCCTTTCCTCCCTCCCCACCCCTCCCCCGCCCCCCTTAGCACACACCCTCTTCCCCTTGCCTCCCCTCGCCCCCTAAGTAATCAACCTTTCCCCCTCCCTCTAAACGCCCCCCCCAGATGCTTTCTATAAATAAGTCTCCTGTACATAATGCCCTCCTTGTATATATACATCCCTACTATATCGCTTGTTAATTTGTACAGCTTACCCTTGTTTTCTTCCCCCCACCTTCCCTGATACCCAGTTCTCCTATCAGTTCATTGTAAAGCCCAGTTGGCTACTTTTATGTTATATGGAAACCGATATGATGTTCCCCGAACGAATGTCGGTATACAAAAATTGCAAATAAATAAATAAATAAATAAATAAATAAAATGAGGAATGTGGGTATGCCAGTAACTTAATAAACCCACAAATGTCTATACTTCCTGCTTGGTGGTGGGTACTCTGCAATTCCCTATCTTTTCTGGAGCTGTTTCAAGGATTTTCCTTTCACCCTTTCTCCAGATAATGCCCAAAATGTTCACTACCTGACTGGGGCTCTGAACCTTGCAGGATTAATGGCCCATTCCCTGGCCTTTAAAAAATCTACCACCTGTGTCAAGCACTCTCCTACCTCCCACTCTTGATAACCATGAACCAATACATCATCCATGTAATGCACAATTTGAATTCATGATGGGATTTGTTTTTTTTTTTCAAGGTCCTGTGCAATAAGGCCATGACACAAAGTGGGACTGTGTAAATATCCCTGTGGTAACCTACTAAAGGTGTACTGTCTGCCCTTCCATGTGACTGCGAACTGCCCCTGACTGCTTTGCTTTCATCAATTCTTATAGAAAAAAATGTATTGGCCAGATCTACCACTGCATTCCACTCCCCTTCATGCTGCTGGATCATTGTGATCAATGTGACTACATCGGGGATAGCACTGACTAAAGGAAGTGCATGTTTATTCAACTCCTGATAATCAACTGTCATTCTCCAAGAACGATCTGGCTTTTGTACTGGCCAGGTTGGGCTGTTAAATGGGGAGACTGCAGGGCGAATTACACCTACATCAGTTAAATCTTGAACAGTCTGGGAGATTTCCTCCCAGAAAGTGATACTGTTTTTCACAGATGGGCTGTGCCGGTGGAGGAATGTGGAGTGGTGTCCATTTACCTTCTCCTGCTATAATAGCATTTACTGACACCATCCTAATCCCAAACCAAAAAAGCCCTTGTTGCAATTGCAGTTTCATACCCTGCAATACATCAATGCCTAATATGTATTCCTGGATGTTAGCAATTAAAACCTGATACTCACAGAGTGCATAACCAGCAATTTGCATTTTCAGTTTTACTGACACTGCTGCGCTTGTTTTCCTCCCTGTGCTACTGATCAGTACTGTACTTCCAGAAAATTGTTTTGGGTTTCCATGGATAAGAGTAGCCTCTGCCCCTGTGTCTACTAAAGCAAGTGTAGTCTGAATATTTTGTCTGTCCCCCAAAATTGTAAGGGGCACATGGGGTCTTTGATCTACTTTTGATAGGTGCACAGGTGCTTAGCTTAACAGTAAGTCGGTGGGGGACACCTTTTTCCACCCATCCTGAGCTGGTAGTGCACTAGTTTGTTGAAATGGACTTAAATCAGGCCAGAGGGCAGGGGGTGCAGAAGGCTAAGGATTCATCTCCTCCATTGATCTAGCTTGTTTCTGACCTAATCCTCACTTTTTATATATTTTCCACAGCTCAGAGGTTGGTTTTCGGTCTATATCCCTGTAGGGTATACCAGCTTTTTTCAAAGCATACCATACTGCTCTACGATCTGAGCCCCCATATATTTGTCCTAATTCATGGGGCCACTGCTGGCTTGTCTGTCTGCGTGACTCATTTGAAGGTCTTTGCCATTCTTCTAAGTCACCCAATTGGCATAAATCTCGTACTACTTTTCCCACTGAATCACCCAAGGATACTGACAACAGAGCTATCAATGCTCCCTTGAACATTGAGGGAGCACAGTGAGTCAATCTGTTTTCTTGCACTGAACTGAATGGCGTTATATCCTCATTTTTATAATCTCCTGTAAAAATAGCTACCTTCATGGCTGGTTCCCATAAAAGCTGTACACCTTCATGAAGGGTGTGCCATGGTCGCACATCATCTTCAAAATCAGAAGCATTAATGTACTTAGTACAAACAGACACTGCAGTCCAGGCTAATAAGTTTATAGGATCCCCAGTAAAGGTTTTGAAAGCCGTTAAAATGGCTGGGTACTGTCAAAATATTCTCATTCTCTTTACATTTCCTGAATATACCAGAACATTTTCTGCTCCATCATCAACTAACCTCAGTAACCAAGTTAACAACTTTTCATGCGGTTTTTGACGGAATTTATCCACTAATTCCATGATCGCTTGCTATGTGTAATCTACTGAATATGTTGTCCCGGAAGTCCCACCTTGTGAAACTTTACCGGTTGGGGTTCATTTTTCCTTAACCTCATTTCGGATCAGAGGATAAGCTCTACTGACAGTTTTAGCCCCGGCTCAGAATTCTTGATACATTCTTTCATAAAAGTAGCCGGTTCATCAGTATCTACTATCGCCTCATCCTCATCAGAGGATTGGAAAATATCACCATCCAATTTATCAGGATCTCATTCAGCTGGGGCTATAGCAAGCACCCATCATATCTTACGGGCATCAATAGAATGACAATGCTTTTTATATTTATAGCGAGCCACCCGTATAGCTGCTGTCTCAGATACCCACTCTTAATGATTGGATTTATCTAATATCAGTTGCAGCTGTGCCTGATTTACCTGCAGCTGGCATTCTAAATCAGCCACCTTTTTACGGAGGGTCTCATACTCTGTCTCATACCCCTCCTTTTCTTCCCATACCTTGCGCAGCACAGTAAGCAATACCCATCCACCACGAGCTGCTCCTCCTTTTTTCCCTCGTCTCAGTCTGCCTAAGCAAGATACAATAGCCTGGGGAGAATTTAAAATCTCTTCTTCCCAATTCTTGGCCTTCTCTCCTGCTTTAACCAGGCCTGCGCTACTGCATCCCACGGTGCTTTAGTCCACCCAGGGATTTTAGGGACCTGCTCTTCCACTCCCTTCTTTTTCCACCACATTCTACACAATAACAAAATACAATAAATCAACAAAGAAACAATGGGACAAAGTGCAATCAACTACTCTGTGCTTTTCACAAGCTCAAATAAATTCCTAAAACACCTGAGTCCCAAAGACTCCTGGTACCAGTTTTGTTCTGGGATCTGGCCACATACACACACAGAATATACCGAGGGGCTTTAATGTACTCCCACAGGCCTACCTCGGGGCTAATTCTCAGGAAAGAGATAAATACCGAAAGGCTTCTATACCTCAGGGCTTCTCTGATACACAAGCATGTAGACATACACTGAGTCAGTGCACCAGGATCCCGGTATTAAATGGAAAGTTTGGGCACTTACCAAATAGAAGATAACAACACAAATGGTAAAGACTAAAGAGCAAGCACTGGAGAGGTGATTGCAAGCAAATAATAATAATAATTAGAAAGGTATTAAAAGATACTTATAAAGATAGAAAATCTTACAATCCTAATAACAGATGAAATGGGCCCAAGAAAAAAAAAATCCATCCAGCGCTGGAAGTCTGAAATAAGTAACAGGCAACGCTATCTGCTGTTCTCACAGCTCTGCTTACTTTTATCCTAACGTGCAAAACAGCAGGAGAGGAGTCCCCTCCCTCTTACTGTTTTTATCACCATCCAGCACATCTGTTTGGTACTGTCTGGTGTTTACTGCTGCCCTCCTGTTACTCCCAGATTTCTGGTCTGACCTTGGGCTAAGGGTTCTCATGGTTTCAGCACATAAGCATTTTTAGTTCCCAGAGACATCTAGAAAGGATTCTCTAAAAATAACAGCATTTGCAACAGATGTTTATATACATCTTCCTTCTCTGTGGCCTTTATTTTACTTGAGAGTTCTTTCACTAACTGAGATTGGCTAATTGTGGCCAGCAATTAGACAAACCCCCAACAGGGTGTGGTACAGAGTCCATCATTGTGGACATGATAGTCTCCGTATTATCCATTCTGGATGGGGATCATTCAGTATTGTTAGTTCTTATTGACTTATCGAGTGCCTTTGATCTTGTGGATCATGACATCTTGATCTTCCGTTGTCAATTTTTAGGTCTAGATGGGATGGTTTTAAAGTGGATTCTTCTTTCAAGGGCTTTGCTCATATATAGGTAGTATGAACTGAAAGGTTTCCCAGGGCTCCTATCTTTCCACCCTGCTGTTTAAGGTTTATCTGGCCCCTTTGGGGGGCATTATCCAATCTTTAGGATTTTCCGCTTTTATTTACACTAATGATGTTCAAATTGTAGTACCTGTAGAGCATGACCCAGAGGTATCCATTTCTCACTTGGAAAATTGCATTACAGCAGTTAGTAAATGGCTAAGGGAACATTTTTATTTTATTTTTTTATAACTCTTTAACTAACCAATGTTTCAGGCATACATACTAAAAGAATAATCCACCAAGAGGAACAAGCAAGATGAAAGGTAGCATAGCAAATCATCAATATTCAAACAAGTTACAATATTCAGCTTACAAGTCACATCTATGACAATATTCCAGATATTTATTTATATTTATTTTAACATTTTTATATACTGGTATCCGTTTACACATCGTACCGGTTTACATGGAACAAAAAGGACAAGCCAAAACGAGGCATATCTTTTACATGGAACAGAAAACAGTTAATAAAATAACAGGTTAACATTAATGGAAACTTTAGTTAAGGATTTAAACAAGGAAGATCATAATTAGACAATGAACGGTTAACATGAGTTCTAAGAGCAAGGGCATTTAAGCTGGAAGTATGGTAATAAATAATTAACAGTTCACTTTGGTTAGACGAGATACCCACGAGAGAAGGAGCTATACTCGACTTAGTGCTCACTAATGCAGATAATGTCTCAGATGTCCAGGTGGGCACCCACCTCAGCAGCAGTGATCATCAAACGGTATGGTTTAATATCACTAAAAGAATAGGGAAAAGAACCACAAAGACCCGAGTTTTACAGTTCAAAAACACAGACTTTGAGGAAATGGGGAAGTACCTGGAGGAAGAACTTAAAGGATGGGAGAATGAGAGAGATGTGGATCAGCAGTGGTCCAATCTAAAAGGTGCAATCACCAAAGCAACTGCTCTATATGTTAGAAATGTAAAGAAAAGCAAAAGAAAATTGAAACCTATCTGGTTCTCAAAGGAGGTGGCTGACAAAATTAAAGCTAAAAGAACAGCATTCAAGAAATATAAAGGATCCCAAAGGGAGGAGCACAAAGAAGAATATTTGTATCAACTGAGGGAGACAAAGAAATTAATCAAGTTGACAAAAAGTCAAGCAGAAGAGAGGATTGCCAAGGAGATAAAAAATGGTGACAAAACATTTTTCAGATACATCAGCGAAAAGAGAAAGGTCCAAAGTGGTATAGTGAAATTGAAAGGTGGTAATGATCAATGTGTGGAGAGAGACGAAGAAATGGCAGAAATATTAAACGAATACTTCAGCTCTGTGTTCACTAAAGAAGACCCTGGAGAAGGACCATCTCTACACAACAAGAAACTGGAGGGAAGTGGAATAGATGAAAATCCTTTTACAGTAGAAAATGTGTGGGAAGAGCTAAAGAACCTGAAAGTGGACAAAGCCATGGGGCCTGATGGGATACATCCAAGGATATTGAGGGAGCTCAGAGATGTTCTGGCGGGTCCGCTGTGTGACCTGTTCAATAGATCCCTAGAAACGGGAGTGGTGCCGAGTGATTGGAGAAGAGCGGTGGTGGTCCCGCTTCACAAGAGTGGGAACAGGGAGGAGGCTGGCAACTACAGACCGGTTAGCCTCACTTCAGTGGTGGGAAAAGTAAAGGAGTCACTGCTGAAAGAGAGAATAGTGAACTATCTACAGTCCGGAGAATTGATGGACCAGAGGCAACATGGATTCACCAAGGGAAGATCCTGTCAAACAAATCTGATTGACTTTTTTGACTGGGTAACCAAGGAATTGGATCGAGGAAGAGCGCTTGATATCATATACTTGGATTTCAGCAAAGCTTTTGATACGGTTCCGCACAGGAGACTGGTGAATAAAACGAGAAGCTTAGGAGTGAGTGCCGAGGTGGTGACCTGGATTGCAAATTGGTTGACGGACAGAAGACAATGTGTGATGGTAAATAGAACCTTCTCTGAAGAGAGAGCGGTTTTAAGTGGTGTACCGCAAGGATCGGTGTTGGGACCGGTCCTGTTCAATATCTTTGTGAGCGACATTGCGGATGGGATAGAAGGTAAGGTTTGTCTTTTTGCGGATGACACTAAGATCTGCAACAGAGTGGACACGCCGTAAGGAGTGGAGAGAATAAGACGGGATTTAAGGAAACTGGAAGAGTGGTCGAAGATATGGCAGCTGAGATTCAATGCCAAGAAGTGCAAAGTCATGCATATGGGGAATGGAAATCCGAATGAACTGTATTCGATGGGGGGGAAAGGCTGATGTGCACGGAGCAGGAGAGGGACCTTGGGGTGATAGTGTCTAATGATATGAAGTCTGCGAAACAATGCGACAAGGCGATAGCAAAAGCCAGAAGAATGCTGGGCTGCATAGAGAGAGGAATATCGAATAAGAAAAGGGAAGTGATTATTCCCTTGTACAGGTCCTTGGTGAGGCCTCACCTGAAGTACTGTTTTCAGTTCTGGAGACAGTATCTACAAAAAGACAAAGACAAGATGGAAGCGGTACAGAGAAGGGCGACCAGGAAGGTGGAGGATCTTCATCGGATGACGTACGAGGAGAGATTGAAGAATCTAAATATGTACACCCTGGAGGAAAGGAGGAGCAGAGGTGATATGATACAGACTTTCAGATACTTGAAAGGTTTTAATGATCCAAAGACAACGACAAACCTTTTCCGTAGGAAAAAAATCAGCAGAACCAGGGGTCACGATTTGAAGCTCCAGGGAGGAAGATTCAGAACCAACGTCAGGAAGTATTTCTTCACGGAGAGGGTGGTGGATGCCTGGAATGCCCTTCCAGAGGAAGTGGTGAAGACCAGAATTGTGAAGGACTTCAAAGGGGCGTGGGATAAACACTGTGGATCCATAAATTCAAGAGGCTGCCAATGAAGAGTGGGGGACTCGCCAGAATGATGGCTACTGCCTGGAGACAATACCCTTATTCAATAAACATACACATGGTTACTGTGACTCCAACATCACTCTAAGCTTCAACAGCAAGAGAAAATATGGAAAAAAGGATTTGCACTCACAAAGAGGGGAGTAGCTGGCTTGTTACGGCGGTTACTACCCCAAACCAAATAAGCCTGATACTTCACTTTCAATACATATCCAGCATAGTTCTCTGCTTCAACGGCAGGGGAGAAGAAAAAAGGGTTCGCACTCACAAAGCGGGGAGTAGCTGGCTTGTTACGGCGGTTACTACCCCAAACCAAATGTGCCTGATACTTCACTTTCGATGCATATCCAGCATGGCTCCCTGCTTCAACGGCATGGGAGAAAGAATACATCACGCATTTCCAGCATAGCTCTCTGCTTCAACTGCAGGGGAAAAGAAAAACTGATACTTCACGCATATCCAGCATAGCTCCCTGCTTCAACGGCAGGGGAGAAGAAAAACAACCAATAAGGGCTGTATAACATAGTCTGGGTAAAACAAATAAGCATGGGAGTAGCTTGCTTATTGCGGCGGTTACTACCCCTAATACCCCTAACTAATCAAGCTAGATATTTCACTTGGATGCAGCTCCATCACTGCTCTCTACATTAATGGTGGGGGTGGAAGGGAAATAGAACCAAGAGCTAAGAGAAACAGATAAGTATGAGAGAAAAAATGTGTGAGGCTTGCTGGGCAGACTGGATGGGCCGTTGGTCTTCTTCAGCCGTCATTTCTATGTTTCTATGTTTCTATGTAATTGCAAATCGGAGCGTTGGGAGAAGGGTGCAGAGGGACAAAAGTTGACTTGACAGGCATTTAGAAGCTGGGAAGAGAGAAAAAACTGGGGTAGGATAGAAAAGTAAGGAGAGCACCATTGAGGCCGGACTGGGAATGGCACTTCATTGGGAACTGGGGGAGAGCAGTTGAAAGACTAATGATAGCTTTGTGGCATTGAGGTCTCTAGTTGAAGGCCTGTAGAAATAGCCATGTTTTTTATTTTTTTTTAACTTTGGTGTGAGGTTTCAGTGCATAAGTCGTGCGGCATAGAGTTCCAGAGGGAAGGGCCAGCTAGGGTAAGGGCTCTTTTGGAGGTAGAGGATAGTCTAATGAGTTTCAGGGAGGGTGTGTGTAACATTCCTTGGAGGGTAGTTCGAATTGGTCTAGCTGAGACATGAGGTCGAAGAGGGGGATTGAGCCAGTGTGTATTATCATTTATAATAGATTTGTGGATGAGGGAGAGAGCTTTGTATTATATTCATGAGGTGATGGGGAGCCAATGTAGGTCTTTCAGAGTAGGTGTATAGATATAGATCTCAAACTTGCTCATATTTAAAGGTAATTTTTTAATATCATGGCACAATTTTCAATTTCTGTAATGTCAAGTATATGATTCTGCCAATAATCCAAAGGGGGACTAGTCTTCCAGATAGCAGCTATAGTAAATCTCGCCATCAATAGTAGCTGGCCTAACAAAGTTCTGTGCCTAACCAGTATCAAAGAGCCCACCCAGCTACCATGAAGTCCCAATTTAGGCCCAATAGAGATAGGAAAGCCCATAATTTCTGTAATCTCTTGCGTAAGCCGGTTAGCCTGACTTCAGTGCCAGGAAAAATAGTGGAAAGTGTTCTAAACATCAAAATCACAGAACATATAGAAAGACATGGTTTAATGGAACAAAGTCAGCATGGCTTACCCAGGGCAAGTCTTGCCTCACAAATCTGCTTCACTTTTTTGAAGGAGTTAATAACATGTGGATAAAGGTGAACCGGTAGATATAGTATACTTGGATTTTCAGAAGGTGTTTGACAAAGTTCCTCATGAGAGGCTTCTAGGAAAAGTAAAAAGTCATGGGATAGGTGGAGATGTCCTTTCGTGGATTGCAAACTGGCTAAAAGACAGG